>NW_022194790.1:5292277-5892277 GCF_900067095.1 Fusarium proliferatum ET1 | reverse complement strand
CACATACCGCTTTCACCTCCTGAAGAGGGACGGATACCAGCGTCAACATCCTTCAACAGGTTGCTCAGAGACATGTCTCATCCAAGTAGCGTACCTTGCTAAGGCCTGTATGGTGTCAAGTTAGCTCTTATGAACATGCTTCTCAGTGTTCACGACGTACCGCTGTCACCTCATTACGAGGGAAGGATGTTCGATTCACCCATAAATGGGGACGGTACATGCCCTGAGAGAGGGCGGCAAATTGATGCGGGACGGAAACTCTGGTACCAACTGCAGCATCCGATGAAGCCCAGGTGTTGCCATTCGGCTGTTGTTAATGCTTCGCCCCGAGAGCGGGGGAAGAGGATCACCCCTGGTGTGGGGGAGGTAGAGAGTTGGTGAATCAGTGGCAACGCGCTGAATCGAGAGCACGAAGGTTGTTGTGCTTGGAAAATGCAGGGGAAAGTACGGCAGGTGAATAGGAGAATGGAAGGGCATGAGGGGAGGAGCGAGATCCGCTTGAGAGGCGGTCTCTGTCACCCTCAGGCGTGGGTCATGATTCGGAGGCGGTGCTCAACGTCACACCAATTTGAATCGGGGCATGAGCTGTGATAGCCTTCGAGGCCTGGCAAAAGGGTTGGCGCCGACTTACTCGGCTCCAAAGTAGTCTGGATTCTGAAGAGTTGCAGAATAGTGAAGAGACCATTGGTGGTTGGAGAGTGAGGATCGAGATCCGCCTGAGAAGCGGTCATTGTCACCCTCCGACGTGAGTTACACTCTGCAGCTAACACTCAGCATCACCTCGTTTTGAATGGGGGACAGGAGAGCACCCAATGCTGAAGAGTCGATGGTCGGATCCGCCTCAGGGACGGTCCGCATCACCCTCCAATTGGGGTCTCAAGCCGCAGCTGACACTCAGCAATATCACCAAAGTCCGAAGACCCGGGATGTCAACATCTGTCGAATGTCAGTGCCAAGTCTCACGAAGATATTTGAGAGGCGTCACTCACGCGTTAAAACTCTGCTGGGTCCGGTGCGCTCTCGACGTCCCTTGAAAATCCACGGGTGGAAATAATTCTCACGCCAGATCGTGCTGCATGAGGGGTCAGTGTTGATGATTTTGTTCCGAAGGGTCATACTAACTTGTGAATGAGGACCGGCCAAGGCACCGATGGACTTGAGTGAGGCGCTCCGTCCTGCTCAGGAGCCACACTCACCAGCTACAGTGAGCGTTGGCGGACCAAAGGCACAGTGAATCTGAGCCAGTGGTGCCCATAGTACACAAGGAACTGGGTGATGAAAAGTTAGCTCAACTCTGGATGCCATCCAAGAGCTGAGGGATATTATTGGAGAAAACATGCCTTTTTGGTTGATAGTAAAAGCTTATGACATCTCAAGGAGATATATCAAGCCAACACAGTGGAAAGGACTTGAGCGTTTGGGGAGTGCGGTGCGCAGTGTCAGAAATATTTGTTTGGGGTGAAGGAGGTAATGAATATTTGGTAGAGGGAGAAGAGATGAGAAATATTTTTGTGTGGGAAAAATATTGGGAGCTTTTGTTGTGAGCAAGAAGGCCAGGAGGTGACAGTGCCAGAGGAGGTGGATCATGTGACCTGTGCAATGCAGAAGTCCCTAAGTCCCTAAGTCCCCTACAGGAGGGGAACTTGCTCTGGTAACACTCATTTCTCAACTTCTGAAAACTCGTCCGCTCTCAATTCTTTTTTTACCACTGAATAATTCTGATCGATCTACACGCATAAACGCGTTAAAGACTTGCAGCAATGGACGAAAATGACAAGTCCTTGCGCGCTGCTTCCAGGAAGGAGGAGCTTGATGCTCTCTTCGAGAGTCTCTCGCCCTTCGATATCCTTTACCTGAGAAAGAAGATTTCCGAGACAACGATCACCCTTGCAGGCCTAGAGAAGCTACCACCTGAGATGGTCTGTGAGATATTGAAGTACTTCGACTTTGAAGATTACCGCGCTTGCCTTGCGGTAAGCAAGAGTTGGAAGACTAAGTTCGGTCAGAAAGAAACAATGGCTCAAGCCTTAAACACATTCTTCCCTGGCCTTATCCCTATGAACCCCAATGATCACCCTCAAAAGCTCTTCTCGATGGAACTAGCTAAGCACCTCAAGTGGAGGTACCCTCACGATAGTCGAACCTGGACACCTTGGGACTTGTCAACCACCAATTTCTTTTCCCGCCAGACTGCCGCAGTCCACTCCCAGGGCATTCCTTGGGCTTTTCTCTACAATAAGGGAAAGCTGGTGTGGCAGCTGTCGACCCATATCATCATAGTCGATGATATCAGAAAAGCAAATCGGGAGAGATTCGCCCCTCTTGCTAGTGCCATGAGAGGCGCGCGATTCCAAGCGGCCGCAATCAGCGACTACTTCCTGATCCTTCTCGAGCTCCTGCCAGGTTTGAACAAAATGTGAGTGCTTTAGCATTTCTGTTGAGAGTGACCTCAGACTAACATCTCTAGCCATGTTGCCAAGATGGATACCAGGGGGGCTTGGGCTGAGCTCACCCTTCCCGCTGGTCTCGACCACGCATATGTAGATCTGAAAAAGATGTTCTTTGTCACCACAAATGGAAAAATCTTTAGCTACAGCTGGCGTGAGTCTCTACAAGAAGTAGACCTGTCCGTAATTGGACACCCCTTTGGGCCACAGCCAGGCTGTTATGGCTTGGCGCAAGTGTTACCACATCCTCAACATGATGATGTTTTCTTCGCTGTCTGGGCTCTCTCCCACCCCGCTCGTGGTAAGTTCATTGACCGCAAGTTTCTCAACATTTACTGACGCTAGTAGGCCTGAATCTCTGTACCCTGAAGGTGGTCAAGTTCAAAGACGGAAAGATTGCTGCCATCAAGACGAAGGCAATCCCAAACCCGTTGCAGAACCCCCAGGAGGGGTGCAGCGATCTCACTCAACTTGCTATAACCTTCTCCGCCCGCAAGTCAGACGACCACGGCACCTACACCCTAGCCACCTACCGCTTCCAGGGCGTCGAGAAGAGGAAGCTTGAGCTCTGCGGCTGCTGTGAGCCTAAGACCTTGAAGGGCGATTGGAACGTGATCACCTTCAACCTCTTCACAGAGGCTTTTGCCGACTACGAATTTCTCTCCGCAGACTCGGACCTCCGGTATAACGGCGACCCTACGGCTATGCGAGGCCAAAGGAATGTTAACAGATTAACGGACACCCATTTTTGGAAGGGTGATCTAGTCCTTGCGTCGTCAATCACCTACGATGAATTAGGACCTCACGAGTACGCTGAATACTATACAGAGACTCATTTGGAGACTCTCCGACCCTTGGATGCACCAGCAGCGCCAGTGCCCCAATGGAGACCCATGAGACACGCCGACCCTGGGCAGGTGCTGCGTACAAAGGTGTTCCAGGACGACGACTTTGTTATTGTGCCGAGCCTCGGCGGGCTAGCTCTGTACAAGCCACAGAGACAGGCCCAAAACCCGGGGACCTTGTTTGATCACACCCTACCATTCCAGGATATGGGTCAAGAAAATCTGCCGCTCAGGTTTCAATTCTGGCAGAACGCCAGATTTATCGAACTTAAGCACGAGGACGATCCGGAGGAAGGGGACGATGAAGATGGGGATGTTGGCGGGGACGACGGGAATTGAGGAGAGAACATGGTAGCGGTGGGCTGCCCCGATCAACCACCACCGCATGGTAACGAGCGCAGGCCTGTCTCAAGAGGAGCTGGGGTTTCTTGAGCAACATCGCCTGAAAGACCTGCTCAAGCCGGAGGATATCCAGCCCAGGCCTTTACCAGTTCCGAACTTGGCAGTCCCTACTACCAAATTAGATGAGTCACTCCGGTTCAGTCTCCTGAAAAGTAGCGGCCCTGTCATTCTTTTCCTAAAACACCAAACTTCTCTGCCACAATTTACATCCCGACAACTTCATCCTCCAACACAACTGTCACCACAGATCAACATATCTTAAGATCGTTTTCGAGAGGCGCATCTCCTGACACCTCAAATGTGCTCCCCTTCACTTAGTAGGGCATCAACAAAATCGCCCTTACAGCCCTCGTATCCAACTACCAGGTTAAATGAGGTTGCCAAAGGTCGCCAAATGATATTGACTGCAGGAGTTGTCTCAGGAGGAGCAAGAGTTCGTTGAGCACCATCGCCTGGAGGGCTTGCTAAAGTCGGAGACTGTGCAGTTCGGACCGCTGTCAATTCCAAGGCTGTCGGTCAGTGGATATTGACTAGGTGAGGTCACTCCGGTTCAGTCTCCGGAGAAGGATCCTGGGCCGAGCCTGGTAACACAGCTCGTTTCGCCCCTTCACCAAGCACCTTGCCATCTCACGCTGGGTCGTGTTTCAGAGGTTTCGCTATTTTCTTTGCGTTCACTGGCAGAGGGTACATCCTCTTTTTGTTATTATTGTTGATGAGCGTTATGTTGATTAGACTGGGGATCAGTCAAAAGGATTATCTTGCTATTGCCCTCAGTGCTTTGAGCGGACTCCCGATCCAAAGGGGCTATCAAAGATCGTGAGGAAGAGGACGGCGATCCTGGCGTTGACGGAAAGGGATGATGAACAATACCCCTAGATATTTGCTACTAGTGTTTAATAATGTATGGCATTTGTATTGAGACTTTCTTACACTACTTTCTTCATTTCTGATGGCCTCGGATGTAATCTAGATGACACCGGAACGAGATAGCGCAAGAAACTTACGGAGTCAATTCATCTACGGTACTAACGTCGACCCTGTGTAGCCGCAGTCACTTGCGCCCACCAATCATTAATCCCCTCAACATCACACCAGTCCATCTCAATAGGATTCTCAAACCACCACCGTCCATTCTTGCGATCGCTCTCATACTTCTTCAAACTGCCCCCATCAAAACGATGGTTCTTTACACCCACAAGCAACACCGCACTTCCAACACGAGGAGTGAAAGCTTCTGGATCCAAAAAGACTGTGAGGTGTACTTGCTTCGACGTAGACGGGTCTGCGAGACGTGCAATCCGCTGTCGATATGGCGGAAGACTCGAGGGCTCAACTGCGGAGAGGTGGGAGACTATGGCGAGGACGTTGCAGGACCAGTTCTGGGCGTAGGGCAGGTGGGGGATTTGACGGAGGGTGGTGAGCTTGAGAGGGGTTTGGGGATCGTGCCAGTCTCGTGGGAGGGCGATGGCTTGGTGGGATGTTGGTGTCTCTTGGGTTATCGCAGTTCTTTGTGGAATTTGTGGTCTTCCGGGAACTTCAGCCTTTTGCGGTGACTGTGGCATTCGCAATACCTCCACCTTCTGTGGTGTTTGTGGTTTCAGTGAAGGCTTTGCCTTTTGTGGTGTCTTCGGTTTCTGCAGTGTCTCTGTCTTTTGCGGCGTACGTGGCTTCCGCCAAAGTGTTCCCTTGGTTGGTGTCTGCGGCTTCGGAAGTGCCGCCGTCTTTCGTGGAGACTCAATCTTTCGAAGTGGAGGTGGCTTCTGGGGGGTCTTGGGTCTGTTGTCATCCATGAGTCTCTCAAAGGCTTCGAAAGCTTCTTCGGCTGCTGCTTCGTCAACATCATCAAACTCCATGTAATCCTCAAAGACTGGTTTGGGAGGTCCCTTTGGAAGTTCGGGCTGATCGGGAGCCAGCCTGACCTCTGGCTCAGGTTCTGGTGCTGGTTTGGACTGAGGCACAGACTTTGCTTGAAGTGCTGGTGCCGGAATCTGTTCAGGCAGAGGTTCCTCCTTCTTCTGGAGTACTCGATATGCTTCATTCCAACCGACTGTGATGAGATCTCTCACCAACAGCATCACCATGCTCTCCTCACCAATTTCCTTCCACTTGACATCGAACTTCTCACAGCGAACATAAGCCCCCAAGGCGATGTCCCCTGTCGTGACGAAGCGGTGCATATCAGGCGCCAATATCGCCTGAATACAGACCTCACCATCGCCAAGAATAATTCGGATGACTTGCCATCGTCCTGATCTTGAGACCGAGATGCGATCAACGCCCTCGACAAGAAAGATGCTTCCGGGGATACAATACTTGGTGCGCAGAATCTCACTGACAAGAGGTTTGAGTTCAAACGGTTCGCCTAGAAAAGTGTTGGCGGCGGAGTCGAGCTTCAGCGATCTTTCAGGCATGTGTGATGATCCATCTATTGTTGGTGTTGATGAAGATGAGATGAGATGAGATGAGTAAGTGCTGAGCTAGCTTACAAGCGTGAATGAGGTCAGTATGCAGTTATCCACTATTTACTCAAAGCGGGGTTTGTTTGTTCACAGAACACTCATCATCCCTCAACACAACTCGAAATGAACAGTCCGTACGCAAAAGAAGTCGCCGTCGCTATTGGCGCTTTGAAAAAAGCTGCACAATTGAGCCAATCGATTGTTTGTGATAAGGACAAAGGCGCAATTGAGAAGGATGACTTGAGTCCTGTCACAGTAGCCGATTTTGCGGTCCAGGCGCTCCTCACATCGACGATCAAGAATGCGTTTCCGGAGGACAAAGTTGTTGGGGAGGAAGATGCTTCGGACTTGAGGCAGAACCCTGTGTTGATGGAGAGGGTTTGGCAGCTCTTGGAGGGGGTTGCTGGGGATGAGGATACAGTGTCTCTGTGCAAGTTGCCTGAGAGCAGGGAGCAGATGTGTGATCTTATTGACGAGTGCGGGGCTAGTAGCCCGTCTGCCACCGGGAGAACTTGGGTGTTTGACCCAATTGATGGGACGAAAACCTATCTACTCGGTCAGCTTTATGCTATCAACATGGCTTTGCTTGTGGATGGTGAACAGACTGTTGGGATTGTTGGTGCGCCAAATTTGTCAATTGATGCAAAGGCACCTCTCAAGAATGAAGAAATTGATCGCACTGGTGAAGGATGTATATTCTTCGCTGTCAAAGGCCACGGCGCTTACATTCGCCCCCTGCAAACCGATCAACCGAGGCGACTCCCTCTTTACAACTCCAACGACATCAGCCTTGTCACCAGCTCAACAGTTGACTCCGCCCTCTCCGGCATTCACGAAATCGTCGCCTCGCGTCTCAACACTGCTTATCCAGGAAACGACCTCCTGCCTTGGGTCCTTCGCTGGGCGGTTCTCGCGATGGGTCTCGGTAACACGACAGTCTGGGTCTACAAGCGTCGAGATCGATACGCTAAAGCTTGGGACCATGCGGGTGCCATGTTGTTGTTCGAAGAGACTGGTGGTAAAATTACGGATGTCCATGGGAAGAAGATTGACTTGACGGCTGGGAGGAAGATGAGTGCGAACTTTGGGTTTGTTGGAGCAAGGGAGGACCATGGAAGGGTTTTGGAGGTTGTGAGGGAGGTGCTGATCGACCAGGGAAAGGAAGAGTTCTTGACGTGACCAAGGGCTGAGGGCTGATTGTGATGCTTTTTTGAAGAGGTGGAAAGTGTATTTCGCGGAGATGCTTTGCAACAGGTGTTGTCTTGATCCTGTGGAGGTTAGGTACCGTCAAAGGCCATGTATACTCGAACGCACCATGAGATTGACAGCTCAATTGAATGGCTGATATAAACATGGTTCTCGATCCCAACGCGTACCTGTTAAGAAAACCCCTGGGCTGTATCACCGCCGGCGGCGCTGGAGTGTCGGTTGCGTGGTGTTTCCGTATAAATTTTGACCTCAAAGTCTTCTTAAGCAAACAGAACACGACACAGATCAATGGCGGTTTTGGTTGAAGGCGCAAGGCTGGTCAACGAGATAACCATGCATGTAAATTAAACCATTAACTTCATGGGCATGTATTAAAGCTTCGTGTGATCTATTAGAGAAAGTAAACAAGTAAAAAGAATCAGAGTACACCGAATTATATCGTTGATGATTTGCTTCCCCAAACTTTACACACTGCAGTGGTTGAGGCGCTTAGTTTGTAGCTGTAGGCCTTAGGTAGCTGCGCAGAAGACGTAGACGAGCCTGCTGTCAGACAATAAACTCAAATTGCGGTCAAAGATATTTGTATCAGTGAAAGAATGCACAATCGGCTAGTGTTGGCTGCGAGGGAGCACGCAACAGGTCATACTGTTGCCCCTGAATCAGCTATTGCTTTGCGCTTCCGATTCCTTCTTGAAAACAAAGGGTCGCTCCCTGAGTCGGGCTCGTCCCCACGGGCAGCATCTTCGCTGCGTTGTGCCTGAAGGATGAGCTGATTGGTGCAGCGAGTTGGCGCACATGTTCAGGTCGAATTATCCGGCAGCTGTGACGATAAGGTCTATGAATTAAAATTCAGGTATGGTTGGTGGGTTTGACTTGACGTTGTCTGTGGGGATTCGATCTTGGAAAGGGAAACGGTGGGGCAAAGACAAGATTCTGGCTTCGGAGTTGGAGCAGGAATTCGAGTTTGTGACTTGTTCTTGGGACATGGAAATAAAATCTGGAGTTGGAGTGTAAAAGGTTAGCGTTTGTAACTTCTCGGGATAGAATGGGGTTGATGCTCACCTCGAGATGCCTTTGAGACTGCCCTTTGATCAACAATGTGAACACTCGAAGCTGGGTACCGGAACACCCGCTTTGCAGTTGCCTCACAGTCACTCTAAGTCTGTTTTTCGAATCAGTCTGTATTCCACTTTACTAACTTGTTCATAGGGAACTATTGAGGTGAACGGGACGTATCAACCAGTGTTCACCTCAATGTTCGATAACTTACAGTAACCCCTTTCTTGTTGACTACCTAACCTAGGTAGCTTGCTCAGCGCAGATGTTCACTGTCGTTCCAAGCGGTACTGTAAGCGAAAAGTATGGAATTGAATGCTCCGTGAAGAATACTGAGCCAGCACTGACAAGCAGCCGTCAGTCCTTCCCCGCTGGTCTCCTACTGGCGCTGGCGTTGCTGCTCGGGAGCGGGTCAAATATTTGTAGAAGTCCAAACCTCCCCTCGTTTTTCCTTCTTCCACAAGACTTGCATAAACCTCAAGATCGCAAATTAAACAGAAAAGCCTTTCTACATCGCTCATTTCTTTTCCTCATACGAATACGATTCTAAATTATATGCCCATCAAAAGCAAGTATGTGAACTACTTTCTTTATCCTTGTCATTCAGATCTCAGACTCTCTCGTATCTCAACAAGAACGACAATCTGCTCGACCTACAATACTGGTCCCACGATCTATTCCTTCCAGAAGTCGCTTATTTGTGAGTAAGTTCCACTGACCTCTCCGTAGCTCTCACCTACCCATCATGTCTTCGCCTTCTTTCTCGAGCCTACCAAGAGAGGTTCACCTGGAGATCGGCAACTTTTTGAGACCCTCTGAGATGGCAGGGATTATCGTCGCATCTAAATCCATGCGTAAGGCCTACGCAGCATCATTCTTTCATGACGTGTCTTTCAGGGGAACTCAGGGAGATCTTGTGGGGGAATTGGCTGCATTTCTCGTCGCAAACAAGACCCAGGCAACAACTAGGGACGTCGTTGTCCCCACCATCAAGTAACCTCAAATTATCTCGCCCGACATTGCGAACCTCCATTAACATAAGACTTAGGTATACAACCATCGAGACTGAGCCCGACGTTCCCTCCCCTGTTCTGGAAATCGGGTTGATACTCCCACGGCTTATCTCCAGCTGCTTTGGGGTCATGAAAAACCTTCAGGGGATCCAGCTGGACCTCTGGTGGCTTACAGACTTCCAGAGAGATGAGTTGTGCGATAGGTGCGCGGGCCTGCCTGTATGGAATAGCCTCCGGTCAATCAACATGGAGAACGAAGCCGACACAGAGCTTCTGGCTATCCTGGTTAGCAAGACTCGTCCGGAGTCCTTCAGCGGACTGCAGTTCGGGGGTCAGACCAAATTGCAGGCCGCCAGGCAGTGTTCGCCTTTCCTCAGACGATTGGTGGTACCATTTAAACTCCCCGCTTCGACAGATGTTGTTGACCACTCGAGGTTTGTCTCCAACAGAACCAGCCTATTGACGCAATTTGGCCGGTTGGAATGGTTGGTTCTGACGCCAACCCATGTCAAACCATTGTCAATCGACATGATCCGCAAGGATCCCAAGGTATGTTTATTTCTCGTCTGCTATTGTCTAGGTTGGTCTAAACATAGACTAAACTGGTCTACATTATGTCTATGGCTCAACCGAACCATTATTTCACTTATAGATTCAGACCATTACTTACGTTTCCGAAGGTGTTCTTAAATGTACTCGTGAAGGAGCTCTCCAAGTTGCCTTACCTCAAGCGGCTGGGGTTGACGTTCCCGAGTCTAATCCTCGAGGAACATCAACCCGGGGTCCCGGGGACTGGTGTGGGTTTGCCCGCTGTCGAACACTATGTTCGGCAGTGGAACGAGCAGATCTTCGCCGGGATCCCTGCCCTGCAGCAAGCGGCCTTCATTCATGGAGACATTGTGTTGAGGGCAGTAAGGGAGGCAGATGCCACCATTCGTTTCTCTATCGAGAGCGATTTGGACCGACACGCGTTTCCCTTTGGGACCCTGTACTGAGCTCGCTCAGGCCAGCCGTTGGTGACAAGCGCAAGGCACTGCCAGTGAGTCTTGATGATGCTTCCACGTTGAGAGTAGTCGCTAACGTATTTGAGTAGACACCAGATCGAAAGGTATTTTTTCTTTCCTTCGCCTCTTGCCGCCCCTGAGATAACGCTTGCGGTAATAACACCGCGAAGTAGATCGAGGCTTCCGTACACTCAACTGTCACGGCGCTTCTCTCCTCGGAGAGTGGAAGGAGATCCTTCCAAAAGCCAGTGACTTCCCTTCCCCTACCTCTCTCACCTCAACCTGCCTACCAAGACTTAAAATCCTGATCTTCGAAAGATTCACTCCCATCATCCTCGCTCACTTCGCAGAGTATTGAACTCTTGTCTTCGCGCCTAACTTCCTCATTGAGCAAGCCTTAGGTGCTTTGAAATACAGAATCGTTCATTATCTCAGAACGAAGAGCCCAAGCGACGGCGGAAGTAGCAAAAGCGTTGACGCCCTCATCGGCCTTCAATCGTCAACCCCCCCGTTCTCTACTACCCTGTGAGCATGTATGGAGCATGGAGTTGCGGAGTATCTGTTTGTCTTTTTATTTGAGAATTCGATTTCTGTCTGTGGGTGATCAGCAGAAACAGCACCTTTCTGTAGAGTTGTAGAGACAGGAAGAGAGAAAGATGCCACAATAATACACAACATCATGCACGCGTAGATTCACACAAGTAATATCACTGCTGTCACTTTGAGAATGTTCCGTATCCAGGAGAGTGCTCGCCTCAGACACTCCACTTTCTCAAGACATCTTCGTGCATGTCAAGATAGTAGTTTCGTAAAATCCAAAGACCATTTCCTTTAATCAGTGCGTTAGTTCACCATAGTCCTGCCGTAGTATGTCTATGCGTATGCGTTAACACTGATACCTGACTTCCCAAGAGTCCAGCATACACCGGGGCCGTCTTACTGCTTGAAGCTAAGGAAACCAGCTTGATTATGAGTTCTGGCCCGACATATCTCGCTGGAATCTCAAGTTTTAGTAACCAAGAGTGCCTCGGCCATACTGAAATTACTGCTAAATAAATCCCATGAACCCTAAAGAACAATCATTAGCATACTTGAGGTCCAGTAGGGAGTAACTGTGCCGGCCACATCCATTCTTTAGCCTGGTCTGCAGTGCTATGCCCGCCAGTTCCTAGCACTGCTGGATATCTTCTGTTGTTCTACCCAAAGTGCAGACTACCCACTGTTTTTCTTTTCAAAAATACACACTCAACACTTCCCTTGCATCAACTCTCATTTCTCTTCGGTCGAGACTCTCACCACTTCCAACGCTGCTGAGCCGACCACTTGACGTCTAAACTTGTCAATATCGTTGAATTATCCAGTCACAATTCTAAGCACCCGACCAATATTCTCTTCCGTGAAACAGCAAACAATCCCCCCCGTCAAGGATACCGAGCGCAGACTCTCGGTGCTGCTCTCATCTCCCACATCACTCTTCACTCGCACGCCCCCTTCCACCCTTCAGCTAAGCCAGCATGGCTTCTCTTGTCTCGTTGCCCCTAGAGGTTCTCGGGGAAATTGGAAGTCACTTGAAATATCGAGACCTAAAGAACAGCTCGCTGATCTGCAAAGCCGTTGAACCGGGGATGCAGATGCAACTTTTTCGGTACATGTCGTTTATTGGGACGAGAACACAAATCACCGAAGTTCTTATGCGATTCCTGGCAAGTGTGCACCAAACTCGTACCAACGGTATGAGCAGGGCATGTCGGTAAGGAGTCCAGAAGACATATCTCGTATGATATTTACTGACTCGTTTTGCAGCTACCTTCGGATCGAGGTGCTACCACAGGATGCAGACCCCTTCGACGAGTGCAAGGACTTGCTGCCTGCCCTTTTGATCTCTGCAAAGAAATATCTCCCTCGAGCGACAAACCTGTCCCTTGCCCTCGATGGGCTCTCGAGAGGAGAAATTACCTCACTTAACCGAATGGTGAAGGAGGTGCCAACTTGGGACGCGGTTACTGTCCTCAGATCAGACCTGCGCGCCCCAGTTCTATCTTTCTTGCTTAGATACGTCCTGGTCAACGTTCGAACCGTTGACGTTGTACCCAGCACCGCCCGACATGAGTTAGCTTCTATCAAGGAGAACTGCCCAGATGTCCGAAAACTCCGAGTGAATTTCAAGACACCATTTCCCGACTTCCTCAAGCACTTAAGGGGAGGAATCCGGGTCAAGATCAACCAGCTTGACAATCTCGAACAGCTGGTCGTGCAGGAGAGGGGGCCGGCGGAGAGATGGCCCATCGGCGGGATACACCGACCGGTGGACATCCCTCTCCGGCTGACCTTGATTGCTGACCAGCTGGGAGGGTTGTCAAACCTCAGACGACTCTCCATTGAGTTTCACCCCAGGATCATGACCTGGATCCTCCCCAGCCGACGCCTCATCCCCGGAGACAGCTTGCGAACAGACCTCGACACGTTTCTGATGAGAGCGATCGTGGCGATGGCGGCGAGACTCACACAGGTGGAAGAGATTTGCTTGGTGGAGCGCAGCGCTGAGTTCAACGGCGTCAGCATGGTTCACCGTGGTGTTCGCGACCCCAACGGTGTGATGGTCGTCACGATCGAGGCCCCCGGGGATGAGCGTGACTGGTACCGTTGAGTACAATGCGTGCTCTGTATCTTCTTCCTGTTCCCCTCTTCTTTGTTTTTGTTTTTTGTTCAAAAAGAAAAGACTTATCAAGGTAATGTCTTACCCTGGCAGAGTCTTCGGAAAGGTTTTGTTGTGTTGCGTTGGAGTTCAGGTTTTTACGAGGATGTCGATGCAGAGGTTTAGGCCTACACTTTACTACGCAAAGGAATAATAATGATGTATGAGTCGATAATCTGGATCCTAAAGTCACAAAGTGAAGTATTTACAAATGCCATTGTGAATATCTTGATAAGGTGGTGTTGATGGCTGCGTAGAAACCGACACCAATATCCGCCAGAGACAAAGACAGAGACTACACATCCAATTGCGGCATGTTTCCAGAGCTGTTAGATACCTGGAAATCATCACCCGCCCCATGAATGTGATTCGATATGTGCTTTGGCGACTGAAATGTGTGGAGGTAGCAGCGATGTTGCTGAAAGACTAAGGTCGCTGACCTCACAGTGGAAGCCAGTCCCTGAAATCGCGATCCTTCGCGTTGCAGGCGGGCTGAAGTTAGGTCGGTACCTAACAAGACTGCCTCAAGAAACTCTCCCCCGCCGTGATCGATTGTCCCTCCGCCATCACGGGCCGACTCCCTTCCCTCCTGAACCTCCCCTCGATCTCGTTTCTCTTCCACCGCAAGGCCAGCTTCTCGACCTTTTCCTGGTTCCCAGCTGTGTTCCGTATTCGCGCACCACTTCGCTCCCGCACTTTCATTCCAGCTTCACACACGCAGCTGCATCTAGACGGCATCTTTCCTCCAGAATTTCGTGGTATTTAGGCTCATCACCTCGACTGTTTCCACCCAACTCTCGCCTCTCATTCAATGTGTGTCTGTCTTACTAACGGCAAAATGGTACATTTGACCGGCTCTTGTCTAGAAACAGTCACTGACCTCGACGACCGAAATCCTGGGATTCACCGAAAAGCTCTTTATTGTGCGGGAGCTCAAGGTCTTCCGTCATCTCTCGCAGCAATAGCCGCTGAGTTACGAGATAGATTGCGCTCTGCATGTACCCATCCCCTCGTACGTTTCACCTCGTTGTACATGCTGTCCAATCATGCTGACCTCCTTCTAGATCCGGGCCTCTGGTGTAGCGAGACAAAGCTGTGGCCACCTATTTGGTCGCTGCATCCTGAACTGTCCAAAGAGATGAAAGTGGTCAAGTCTGGGATGGATGTGTCGTCACTTGGATGGACAACAAAGACGAGCTATGATGAAGTACGACTGGCCGGACGAGCACCAGAGGAATTTGGGTTCATAGCGAGGGGCTTGGGCGCTTGACGCGCAAGTGGTCAAATGTGTCGCAGTCGAGAGCGAATCTGAGGATACAAGCAGTCTTGGGTATGAGATACGTCTCAAGTGAGGATCCAACCCGTTGGAAGTGTAGGCAGCGCCGCCAAGGTCCATCCCTTGCACTGCGTGAGATTGAAGTCAACGAGATCAAAGCCTCCGTGGCTGGCCACATAATGGAGCTAGGGTGGGCTCATCTCTGGCCCCTTTTTTACACAGTCTCATCTCCAAACGAGTTTGACCTACGATGGACATCTCTTTGTGCTTCTATGTCTCATACCGTGAATAAACGTATGGCCTGAGCCTGGATAACGTGTCTCTATCGTCTGGGGCGGCGGCGGAGGCGGCATGGGAGAGCGCCTTGGTCTTAGCAAAGAATGGTACAGCTTTTACTGTTCATGAGAATAGAAGATACTGTTTCTTTCGGGGCCTGCCATTTCTGTACTGAAGATCTCCTAAAACTGATGCAATATTGGAAATACGAATCATTACCCCGAGAAGGACTTTTATTAAGCTAGATGCCCGAAGGGAAGAGGTATGGCGACCGTGGCCCGGAAAACAACTTGCAAAACAAACAAAGAGACACAGCTCCTTATCAAGCGAAACACCAGCCTCACAAGAGCGAACGTCGGACGCGTCAGGGAGGGATCAGCAGCAGTGCCTTCCATTATCGTGTTCGCCCAACCAAATTCGAAGGCTGGTAGAAGAGGATGTCAGTAATGGCTGTGGTATTGTCGTGTCGAGTGACGCACCTTCAAAGCCTGTCTCATCGACGACCGAAGATTCCCAGGTGGTTTTTCATTTTCCAAATCTGCTCATTGAACTCAATCTCCCGAGGTGACACCTTGATCCGTTCGACATGCCTTCCACCTTTAGAGCCGATTATGGCGAGCCAGGTGTTCATTTCGGCCAAGGCCTTGAGCGCATTCAGTCCCGAAAGGTTGGGCAGGTCGCGGGAGATGATCTCCTTGGTTTTGATGAGCCAGGCAACAAAAATGAGCCCCAAGTCCGGGCGGTTGAATTGGAACGGTTTGATGATTTGAGAGATCTGGACGACAATGTTCATCATGGAATCCAAATTTCTTTGGATAGTGGCCCAGACAGGGCCGTCTTTCGGGTATTGTAACCCCTCTATAAAAGAAGGGTGTACATACCTCCGAAACGCCTCTTTGACAGCTCCGTCGGTGCCATGAACCCATGCGTATTTGATCCACACAACGTGGTGAGCATAGTGGCGAAATGTTTCTTCAAGCGACATGACTATGGAATATTAGGATGATTATGGATAGAAAGAGTGTTGCAACTTACCAATCATCGGCCCCGCCTCGGTCTCCTCTTGGGACGACTGATTCATGGTGATATTTGTTTCTGCGATCAGGTTGAGTGGTGATGGATAGTGATGAAGAAGGAGAGAAGCGGGAATATGGTGCGGATTCTATAAGCTAGAATCCGGCACTAAGGATGTGAGAAGTGCATTAGTAACATATCGGTAGTGGCACTGACAACGGACCGTCACTGCAACTGATGCGGAGGGGTGCTCGGCCAGGTCTGCTTGTACTGGCCACTGAGCCTCCAGTTACCTTGGCAAATTTACAGTGGGCTCGTTACAAGTAGGGACCTGGGTAGGTCTCGTTTGAGCTTTGAAGTACCCAGGTTCCTTATCCTACTTGCGTTTGCGAAGAATCTTGATGCTGCGAAGAGCTTCACAAGCTATGACAAGGGCGAGTTTCCGTAACCCCCTTGCGGCCAAGTTTCTCATCTGTGAGGAATCTCACTGCATAAGGAGATAGTCTCATTGACCACCAGTAATTATGTCACAACTCCATGCGTTTCAGACAGTTCATGAATGGGGGCGTCGGGCTTTATCCAAGTGTCTTGCACCGGAGTATGATCTTCGACTATTGTTGAGAACCGTGATATTGCGCTCGAGCACCACTAATCGCTGAGAACTGATTCTTGATCTGTGTTCCTCGTCACATTCATCCGCTACGTATTCTTCTCGAATAATATTGCGTACAGTTTTAAACAAATGTTCGTGAAATCATCCCACACTTCGTCGCTCTTTTGCGTGCGGCGACGGTGTCAAGAAACCCCTTGGCCCTTCGAGTTTTGCTCCAGGACTCGACTGCACTCCTGGTGATACCTCTCAATTCGTCGCTGTACTGCTTCATCTTTCACCCGGACCCTGATCCTTCTCGTGTTCTTCGTGTCGTGGCAGCCTGGAGCCGCACATTTGACCTTTCTGTTTTCCAGGGAGATATTCGTAGCTACCGTCCGACTACATGTAGTTGGAATGTAGTTTTCCAACGACTCCATTAAGCTCGCCCCCTTCTATTCCAAAGGGGTCCGACTGCGGTAGATATTCTGAGCGAAGGCTTGGTGGCTTATCATATGCGGATCAGTATTTCGTCAGGTTTTCAATGATGTCTTCGGGGCACGATGCTTCAGCACCAAAAGGGGGAGCTTACCGCTGGGTTATTGACTAAACACAATCTCTCAACTTCATGTTCGTGTTTCGAAAGCAGGTGAGGTTCCCATGGAGGTCGTCGGTGGAATTCTTGGCTTTTTTGCTGGCAACTTGAGGAGGCATGGAGGTCCACCGTCCCGCGTACTGGACAGGGTTCCAGCGTTTCGCTAGTCGGGGTGCTATAAAGATAAAGCATCATCTGTAGCATAGTTTGGTGTATTGGGGGCCTCAAGTTGTCTTCTCGATCCTGTGTGGTGTTATAGTTGAGTGTTAGAAGGAATGTTGAGTGAGAAATGGCTGGGGTCAGCACCAAAACGATGCTTGGACCATAATGACGATAGAACCATGAGATTACCTACGAAGTGGGATAAACCTTTCCTTTAGAAGATCTTAAATATTACTGTGAGTGTTTTCAACAAAGATGTAGGCTTATTTCCCCCGAATTAAAAAGGTAGAGGGGCGATATTGCAGTCTGTAGGGTAGGTTCACGGGGAATACACAGTCATGCATTCAATTCTTGTCCGATTTACAATGGGACATGCGAGTCAAATAGGTTACACGGCCTCCTCAAAGGAAATTTCTTGATGAGTTCTGTAATAATTCATTGTTTGAATCTCTGAAAAGGCAAGAACTACATCCTGTTCTATGAACAAAATGGTTGACAAGAGGACATGTCGTTCGTGATCCCTTGTTCAGCTGCCGCTCCAGAACACATGATTGGCCAGAACAGCCGCGCGCATATTTTACGGTCCCAATCTTTGTTTGTCTATGTTTCCCGTGCCACAAACACTCTCTCGTCGCTTCTACCATTCATGTTGAGTAAACAAAACCTCTCTGGCCCTTTGCGAAATACCTGACACTTTGCTACCCGAACACGTAACCTTTCTATATCATTGAACCCTAGGCTTCATCCTTTTCCACCGCCTGGTCTCCAACGGCGAGATGCCTGGGGCAGAATTGCTAAAGACTAATACGACTTCCTCGGGAAACGCCCTCGCCACCCTATCACAATGCCTCCAAGTTGTCTTCCATACTTCAAAAATGTTGTCGGTCAACCGCGTTTGAGCGCTCAATGCTCATCACGCGCTCCGATATCCCTCGTCGTGATGACCTGTACTTTCGGAAAGGGCGACGGGCCGAAGAGCTGGCTGAATCCTCAGAAGAGGCTCGGTAAGTCATCGAGACTGACTCTCAGGGGACGAGCCCAGAGACCGTCTTTCCTTCTCAGCTTAGCCAAAGATGAGCTATGTCGCTGGCTACGTTGGCGGCGCTGCAGGACTCGATCAGCTGGGACATTGGCATGGACGGATTGTAACACTCCAAGAGGCTCTTGCCATGTGCTTCGAAGATAAAGCGAAGGAGGGATAGTGTAGTCCTGTGGCAGGGTCTCTGAACTTGGAACCTTTGGGCGGCCTCAGTTGATGCCACAGTCGCCCAGGCTCTCTTGTCCATGCTCAAGGCCAAGTGGACGAAACGATAACGGTGGGATTGGGTTCGAGCAGGCGCATATGATGCGGGACGCTGGTACGGTGTGGAGTGGAAATACTGCGAAGACCAAGGACATTAGTATAAGACTCCTGATCAGATTGATCGCATAACTATCAAGGTTGGGTAGGAAACTGCTCTACTGCACGTACTAGCTTCCTACTTGTGAAAGTGGACGGACTGCGGAGGGACGTTCTGTGTCGGAACAGGAGACCACTATTCGATCAGTCACTGCCTCACTGGGCCGTGTGTGTTTGCTCTTTGTTGCTGGCCCGCCCCATTCTCTCCATGACAGATCCCATCTGACTTCAACTTGATCTCAATTGGCGACTCCGATGCTGTGGAGGGCGGCTATCGGGTAGTGTCCTGTAGTCTCATAAGTCCAATTTGGGCCACTCAGCGGCCCCTGACACATTGGAGTCGATAGCGCCTTAACTCCTTCTAGCGGTTATCATGTCTGGAGCGAGATGTCGAGTTTTCGTTTGTGTGCTGGATTGGCACGTCGCTAGCATCCCCTTTTGGCATCACGGAAGAGAAAGGGGAAAGATCGAGTATGTAATCGGACTCTTCCCAACGAACTTCGAGTCACCTCTCGGGTAAATCTCCACCATTGATTCATGTTGTAGTTCATCGATGGATCAGTGGGCGTTGAGGTCTTGAACGTCTTCCGGTGTGTTTGCTGTCAAGAATCGCATCCTGCTTGAAGCAGCTGAAGTAACCCTCATTGCGCTATCGGAACTGGGGCCACTCAACGGGGCTGACGGTTACCATGAGCTTCTGGTTGGGAGTTGAATATTTTCCCCATGAATTCTGGTCAAGGCGCAGCTCAACAACCACCCTTCGTCCCCTAAAGGGGCCCACGCGATTGGTACCCCAGTACAAATGGAAGGGTAGTATGAAGTCGCAAGATATACTGAGGTGGTTCGTCCCGCTTGTACGTGTCTCTGAAGTGACAGCACTCCTGAGACAGGTTAAGTCGAGGGCATCATGAAAGCATTGTGGGTAAAGTACCGGCGCCGTATGTATCGTCAAAGCCCATTTGCAGTTCAATCATGACGTAGCGGTCAAAGGGTGAGTGATAGAGATAGTAGTTCGTTGTCGGCTGTTACTTCGGAGTTGGCGCAATCGTGCTGCTGAGCTCGCTGTGTATTTCATCATTGAACTCATGATCTGTAGAGAACAATTAGAGGTGTAGTAAATGCATCAGTATGAAGCTGACACACCATAGCCGGCCTCATCCCCTTGCCGTTGCTTGGGCTACAAGTGGTGATGACGGTAACCTTGCTTCTCTTCCCAGAGGGCGGAGACGCAGTGGTCACTCTCCCAGACTACAATGTCGAAGCAAACGTGAGCTTTCGGGTGCGATCCCTTGTGAATAGCGGTATACAGACTAGTTCCGAGCAAAGCCTAGGATCTTGGGTGCCTTTGAGGGCTGATGGACGTCATCTTTGGGACTGTACGCGCGCTGGCCCATCCCTGACTTGAGCTGTTTGGCTTTCTCGCGTATCTAACCTTTGCCCCAGGTAGGGCTGAGATGATCGGATCGGGTTCGGGTTGGTGGTATTGTCGAAAAGCGTTGACGCTATCAGTCGAGTCAAGTGTTGTTCAGCGCAGGAGGTCAATGAGAATGTGTTTTGAACATGACGCAGAGCTGTTCACTTACCCATTTCCGAGATTGAACATTTGTGAGGCTCTGAGGTAAAGGTGTATCATATGAGAAGCCCTCTTCCTAGCCCTGTATCACTTGCCACGGTGGGCCTACTTGCTGATGAGATTCGCGGGATATGTCTGAAGAGCGCCCCTCTTGTAAGGTGAAGGCATTGTAAGCGTCCCAAGAGGCAATGTATGGCGAGTGAAACAGATGCAAAGCTTAGGTATTGACTTGGGGAATTAGGATCGAGTGGGATCACTTCGGTCTGGGATATTGATCGTCAAGTGAGACTGTGTGATGCACCCCTTTTCCGCAAAACACTCCAAATTCCTAGATCGAAGAAGTGTTTGGGTGGCGAAGAGGTCTGTTGCTTTGAACATCAAGCGTTTCTGGCGCCTGTATCGTCTTCAAAGGAAGGGCTATCAGTGGAAGCGGGGTGTTGGTGGAAGACACCGGGATGGCCTATTTGCAAGATGCACTGATGGAAATTGAGGAGTGGGGCGAATCAAAAAGAAGAGGCCAAGTCCACTTCAGACGGGAAAACGATATTCTTGTGAGATGTGTTCAAGACATTGCCTCGCGTCCCGAGGCTTTTTCTGCGCCTGGAATTCTTTCAGAAAGAACAAGTGCCCACTCTTTCTTCGATGGCGCCAGTAAAATGCATTCAATCAGTTGAATCTACAATGCTACTGGTACAGATTTGTGACTAAAGATGTTTCTGGTCTCCATCAATGAACCTGTAGTGGATGTAGGTGTCCTTGTGGAAGTGTCGGCGCCAACGGCTGCATTGAAGGAACTCGTTAGAAGGTCTCTCTTCTGACTGTCCGACTAAGGTGAAAACAGCTTCAAGAGCTCTTCTTTGTACATGCGTTGTTTTAAGACGAGGCTTTCATTCAGAGACCGCACACCTCTACGTCTAAGGGTCACCATTCACCACTACCTGCTGCAGGCCAACATCATGCCCCCCTCCCCAGGCATAACTCCTCTCATGATACAGAGCCTCTCTTGCTGCAAGTGTTTCCTGGTCTTCTGAAGAGTCGGAATCGTTTATGAATCAGATTAATGTAAATTGTCCAGATGTCGCTGCCGATTTGGAAGCCCCTGAGACCAGATCACCATTAGATACTGTTATTAACAAAGCCACGACCGAAGTAGGAAGTCCTGCGGCTTCCAATTGTTGTCACCGAGTACCGTGAATCATGTAGATCTTGCAATACCTTTCACTCAAGTGTTCTGTGGAGTCGTGGACGTGTGGTGCTGTGTCCAGAATGATGACACTGAGCAGCGCTCAGTCAACGCCGGGTCAATTTGATGCGAGCTTGAATAGCTTGCGCGCCTTATATTGGATCGGCGGTGACTACGTCCCAATAGCTTGATGTCACGTATCTCGCAAGGTCGGAGCTGGTCAAGGTCGGAGGGCGATGTGAAAAGGGGTAGAGGACACTCTTATGACAGCGATGGAATTGCATGTTGCGAACTTGTACGAAAGGTCATTAGAGTTTGTTTTCAGTGTTTTAATGGTGTATTACTGCAGCGATTGCTGGGTTGCTCACACCTCGGTTGTGGCCAATGTGGTGGTGGGTAGCTCGCAACAGTCCGCAGCGGGATTCGTATTTCGATTGAGTTACTGTCCCTTTCCCTTCGGTGCCTGTACTCACTTCAGGTGCAAGCGAATATCACAGTGAGTTTTCAGAGATCTGTAGTGTGCGTGGTGTTTGTCAAAAGGAGTAACTTTGTCAAGATGTCTTGGACCAGGAGCGAACCAGTGTACATATCACTGACTCCCAAAATACGGCTCTGACACTCTCTTTCAACATTCGCCTTGAGTTTGAACACTTAATTTGTCAAAGCGGGGGCGGTATGGTTTTGCTTGCGGTCTGAATCACCGAGTGTTTCTTGGTCAGGGCAGTGTCAGAACGCGAACACGGACCTTGTGCATAGAATGCTTTTACCCAACGGCCTTGGCCACCACACAAAAGTACGCACAGAGGAACCAAGTGCAGCAAATGGAGACCCAGCCAAAGGCTCCCTCGCACCATTGACGAGGAGTGTATCCATTGATCCCCAAGTGTCAACCTACCAGTAAATCACATTAACGAGGAGGATAGCAAAGTGATCTTATTGTCTAAAACTACCAATCCCGTGATACATATTCATGCAACTGAACAATAGAATATCATAGCACTTGGAGACGCCTTGGGAGGGTCTGTTCAGGGTATCAGCTGCCCGCAGGTGACTAGATAGGTGCACGTACGTCTCCCCAGGGGCCATCCAACGTACTAGGAACCACTGAAGCTCCCTTCCGGTAACACAAGGAGCTCCCCCTCGAGCGAATTGGAAGCGTGATGTCATTGTTGCCAGTAACAGAGACGCATGGCTGCCAGTGGAAGAGGGCAGAAGCCCTCATGCAGCTCGGTTGCTGGGGCTCTATATTTCTCCCTTCCTACTTTCCCCCCATCCCTTCTTTCCTTCCTTTCTCATCCTCAAACATTTTTATCCCCTCTCCTCCAATATATTTATCGCCAACGACGTCTGGCTCCGGGTCCTGCGCGGCCTCAACCTACCGACAGTGAGTCACGTCACCTTTCCTTCTCTCTCCTAGCGGAAACATCTCGTGCTGCTCTTCATTTCTTCTCCCCAAATCTCCTCCTCTCTTTCCTTGCCCCCAAACACGCAGTGCCTCGCGCTTCACTTTACTCAGTGATTCACTTTCGCTTCGACGCATGAGCACACATCACATACTCACCACTCATCTAGGGTCCCGGGCCAGCCACTTGAAGCGACTGCCCGTCCTTCTTGTGGTCTCTGGCACCATAGAGGAAAGCCTCCCGTATTTTCTCTATGGTGCCGGAGAACGTCGTCGATGGTTGGGACAACGACCCCCTCCAGAGGAAGAGCCATTCCCTGGCCCGGACAACCAGTCGAAGATGAAGCGCTCGGTTGAGAACCCCGAACACGTTGGTACGCAGCCCCTCACAATCAACCGCAATGGCAGGCAACTGAAACTTGTTGACCTAGGTCTGTTCACCCAGACTGCTGGGCAGTACTTCCGCAATGAGCGGCGGCGCCATTCCCAGTATGACGGCGGCCGCGCTTCTTCTTTCCAGCCTTTTGGTCAGAGGTTCAAGGGCAAGAACGCACTTGTCTTCTACCCAGATGGTAATCCCACTTTCGCTGGCGCTCTAAGCCAGGACATGGACATCTCCCACCGCATCGAGGTCTGTGGCACTCCTGCGCCCTCTATCGTTGAACTCGGCAACTACATCACCGTAAGTATCATTTGTGATCTAGGGAAATGCGAAATGTACTGACCTGACAGATCAAGAGCAGATCAGGCACCGACCATGCTTCGCCAACTCACCGAACCTCCAAATCACCTTTCTCAACATCTTCCCCAACACACTGGGTGACTCCTCTTCCCCGACATACTGGGTGACTGGCCGCCCCAAGAGGGCCGCCCCTACGAACATCCGCGGTTCCGAAGCACGTTGCGGGACGTGATGTCCGAACCACCGTAAGTACCTACCGCCCTGTCTTCCATCACAGGCAGGACTGACCTCTTCACAGATAATGCTTCGAAATATCCCGAACAAGGACGGCCAACCTCCTTCGGCGCAAATTGTTGGCGCCTCTCTCGGGAGGCCCGATTGCTTGTTTCGATTCAGGTTGGCCGGAATTGTTTGGTGACTTTGTTGTGAGCCGCTCCGATCCCCGTCGCAAGGCGGGTGAGTGTCGGCCCTGGTCCTCGGGGCCCACACGAGGAGCGCCTCGCTCGAGTCCAGCGAGTGTAAGTTCATCTTCAACTGTCTTCCACGTCCATCTATGACGGAACTAATCTATGTTTGCATAGTGAGGGGACTGAGCATCGGATTGAGCGGTCTATGGATGTTATGGTCGCTGCCCGACGCAGCATGTACGGCGCCGACATGCTTCCGCGTACCACCAACTTCGGGGTGACCCCTGAGGAGGCCCGCGAGCTCAACAAGAAACAGCACGGGAGCGTTTTGAAGTTGGTATGTCTCGGTCTTCCCGGTGGTTGCATGATGTTGTCACCGTTCCTTTGGGCGGTACGATTCTATGTAATCGTCGGGGAGGCCGAGCATATCATCTATGTAAGTTATCTTCAAAAGAGTTGCCCTCCATCTCAACATGCTAACTCTTAAACAGTTTTTTCCAACACCACCAACTTCGGAGTGACTCCTGAGGAGGCCCGTGAGCTCCATCAGAGTCAGAAGGCCCATGATGCCGCCAAGGCCACTGCCGCCCCGGATGGGGGTGGCATCTGGGACGGCGGCGCTTCTAAGGACGACCTCAGCGACCTCATCTGAGCTCGCCACCGACACAACCCTGCCTACGATACCAACGAATTTACGAGTTTCATGAAAGTCACGATGACCAAGTTCTCTCTGTCGATTTAAGCTCTCAGCCACAAGTCTCAACTGCAAATAACACTTCAACCCTTGGCTCACAACCTCGCCAGTTGAACTCGACAACTACATCGCCGAAGTTGCCGTTGTCGCTTACTTTCACGCGTCGGCTCCATTGGTACTCTCTTTACAAAGACATCCATCCTTCCCCCGGTCTCAATCTGAAAAGCTCCCTCATCTTCTCAAAGAGTACCAGGAAGCCTGTGATGATATCAAAGTCAGCCACCGGCCTCGTCCTATCATCACTTCAACATCCATCCTTCCCTGCCTTCCTTCCTTCATCAACATCCTTACCTTGTACCCTCAACATCTCTACCTCTCTACTATATATATTGTTCATTGCGCGACCAGATCGCAGCATTGAAGCCCCACGGGGTCTTGTCTCACCACTATATATATACACACACTGCGCGGCCGACCGTAGCATTGAAGCCCCACGGGGCCTGCCCTCCCGGCAGCAGAGCAGTCATTTGCTGGTCAACACGGGAACCGACATCGAATTCGACGGTTAGTGGCTTGACTATGGGAGAGCAGACAGTATCCCGTATTTTCCACTTGACTTGCCGGAACTGTGACTGCCGCAACTGTGAGAAGCAAGGACACTTCAGCGGGGGGGAAACTCGAGAAGCCAACATTAGTTCGGCTCTCTATCCCAGCTTTGGATCAGACTCGTCTCATCGTCATGACAATTGGTAAGTTGTCTTCATCCCTCTCTCCGACATTGACATTGTACTAATTAATATGTCTAGCCTTGGATCACATTGATCTCACCCCATTTTCCATGCCGAGCCAACCGAAGAATGAAGCAAACCTACCTCACGATTCCTCAACACGCACTATACATTGGCCTTCAATGGCGACGCTCAGGCGAAGCGACAAACTTCCCTTTTGTATATTATATTATACATGACTTCCACTGGACGAGCGAACATTAGTTCCGCTCTCTATCCAAGTCTGGACCAGCTCGGCGGAGATCACCAGCAACTGGTAAGTTGTCTTCACTTCTCATCGACTTGACTCATCACTAACTTGTCAATCAGTATCCCTTCGGTTCACTCCCTCTCTCCCATCTCACAATACATTTCTTTGACTACGGTTGGCCCCTCCACCGCCAACTCACCTCCCACCTCGACCATCTTCAACTCTCGCTCTATGTGCCTGGCAAGGCAATGCGAGACTTGTGACTGGGAGCTTAAATCAGCAGAGAGAACTTAGCTGGGCTTTGCATGCCATCTTCTTTGTTTACTACTTGTGGTGGAAACTTGGGATTGATCAGCGCACATAGCATGCAAGCAATTCATATCAATTAGAACATACATCTCCCACACAAGACCTTGTGAACTCCAAATGTGACTGTCCGCCCCGCCTCATTGCCACCACCCTCTTCGTCCACTCCGACAACTGAACATCTCTCTCCGCACCAACTCCTTCGGTGACATGCTAAGACTGATCCATTCACCGTGCAACGTAGAGAAGCATGCAGCCACTGCCAAAAACCACTCCTGGCCCGAGCCATGAACAAAAGAATTCTCCGTAAACAACATGTCACCCTGCGTCAGATCAATCTTCGTCTACAGACGCAAGAGAAGTACCCCGGTGATATCGTCACACTCTAAGGCATAAACCCTGCTAACCTTTTATTCATTGTCCCAGACAATCCACACGCAGCTCCCAACCACGAACCCGTTCTCCCCGGCTTCCGATGATTCCATGACAACCGCTGCACATCACGACCCTTTGATCTCTCCAGCAAGTGTTCCAAGTAGAAGAGCAAAGTCACCGTCCATTCCTGGCCGCCATGCTGGGTTTTGGCGCAAGTTGCAGAGAATCGGGACTACCTCTGGGAGGCTTCAGTACACCACATTTCCAATAAACGAAAGACCAGTTCAGTTGTCTCTCATGTCGAGAGGTGCGGGCCTCGAAGAATCAGAGTTCTTAGCATGATCTTCCGATGTTGCTAGATCTCGTTTCTACTCTGTATAAACTCGCCGACAGGAACAGCTGTTTGAGCGCCCTGACGACACTTGAGCTGATCCAAGGCGTGTTACAGACTCTTCATAAGTCCCCATTGAATGGAGCGAGCACTTCACTAGCACATCCCTCTTGTGAAAGTCCTGGGCCAATATTTCCCTGCTAAACGCTTGATAAGGCCAAGAGTTTATTCTATCGTGAGGTTTGACTCCCAGTCTTGGTCGGTTTTCTTCTAACGTGGTGTTTTACAGATTCATCCAGCGTGAGAGCCGAAGCTCAGTCGCCCATCCCAGCTTGGGAATGCATATCAACGTCCATCATATCGCACGATCCGAGCCAAGAATAGACCATCAAGAAGCTTTCTATTGATATGATGAAAACGAAAGAGGCATCGACCAGTGCGCCAGCCTATCCTGAAGCATCAATTATTCCAGAACGCCTCACAGGAGGTCGCAAGGGTTTTTTTTATGTGTTTCGACAATTCCATTCAACACATGGCCGTTTGGGGTCTGTTCTACCCCATTGTCTGTCTCCCATCCCTTTCGTCTCTTCAGCCACGAGTATCCGTCGTTGACTGTGAGTCTATACACCAGAATCCGAGGATAAGTCGCTCCTTGTCTTTCCCCAGAAGGACTCAGCTGCGGTATTATTCCCATCACAGACCAAAACGTGGTTCAACTGTCACAGGACAGGCAGCTCGACGCTCACCAGTAGATTCAAATCGTTTTCATTAAAGTAAAATGTTCAATCTAAGCTGACAAAGTGGTATCAAACAAATCTATAAACAAAGGAGAAGAAAATAGTGGCAAAGCCGGATATCACAAGCCCATCACATCCAAAGATCGTCCATCATAGTTCTCCTCTCATACTGTACATCCATCAGCCACCCCCTTTCAATCCCTAATGGCTCTTATGACCGTTAGTCTTAGCACCCTCCTGCCCAACAGCGTTAACACCAGCATTCAACTTCCCAAACTGCCACTCCGGCAGCGTAATACCTGTCTGCTCGTTAATAGTGCTCATCAGCGGCGGCAGCATCTGGTACACATTGCGCATCGTCTCAGTCGCATCGCCACCGCCCTGGCCAGCACCGCTCTGATTTCCAGTGTTCCACACGCTGATCTTGGGCTCCAGGCCGCGGATGGCTGCGGCGTTGGCCTTGGCGAGCTCGACGTATGTGCCCTTCTCGATCATCATGTACTGCAGCAGTCCGGCGGGACCGCCGAAGGCCTGGGACAGCTTGCCGTAGGCGTCAGCCATGGCGGAGATACCCTCTGCCTCGCGGAGCTTGCTGACGAGCTCAGCTTCGGCGCGCTGCTGAGCGGCGTAGTTGTAGGCTTCGGCTTCATTGCGGGTCTGATAAGCTTCGGCGTCTGTGTTCCTTGTGATCTTGGCGTATGTGGCTGCTGCATCTGCATCTGCGAAGAGCTTGGTCTGGTAAGCTGCAGCATCGGCCTTGCGCTGACTGGCCTCCTGATGAGCGCGCGCATCGGCCTCAACTTCGTACGCAGCAGCATCAGCAGCCTGTTGCTTACTCTCCCTCGCAATCGTAGCCTTGACGACATCCGTGGCACGAAGACGTTCCATCTCAGCAGCAGCACGCTTAATCTCAACCTCCTTCTTGAGATCCTCATCCTTGGACTCAAGGGTACGCTGGGCTGTGACGCGGGCGATGTCGACATCGCGGGTGAGGCCTGTGCGCTTGGTGTCGAGTTGTGCTTCTGCTTGAGCGCGCTCGATATCACGAACTGTCTTCTGGACGGCGGTCTCGGCGTTGATCTTTGCGATCTCACGCTCTTGCTCACCCTTGCGCTGGGCTTCTCCGACGTTACCGCGGAGTTGAGCCTCAGCAACGTCGATTCTGGCTTGGTTGGTGGCGCCCTCGTGAGCTTTGCGGGAGAGCGAGGCGAAGTAGACTGAATTGGGTGCGTCCTTCAATTCTTTGACCTGTGGAATGTCAGCTATCGTGTGGGTAAAAAGGGGCTGGGGGTACGTACGTTGGCGTTGAAGATGAGCAGACCAAACTGCGACAGCTCATTCTGGATGTTTCGGAAGATCCTCTTCTTGAAGACCTCTCGCTCAGTGAAGATCTCTTCCATAGTCATGCTAGACACAAGAACTCGAGTTTCACCCTCGATGATGCCCTTGACGATGTTGGCAACATGCTGGCCCTGGGTGACATTCTCCTTCTCCTCAGAGTTGGCCAAGAGCATAGCATACTTCATCAAAGCGTCCCCTCGGTCCTCACGATCAAGACCATCGGCTTCACTGTCGCCATCAGGGCGATTGGCCCCGCGCTGGTTGACATCAGGGCCCACTGTGAAGACGACAGGAAGAGAGAACTGCAGCTTCTCCTTAGTCATGGCCTGAAGATCCATGGCATAGTCGTGAGGGCGGATGCTGTGAGGAGTTAGTGAGTGTTGGCCAGTTGAAGAAGGGGGGAGGAATACCTGAAGCGTGTGCATCGTTGGAGGGGCCAGACCCATGTTGCTTTGGTGATCTTGACCGTCTTGATGCCCATGCCAGTGATGGCAAGGTACTCATCGGGGGCAGAGATTCTGTAAGACATCTTGGGTGGTTTTGAAGGTAGAAGAGAGTGGAAGTGTAGTTGGGTATTGAAGGATTGAACTGGTGTTCTGTGACCAGGTGTAAGTAGTTATTTGCAGCGAGTGTTGTATATCTCTAGAACCAATGTTACTAGAGAATTATTTGTATAGTATGATCAGAAAGGTGTGTCTCACAAAGCGGACAACCACTCCCTTATATGCTTCGATCATGACACAGGAACACAAACATGCATGTCTCAAAGCCTGCAAGGGTCATACTCCATGATGAATGTGCCTCGCGCTCATAGCTTCCAAGAGGTGGTGGCGGAGTCTGGAGTATCCCTGTCAATTCCCATGTTTCTGGAAGAATTCCATGTCCACAGCGGGTATGCAATGCGGTCCCGTGATCAGATTGAGTTGAGGAATAAGATTAAAGAGAATGAGCTTGTGATGTGATCGCCACTTTTTGGGGAATGCCCGGGTTTGGTGAGGTTCTTTTTGTGGTGATGTTGTTGGTTGGGCGTTGGGCGTTCTCGGGTGATCTACAGTGGGGTTCGCCTCTAAAGCATCACCGAAGCTTCAGGGCACTCGTGTAAGTTGGCCTCGGGGAGCAAAACATCAGGCTTTAGGGTGCTAGAACAAACTCAGCAAAAGATATCCTAAACTCATGCTAAGTTACCTAAGTTTCTTGTCACTTAGGATCAAAGTCCCAAGGTCGGTTTCCTCCCAACAAATGTCATTTTCTAATGCGTTTATTAGCAATTGGTTCTCAGCGCTTGCTGTTATGCTATCCATTCTCCCAAACTAACGTTCAGCCGCAAAGCACTATCAACACAGCCCTGTAAACGGACCATCTTTTAATTTCCGCGCACATCGCGGAATCAATCAATCACTCACACAAGCATTTCCTGCCGGTATCCGAATCGAGCATCTTGGCTAAACGCCCGGCCGCAATGCAGATATTCACGTGCACAAAACATGATTCGATGATACTTGGAATGTCCCAACACCGCCAAGCCCCCAAATTGCATGACTGAACAACCACCAACTCTGCTGCGCCACGATGAGTAACCAATGATCACCACGGGCACTCCTTCAGGCAGACATAATGTGCAGCCCAAGGCTGTGATGAGAGTCCCCTCCTCTTTTGTGGTTTCGGCGATTGCTAGTTTGACGCTTTCGATACTACGCTTTGAAGACGGGGCGATACAAGGCTGAGTTGGTGGTCACTCAAGCGCTATTGATGGTGGGCTGACTGATTGATCTTTTTGTCTAGGTAGTTTCAGGTTTTATGTATGTATGTATACGCATCGGGCGTTTGGCATTTGCTGTAGCATCGACTAAACATACGTCTTGCAGAGTCTCCAGACTTGGCTTCTTCTCATTGCAACATCATGTCTAAGCAAGACTCCTTCGATGGCGGGGATCTTCCTCCCCCATACACTGAATCCGGCCCCTCAGCATCACTACCTTCATCAGAACCACGACAGTCAGTCACGACTATCTTCTCCTCACATTTGAACAACCTCCCCCTACGCATTCAATCCGTTCAAGCCGTTCGCAACTCAGTGCGCGATGGACGGGACAGTGAAATACTCACCCTGCTGGTGCCTCACATTGAGGATATGCTCTCGTCAATAGCGGCCATGGATCCGCCACCGCGAGTCGTCGAAATGACCATGGTGCCAGAAGAAGCAGTTGGTGAGGGTTGGTTCTTTAGCGATGAAGATCAATCTCGAACTGTTGTACGTGTTAAAGAAGATCGCAAGCTGGTAGGCGACCAAAAGAAGCCTGTTAAACAGAGTGAACCCCCCAAAAACAGAGCCTTCGACGAATGGGGCCGATGGGAAGACGACACCCAGGAATCAGCCTCAGACGACGTCCTCTGGTGGTCAGATCACGACATGGCAGTCCGTCTAGCAAAGTACATTTCCCCAGAACGAGTAGACCGTCAGGTTGTCAGAGTACACGTCGAACAAGCAAAGAAAGCATCAAGATGGGGCTTATTCAAGAAATCTGAACCATCGACACCACCAGCGCCGGTAGTAAAGGCACAGGAGGAGGAACCGGTCACTATGACGGTCAAGGCTGAGGAGGTTACGTTTCGGCGGGAGAACGAAATGGGTATTTGGGAGGGCAAGACAGGATGGGGCTTGGTGGTCAAGGTCAAGTTACGGCAGTGATGACGTTGTTGGACATAGGCTGAGAATGAGGGCATTGTGAACACAGGATATATATAGAGTCGATTGGACAACAAAGACATGAACATTTTCAGGGAATATTCTCTACCAGCCAGCATCTTGTCAAGTTCAATTGCGGATGTGATTCGGAGATCTAATTGAGTCCTCACTGCTACCTGCATCCAACTGGTAAATGCGTTCTATCAATACACGCCAAGTTTAACAGTTAGATTTGGCAGAATAAAACATTCTTCTCTAGCCGATATCACTCCGTGACACATTGTATCATCTCAGAGTCTTTTCTGTGCATTGGCGCGCGGCATGTAATACAGTGAGTGGTTACGTCGAACCATATCTTCACTACCCCCTAAGGTGACTGAATGCTGACAGCAACTTCTGAAGCCATCACCAACGACAGAATCACTTTTAGAGACTCCATACTACTGGAATATAAGACCAAGACTCCATGGACATCATAAATAAGGAGCTAGGCCTCTATAGAACACGACTGTGAACAACTCAATTCGGCCTTACACCACGTCGTGAAACTCACCCTGCCTGATCTCACAACAACATCTCACAACCACTGTATCCCCTCTCACAGCATCCATCTTCACCATCCAATCCCTTTTTTCCGCCCTCGTTCGTGATACACCTCTCTTCGTCTTAGTGCCTGACTCACTCGCCGACTAAACCCCACCTCATCTACAAAACCCTCACCTTCACCCATAACCTCCTCGAAAAAGCCTTTAAACCTCCTCCTCTCACCCACTTCATCCTGCAAAATCCGCTTCCAACACCATGGCTTACAACGTCCTCGTAACAGGCTCATCCGGCCATCTCGGCACAGCCCTTATGCTCTCCCTCCCGACATTCGGCTTTACACCGCTCGGGATCGACATCTTGCCCTCTGAGAACACAACACATGTTGGATCAATCTCAGACCGCGAGTTTGTAACATCTCTTTTTCAGAAACACCCCATCCAGCATGTCCTTCACGCTGCGACGTTGCATAAACCCCATGTCGAGAGTCACTCCAAGCAAGACTTCATCGACACAAACATCACCGGCACCCTCGTCCTTCTCGAAGAAGCCGCCAAACTCGGCGCCCAGATCGAGAGCTTCGTCTTCTTCAGCACAACAAGCACATTCGGCGCAGCACTGAGTCCCAAGCCCGGCCAACCCGCCGCCTGGATCGACGAAACCGTCGTCCCCATCCCCAAGAACATCTATGGCGCTACAAAGGTCGCAGCAGAAGATCTATGCTTCCTTGTCCAGAAGCAAACAAATATGCCCGTCGTCATCCTCCGCACGAGCCGCTTCTTCCCGGAGCAGGATGACGATGAAGATCGCAGAGCAGCTGTCTCGGACGACAACCTCAAAGTGCTCGAACTAGCGTATCGCCGCTGTGACATTGAAGACATAGTCCGCGCGGCAGTCTGCGCGATGAAGAAAGCACGGGAGATTCAGTTTCGGAAGTACATCATCAGCGCGCAGCCGCCTTTCCCTAATGATGCTGACACGCTGGCGATGCTGGACAAAGACCCTAAGCAGGTGTTTGAGACTGTTGCGCCGGAGTGTGTGCAGGTGTTCAAGGATAAGGGGTGGAGTCACTTGAAGAGGATCGATCGGGTCTATGATTCTAGCAAGGCGCTTGAGGAATTGGGGTGGAAGCCGGAGTTCACGTTCAAGAAGGTTGTCGAGTTGGTTGGGGAAGGCAAGGAGTGGAAGAGCGATTTGACGGGCAAGGTTGGGAAGAGAGGATACCATGCTGTCAGCCATGGTGTTTACACTGTCCGATGAATTAGCGGCCCAAGAATTGGCATTGGAGGGGGGGATACAGCGAAAAACTTCACAATGGTTTTGGGACAAGATACAATTGACACTTATGACACTGGGCCCTCAGGAAGCAGGAAACAGGAAGACATCGGTTAGACCTTGATACGGGATGTTGAAATAAACTCAGCAAAAGTTATCCTAAGACTATCCTAGACTTAGGTATACCAAACTTACACTAAATTTACTTAAGTCTTTTTATCATTGAGGATCAAGGCCCTAAGCATTCTTTCCTCTCCCAGTGGGTGGTAAACAAACTCGTATTCGCCATGTATGCAATGTCTACTAAACAGCCCTCTAAAAATCAGGGTATCTACACAACTACACTCAACCAAACTTGATGCCAGAGTTGGGATTCCATGTCCCAGGTGCAGGAGGCTGCCCTGAACCACCAGACTGACCAAACTTGATTCCCATACCAGGAGTCCACATTGCACCAACCGGCGTTGGTTGCACTGGCTTTGGCTGCTGTACCGTCTCTCCCCAAGATTGTATGTTTGCCTGAGCTGGGCTCTGCACAGCTTGAGGGGCTTGTTGTGGTGATGGTGCGTATGAGTGGGAGGGGTCTTGGTGCGACGGCATTGGGCTTTGGGCAGGAGGTTGTTGGTGGGAGATGTTGAGGTTTGACAATGTCGGCATGTTGATTTCTCTGTAATTTCGGTCAGTAAACGATTAGTATCAAGTTCATGGAAAACATACTCTTCCAACGCTCTGGCCTCCATGCGGCGCTGAGCCACCCAACCGCGAATAACATCACGGAAACCCTGTCCAACAATCTTGTTCAGATCATTGTAAAACTTGCGTCCAACTTCGAGGTTGTTGATAATCTCCTTGTACTTAAAATAGGCATTATCGAGCTTCTGCAAAGCCACCTCGCGTTCTCGGTTCCCACGCTCACCCATCTGTCGCTTCTGCGACTCAAACTCACGATTGATACGCTGAACATCGGCCAACAGTCGTTCTTGGTCTTTTGCCTCTTTTTCAATCGCTTCAACTTCGGGCTCATACAACTTATCAAGTCGTTTGTCAAAGAACTCCTCAAAGTGAGCCGGGACGAGTGCTGTGTTAGGATACGCTCGCTCCAATCGGGCTGCTTCCTTGAGAATGTCCGGCTTAATGTCATCGCGCCGGGCGTTTTCCCGCAAACTTTCAACCTTTTTGCGACGACGGCTCTCGAGACGAAGAACGTCGTTGTATGCGCCGCGCAATCTTCCTATGACAGGTTTCAAAGTCTCGGGTATGTCAACCCGTCGGCTCGACGGCACAGAGTCCATCAGATCTCGGTCCGGTCCGGAAAGGATAGCAAGCAGGTCCTGGATCGCTCCGAACTTCTCTCTGACGACCGCGTCACTACTGATACTGCTTTGGAAGTAACTCTCGATCTCAGAAGCGTGCTGCCAGAGCTTTCCACCTTGAGGATCTTGCCGACTCTCGGGTCGCACCCATCGTTCTGTTCCGTATCTCATCCGTAACCGCTGATCTTCCTCTTCTTCCGAAGCTAGAGCCGCTTTGCCCTCTTCGAAGATTGCCATATCTCCAGACCGCAACTTGTCAATATCCGCAAAGCCCTTTTGCACTCTGCCAATGGCATCCGCTTGTCTGATCTCCTCAGCATGTTGGACCAAACTTGGCGGTAGACCCAGGGGTTTCTCAAGAGCCTGTAAAGATCCAGGTAGCCCAAGCGATGTGAGAATTTCGTGAATCTTGTCTGTGAGCGATTCAAGTTCCGGAATAATATTCTGGCTAACCATGCGATCACGTCGTTCCTCGTAAATCGATGTGGCGACGTGCACCGAGAAGGGGACAAGTCGAGAGAACAAAGCTGGTCCGAACTCGGCGTGGTCTCCAAAGTAGTCATAGGGGTTGGCAACTTGCGGTGGAACCCGAGCTACGGCCATGTTTGCGCGATCAAGAATCTTGAGCTCCGACTTTGGTGGTACAGCAACTGCAAATGTTAGTACTCAACAAAACAAGGGTCGCAGCACACATACTTAGGTAGATAACATCGTTGTCCTTCTCTGCTCGCTTCAAATCTTCCTCAACCTTGCGCTTCAACCCATTGAGGTCGTCAACCACCGTCTTGCCAAGATAGCCACTTCGGGCCTCCTTAATGCCCTCCGTCGCACAAGCAACAGCATCTTTGAGTCGCGCAACCTCTTCTCCATATTTTCTCTTCTCAAGACAATCGCACGCTGCTCGGTATTGCGCAGCAGCAGCAAAGTGATGATGCTTGGCGCTCATGTGGTGGATCCAGGCACTGCTTATGGCTTCGCTCTTCATAGCAGCTTCGCCAGCAAAGTTATAAAGGTCGGACACTCGGGCTGCGAGCTTTGCAATTGACGCATCTTTGTAGCCGTCCATAACGGCTTTTTGCCAGAAGCATTCTTGGCTTTGGGCAAGGAGTAGTTGGATCAACGACTCGAGTGTGTCGTGGTCCATGTCTTCGGGAGGATCGGACATTCGCAGTTCGGGGAGGATCTCTTTTTGCATGTGTGATAGAACGCCAGCCGCGAGGGAGAAGTAGTTTGCTGCTGATTTGAGGCCTTCAGTGTTACCCCGGGGCGTGTTGATGGCGAGCTGGGAGTAGAGGGAGGCGAGGTTGTAGAGAATGTTCATAAGCTCGTACTTGAGGTTGTTCCGCACCATAGGGCGCTCGGTATTGTATCCAAGCGCAGGGTACCACGAAAATTCGGCGCCAATCTATTCATCAACGTCAGTTTGTTGCGCAGTCGTCCAACATCGCGTGACACTCACATCTATGGGAAACTTGCCCCCAACCCAAACAAGCTGCCCGGCATAAGCTTGAAGTTTCTTGATGCCGCTCGGATGCGGTTCTCGCACGTTCACCGCATCGCGCCGAAGTGCATCAATGACCTCGAGGTCATGCTTGAACATATCCGGGTGCTGGTCATATTTGGTGTTGATATACTGCCGTATCGTAGAAGCAAGCGAGAGGTGGGTCGACTTGCGAAAGGGGATGGATAGGATGTTTCTGAGGAGGGAGGGAATGTTAGCTGAGTTCAGGATTTCCAGTATATCTGGGTCTTCTTACGACGACATGGCTTCGTTTGCGAACCTGCGGGCGGGTTCTTGAGCCTTTGTGTTGTAAAGTCGGCTTTCTTGCCAAGATCGCTAGGCTAGAGTTGCAATGACTTCATGAGAGCTTGGAGCTTGTGGAGGCGCCACGTTGGAGGGGCAATGACATACGATGTGGCGCAGCAGTCGCTACCCTAGAGTCCGGGGAGCAAGAAAATATCAGACTTTAGAAGAGGATGCTAAATAAACTTAGCAAAAAGCATCCTAAGCTTATACCGAATTGCCTAAGAACTTTTATTCCTTAGGGTAAAGACCCAGACTTTTCTTACCTCCTCCTGGAAGTATGTGGGCTTTAATGTCGGGACCGATGACACGCGGTATCTACGATACTGGGTGGTCGTTATTATTAAACATCAAAAAGACACTTCCTACGTAATTTCGGAAAACAGACAGAAAACTAACTATGTAACTAAGTGGAATATTGTTCACGCATTTGATCTATATGTTCCTATAAATACAATGTCAAAGATATTCACATATAGGTCAGCAGTTCGTGTTCGTGTTCAAAAAATGCACTTGTTATTTTGGCTAAAACTACTTAGAATTCCATAGCAAGAAAATAATCAAAGTATTACCTCCCTCAGTCGTGGTATCTTGACAATATCCGTTCTCATCTCTAACGGTACTTCACATCTCCAACTTCAGGTCGGTGAACTCCATCATCAACATATCCCGGAGGCTGGGTCTGTCCTGCACTAGCTCCCGACGCCACCGGCGCCGAAGGATCGGAAGGTCCGGTGGAAGTGGGGTCCCGATCGGTTGGAGACACGGAGTTGACCTTGAGAGATCCGACCTCAGCACCCTTCAGAGTCTCGAGGAGGTTGCGAGCACCAGCCGGCCACATGCCGCTCTGGCGGGGAACCTCTCCTCGGATGATCTGCTCGACTGAGACGCGCTCGCCGTAGAAAGCAGCATTGGCGTCCTTGCGCTCGACAACGACAGTGCCGTCGACTTGAATACCTGCGTAGAAACCGCGGGACTTGACGTAAGAAAAGACGGGCTTGAAAGCGCCGGTGCTCAAGCTGCGGCGCTTCTTCTTCTTGTCGGCATCGGTCTCTGGCTTCAGGCCTTGGTTGTCCTCGGTAGGGCGGGGAGGCTTGGGTGGAGCCTCTTCGTCCTTGTTCTCCTTGTCCTTCTTCTTTCCATCCATAGCGGCACCAATTTCAACAGCACCGCCGGCGCCGTATGGACCAGCAACAACAGCAAGGTCACTACCCAGAGCAACACGAGTCTTGGCGAAAGCGTTGAGAGCCTCTCGGCTGTTGATGACACAGACACAGTCGTAAATGTCAAGACCGATCATGAAACCAGCGCCAACGGAGTGGACTTGGATGCCTGAAGGAGGACCCCATGATCCATCGGGGAGACGAGAGATCAAGATACCTGAGCCAGTGGCACCAGAGAAAGCGTAGCCGGCACGAAGGGTTGTGAAGATAGCCAGACCTTGGGCCTTGGCGATGACCTTGGGAGGGATGTTGACAAGAACTCTCTTCTTGGGCTTCTCTTTGGTGGGATCGATGATCTCGTCATTCGTCTCCTGTGCCTTGGGGTCTGTTGATGTGGGAACCTGGCTAGAGCTAGGATCGGCGTAGACACCGTTTTCTAGAGTATGTTAGCGGATGTTCTGGTCAAGCTGTATGGGTGACTTACTGCAGAAGGACTTCAGAATAGAAGCTGCCTTGTCACACTCCTTGTCGATGGTCTCGGGGAGGAAACTCTGGCTACCAAACTTGTGGGCTAAGCTGTTGATAGGCGCAGCGGCCTTGATACCAAGCTGACTGAACTTTTCGCTCCAACCAGGCTTCTTGTGTGTCTCAGGATGCGCGGAAGTCGAAGCCTGGGTTGTGGTTGTCTCGGGACCATGACCGAAGCCATGGCCATGTGTAGGAACTGTAGGACTTGGCTGAGGAGGCGCCTGACCCTGAGCTGGCTGGTTGGTAGGAGGGGGCGCAAAAGTAGAATGAGCAGGGTCGTACTGCGGAATAGCGTAGTTTTGCTGGGCCTGCTGAGACTGCTGAGCGTCAAAGGGTTGGTGAGTCTCCTGATGCTGTTGAGGCACAGTGACTGGGTTGCCCTGGAGAGGGTTCGGGTGAGCAGCGGAAGTTTGGTGTTGATCTGGCGCGGGAGGAGGACCGGGAGGAGGGGGAGGGAAGTACTGCTGTTCTAGCTGGCGCTTCTCCTCTGCAGCACTGGGATATTGCTCATTTCCGGTAGTGGACGTAAACGGAGGAGGCTGCTGCTGGCTCTGGGATCCTGAGAACTGGACATGTTGATCGGGATTTTGGGGTACGCGGGGCTTCTCGTCTCCCGGAAGCTCAGCAGATCCTTGGTTGTACGCTGGAGGCAGAGAGGAATCTTGAGGTTGATTGTGGGAAGGGTCGGCAGTAGGAAGTAGACCACCTCCATGCTGGTTGCCAGCGGAATACTGGGGAGCTTTCTCAGGATTCGACATCGGATTATAGGTACTAATGTAAAGCTGTAGGTGTTGTAGTTGTAAGGTTTGAGGTTGAGAGTCAATGGCGGGGTAGCTTCGTGTCAGGTATAAGAGCTAGGAACAGGGAGAGAAAGTGGACTGAATCTTAGGTTCTGGGTGAGAGATGTCTTTAATAGACGAACAGGTACTATATTTATTAGGGACGATTCACTGATATGAGAGGCCTCGTCACTTCTAGACTCATGAGTGGCGTACGAGACAATTCGAAACCGGTTCCATGAACTGCAAGGAACCTGAACCATTCTGCGACAAGCCGCACGCGATTGATGTCATCATAGTGGCTTGGCGATAAGGTGCTTGCGTGGCTGAATTTCAGGGTCCTACACAGCCACCATGTCAACCAATGCGAGCTCTTCCACCGTAAACCAGAGGGAAACTGTTGGGGAGCATGTGAAATTGTGGAAATATTGAAATGGCGGCGATGGTGACTTATCTAGATATTTTGTAGATACTGCGTTTTGTATGATGCGCTGGTGCACGGAGATCATCGCTGTTTTTCGGAGCCCGAAGCGGGTGTCACTCGGGGAATGCTAGGAAAGCTTACCCGAAGCCGGTGATCCTCGGTTTAAGCTTACACAAAGACCGAAACGCTGTCTTGTAAACTTCATTTCGCAACCGTGATAATAACACATTCTCTTCAGCTCTTGAGAGTGACACTTGTCACTAGACTTCCACCATGACACAAATACAGACCTCCAGCGATCCAGAGACTCTCCATCTCCCCCGCATTCTCTGCCTTCACGGCGGCGGCGTCAATGCACAAGTCTTCGAACTTCAATGCCGCGCTCTCATCAGAAGTCTCGCTTCCTCACTGCGTCTAGTCTTCATGCAAGCACCCTTCATCTCAGCGCCTCACCCAGACATAGTCAGCGTCTACGGTGAATACGGCCCTTTTCGGCGCTGGCTCCGCTGGCAGCCCGATCACCCCGAGATTGAAGCAGAGGCCGCCGCCGAGCTACTTCGGAACCAGGCCCGCAGGGCTATGGACACCGACCCCGGCACCGGAGAGTGGATCGGCATTTTGGGGTTTTCGCAGGGCGCTAAGATTGCAGCGAGTTTATTGTGGACGCAGCAGAAAGTGACGGAGCAGTTTGGTGCAGAAGAAGCGCTGACGCAGTTCAAGTTTGGTGTTCTCATGGCTGGGAGAGCGCCCTTGATTACGCTGGATGCTCGGCTGCAACATCCCCCGGCGGTTGTTGATGCGGCACTGTTGAGCTCCGAGTTCAAGGACTTCCCCGAGTCGAATGTTGGCGACCATGTTTTGAACATACCAACACTGCATGTCCATGGGCTTCGCGATCCTGGACTCGAGCAGCACCAGATTCTAATGAAGACATACTGCGCAACTGGTACAACGACGCTGGTTGAGTGGGATGGTGGGCACCGCATACCGATCAAGAGCCACGATGTCGACGCCGTGACAACTGAGATCTTGAAGTTGGCAAAGAACGCAGGCGTGAAGCTGCCAAACTGAATATCGCAAATGAATTCTTTTCTTTATTTCCCGACAAACCAAGATACACTCAGAATTTCTGGTTTCTAAGCTGTTTATTCACATAGACTAGACAAGACTTTAATTTTAGTATCATGTTCTTATTTCTTCTGTTTTCTTGCTCCCTGATCACTTTTAAGAGTTTTGATCTGGAACCTATGTGGTATATTAGTTGATGAACTTCCCTACATCAGGACGGCTTCAGAGAAAAGCAAGAGTATACAGAGATCGCTTGTTAACTTACTAACCACCAGTGACACGAAAGGAGGAATGGCCTTACATACCAAACCCGAGCCGTTCCCTTTTGCTTGGATTTTACCTCTCCGGTGATGAAGACGCACAAGAGCAGTTAACGACGTCTGTGGTCACTCTCAGCTGCTCCTCACAGAGAGTGTAGTGATAAACTTGAAGGTAATTATTCTTTCTGCCAAAATGTAAGTTTTCGAATATCTGATGTTGCCATGATTTTGATATATGGGCGCTTCTTCGGTTTGACAGCTTTGGGCTACTTCTTGGCCTCTGCAAACAGCTCTTTATTACTGCTGTCGCCGTTGCTGTTATGCCTAAGTATATTATGAGAACCAAGTTTTGAGTGCCACACAATAGCTTCTGCATGCTGATAATCCTGGATATGCTGATCGTGGTGATGGTCTCAAGCGTGAAACCGAATTTTCGTCGATGATCTGCCGTAGCGAGACAGGTCTAGTGACCTCAGTTAGAAGTCCCAGCTGGTAGATAGCATCACCGTGGGATCGAATCCCCTTCGGATCGATCGAGGAGGTTTGTATGACGACCTTGCTATGGCAGTGCTGGTAAGCAACCATATCCCAAGCTTCCACAACTCCAGCCCCTAGAGCAAGCTCTGATGTTCCCCGTATAGTAATGATAGGTGGCTGCCCATCTTCTCGCGCCCTCTTGTAGCGAAAGAGCATCGCTACACCTTTTTTGCCGTTCCACAACTCCATTATGTTAAGTCTCGGCATCTTGGATGCAGCGGCGGCAGCATTTTGAAGCATTTCATCAACATGCAGTGGGTCTGCATCTCCAGTGAGGACGTTTGAAGTCAGCGCCAGTGAAGTAAGTTTACCCCACGTCCATGAATCCTGAATCTGAGGCGCTGCGAAGAAGCGACTGGCATCGACCATAAAGGAGGCGGATAGTATCTCAAGGTGTAGGCTTGTGCGAGCAAGCCTCTCGCTCACAGCTCGGCTTGGCACCCTAATAGCGGGAGCCTGGTAAATTTCTGCGTAAGACTGATCGAAGTTCTCGAATATTATTAACTTGCGTAATGATCCCCTCTGGGGGAAACTCTGGATGAGCTTTTGGTTCCCTGTTTCCGATTGGTTAGCGGCTGCATCAATTAAGCTGTCAGAGATCAAACAAGCACTTACATTCATCGGTCAGGATTTTCATATCACCCAATTCTCTCCAGGGTTCATAACAAATTTCCTTTATGTTTGGGAACCGCGTAAGCATGTTCGTGATTGCGAGTGAATTCCATCGTCGGCGAGTCTGTTGGCGAAAGAGCACGACCCCAGCGACAGGCACAGAGGGGAGACTCCGCCACCACCGCATCTCAGCTTTATAATCAGGGAAAGGTCCCCTGCCCATGATCTCGTCAAATACGTGCTCGACGGCCGGTTTCTCCGGAGCATGGATATGCTGTCTGGTAACCCAGCCATGGGCTGGGTCATTCGCGATGGCTCCGCGTTCGTGTCCATGATGAGATGGCACACCTATGTCGGTGTCCGAGGAGAAGCTGAGGTACTTGAACCAGTGCTGGTTGTCACTAGGCGAGTAGACACTAATATCGAGGACCAAGTCACCACGAGGCTCCCATGCGCTCAGTGTTGTGAATAATTTTTGAAACGCGTCCACGATGAATTGGTTGTCAACTTCGTCCAAGCCCCATTGCCTCCTGTCAGCGCTCACGCATTCTGTGCAATCGTACTACTTCAGTTCCACCCGAAACCAGATATAACGAATGTGGTTTCTTTTTCGGGCGAGAATGGCTTGAGAGTCAGGGTCGGTAAGGCGCGGTACTGTCAGACTGATCTCGGCAAAGTTGTGCGGCTCGATCATTGATCGCCAAGCTGGGGAAACAGCCGCAAGCTGACTGTACTTCCCGCCGAGAAATGGGAGCAGACCAACAATCATGTTCTGAATCTCTGCAGGGAAGCGATTCCAGGATATTGTGTCCATGGCCATGTTTTTACTAAGCTTGCAGTAGGTTGAGTGTCAAAGATCGGAATTAGCGTGGACTGAGGAGAATGTGATGCTGTATAGCTCTAGGTTCGGACCTTTGCTTTGGGGTTGACGAGATTAGGATCGAAAGCCGGCTACTTCTGCCCTTTTATACTTGGTCTCGCTTAACTCAGTCATGACTTTGCGCCTTGACTTTCAACAGCAAAACCTACACAAACTACTGTATAAGCTCACCTTATGTATGTTTTGTGTGCTCTGTGCTTCAAGCTGGATCATTATCACAGAGGAGCAGCAGGCAGGCACTTATTTATACACCTTCAGAGTTACTTGTATGGATATCTAGCTTTACGGCCAAAAGCAAAAGCTTAGACAACAGTAAGAGCCATGGGTATTACCTGTTCCTTTGTGCCTTGGGGCTGAAGCCTCTTCCAAACTCTTAACCTTATTACACTAGAAACTCACAAAATTAAGTAGTGACTATAGGCCCAAGCTATAATTATTTAACCAATAGCTGAGTATTAGATCCTTGTTTTATTTTTGACTCATCTATTTAGGTTGTTGAAGACAGGTATTCATGGTGTAGCTGCGGTATGTTGGTTATTAGGATCAGATGACTGGTAGGCTTGCTATACATAAATTATTGACTTTCCAGCAGAGTTTCTGGTTTAGCCCTTTGACTCCGCAAGAGCCATGTGTCTTTGATGTTTATTTACCTGGATCTCATGACCAACCAAGGAGCACAAGACCAGCTCGATGTGTCAAGGAGCATGGGGGAACGACCAAGCTTCAACAATATCCCATCACCTCCTGTCGCCCAAATCGCGCATGGTTTGGTGGTCTCCGACAGTGCCAGGGAAAAGTGTGGATGCATACTCAACCATGCCTATTCGATAAGTGAAAGAGACTATGCAGCTGGCTACAATTACCGAAAGATAGTGATTCAAGTAACTTTCCAGAGGCAAATACCACAAAAGCCGTTGGACAATCGAGTGAGCCGCCCCTAGGCGAGGCTATGTGCAAAGGGAGCTTTGGGAAGAGCAAGGTGTGGAGGATGTTAACCTGATACTTAGCTAGATATGGCTAATGACTTTATCCACTAGATAACAAGAAAGCAATAAGCAAGTTACCTTGTAGCGGTCTTGTAAATTAAGATGAGGCTACATTGTGTCGGGTAAAGAGGCACTCGTGACCTTGCGTTGAAGGTTGATGGATGCTGTAGATTCACGCCATTTGCGCGTCAGCTTATATCTTGATAATATCAGTGGCCTTGGTATAAGTACTTGGAAACATCCCGGTGCCGGTATATGATAGGAAATTCCCGGCGCTTTGTCAAGTAGTCTGGACGCGGTACGATAGGTAGGTGGTAAGGTCAGCGGTTTTTTGGGTAGGGCATTTAGACAGATGCAAGGCATGTAGCTTCGGTAGTGTGGTGATGCAGTGCGTGGTCTGTTTGTGTGTTCCTCTTACGCAGTGATCAGATGTACTCTTGATGCGTCTAAAGCTGGTTGACATTCAATCTCGACTTGGCCAGTAAGTCCGGAAGGCCTCGATTTCTTCCGCCGCGCTAGATTAACACTTTCCTATTCTCCCTCTTCGCCCTGCTTCTGTTCCCCCCATCTCCAGTCCGTTACGCTAAAGATATGCTTCCTCCCTGTCCCACTTAGCTCTACGGTACGCCCACCGGTTGCTAAACTCCACCAGTCTAAGGCATCGCAAAGGTCTCCTAACCGCAATGAGTCTGGGATTATGTGGAGTGATCGTATCAACGTATTCATCTGGAAAGAGTGCTAGGCGCTCGAATACGAGAAGGGTTGAAGTCGTCGACACGACGTACGTGTCAATAGATAAATTACATTTATTGTCATGGCCCGATGTAATAGCGACCTGCATTGGGATCAGACAATATGAGATCACTAGAACCGTAGTGCTCCATAGCATCTGATCTTATTATCTGACAGCCTAAGGTGTAAGATGTTACTTGAAGTAGATTAGCAAACTGACGTTAAATGGATCGGCGCCCTTGCAGGATCGAGGACACCGTCACTCCCCTAGTATCGAGCCTACGGCAAAGACTAATCGTCATCCATTGAACTCTGGCGCTATCACACTGGTTTTCATTTATTTTATCTTTCTTCAGCACGAAGGGTCCCCATGCAGCGTTACTTTACATCCTTTCGCACCTGAGGATATCGGCACTTAGTTTCACGATAACTGGCAGAACCAGCCAACACCATAAAGCGGCGCCAGATCCTCGTATCAAATACGACTGGAAGATGTCAGTCAGACACCATGTAAAGGCGAAATACCGAAATACGTTCGTTTATTTATAGAGACTACTTATTTGAAGTGCTCAGAAGATGTATAGTTAGTTATGGAACCGATTATGGCTTCGGATCTTCTCGCGTTTCCGAAATGCTCTCTGTTTTGGCTTCATACCCCAAAACGTGCCTAAACCTCGCTTTAGCTACCGGAGCCTCCGGGGTAGGGAAAACAGCGGAATGGCTTTCACCAAAAAACGCTGACCCCCGGCCAAAGTCTGTCCGCTGTAGGTAAGACGTTGGACACTTGGTCCTCCAACAGACCTATCACGGGGCTAGAAAAATGTCGATTGGCGATCTCGCTTAGACGATCCGGATATGCCAGGTAGAGCCTTAGACAGCGTAGTGATTAGCCCTATATGTCACTAGCGCACACTCGCGGCTTCTGATGTCTGCGCGAAGGTGGAGCGCGACGATGCCCACTTTGGCCCCCAATTCACTCTCACTCTTAATTGGGCTAGCCTAGAACTGTCAACAAAACGTAACGCCTGATTGCACTGGAGACGCCATACATCAGGCAAGGAAGCTCAGCCTCTCCCCAATGAAGGCGACAAGACGGCGTGCCAACTTGCGTTCTCTCCATCCTCAACGTTTATAAACCCATTCTCCGTATCGCCGGAATCTTATCGGCTCAGTGTGAACCCCGCTGTCGATCAAATTTCTTGGCTTCCTAGGACTCTCGTTTGTTAATTCAGGCGTGCCCCACATGATAGTGGAGGTGTTTGTTGTTGATTCTCTCATCAGGCTGAGGAGCCAGGGTTTTATCCTCTTGTTGTCCAATCGGACATTGGCCAAAGTCTCAAAGGATCTAGAATGAACTGATCTGCGGGCTAAATCTAACGCCACAGCTCGTCATGGCATAGACTTTGACAAACAAGTTCAAAGCTGAACGTCTTGGATCGAGCTTCACGCACTACCTCCACAAAAGGGACAAAGCCCATTGGACTGCATTCGTCGAAAAGGTTGCGACTGTGTGCAATTACAAGGGTACATTTCGTACCATGAACTGCCAGGCGATGCTGATCTGCTTAGCACTCTCTGTGAGGGGCGTAGGGTTATGATAAAACGCTAAACATGCCAGGGCACTTGCAACCACGTGCAAACCGTTTTTGTTCAACCCGTTTTCTCCGCCGCTCAAAGTCTATATCACAAAAAGTAGAACTTCGTCGGTCTAAGTCATCGCAAGAAGTCGGTTTAGGATCATGTAATAGAAAGGAATTTTCCCGAAATACACGTAAAGAGGCTCACTGGCTCTATTTGAAGGGCACTGCAATCACTATAGCCGATGAGCGCTAAGATAGAGAGCTCCAAACCATGAAGTGATATTGAGGCTCTTCAGCTGTATTTTGAGGCTGGATCCTAACTTTAGCTTTGGCGAGGACGTCCACTCTGACGTGGTGTGGGTCACATGTGTGCGAGACCTCTCCCTTGGATGGTTTCGCAATGCTAGAATACCGGTTGGTTCATCATGTCCGCCGGAAGAGGAACCAACAATGTGATGCAGCTGGACAATGGAAGTGAGATAACATGTCGGCGACGCTTTAAAACCAGGGGGTCCATCTCGCAGTGAAGAAACAAGACGTGTATTTACCAGCTCGTCTTGTGTTCTGGTCAATCCTTTCCTGTGCCACTCTTTCACTCTTCCTGATACCACTGGCGATATGGTTCCTCCAGCCTCTGCCTTGAACCCCACCGAGTATATGTCAATTGACACAGTCGAAGATGCCCGTGCAGTTGTCACTCAGTGTATCAATGGAGGCCTACAGCTAGTTCCTCGCGGCCCAGATGATCGAGAAGCTGCTCAATTCTCGTGGCCGCCGAACGCAGTCTTTGTCTTTGAAGTTTTGGACCAAGTGTCCTGCCCACCCGCATGCTCTGAAGAATTCGAACCCAAATTTTACATCAGAGATATCCCGAGTGACACTCGAGTCAGTCTCAGGCGGAAATCCATAACAGTCGTGGTGGACGGTCGAAGATATTGTGTGGTTGTGATTCTCAGCTCGCAGACCATTACGAACCATTATGGGCATCCTCATTTGCAAATGCTTTGGCCCTCAGAGCTGAAACTATCAGAAATCCATACACCACCTCAAACATATGCAGCAGGATTGGAGGATACTCTACAAGATACGAGAGATTCGAGAGTGAAATGAAGACTACACGACAGCATTGAAGATAAGAGGGTATTTTCAGCAGTGCCGAGACTTGAGCCGGGATCAGTCTTTGGTTTCGAAATATCATTTTTGTATGAAGTTTTTAGTTATTAGCAGCTAGGATCCTGAATCGCCCATAAAATTGAATGGACTTCGCAAATCCTGTGATCAACCTTGCCCAGGACATACCTCTCGCATCAATAGCATGTTGACCGCTAGATTGCATCTTTCCCTCCACCATCTACACAACAATGCCAGCGGGTCTCGCTCTTTCGAGGGCAGCTAGAGGTGGGGTGTGCAAGAGTGTCTCTATGACCATCGCTTCACCGCTGGAGAGTCTAGAAGCGTCAAAGTCCACGACAGACAGTCACCGGGTCGAGCATGATTTCGGAAGGCAGCAAGATAAATTAAGGCAGCCGAATGCGCCCAGCCGTTGGCTTCATCACGCTTTTCTTGAGAAGCTCATGTTCCGGTCGATCATGCGGTAGATCCGTTGTATCCAGTAGTGTATCCGTCATGAGAAGAGCTAGGACAGATGGAATTTAGCAGACCTGAGCTTGGCGCCACCTTCGGCCTTAACCTCCCTGAAGAATAAACACCGGCCGTATCACGATCAAAGCAATTCATCCAGCCGATACCTTGGCAGCCAAAGCCGAATTACATCGGACCAGTATTGGGGGCACAGGGGAAGCAAGAGCCGCCAAGTAACTCTTAACACCATCAGCCTGAGAGTGTCGCACGAAGGGAACCGGTCAGGCCATCCCACCATGGGTATAGATGGCTATAGACATGCTGTAGATATTGCATAGCTACTTAGAATGGCTCGTGCTTGATAAACGCAGTGTTGACTATGACTGTCGCGTGGCCATCGTCATCGAGGGGACTCCAAGAAGAGCGGCCCAAGCTATTACCGAGGTTCATTCAAGTGATTACTGGAATTACTGTAGATACAGACCCGTTTGTATTTCTTCCTCGACAGTACCATCTGGATTGGTTCTCGTTTCCGCATCGCATCGCGTATCAGACTTAGCCCTTGTTATACTGAGTCATGGCCTCCGTGCTCGCTAGTCGATTGTGAGGGATGCCGCCCCCCTCAACTTGGCTTCATTTATGTTTGAATGCAGGCATCTTGTAGAGCTGAACCGTCTTTCCAAGTATCAAGCATATAGAGAACAACAAGGTTGAACCCTGTATCCGTTCACATAGATTGGTCGCCCAAAGTACCCATCAACGAGCACTGCACTGTTGTTTCAATCGAGGTACATCTCAATTCCGATGATATTGGTACCCCAGGACGTGTTTGACATGTCTATCATCACCCCGCCTGCTCCCACGGAGGGTATTAGTAGGGAGAAAGCTCGATACATGGTTTTCCCAGGCAGCGTTAACGCGCAAAACGCATCTATACACAAAGTCAAAATTACGACTGAATCCAGAATTACTATCTCACTCCTGCTGTAACGAAAAGCATTACCATTCACAGGATAGTAATAAACAGACAAAAATTGTTACGGGTTGATGCCAAATACGATTGAGCTATACTGAAACTTGGATGTACACCTGGGGGAAGAATAGCCTTACAATAATTAGTGCCAGACGCAGAGTTACTCTTCAAGTCATCACGGAGTTACACTCAGACATGTCTTGCTTAAAGAAACATTTTCCCCATGGTATCAATGAGACATACCCATTGCAGATACGCTTGCCAAACAACACAGACACATGGTGTCCGACTGCACGAATTAAAATAGCACAAACCAGATGTTGGTAGACACACCTTGATACCAGACGTTTTTTCTGTAGCTTGGTATAATAAATGTAGTTGGCCAATCTGGCTTTGAAGGTTGGCTTGTTCAAGTGCTTCTGAGGCAGTCCGCCCATAGTACTTCAATATTCACAGCTTAAGATGTCAACATGCCGGGATCGATCTAGCCGTCCATCTTCCCTTTGATGTCGACCGGCACAACGAAAGCTGCATTGAGCTTGGATGCCATGTCTAGGCGCTAAATATATGTAAAGAACAAAATGGTAAAAGGACTGGATGAGGATAGCTAAACATGTTGATGAGCGGCGTCCCTAGAAGCTCGCGTGTAGAGCAGTTGAATGGACAACGTTTGCGTACGGTGTAGATGCATTTCTGGACCGGACACACAATGTTGGCCTCACCGCACGCACCTCTGAAATGTTGCTTGTCCAGCCCCTGAATCTAAAGTTCAAGTTCTGCCAAGTCCTCTTCACACATTGCGTTACTGGCCCAGCAGTTCCATTTGTGAAGCTGTACCATCCATTTGTCCATTTTGCCGATTATTTTAGTCCTATTTGTGATTTGTTTTCATAGTTTGCAATTCGTCTGTGAGCTTCAAACATGAGCCTCGTTCCACAGGTCTCACCATTGCGATCCCTGTTGTAATGCCGCCCTCAAAACCTGCCACATTTACAAAAGCTGCAATCCCAGACCAACAGGTCGTAGAAACACATTGATATGCAGTAAAATAGCGACAAGAGGCGAAGACGCTGTTTCCGTGGCAGTAATTGAACGATTGCTTTGAGAGCTCTAGCTACGTAATGATTCCCCCCACTGATGTCTGGAACTGGTTAAAAAATATTGGTTGACTCTCTAGGACCCTAGGTACCTTCGGGAGCCTCCAAAGCTCTCGTACCCAAGCTTCTTTGTTGGCCCACGGACGAATCAGGTATGATGATGACCTGGATAAGCATAAGCGACATGCACGGCCGCTGACCGGCATGTGTTCAATCGGCATCCTTGCTCTTCATAGTTAGGATAGCAAAGCAAATTTGATTGCTCGTCTGGTCGAGGTTCGTCGAACCAACATGTCGTGAGAGTCAACATCCATTATGTTGTCAGTCTAGCTTTAGCGTGAAGCATCGAACTCCATTCCGGGGAGGGTATCCGATCACAATCTAGACATGGGCTGGGGGACAGGGTACGAAGTTCCGCGCATGAGATGATTGCATCATCTCCTTGCTTGGGGTATGTTGTGCGAAGCATCCTGCTCCTGGTCGAGCTGATCGTCCTTACAGTACTTTTCTTTGACATCTCCGACGCCGACGCTATCAGTCGTGGTTCTTCAGTCAATATCTCAAACCAGATCAGTTCGGCGACTTTCATTCCGACACAGAAGCCCTCTTTACTAAATCTTTTCCACCATCTTTCTCACCCTGACTGTCTAGGACACCGCACCTTGACTCTTTATCGGTACACATAAGCATACATGTTTCAGCAGCCCTTTAACTAGCCTTTTCTGCTTCTTCTCTCTCATCAGGTGCTGCAATAACTTTCACATGGCCCTGGAATATCGACCTCAAGTCCGCTGGCATGGCAGATCTCGCTACATGTTGCCATGGTATCGCGGTCTTTCCACTTGTTTTATAGTGTTTGGCACTAGTATCATTTGTCGTCTGTCGCTACTTTGAGAGCTTCGGATTCCCCAGTTTTGTGAGAAGAATGCTCGTAGAACTGGGCTCTTTACGATCTACACAGAAAGAAATTATCGAGGAAGATGGATGACGAGCGATTTTGTGAGGTCTGAGTTACCACGGTCGTAAAGTTTAGTCCATGAACATTGTATCATACAAACAACATCATCAGAACAGCTAAATTGCGAGACTAGCTTTTCCCGGAAGAGCATCATTATTCTTTCTCACATTCGAGTTTTTATTAACTTGTTGTTCTGTAGATTATAGCCAAATGAGTGATGGCTACTGATAAATACAACTGTACCACTGAACGTGAGGTAGGGGACCATTAAACAATCTGATAAAAGAGAATCTTTGCAGGAGAGAGAAGAAAATAAAGGAGGAGAGAAGGAAAGAATAAAAGAAGTAAAGTTGAAAAGAAAGAAAAAGAGAAGGAAGAATAGAAAGGAAGAGGCGGAGAAGGGAAAGGCCCTGGCGACTGTGCTGTTATGTATAAGGTAGTCCTCAGCTGTGAACTACTTTAATTGCCCTTTTCCGTACCAATACCTCCAGGAAAAGTCTTGGATAAAAAAACAGCTGAGTCTCTTCTCTTCCTCTGTGTAGGGCTAGATCCATTGTTCTGTCTTGCGTTCTTTCTCGCATTTCTGCGTGAAGTTTCGACCTCTGCCTCCCTGCCTTGTGAACGTGTAATGACATGCCCTCTGTGGACAAGTTCCGGAACTTGGTCACCGACATCATCCTCATGTTGAGAAGATGGAACATAAAATGCTGGCCAGATAACCTGCATGATGTCGTCAATTTCTATCGGCTGAGACTTAGCTCTCGGCTGGCCCTGGTTTTCTGCCCGCGTCACCAAAGGCTCCCGAGCTACGCCGGATAATCCGGCCTTGCTGTTGCGTTGGGATTCCAACGATGGTAACGGCACCCAGTCCTCAGGCATACGCAAAGAGAATACTGGGCGGACTGGCTCCAATAGTTGCTGAACAATTAACCAGGCCTTGCATGCCTCCAATGAGACCTGGTACAGGCGTGCTTTCAAAGTTTCCTTCTGTGAAGAAGGGACCAAGTCGGCAATGGCATCAGAAACTTGATCAGCAACCATCTTGGCACGAGCTTCTCTATTTCGGGCTTGCCTTGCTGGCTGGATCTTCAGCAAAACCGCACGCGTGAAAGCTTCATGCATTGGATCCTCTGTCTCTAAATCCCGTAGGACATCTTCGAAATCACTGTTTTGAGTGAGATATGTTGATCTGAAGACATGATCGGTGAGAGCCATGCTGTAGATCCTGAGACCGGCAGCAACCCTCATTTGCTTAGCGGCTGGAGAGTTAGAAGCAGGGAGAGGGATAGTGCGCTGGATGGAAGCGTGATTTCGAAGCCTTCCCCATACTGCGGCGTCAGTCAGGCATGCTTCGTCTAGAGCGATCCCAATGGACGATTCCATGAGGTTGAGCGCGTTCTTCAAGATACTATCCAAAGCATCTCCACTACTCAAGCACATTAGAAGTTGGCTGTAATAGCACTCTGGCTTTAACGTACACTTCGGCTCTTCTGGCCTCAAAGTTGTCAAGCTCGACAACGAAAGAATGAAACGTTGTTAATCTTCCGCGCACTTGGTCTAAGCTCGTAGTTAGACCATCTACTCGCTTTTGCATAGACTCCCTTGCACTTTGATACGTTGCCGACTCTTTCTCTGCTTTCGTCAACTTTTCCTGCTGCGAAGCGTTAGTAGCCTCGAGTGCATTGATCGTGGACTCCTTTTTCTTAATCTCATTCATCAACTGTTTGGCATATGATGACTGCATCTCGAGCTTCTCTTGCAGCGCCGTCAATTCATCTTGGCGTTTTTTGATGCTTTCGTCGGCTGCTTGTTTTGCTTTGAGGATTGCCTCGTTCTGTGCCCTTTGAGAGCCGAGCTGCTTCTCAAAATCGACCTTCTGTCTCTCAAACTCAGTCTTATGTCGAGATAGCGCTTCGATGTTCGTATCGTATGCGTTTTGGAGCTTTGTTTTGTCTTGTTTGAGTTCTTCGTTCTCTCCGACGACTTGCTTCAGGGTATCGAAACCGCCCTCGGAACAGTACTGGTGAAGCAAGGTCACCAATTGGTTGATGGCATCTGACGCGTCTCGGCGAGGCGACAGATCCTTCACTCCCTGCACTCGCTCTTCGTTGTGCGACGGCATTCTGATTTAGGATAAAGTTTGCAGGTTGCCGGAACATTTAATTAGTTCTGAGTATCTAGGAACCGGAGGAAATTGGGCATTATAAGCGTGGGAAACGACGGCAGCCTGATCTGTTGATGAACTTGGTCTTTGGCTAATATTGATAGTCAAACCTGGTCGTTTGGTGGGCCTCCCTTCACATCATAGATGCGTGTGTATGTGAAGAACTGTTGGTTGTGTTGGTTGTGTTGGTCACAGCCTGATTGACAACAAAGCCCGCAGAAGTCATTCAATGCATTCATGATGGCTACCAAAACCGCTAACGATGCAAGCAGAACCGATTTGTTTGTATTTACTTTTCATCGTAAGTTAGGCAAGTACGCTGAGAGATCAGGTCAAGTCATTGATATATGCGATAAATTCAAGAAACTTTGGGGCATCGACAGTGCACCAACTTGCGAGGCACACTCATCCCTCTGCCAGCTGTCATACCACCCACATTTCAACAGAGAAGCGGAAACACCTGCCTGGGTGTAATTGGAGGATGCCGTGGGGGTAGCGTACGCGATTCCCATGCTGAATAAAGTGATTCGGTCTTTATCAGAATGCTGCGCCAGTTTTGGCAAGGAGTTCTTCGACTGCTAGGCTAGCGAAGTAGACCTCAAAATTATCGTTTGCGACCACTATGTTGTATGGCACAGTTCCTTGGGTAGTTTAGGTGGAAGAAAATGGATCTGCACTACAAATCCCTATCACTGTCCTCCGAAAAACCTGCTAAACCTATTCTGAGTCAGCTTCTCTGCTAGGGTGGCCCTTCAATCCCCCGTGACCGAGTTTCTTCACATTTGGCTTTCGATCACGTCGCTCTCGTCTAGACCCAATCCTCGGGGGTGCTATTATGCCTCTCCATATTTTTGTTATCTATCGGCCTCCGCGAGCTCCGGGCTTTTATTCCGAGGGTTGTTTCACATGGTAAAACTTTACCCAGGACTTTATGCTGAGGAGCAAGAATCGAGATATAGTCGTTTGTTCACCACGGGGTGGACCCGACGAGTTTAAAGACCCCTATATTCGAGCTTATCAACGATAAAAGCAGACTTGGAATATCCCATCACCCCTACGCTTTTGCATCACATACTTGTAAGCATTTACTTCTAGCTCCTAACCATTGTCTGTAACATGCCGTTAGAAAACCCACCGATTAGCTGCACGGATCCAATTTCAGTGGTCAAATGGACTGCCACTTTACGCTCATTCGATAATGTTGAATTCCCAAGATCGGGTTAAAGCATGGCGTGCTTGCTTCTGACTATTTCCGATAGACCGTACATGTACTCGACAGATATGAGAAGCTGATGTATCTTGCGGTGAGCTCGATCGTATACCAGTAGAATCAATATCTTGTGCAAAACCGAGATCCTATTCCAGGCTGATCCCTTTACCGAGAGCTTTTGCTGTTAGTATGGCTGACTGGGATATGCACTAATTGTCGATTCGACTTGGCTAGTCGCGGGATGGACCGCCCCGGATCTAAGCTGTTCTACTCTAAACAGATCTTCTGCTTTGCCTGTAACAAGGGCTAGCAATCTGGACTGAGAAGTCCAGCCCTACTCGGCAGGCCCAATCACAAGGGGAACGGCCGCGAGATGGAGGGTGAACTTGACAAAGGACCAATTATAACGATGTGACCACGCAATTGCGGGGTCTTGAAGATGAACTCCTTGACTATAAGAAGCGTACATCTCCCTGTGAGGCAGTAGAACTTACTCGCTTTCTTCCATCCTACATCATCATCTATCGTCAGGCCGTCAACTACTACGAACGAAGATAAGTGTAAGTATGGCCTCAATAGCACGGAGTACACGTACACCGGGCAGTCAAGTGACGCCTCCATAAATAACATCTTCTGTGCAGGATATCTAAACCGTATCATAGCCCGCGATCATAATCAGTTGTTCTCGTATACGTCGCGTAATCCTTATACACATACTCAAGTACTATAATACCATATAATCGGAAGATAGTGTAGTTCGAGAAGGTCGTCGCTTGGCAGGTCCCTTCCGCGAATCTTCGACGCGTCTTGAACACTTATCGGCACGTATCGTATTGTTCCCTTCGCGATTGGGCATGCAGATGTCGAACCAGAGCAACGAAATGGAATACTCCTTTGACGATAGCGTCAATCGGGATATTGATGTGCCAGATGCTGAAGCCTTGTCTGGGACCTCGTGCAACAGCGAAGATCCAGTTGTTACGACGATAGGGCTCTTAGCTACTGATGAGAATGAAGAACAGGTACAAGAGGTGATTGAGGATCTAGAGGGTAACGGGATACTCCGTCACCTGCGTGCTGTAGACAAGTACTTAAAACTAGGCGAGAATAGATCCCTTCTCAATAATCGACGTTTTCCAGACAGCGAAGGGAATGACCTCATGTGCAAGTCTGCTAAACATAGAGATACACTTGATCTTCTATGCGATATACATGATCTCCAGAGCTCGAATGAACCTGTTGCGGCCATGACGTATTTTCAGGACTACAATTATGCTATTTCTCATTTGGATCGTGCGAAATATCTTTTGCGTCAGTGGTTGGCTCAGCGATAAGGTGTAGGCCTTCAAATATGGAATAGATGAGGAGTTGAGCCGCAGTGGTTCATTTGCAGCAAAGTAAGTTTGATGCGCCTGTGGCTACCCTTGTGGATAGGGTGTTTGCAGCTCGGAAAGAGTGGTGGTAGTGGAGAAACACAGTTTGGATGTTGTCATGAGTTCAAGTATTTTGATGTTATATGAGGGACAGTACCGAGATTGTTATAATGATTTACTTAGTTATATGTTTCAGTTGATTGCAAAGCTAGGATGTCACGTATGAAATTGCCATACAGGGCGCGCGATACTATTGGGATTGTGATACCAGTAATCTAGAGGCACACAGTGAACGAGCATCCTCTCGGTCTTTGTTCCATACGTTTTGATGGAATCTTGATTACAGACACGACTAACCACAGGATAGGAGCTACAAGCCAAGACGCTAATTAGTGAAGAGGCCGGTAGATTACGAACGGCGATTAAGGCTTCCAAGTTCGCCAGGCTATCTAAACTAACGTCAATCTACCCGCAAATGCCAAGCTTCCGTGATATCTTACGGTCCATTGCTATTCTTATTCTAATCTTTTTGCGTCGGGTCAATTGACCTTCCATAAGCACATACCAAGCTAAGGCGTAGGGGTCCCGCGTTCTCCACGAGCTGTGGTCGTATGTGATACCTGAAGCACCGAATTGACTCATTTCAGAGAGAATTGCCGCAGAGGAAGTTGCTGCGGTCATTATGCTTCTTGACTGAATCATAAGGCTCTAGGAAGGCTGAACGGGGTGCTTCCATGCCTGATATGCTATCCAAGCTTGATACGAACTTACAGCAAGCGATGCTATTCCCAAGAGCACAGCAAAGATGACTCCGATGAGCGTAGCCATCATTACATGTCTCGCACCACTTTTTCTCTGCATGGACTGCTGGAGCCAGCCACGAGGTCGAGGGGTTTGAAGCTCGTTGTATAAGTCTGCCAGTCGTTCGGCTAAGTAGACATATGGAATGCTCTCTTCTCCCACACGTCTGACGGAACTGAATTCAAAGTTGAGGATGTCTGGATCGAAAGAGCATTTCGATATGAGTGAACGGAGAAGCTTCTTGGATCTTGGATCCGAAAGCGGGAACAGAGTTCCTTGTAGAGAGTCCAATATCTCAAGGACTAGTTGGCGTGGTAATACTCCTCTGCATACTGTAAGCAACCTGAGAGTTCTTGTTTGCATGGACCTTACCTCTTCAGCGAAGAAGACGGACTGGAACAATCTCCAGCATCCCGAGTCACTCTCAACTGTTCCTTCAGAAAGGTGGTGTAGTGGTAAACCTCGAGGTAGTTGTTTTTTCTATCAAAATGCAGGTGGTTGCGAATATCTGATGTCGCACTGATAGTGATACCCAGTCGTTTCTTCAGGTTGACGGCTCTGAGTTCCTTCTTTATATCCGCAAATAGCTCGCTATTGTTATAGCTTAGCACATTGTGATTACCAAGTGGAAACGAGTCTTGCACGTATTTGCTGAGAGGTACATCTTCTTTCCAGTGAATTCGATAGGTCCCTTTCTCGAGTCTGTCAGAAGAATGATGCAGTGCTGAAGGGTCGATCATCAGAAGTGCCTTCACGCCAAGTGCCACTGCATCGACTTGACTTGTTCCATCAGTCTGATGTGAGGTTGTATTCGTATTCGCACAAGTCAATCGGCACAGTTCCGATAGAGTTGCGTCCGGATTGGACTTTAAGATGGAAACGACCTGAAACAGATCCTCGTGTGTTTCTATGCGTCTTTCACTCGCAGTGGTTGCGTCCATGTACGCCGAAACAATTGCTTTGTAGTACGCAAAATATCGCTGAAGCTGAGGAATGCGACCGCCGATGCAGCGCTGATGGATACAGGCATGAGGTCGTCGTTCATTGCAGGACTGAGACAGATCCCATGACCACAAAGTCATCACTATGCCCAGATACACATCTTGACTGAATTCATTACTGATCCTTGATGCCATTGTATGTGGAAGATTAGAAACCGTGATGAGTTTCAAGACCTGGAATGCGCTTCGATTCAGAAAGTCAGGGGGAGAAACCTCGACATTATTGCAACTTTGTAGAAGACGGCCTGATGTAGAGTCTGGTTGCAGATCTAGGCTTGAAAATCGACTTCGGATTGGCGGTGGTGTAGTGATTGGTCGGATATGTGATACTCATGCAGCTACTTATGCAGTCTTGATGCTTAGCCACCGCCCTCGAAGCTGAGCCCCAAGCGCACTTGTCACGTCTTACATATGCTGCCTTCAACAGTTTGAACATTCTGTAGTCGGTCGAATCTTCTATCAACGTCAAGAAGTTTAATTGTACAAACTTCGATATGCCGAAATGACGACCGTTGAAAGATGGCAGGGGCAACTGCCGTCCCACCTGAGAGGCGGCGAGGGAAGTTCAACCCAGGTGGCTACCCAAGATAGCCCAGATGTCGAATGTACGGAAGGCCTGAGGCACAAGTTGTCAAACTGGCGAGCTTCTGTTCCTTTTCGCTCACCTCCAGATATCATATCGAAACCCGACCAACGAGTTGATCCCAAGACACCACAGTACGAGGAGTCTGATTCTGGTATCGGAATCACCACGCCATCATCTCAGGATGATCCAAACGAGCCTCCTGGCTTAGAGCTTCCCGGGGCTGATCTTAGGCATTTCGACAGGCCTGTCTCTGACCGCCTGAAAGCGCGATTCTTCGACATCAAAGTCCTGTACACCCAACCACTACTAGATTACATCCTCAAGAGGAAGAAGAACCCCGGAGATATCTCTATGAAGCTGAAATACCTGGGACTCAGTTCACTAAGCGCCCAACTTCATATCGTCATTCAATGCGAAAGAAAGATCGCCAAGAGAGTGAGAAAGTTCTTCGCGCAAGGTCATGTTGAAGAAGAGCTTTTGCCTGACTTTCGGGTGTTTGTGCTGGAAAAGGCACTCTTGCGACTGACGGATGACGAGGCGATAGAGGTTCTGGCAGACTCTGTGCCAGAGAGAACATGGTGTGGAACGCCCATCAGGCTGAGGCGAGGCAATGTGTCTGTCGTAGCGACTTTTGGTGGTATTATTGTGGTAGAAGCCACTCACAAGCGTCTAGTTGGCTTGACAGCTGCCCATTCTCTGAAGAAATTGCACAGCCCTCTATCTGATCAGCTCTTGACGCATGATAGAGAGGTGCCCTTCTCATCCTCATCCTCGGACGCTTCCGAGAGCGAAAGCGACTCTGATTGCGAGTCCACGATCACGACTGAAAGCTCAGTGCAGCATCCTGAGCACTTGGATGGCAAGGGACTGGACACCACTGCGTCTCAAAACACTTTGGAAATCGGTACCATAATTTGCAATACATTCGATACTCCAATGGCTCAAAACTATGACTGGGCTATTATTGATTTGAGCCAACAAGCGACATTACCTAATAGAGTTGTCCAAGTTGGACAGTCTGACTCGTCAGATTTTGAGGAAGAAGCCGACCTTGAACCCATCATATTCCCAGTTGGGAATCCTTGTGTATCAGTGTCTAGGCAAGTCATGGTACTAAAGAAAGGTGCCAAGCCGATTGGAGAGATGTCTCTTGACACTTCCTCTGTGCTGATATCCCCCGGATCATCGTTTGTTGAGGTCTATGATCTTGCCATGGAGCATGGCTCTTGTAAGTGAATTTGGGTACTCTGTTATAAACAGCCGACTAATGAGCCCCCAGCGTTAAATCCCGGTGACTCCGGCTCATGGGTAGTCGATGCGAAGACCTCGGTATTATATGGTCATGTTGTTTCAACTGATGCCTTTGGAGAGGCCCAAGTGATGCCCATTCGTTCGACTCTCGACAGTATTAAGGTGCAGATGAATGCCACACGGGTATTCCTGCCCAATATTGATGAGATCAAACTGTTGCAGGAGGAAGTGAGGAGTCAAGCACCAGCCAACCTAGAAATTTCACCGGTCACAGAAGCATGCGAAAAGCAGGAAGCTGCACAGGCAACTCGCCCAGAAGATATGAAGGGAGGCCAGTCTGTGTCATTCCCACCTTTCAAGGAAGCCCCTGGTGAGTCTTCGTCTAAGCCCGCACTATCTCAACAAGATATTGTTGCGCAGAGCCTCGAGATCGCTCGTGAAAGTCCTGACGGGGCTTCGTATCCTTCCATCAGAGAGATCCTTGAATCTGCCCTGGAAGAAATATGGGCCAAAGTACAGGATCAGCCTGACTCGTATATTATGACGAGAGATGAGTTTGCCGTCTTCAATTTCTTCCAGGGTCGCTTCGCCGGTGATAAAATGGCAATCTCTGCTCGAAAGAGATTTTGGGAAGCAGCAGCATCTGTAGACTCTTCAGAATCTACAAAGACCGAAAGTAGTGATCTTGCTCAGATTGACGCCATTCGGGAGCTGGTCCAGGCCTCATATCGACGCGCTGGTACACATGGCACAGATTTCGCCAACGTGGCTACTAAATTGTATAGACTTGAAATGACTCTTAGGCGGCTGCGAGATGAAGTCGCCGAGGAACGAAAAGAGTTGCCTATGCACATCCAACAATCCTACACAAATCATCTCCATTCACTAGTCGAGGATTGGGATTTCGCAATGAAGCGAGTCAATTCTTTACTTGATACGTATCATGAGGAGATAAGTCTTGCCGGGGAGGAGGGTTCCAAGAGTGGTGAACTGAAGCCCATAGAGCCTGTCTTAGCTGGTAAAAGGATGGCAATTGAGCTGCTACTAGACTCAATCCAGTTACAAAAGCCTCAAATTTACGATCAACACCAATCTTACCTCGAAGAAATCAAGGACAAGGTCGACCATATTGCTGCTCACCTTTTCGCCCACTGGAATGCTGAATCCTTTTCAGGAGGGAATGACGCTTTATGGCGACATTTCCAGCTACTGCTGGAGAAAGAAGGATTCTCTTCTCAAGTCCTAAGCAAAAAGAAGGTGAGCTATATAGAGTATTTGAAGCTCTTTGACTGATGCTGACATGGAGCAGGATATCCTCATGGCCTATATCAACGACCTTGGATATATTGCCGATACTACGACCAATAAACTCTCTCATGCCCCTAAATCCCTTGACAACCCTCTGGAAACTGTCCCTCGTGGCCAAAAGAGGCCAGGCATGGAGCCCAAGTTTGATGCAACTATACAAATGGATCTCATTACAACAAAGGACATTATTGCCCTTGATAAAAGGGATTCAGTCATGCAACAGATCCAAGCTAGGCTCGCATCAAGGGGGGCAGACACTCTACAACAGGCCTTGACAGCACAGGTTTCGCCAGTAGGAACTTATCTCCCAATGAAGAAAACATCACCAAGCTATGTCTCATTGCCCACACACAAACGTAATAACGATCGGCCCGGTCTTGCTCAATCCTCTCGACACATGGCCCCCGATCAATATGGCAGAAAAATAGCCGACGATGCCCATTGGACGAAGATATCACGCAAACTTGTCAGTGTCGAGGTTCTGCAACAAGCCGGCGTGCGATACGAAGCAAGACCAGATTATGTAGCCATACTTGGTAATTTATCCAGAGAACAGGTGGCAAAGCTCGTTCACGATAGTGAAGCGACGATAACCTCCCGTCCTCCACCGCCATATCTTGAAGGCGGAAGTTCTTCCGGGCAAGGACATCCTGTGTTCGCAAACATCGATGACGAAGAGGTGTCCTTCATCCCTCTGATCGAAGGCGGCGACAAGGATAACGCAGCTGTTCGAACACATCGCAGGGGGACTACCAAGACTCGTCATGGCGATGTCGCATGGTATCCCCCGCGCAAGGAGGCCGAAAAGAAGCAAGAAAAGTCCGGGCGTAAACAAGAGGCTTTATACGGAACCCAATTTGATGGGCCTGATGGGCCTATTATACGCACAAAACGCAACCCTTACAGGAGAAAGAATGGCAGGAGTGGACTTCATCACAGCGTAAGGTCCTATGATAAGGGTGTTCCAGGTGGTGTAGTTGGAATTGGCAGCGCTGCTGTAAGCTTGCTCAGTGTGCTATCTGAGGCTGCGTCAGCTATCTAGACACTGGATACGTGTTATTTACTGTTTTTAAGTTTGAATCTTAGTAGCCGTATGCAAATCGTGGATTGATATAAGAACGCGAAATTGAGGCGTCGAAGGTACAAACATAAACCTCGAGCCTATGTTACAGGGATCCTAGGCTGGCTTTACACAAATGCAGCCAAGCAAGTACGCTCTTTCGCAATGACCTGTATGCAACAGCTTTCCTTTCATATTCATTGCGATCTATTATTTCATACAAATTTTATTAAAACCGCTCTTAGCTCCACAATACATGACGTTTGGAGTAAGTCAGGAAGCATTAGATCCCGTTGCAACCAACTCTCCATCACCTGGCTTTCTAATACTTCCTACACAGCATACACTCCTTATCCATCACTTCTGAATTCCAGCTTTCATGTAGGATTCGTCGTCGGCTCCTGTGTTCCCATCCATCTCGTATATATCCGCTCTCTGTAGCTCCTCGTGAGCAGGATAAAAGTAGTATGTATCTTGTTACCCCAGTTAGCACCCTCACAACAGGAAATTCGAGAAATTACTTGCCAGATTTTCGTTTCCGTCTGATCAGAAAGTAAGTAATACCCAGCCCTATCAGCACTGCCCCAGCTACGGCACCAACAATGGCGCCGCCGATTATCGCACCAGAGGGTGAGCCCGAATTCGAACCAACCCCTTTATCTGTTCTTGAACTCTCAGATGCAGAGGGCTGTATAACCCCCGTAGTGTTCTCACACTTCTCTCCTATCTCTTCATCGAATACTCTCACGGGGCTTCTTTCTCGAGTAGCATTGGCTTGCCAGAGCGTAAAAGTCCCAGCATCGTGATTGACCATGAGATAGGCCGCTGTGAGGAAATATCTGCCGAGGATGGGCGGTTCGTCTTCAATGTCTGTTATGAGAATGTCGCGTTTGGAGGTATCGGTTGTTCGTGAGCCGTTGGAGGCGATGTCGACGGTGGGAATCATGTATTGGTTGTTTGGGACGCGGATCTTGAGGCCGGAGTCGAGATGAAAGGTCAGGTCTGCCAGGAACCTACGAGTGTCAGTGGTTTCGAGCATAATTGGAGATTGATACAACGTACTGCTTATCCAGGCCTGTCTGAAGAGCGTTCCAGTGCAGTCCACTAGACGAGTAATTCGTCTTCAAACCGCTGATAGACTCAAAATTTCGTATATACGGCGTCGGTGCTTCAAAAAGCAAATGATTCGCCGGATCGATACAGCACTGCAGCGTTGTCCCCTTGGGAAAGATGCTGACATTCGTTCCACCGAGATAATTGATCTGGATATCAGTCAAAGTCACCTTCATGCCAGTCCAGCACCCATCCGAGCCATCAAAATCCCCATATACAAGCGGCGCAGTGTAATTAGCACCAGTAACTTTCTTCTCGTCATAACCGCCCAGTATCATCAATCCGTCGAGAGGTTCTTTGATCCACATACGACCCCAGAATATGGACCATACTCGCGAACCAATCTTTCCCGCTTTGCGCAAGGCGTTGAGATACGTTGAATTACTGCCTAGACCAAGAGGACTTAGAGTGCTGTATGTATCATCCCATTTACTCGTCGGTATGCCAAAGGGAAAGTCGTCGAGATCGGCGGAACCTTCGAGATTGAAAGTGTCGACTGCGCCGTTTGCGCTTTCAACAAGGTTCCGAACTCCGTATTGCCCGCCTTTAAAGAATGTCTCGTCTGGTGCACCACCTGCTTTGACGATGTCCCTCGCTCCTGTGAAACTCGTGGACTTCTCTTCGTTGAATATTCCTCCTCTTCGGACTTTGCATGATTCGTCGTTTGGGATGCCTGAGTCTTTGCAGAATGGGTCGGCGTATATCCATGTATTATTCAGATCACTGTCCGTGTTAGTCGTATATAGTGATTATTGAAGTGGGAACGTACGCCCAAGGCAAAAGAACAGATTCTGAGGCGGTGTCCCTATTTTAGCCGGAATCCCTTTCATGAATGAGTTGGCGACATCTGGAAGGACTTGGACGTCTTGAAGTTGGAGAACTAAGGGCTCTGCGTCGCATGATGATGTGAGGGCCTTTTGCACGAAGAGAAATGTTAACAGAAATCGATACATCGCGAATTATGGTATTAAAAAAAGAAAGAAAATGGAATAATAAGTCAGTAGATCATGTTCATGAATGCGAGCAGAAAGCGCATCTTGTTATTTGTCGTTCAAAAAGACTCAGTGGCTCGTGCCTATTCTAACCAAAACCAACACCACGGCTCTCCAACCACTTACACAAGCCAAGTCTACTCAAAGAGCGCCGTCCCAATGACATATGTTCCCGGGACTCGGGCAAGGCGAAAGAATCACTTATGCTATGTATAGCATCAAAGCCAGGACTTCCACAAACGGAAATAGTCTCGTTTTAGGCTTCCGGACCATCAACCCTACGGAGTAAGCTAGGGTAGGATAGGTACCACCTCACAGGGATCAGGATAGGCTGGCTTATCACTACTGACTTTAACTCAATCCGTAAGCTGCAACAAAGAAGCCATTTCAGGACATCTTACACCTTTTTTGTTTTTTGTGTTTGTTTTTCTTTTCTTTGTCTCAGCACACCATGTTTCGTCGCCGTGCTTCAAGACGCCTCCCTTCACGGGTCGTGCTAATCGCTGCCTTTCTCACAACCCTCTTTCTATGGCGTCAATTATCGCACCAAAGCGGCGTGGTGTTTGCAAAGAGCTCTTTTGACTGGTCGACCGTAGGGCTTGTTCATCCGCCGGCGGATGTCAAGCCTTTACCTATTGGTCACGCAAAGCGCATGCCCAGAATCCAAGCTGAGAAGGGCAAATTTGTTAAGACGGAGGAGACTGAGAAGAGGAGAGATGCTGTGAAGAGGGAGTTTAGGAGAGGCTGGGAGTCGTATAGGTTGAAGGCCTGGGGGAGGGATGAGTTGATGCCGCTGACGGGACAGGCGAAGGATCCGTTTGGCGGGTGGGCTGCTTCGTTGGTTGATGCGCTGGACACCCTTTGGATAATGGATCTCAAAGCGGAATTCAACGAAGCTGCGAGTGCGGCCGCGGCGATAGATTGGGGGAAAACAGACGAGAAAGCAGTCAATCTCTTCGAAACGACAATTCGACATCTCGGCGGTCTTCTCAGCTCATATGAACTAAGTCGCGAACCAGCATTACTGCAAAAAGCCACAGAACTCGGAGAAATGCTATACATCGCCTTTGACACGCCAAACCGCCTTCCGGGATTCTGGCTTAATTTCGACGATGCGTTAAAGGGCAAGCAAGTTGCTGGTATTCACGACCCTTCAGCCTCACCGAGCTCGCTGGTCATGGAGTTTACCAAACTCTCACAACTAACCAACGATCCCAAATTCTACGACGCGACAGATCGTGTATCGCGGTTCTTACTCAGGATTCAGAACAGTACTCTTTTACCGGGAATGTGGCCCATGTGTCTTGACTTCCAGAACGAAGCTGTGCACGATAACACGTTTTCGCTTGGTGCGCTGGCTGATTCTCTATATGAGTATCTACCCAAGATGCATGCCCTACTCGGTGGGTTGGACGAGAACTACGAAACCATGTACCGCACGGCGGCGGATGTTATTATCAAGCATTTGCTCTACAGACCTATGCTGCCGAACCAAGAGGACGTGCTGTTCTTAGGTGATGCCAGGGTCGGTGAGAAGATCGAGTTGAGCACAGAGTCTCAACATCTCACCTGTTTCGCAGGAGGAATGTTTGCACTCGCTGGAAAACTCTTCAGTATCGCAGAACACGTTAATATTGGGGAAAGACTCGCACGAGGATGTGCTTGGGCATATAGCGCTTTTCCGACCGGTATAATGCCCGAGATCTTCGACCTAGTAGCCTGTCCGACCCTCTCACCCTGCGAATGGAACGAAACGCTCTGGAAGCCGCTAAATAACCAAAAACTCCCTCCTGGATTCCGCCACGCGCGCGATCCACGATATATTCTCCGACCTGAAGCTATCGAGAGTGTGTTCATCATGTATAGACTCACGGCTGATCCGAAGTGGCAGGATATGGCGTGGGATATGTTTCAGGCTGTTGTGAAGTATTCGAGCACTGAGCTTGCGAATGCGGCTGTTGATGATGTCACGAGTACGGAGACGTCGAAGACTGATTCTATGGAGGTGAGTTATTGACTTAATGATAGGGTGTGTGTGTGTGTGTGTGTGCTAACGGGAGTGTAGAGTTTTTGGTTCTCGGAGACGTTAAAGTACTTCTACCTGATCTTCTCAGAACCGGATTTGATCAGTTTGGATGAGTATGTGCTGAATACGGAGGCGCATCCTTTTAGAAGGCTTTTAAGTCGGGATTAAGGGATGGGACCTTGATCCTAAATGACAAAAAAAACTTAGGTAACCTAGCATAAGTTTAGTATACCTAAGTTAAGGATAAACTTAGGATATCTTTTGCTGGGTTTATTTTGATATCCTGTATCAAGGTCCGGCTTTATTGCTCCCCGAGGGGCGGTAGATTGCAATGATCTTCGCGCTGAGTGGACCACGCAGCCCGTGTCGGACAAGATATGCCTTTCATGGTCATCTTAACGAAATATAAATATTGATGATGATGTCTTGAAAGAATGCCTCTCTCTGAGCGCTTTTCCTACTGGTATGAGGCCCAAGATCTTCGATCTAATAGCCTGTCCGACCCTCTCACCCTACGAATGGAGTGTTGGATGTAGGAGAAAGTATCGCCCACATCGAGGCCTTTGGGTCCCATGTAGCATGCGTTCCATGACTCAATTCCTTCCTAAAGTTCCAGAGGTCATATTCCAAGAAGATTACCAGCATTCGTCAATATGTATCTGTTTTCCAAGTTCTTTGGAATACCTTTGTAATCGAGTCGCAATGTTCATGAACGAGGTCACTCATTGGGCGATGCTGGTGTTTCACCTCTTTGTCCTACACCTCGAAATAGCAACTCGAGGCCATGGCAATAAGGCCTTGACCGGATCTGATGTATTGGCCAAAGAAAAAATACGAATGTGTTCGTTATTGTCGAGGTTCTCAATGACTTCGCCATGGTAATTTAGGATTCCCATTCTCATGGCCTTCGAAGCAGATATACCAAAGGAAGTATATAGCTCCCCATAACCACCATTCCCATTCGCAACCCATAAATCAATTTCAAGCAAAATTACCAACATTTCTATAAACGACCATCTTTTTTTTTCCTCCTCCTGACCCTCACCCTCAGCACTCTCGCTACCCCACCTCCCTCCCTCAACACAACCTCCCTCTCCCAGCACCATCCCTCCCGCATCGCACCGCGCTTCATCTCAGGCGGTTTCTACGACAAGTGCAAAGACGTGCGTTTCTACCTCGCAAAAGCAGGCGACACACATCCCCGCAAGAACAGCTTCACCGGGTACAAGTCCTCCCCGTGGCTCGTCGCCAAATGTCCTGATAAGAACGGTAAGTATCTTTGTACGTGGTTGGCGCTGAGTAAGTGTTTGCTTAATTCGGAGGGAGAGCTGTATCGTGGTGCAAAGTAAGTGTTCTCACTGTTTATTGTTTTTTGGATGATGGCTGATGAGAGTGGTAGTGGCAATTTTCACGGGTCGTGTACGGCGTGTAAGTTGACGGGAAGCAACTTCAACTGCGGGTGCTGGAGTGGTTTGAAGAAGGGCAAGAATGACTTCGGGAACCGAGTTCATCGAACGAGCATCGACTTGAGTATATTTTCTCCTTCCGGATATGATGGTTTGTTGCTAACTTGCGATAGATGTTGCTGTTGGCGCTGTTGATGGGTATTTGACCTGTCATGGGAATTGGGGAATCCTCGATTATTGCAGTGGAAGGCCATCGCATGATCCCTTTCTAGATTCCAAGTGATGATCTTGCATCAAGAGTTCTTGTTTTTCGTTAACGGATTTGCTGCCTTTTTCTGTGTTGTGTTTTTAGTCGCATTCGGTCTGTTTTTACCCTTCTTCACATTCATTCTTATAGCTTCGTTTTCTCTCGCAATTGGCATCGCATCGCTTGTTGTATATTAGACCTGAATATTTAGTTTTGCTTCTCCTCTTTGTTGCCGCCATCGATTCGTTGATTCAACCAACTCCGGACATCCCTTCAGCAACCATCCCCATTTCTTCAGAAATCCCACACTGACCTCCCAGCTCTTCCCATCATGTGCCTCTCCCCAAACAATCAGATAAGCATCATCCAAACCCTGGCTACTCATCAGTCCCAGGATGTCAATACACAGCTCATCTTCATCAAATACACCGCTCGTGTATCCCTTTAGCATGTTATCTCGCAATTGAGGGAACGGCAGTAAATCGACCCAAGGATGATGCTCAATCTCGATCTGTAGCTTTGTTGGCCGTAAAGATTCGGGACATGAGGACTTCACCAAGGTACCGTCTGCGGACGAGGGACCTAGCGCGTTCCAGGGCGATATCACATCGTCGCAGCATAATCCCTGCAGCGGGATACCGATGTGAACTGCATTGCTCGACACGGCATTAACGGCGTTGAGACGGATAAGCGAAGGTAGAAGCGCCGGACGATGGTTCTTTAGACTATGTTGCATGTGTACAAGTTGCATGAATGCATATGCAACAGCACGTTCTCTGGCAGTAGTGAATATGAGGATTCCATTCGTGTGGACTTCTTCGGGGGTGACATTGGCATATTCCTCATTCCGAGCCTTCCGTTTACCTGCTAGAGTCAGTTTTTACTTCAATGAACAGTACAGTATAGCAAAACACAGTATGTATGGGGGGTAGTAGGGGACTGACGATAAGCTCTCTGGTTCAGGCGGTTCTGGCGTCTCCGTCTATCCCTCGCCTCAGTGATCCCCGTCCAATCATCATCTGGGTCCTTGAGCTCCGTTAACTGGGGCAGCTGGCCGTGACGTTTCGGAGCCGGCGGTTGAGTAAGCTCTGCCATCGGGATTCTTACGTGAAGAGTGCAAGATTAGTTAGACCCTTCAATACTCGGTCAAGACTTTTTATGTACTTGGATGACGAGGAAATTGTAAACTCCGGGAGGGAAAGAAGAGGGAGTTTATTACTGAGCGGTAGAGATAAAAGACTACGTAGACCTCGGGCTGTTTATTGCTTACAATTGATGGTTTCTCACTGCTTCTGAAGCCTTTGGAAGGTTGATTAGCTGGGATCGAAGCTTCAGTGATGGGCTCTGATTTGCTACGGAGATAGCACTGATGGCGCTAATGCAACCTGCTGACATCAAGACCCGAGCAGAATTTAATTTAACGTGACGGGACGCTGATGTCAGACCTCTAATCCAACCCAACACTCACTCGGATCAAATGTAACACCGTCCGACTCCTCCAAGATCAATGACATGCTCCATCCATCCATCCATCCATCCATAGATAGCAATAGTAACACTCTCCATCGAGTCTAGCTAGTACTGTATCTCCATTGAATCATCAACTGCCGATGCATCTTCCTCGTGGCAGACCCGCCTCGATATGGAGACGTCGCCCTCCCTTTACGGGCCTTTTCCCTTCACAATGCGGACTTCGATTAGTGGGCTAACTAACGGCGATGGCTTCCTTTTTGCGTCCAGTCCCAAATGAAAAATTTAACTCCGTTTATATCCATCTCCATTCTATGGCATTACATCGTCCATCGATGCTGATAAATTCTCGGGTCTTCGATGACGTTGCGGAGTCCGATCTTTTTTTTTCTTGCCCTTGCCTTGGATGGTTGTAGAAGCTTGGAGGTGGAAGTCATATATATATAGCTTGCAAACTCACGTAGATGATCTGTTCAATACAATCCTGATCTTGTTTACTTTTCGTCTTCAAAAGTAACTACCCAGTATACAAAAATGTCTACCGATTACGAATTCAAGGGCTGGCTTGGCCGCGATCCCAGCTCCGTCAATGGAAAGATGGAGTGGGATACCTTTGAGCCCAAGAAGTGGGAGGAGAACGACGTCGACATCAAGATCACGCACTGCGGTATCTGCGGTTCTGACCTTCACATTCTTCGCTCCGGTTGGGGCGAGACACCTTTCCGTAAGTGCTCTCTCAGTCCACACATACAATGGTGCAAGTACTGACAGAACCAGCCTGCTGTGTCGGCCACGAAATCGTCGGCAAGGCTGTCCGCGTCGGCTCCAACGTCACAAACATCAAGGTCGGCGACAGAGTCGGTGTAGGCGCCCAGGCCCGCAGCTGTCTCCGCGACGACTGCTCCGAGTGCTCCGCCGGCCGCCTCAATTACTGCCCCAAGATGGTCAGCACCTACGGCTCCATCTACCCCGACGACATCGGAAAGTCCTACGGCGGATACGCAGACTACAACCGCACTGACTCTCGCTTCGTCGTAAAGATCCCCGAGAGTCTCCCCTCAGAGTACGCTGCGCCCATGCTCTGCGGCGGTGTCACCGTCTACGCTCCCCTCCGTAACAACGGCTGCGGTCCTGGAAAGACTGTCGGTATCGTCGGTGTAGGCGGTCTGGGCCACTTCGGCGTTCTCTTCGCCAAGGCTCTTGGTGCTGATAAGGTCATTGGTATTTCTCGCAAGGCCTCCAAGAAGGAAGAAGTCCTCGCTCTCGGCGCTGATGCTTACATCGCTACTGACGACGATGAGGACTGGGCCAACAAGAACGCCAAGACAATTGATCTCATGATCTGCACCGTCTCAAGCAGCAAGATGCCCTACAGCGACTACTTCAAGCTTCTCCGTCACGGCGCCGACTTTGTGCAGGTTGGAGCTCCTGACTCTGGTGAACTTCCCCCCATCAATGCATTCAACCTCATCATGGGCCAGTTCAAGCTGAGCGGAAGCTTGATTGGATCGCCCAAGGATATCGAGGAGATGCTGCAGCTTGCTGTTGAGAAGAATGTCAAGCCTTGGGTTGAGAAGAGGCCGATGGAGGATGCCAACCAGGCTGTTGTTGATATGGAGAATGGAAAGGCGCGATACCGATATGTTTTGGTTAACCAGAAGAACATTGATTAAATTAGCGGGATATAAATTATAGATAGAGATAGACTGTACATAAGACATGAATGAACAATAGAATAATCTTGAACAAGAATCTTACTCATTTGGTGATTGACTGGATAGTGGCATACCCCGCTAGTTACATCACGCCCTTCAGCACCATGAATCGGCACTTCACTCACTGGACTACAACGGCCTTGTTTAGTCCAATTAACACTCATTATTCATTGTAACTACTCATACCAATATCCATGTCTCATGCACCTTCATAATGCCTCGTTCAGATGAAGCACAAGCCTTCTTCCACGCCGTGTACTCAGCTGTCCAAGAGATCCCCCACGGCAAAGTCACAACATACGGCCACGTCGCCATGCTCGTTGGAACCCGTACCAAACCCTCCCTCACACACCCAAAATTCCCAATCACTAACGTCCTCCAGCTCAAAGACCTCGTCAAGTCGGCGTCTGTCTCAAACACCTCCCCGCCGATCCATCCCAGCCCTTCAACCACGACAACGTCCCGTGGCAAAGAGTCATAAACTCCAAAGGCCAAATATCGCCTAGGTTCGTCCATCAATCCCTCACATATATACACATCACATCTGACGATATAGATCTCAACCTGGAGGATCCCGCTCACAAGCTGATGCCCTCCAAGCAGAAGGCGTGCAAGTCGAGACAAACGCAATGGGCGAACACTCAGTAGACTTCTCGCAATACGGCTGGTTCCCAGAACTGCTTCCCTCAGAAGAAAACGATCAGGGCGAATGACCAAGGTCTTTGAAACTAGTATTTACCACTATCGTCTTTCGGAAAACAAAAATCCCACGTTTTTGTTTTCCCTATATGTAATTTGTAATTGGAACCCAAAGATCAAATGGGTCCCCCCTCATAAGAATCATCCCATCTTCCGCTTCATTCTTTGAATCAAAGTCCGCCACCCAAAAAATCGCCCCTTGAAATTGAAGGGAGTCACAATAGAAAAGAAGAAAAATTACACATGTATAAAGACAGACACCCAAAATGACATCTTTATGCATCGAGCCGCTCGTGTATGTGATAAATCCCCCCTTTCTTCTTCACAGGGTAGAAAAAACAACAGAAAGTTAAATAATAAAAAAAAGAATCCTCTTAACTCCTGGCCAGTGCTTGAAAACTTGGTTGGGATGCCCGACGACGAAAAAGGGATCGCCAGACCGACAATAAACTCGAGGGGGAATATGGTGAACAACATCAAATCAGAAACGTGATGACACATAAAGGCGTTGCAAAAAGAATCCCATCTCAACCAACCCCCCAAATGCTGAATATGTGTGTCCCGTGATCAAACACTCCGGAACGGGCCGCGCATAAGTCGGCTAGCCACAGCTTCGCCTCCTCTAGAAGCAGTTCAAGCTTCCCTTCTTCTTCTTGCCCTTGTTGATGGCATTCATACGCTCCTCGAGCTGGCGGCGAGCAGCCTCGGCAGCTTGTCGTTTCTTGCGCTCCTCCTCCACAGCTTGGAGACTCCATCTGTTGTCCTGAACAGGCTCGGGGGGAGGGCGGTCCTTGAGTTCCTTGACCTCGACCTCTAGCTCACTAGCACGCTTCTTCCAGGCATCACAATCGGCCTTAACTTTATTAGATTGCCTTTCCAGGTCGGTAAGAGCCTCCTCGAGTGTCTGGGTAAGCTGACGCTCCGCATTAAGATGCTTCTCGATGGTTCGGATACGCGCTTCCTGGTCTTCAGTGATATGAGAGATGTTGATGTTGTCCTTGCTGATAGGACGTCCATTCGTAGGTGAGCTGGGAGCTCCATTGACTGGAGATCCCGCCCCGTTTGGCAGGGGAGGCAGAGGGATAGCTGGTGGGGGTGATGGAAGGGAGACGTGAGATGCGCTCTTGCGAATGGTTGAGTTAGAGTTTGACCGCTGGACGCCAGCCGCGACCTCGTCCATTTTAGCCTACGAAGCGTTAGTCAAGTCCACAAATGATCTTGCAGGGGTAAGCTTACCTGGAGAGCTGCATAATCTTCCTTCAAGACCTGTAATTCAGCAGTGAGGCGTGCAGTAGCGGCATTGGCCTCGACCAATTGACTGTTGCGTTCAGTCTGCAGGGTGCTCAGTCGGTTATTGGTGATTTGAACCTCGTCAAAGTTATTCTGGAGCTGCTCCTCAAGCTCCTCCACAAGTCTGCTGTTCTTCTTGCTTCGGTCATCAAGATCTGTCATCCTCTTCTTTGCGATCTTGATCTGTTCGACCAGAGGACCAGAACCAGCACCTCCATCAAGCATCTCAGCCAAAGCAACCTTGGCGTCTTCGAGATCCTTCATGATCTTCTCATTAATAGATGTGAGCTCGTTAACGTGTGACTCAATCTCGGCCCGCTTGGCCTGCTCCTCATCAAGAGCCTTCTTGCTGGCAGCAAGCTCATCGATACGCTCAACTAACTTCTCAGCATCGGCATCAAGACCAAGAGCCATGGCGACTTGAGAAGCTGCCTTGTTGAGCTCATCGCGAACCTCTGCAAGCTCAGTCTCCAGTCGATGAGCACTCTCGGCATGTTCTGACAGCAACACTTCGACCTGCTCTTCGTAGCCCTTCTGTTCGGTCGTCTTAAGATCAGCCAGGGCCTTGGCGTGCTCAGCCTTGAGCTCCTCGAGCGATGTCTCGTTACTCTTCGCGCCCTCATCATGGGTCGCGATCTGCTCCTGAAGCTTGGTAATAAGCTCTAGCTGACGGGAGTTGTCCTCCTGCACAGCGTTGTGGCTCTTGTGAAGCTCGTCCAACTCGGCGCGAGCAGCAGCATGAGCCTGCTCCAGTTCCGCAACCTTAGTGGCGTTGCTGTTGATGATCGCTTTATACTCGTCAATCTCGTTACGAAGGAAGCTGATGAGGTTCTGTTGTCGTTGCTCAGCTTCGCTGTTTGACTCATCCTTATCGCCATTCTGGGATCGAGATGCAGAGATTTGAGCATGGTTGGAAACAACTCGAGCCTCAAGCTCCTCAATTGTACCCCGCATCTGGGTTTCTGTTGTTGCCATAGAGTCAAGGGCCTCCTTGTGCTTCTGCTCCCAGGTGGCAAGCTCAGTCTGGAGCTCGGCAACACGCTGCTCGTGCTTGGAGTCAGCATTGTCGGGCTCCTGGAGACTAGACTTGGCAGCAAGTGCTTGTCGCAGAGACTCAAGCTCAGTTGTGAGTGCTTGCTCACGAGCCATGTGAGCGTTCCTCGTATCAGAAAGTTGTCTCTCATTCTGCTCGAGCTGATCCCGCAGTGTTGCCACCATGGACATCTCTACAGGGCTGGCCTTGAGACTGGATCGCTCTCTCGTCAATCCCGAGATGATGGTCATCTTGGTCTCCATCTCCTTCTTCGCTGCTGCGACGTCTGCTTCTAGTTCCTGAATGCGTTCGCTCCTGACGTGCAGTTCGTGGATAGCGGCATTCAAGTTCAGCTCGAAGCTCTGCATGGCCTCGGGCTGACCACCGAAGTGCTCAGAAGCAATGTTTCGCAGTGATGAAAATGAGCGCTGGGCACGGTCGACAACGAGCAGGTTCTGACTTGACTTGCGTCGAATGACAGGAGTGCTGGAACGAGGTGATGTAGCTTCCATGACACGGGCACGAGATAGGTCAGTCTTGAGCTCCTCAACAATATCGAGGGTCTCGTTGTGCTTGAACTCAAGCTGGGCATATCTCTCGGCCAATTCTCTTTCAGCAGCTTCACGTTCCTGGGCCATCGACTTGAGTCTTTGGAGCTCAGCAGCGATCTCCACGTTGTCATCCTGGGGCAAGTTCTCCGTCGATGCGGCTGCGGGCTTCGTGGTAGCGGTCTCATCATCAGACAAGATGTCACCGTTTGATGAAGCGGCAGTGGCAGGAGAATCCATTGCTGAGGATAATTCCGAAGAGAGCGATCGCGTAAAGGATGACCTCGGCCCAGTCTTCAGATCATTAGTTCTAGAGTCAGAAAGGAAAGACTCGGGCCGGGTATGGGTTGGTGTGGCCACAGAAATGACCGACTCGCGCTTGGGGTTGACATGGCGGGCCTCATCAACAACATCCTGCATCTCAGCAATCTTACGCATAGCATCCTCGTACTTGGCGTGGAGAGAGTCGTAGTCATGAAGAGTCGACTCGTGCTCCACGCGCAAGTCAATAAGCTCCTGGGTAACGTTCTCAAGCTTGTCAGCAACAAACTTGGACTGAGCTGGGCTTGGAGGAGGGCCCTCCTCGGTTGGCCTCTCAAGACGTAGAAGGTCCTCATCCACTTCCTTGACAGGGCCAATCTTGGTATGAGGGTGGTCTTCCTCGTCACCTTCGGGAATCGGATCCTCCATTTGGCTATGGCGACTAACATGGGAGAGGTTTCGAGAGTGTTCGGCCATAGCACGACGAGACGCAACACCATTGGTTTGCTCAGCATTCTGGTCGGTTCCGTTCTCGGTCCCGGGTTCCTTGCCATCTTGGATCTGGTCAAGTTCGTGGAGAAGCGAGTCGAGCTTACCAAGACTTCTTTGTCGCTCAATCACTTGCTCAAGTCTATCGATTTCACGTTGCATCAACTCGGCATCTTGGTCCGCCTCAGCAAGACGCTCTTCAAGGGTCGAGATGTAGTCTTCACATGACGCCTCATTCTCTCGAACACGGGAAATCTCCTTACGAAGTTCCATGATGATCGTGGCGTTCTTCTCTTCACCGTTGGTATGTCCATCCAACTTGGCTTCGAGATCGTGGAGGTAACTCTCGGTGTTATTCTCTCGGTCCATGAGCTTCTGGAGACGGCTCTGGAGCTGGGAGTTGATGGTTTCGACATAAGCGCATTTCGTCTCCTTCTCGAGAAGGTTAGCCTCGGTGTTAGAGAGTGTGCCGCGAGTAGAAGAGAGAGACTGCTCGAGAGACTGAATCGTCTTCTCGTATTCCATAACGACTTGCTCAACAGCTTGCGCGAATGAATTCGATCGGTTGAGGCGGTCATCTGCTGTATCGCCCGACTCCTCATGGTGGTTCGCGCCAGATTCGTTTTCACGAGCACGCGCCAACTCAGCAATGAGTCGAGCATGGCGCTGGCTCAAGGCGGTATAGCTTTCTTGGGTGTCCAATAATTGGTTCTGGAGCTCAGCCTCGCGCTCGTTTTGACGGTCAGATCGTTCAGTAATTCCTTGCGCGTTACGTCGAGGGCTGTTGCCGCCATGTTCGGCACTGCGAATTTGTTCACGGAGAAAGGCAACCTCAGCCTTGAGGCGGTCAATCACAGATTGCTTATCACCCTCTTCGACTTGTTGAATGCGCGGTTTCGATTGAATCGCTCGAGCTCGTTGGGCATACTGGACGGTGTTCAGGGTCTCGCTCAAGTGGAATTCGGCCGGCGTAACACAAGCAATCATGTAAGTGATGGCATTACCACCGAGCGAATCTTGTAGTAGTCGGGTAAGTCGAGAGTCGCGATACGAAACGTGGGAACCGGGGTTTCTTGACGAAAGCTGGCTGATAACTTTACCAAGGGCGGCAAGACCGGCATTGATAGAGATACCCTCCTTTGCTCGATCGCCCTGAGCTCCGGTGTTCTTCAGTCTTTCACTTCCAGCCAAATCCACAAAGTGAAGTTTGCTGTCGGTTGTCACAGTAACATCCTGGCCCGTCATCGCTTCGAGCGGTACGGAGAAGCGCTTCTCCTGAACGGACGACTTGTTCTTGCGCTGAACAAGGTTAAGTGAGAAAACCGCATGGGATCGCGACGACTTGGCGTTGATAGCTGTGGCATCAGTCTGGCGAATAGAGGAGCCGAAGTTCAGAGCATTCATGAGATCGTCCACCGAGTTGATATCGACTTGTCGAAGGCCTGTCAAGATGATGTTTCCCTTTGTGTCTTCGCGAATGGCCACATTGCCGCGCTCGTTCATCGGGGTCGTTTCAGGAACGAGCAGATCGCGAAGGTGTTCGTTGTAAATCTCGACATATGTAGCTTTCAGCGACCACTCGCGATCGCCAAGCGTATTCTGCTGAGTAAATCCCCGTGGGCCTTTGAGATGCGAAAGAGAGCTGCGGTTCGCCTTGGCTTTGGACTTTGGGGTCTCGGGAGTATCGAGCTTTTCAAAAAGCGCCATGGCAGCTCTGGGAATAACACCTAGATACTAGTTAGCAAGCGCAGTCGCCACTTGTTCGCTTCAACGTACCCATCAGCTCTTGGTCATATTGTTCGCCTGGGCCTGAAGTGCCCATAGTGTATGATTTTCCAGCACCAGACTGGCCATATGCCATCAAGGATACATTGTAACCTTGAGTAAAAGCGCCAATGCAGTCCGACACGTAATCCCACACACCCTCCTGCTGTGTATCTGAGCTAAAGACTCGGTCAAAGACAAACAGTTTGCGACCTTGTGGAGAATCGATTGCCAGGCTGGTATCAGAGGTCGTTTGGACCATGGCTCGTTGAAATCGCTGCGGAATCAGATCGTATCCAGGATCGTTAGGGTTCAACGGCGGTCGGACTCGAACGGCTGAAAACGAATAAGCATTATTATCCCCAGAGTTTGATGACAACGGTCGACTTACCGACTTTGACCGCCGTCCGACTTTCGTCGTCTGAGGCTCTGCTTCCGCCTCCAGTCTTGCTCGTCATGCTCAACCTGCTACTGCTTCTAGGATGGGCTCTTGCGATGGCGCTCATGGGCCTTTGAGGGATTCCTCCCGGCGAGGCCGGGGGCGAGGTCGCCATAGCTAAGTTGCGAAAGAAATGCGCGGTCTCTCAGTTCTCGTAATCGTCACAGCGATGTATGTCGCAAAAGCTGTCAAGGCCACAAAGGGCTTCTTTGTATATTGTCTTCCTCGGAGGGAGAAGTGGTGGTCTTTCAGAACGTCATAGATGATTGCAGCGCCACGAGAGTCGTCGGTTGGTGAGGGGATCGCGAAGTGTTCCAGACGGTCTCACGTGCGGCAGTTGACCTTTGGGGGACTCGTAGAAGTTTCAACGAGTGAGCGCGAGGCGGATGTTCGATTGTTTATTCAGGCCAGGGGTGTAGGGGGAAAATGTAATTAAACAAGCGACCACGGACGATCGGGCGACGGAGTTGTCGAGGCCTGGGTCTAGGTCTGGGCTGGCGATGCCTCGTTCCAGTTGTGGAGCGAGACGTAAGTCGCTAGCGGAGGGGCTTTTGTCAGGGTGGAATTGGTAAAAAGGTGAAAGAAAAGAGCGGAGGAGAAGGGAAGAGAGAAGAAAGCGGTGGGAGAGGAGGTCGTAGATGATGCAGAGGCAGAAGAAATAACTTCAATGGGCGGGCCGTTGGCTGTTTGATCACTTTTTTCAGTTCAGGAGTAGAAAAAGCAACAGGAAAAAAGGGACGGGACAGCCTCAAAGTGGGATCAAGCCCACCAGGGGTAAACTGGACACCTCTGTCAGGTTGGTTCAAAGTTCAGTGCCTTCCAGCTTCCTTCGACTCATTTAGGGGATTGTGCCAGCGCAAGCCAATACACACTCAGCGGGATGGAGGGCTGTCAAGTCCGCCCCTGGAGGACTAGAGGTACATTAGCGCTGGGCCGGCTCGGGCAACGTTGTCAGGTACCTCGCGTCTGATGGACGTGATTGCCTGACCCCTGAATCCCAGGGGAGGGCTAGTGGTCCTTTAGGTTAGCTGATGGCGGAGAGGGCGCCTACTGGTTGGACAGCTTCGTTTTAACTGGATCCCTCCCCCGGCGCTGGTAACCTTGTCCGCGCAACCAGGCCCAAGGCCCAGTTCCTTAGTGGCATAGACCCTCCAAATGGTTTGTCTGCTTGGACCCTTAGCATCAGTGCCATAATCTGAATAATATTTGGTGATAGTGTTGGAAGAGACTGATTGGGACTTTACGAGACCAATTAAGCTGTGAGAGTGAGTACTCATTTCTTTTAAATGTGATATCCGTCTACTGATTCATGGACCGTATTTCTGATAAGAGACTCCATTTGTTCTCGCACTACTTCAAACTTGGCCGATCCCAGTGACCCGAGCAACAGGCAACGAATCCTCGTGGATGTTGAGGGTTAAACCGCTTAATCAGGCCTTATTCAAGTTCGTCTTTACAAGCAACAAAGTCAAACCAAACCAACCACCTTGATTAGTCTCTCGGACCAATTCAAATGCCTCTTCAGCCCGAGGCGATCTTTTCTGTCCTTTCTGTTCAGGGGCTGAATCTAATATCCGACGCGTCCAAACTAACTTAGCGGCACATCGTCACGTTTGTTGGATGGATACGGCTGGATGTCATCAAACCAATGCAAGAACGGTAACCGATATACCGGTTTCACGCCAAGTTTCCATAGAAAGAAGAGAAGAATACCGTTAGACATTGACTCAATAGCGAACTTGATGTCTTGTGTCGTCGACAGAGTTTTCAACGTCCCCTCTTGATGCGTTGTCAACTTGACCCCATATCAGAACTTACCCCCCTTGCGGTTATGGCGGTCACGCAGCAAAATACATATGCAAGTACCTTGATAATTATCACGAACATCGACGCGTATCACGCTGCAGACAATGCTACACGGAACGCACTAGCAACCGCCCCATGCACACCATCCTGTTTAACTTAACAGTTTCGTTGCTTTTGGCGCCCGAGACAACTATCAAGATCCCTCCGATAACTAACCCATGAAGTTCAAACCATCTCCTTTAACTTTCATCCCATCTCCTATTACAGTAAGATCCAGGGTCTCAGAGACTCAGACGATCGTCCCCTAAAATACTCCGTAGGATAATACGTAGATAATTAGCAACCTGAGACTGTCTCTTCAGCCCTTTACCCATGTCCCGCTGAGCCTAGCCTGGAGCTCACATGGCGCCCCGTTTGAAGCGAGCCCAGGTCTCTTGGTCCATCCGTTACGGAGTATTGAATGGCATCATTTCGCAACTTGAAAAGCAAAATGTGGAAACAGTTACTGTGACCGGCATGGTTTCTGTCCGCGTTTTGAGACGCATTCAACTGCGGAAGCAAATCGCGGGGGTCAAACACACCACGCCCACGGTATGTTTCAGGTCCAAGCCCCCACTCCTGATCCCAATGAAACCTTGATACTTTGAACTTGTTACTATCATTTCTTCTTTTGAACAATCTTACATGACCTGACAAGTGTTCAACGGTGAGTTATTGAAGGTTACGAACTGTTGGTCCTTGTTAGACTCTCTTGCCGGCCTGGCAAGGCCGTTGTTGCATCGATATGTCAGGACAGCATGCCTGATTGTCTGAGACAGTTCGTCTCACCAAAAAAAGCCACTTCGCCAATGGAATGCATGCACGTTGCCAGCATGAACTACCGGACACCTCGGCGGCTGAGCCTGTCCTTATTCGTCTGCCTTAAGAACTTCGTTCTCGCTTGTTGCTTCAACGCCCACTTACATAAAATCGCCAGGGATCTTGGTTGTCACAGTAGCTGTCAATGGTCAGCTTATCCACTATCAAAACAACAAGATGGTCGGTGCCACTGAGACAATATCTCCATGAGAAAACGAGCCAAGAGTTGAAATCTTAGAGTGGACAGACCATGGTAACGGATATAAGATGTGGATTGTGTTAACATACTATACCTCCACTTCGCTAGTTGGATCTACCAAACACACTGCTGACCACCACAATAGCTCCAAACACTGCTATATAGACTATATACCTTGGTAATAGTCCATATCGATGGAGAGATAGAGAGACTGCAACTATTCACAGGGCCTTGTGATTAAACATGAAACTTTTGTTATCGCAATGTTACTGTTCCTCTGCAGGATAGACAATCCCTATATTCATCCCTGTCCCTACCCTAAGCCGTCCATATGCCATGAATTATAGACACTGACTCTTGCTTCGACTTCCTTTTGAGAAACGCCAAGATGTTGTGCCTCCTCATTGAGTCTTTACAACGTCACGATGTGACGTTGCACAGCTTGGTTACTGACGCATGTTGTGTTCGCTAAGCAGTTTACCCTGTCGAGGAACGGCACTGAAGGTTGAGGCTTGCATCACGGAAAGAAGATAGTTGGAGACTGAGAGACGAGTCAGTGTGGATATGATGTATCGCCAATAAAACGTCGTGATATAGCACGGGATCCTGACTTAGACATGAGCTTCAACCCTCGCCATTGAGATCGTCATCAATAGGACTTCGCTTCGGAGGAAGGTCTATATCTTAGGCTATAATCGATGGTCATATTATATTTTCGACCAAGCCTTATCGTTATGCTAAGGAGATGGGTTTTATTTTACTGGGATCAAATACGAGATAGTGCCTCCTTTGAGGATGTCTCTTTTCTTCTCCATGCCTCGAGTGATCGTGGTTTGCGAGGATCACCTGGACTATATGCCAATTGAGCTCTGTCACCACTTACGGAAGGCGCAATTATAAATGGAGAGCTGGTACTTGTCTGGAGCGTAGACTTGGAGATCAGTGGTGACTATCATGGATGCTGTACTCTATAGATTTTGTGTTAATCCGAAAAAAAGGCATGAACTTGGTATTGCCCTAACCTTTCCAAACAAATTTTATCAAGGAAGCACAAACCTCATACGGGCAAGCTGCTGGAAGACCATATAACGGCTACCAAATTACGACGAGAAAGTGTACGGAAAAGATAACAAGACGGATGGTTCTTGTCCAGTCTCGCGGGAGCTATAGGTTACTTCACATACAGGGAGCTAAGATCTGGGATGGACTAACACAAATTACTACACTGATGCCAATGACTACTACTCAGTGAAAGTGCATGAAGCCATGCGTAACACGACTTTATTGTATCTCGTCTTACATTCACTTGATAGTGCTGAGTGGCAAGTTCCTTGATAACTACACGTGACTTTGGCGTTTTTCGTGTGCCATCCAGACCAAGGTCGTCGCGTCACAGCGCGCCCCGCCATTGACCGTAGAGAGCCTCAACTTCAAATTAACGATCGTCAATGGTACTCGTCCAAGTATCCCCAACAAAATGGCACCCGACGTGATTGATCTCATCTCATCGAGTCCGTCACCAAGCCAGTCCATCCCACCCTCTGCGCAGGTACCCGAGATCAATCGCATCGTTGAACCAGAGAAGCGACACCTACCAAGTATCAACGCAACACATTCTGCATCGCCAGGACTGTTTCTTTCCGATGATTTCGACACAACGATAGATCTTGACGAGCCAATATTGGTCGATGCAAATCCGAACAAGAGACGATACCTTTCTCCTCCGGCGCAACCACCTCCACTCAAGCGCATTTCTCCAGCTCTAGAACCTCAAACGATTCTTCCGCCAGTGCGAACGAATGGGAATGGGCGAGCTTCCGTCGCTTCTGATCCTATAGAACTTACGAGTTCTCCAATATTCGAATCACATGGCCAGCTGGTATATTCGACCTTTAGTGGCAAACCCTCGACAGATACTATCAGCAAGCCCACTAATCAATCGCTTGACGCTGAAGACTCTGATCCTTTCGCAAGTTCACCACAACCGGTCCGACGATCTCCCCCGAAACCGAAGCCCCTCGCAAGACCTATAGAATCTTCCGATCCTTTTGCAAGTTCGCCCCATCAAGCGCCGATAACGACTAAGGTGCCCGAGGCTATCATAACATCACCGCCTGCGCCTCCGCCAAAACCTGCGCCCAAGCCAGCCCCGAAGAAGAATGCTACATGGGATCCAATCTCTAGTTCGGCGCCAGATATCTTCTCTTTCGATTCATCGCCGCCATGTAGGAACAATACTGTTATTAACATTGACGACTCCGATGGCGGGGACAGTTCCGAGGACGAATTGCCAGATATCGCTTCTTTTGATGTTGCCAAGATGCGACGTCGATCACGACTTCAGCGCTCACAAAGCGATGTTGTGTCATCTAGATCTCGAACAAAGCCCGTATCTTCGAATACAAAGTCAGCAGAAGAGCGAGCACGAGAAAAAGAAGCAAAGGCAGCAGCCAAAGAAGTCGAAAAAGAGGCTAAGCGACGTGAGAAGCAAGAAGCAAAGGAAGCCAAACTTCGTGAAAAGGAACGCACTGCTGCGCTGGCAGAGGTCAACAAGCTACGTACAGACAAAAAGGTCTCGACACCAGAAATGATGGTCGATATCCCTTCGAGTCTAAATGCCACGGTCACAACTGAGCTCCAGACTATGCTAGAACCCTTTGATGTGCAGTACACAACTTGGGATAGCCCGGTCGACAATGTGATCAAATGGCGAAGAAAGGTGCGCAGTCGATACAACGACGAGATTGGTCTCTGGGAGCCAATACCTCTTCGCCTCGAGGATGAGAAGCATGCTCTCGTTGTGATGCATGCCGATGAGTTTGTGAAGCTGGCGCAGGACGACCAGATCTCAACTCACGTAGGCAAGATGCAAAGACATTTTGCTGATCATTCTCTCGTCTACTTGATTGAGGGTCTCACACCTTGGATGCGCAAGAACAGAAGCCTTCGCAATCGTCAATTTGCATCGAATGTTCGCGCTCAGGAGGCTGCGGCTTCTACTGCAGGTCGTCGACGAAACAACAATCCCCCTCCGGAGTATGTATCCGAGGAGCTGATCGAAGATGCGTTGCTGCAATTGCAGGTGATGCATGAAGTTTTGATCCATCACACTATGATACCGATGGAAACGGCCGAGCAGATCCTCACATTCACCCAACACATCTCAACAATTCCTTACCGAAAACAACGAGACATCGCGACACTCGGAGCAGGGTTTTGCATGGAGAGCGGACAGGTCAAGACAGGCGAGGACGCCAAAGACACCTACGTCCGAATGCTGCAAGAGATTGTACGAGTCACAGCCCCCATTGCATATGGAATCGCGGCGGAATTTGGCACCGTCAGCCGCTTGGTTCGAGGCTTGGAAGAGCGCGGGCCAACCCTTCTCGAAGGAGTGAAGAAGAGCGCAAACAAAGACGGTGCTTTCTCAGATCGCATGGTTGGCCAAGCTGTGAGTCGACGCATGTACAAAGTTTTCACGGGAGTGGACGAGACAAGCACAGATGTTTAGAACAATGTATTATATGTAATGATTCTATGAAGACCATCGATCATGTTACGATGTAATTGTATGAGACCTATGAGTTCATCGTTAGCCAGTGTTACCATAGAAAATGACAACAAAGATGGTTTGTGAACAAGCTGTCAGACAGCGGTTGGACAAAATTGTTTCCACATTGTGTATTTCAGTACAGGTCTGTGTAATTGCTTCTTCATCATAAAGCTTGGGAGTATTGTGAGTAAAAAGAAAAAGAAAAATTTTAACATACCATTTAGCGAGATACGATGTCCTCATCTTCGAGCTTGCGCTTTCGCGATGTTGGCTTGAAGAATGAGTCCATCGTCTTTTGTTTCGCGTCGAACTTGGCGCTGCCAATTCCGCCTCGGGTCTTTCTCAGACCTTTAAGGTGGTCGACGCTGTTGATCTTCACGACGCGCATGTGGAGATGCTTGTCGGAAGAGTCGCGCGTGACGAGGGCCTCGATGTAGCCGGTGTTGCTCCATGAAGGACGCACAAAGGTAGATGCTTGACCTTCCGGTTCGGCATCTGGACCAGCTGATGAAGAGGTTCTGTCGCGGAGTGCTTTGTAGAAAGTACCGAGAATGATACCGTGAGCAACAATGCAGACGGTCGAGTCTTCGTCTAGTCGAGGCAAATGCTCGTCCAAGAAAACATCGACCCTCTTTCTCATCGCCAGCGGTGTCTCAGAGCCCTCATGCTTCATCGCAGCCCCAAACTTGGTGCCCTCGCCCGTCCCAAAGTCCTTCTCCCTCAGCTCCGACACCTGAATCAATTTCAGATCCTCCGCACGTTTCTGCGCATTGAGGATAGCCTGGGCGGTATGCACCGCGCGGCTGAGGTTCGACGAGAAGATGCGATCAATGGCGACGTGCTCAGAGAAGTGAGATGCTAACCGTTGAGCTTGCATGACACCATGAGCGGTCAAGGCTGAATCGCGAGACCCAGCATAGAGGTTTGCGACGTTGTCGACTGTCTCTCCATGGCGTATGAGGAAGAGACGCATCGTTGCATCGTTCAGGAAGGCCACGCCAGAAGCAAGCTGGGCATGGTGATTGTTGATGGTTGAGAAAGCTGGAGGAGAAAAAAGTCAGAAATTTGTAGTGCAGATTTCGTGCTGACTCATCGGCTTTGGAGTTAGTCCTCAAATGAGCTAGCTTCAATTGAGCACTCGGAATTTTCACTTCAGGTCAATGCGCAACATTATTGGCCAACTAAATCGTGAAATTCGTAAAGCTAAACAAGACAAAACTCCGAACTATTCATACTAATTCCATTCCCAAAAAATCCCCCAAGATATAATTCATTAAGAGATATCCATTAACCAATCATTAAAACTTGTTTATTTCTTACCGGTGACTGTGCCGACGACGTCACCAAGACCAAGGCTACCGAGGATCTTCTTGAGTCCAAGACCTCCGAGAAGACCATCGAGCAGACCACCAAGACCAAGACCGTTGAGCTGAAGATATTGTTAGCGAAATGATCAATTGATTGTGAAGATGAATGGTTGTAACATACCAGAGGACCCAGAATGGGACCGAGAAGCTTGCCAACAAGGCCGAGCACACCGCTGAGCAATAGACCAACAGCAGCGACAATCTGGAAGAGAGGCTCGGCGAGGAGACCCCAGAGAGGGTTGATCTCCTTCTTGGCGTGAGGCATACCCTCGAGCTTACGCTTACCCTCTTCAATGGTGGTTTGAATCTCAGTAGAGAGCTGTTATCTTGTTAGCGAATGCTTCAGGGTATGGGAACGTGATACTGACCTCCTTGAGCAAGTTGGCGAGGTGAGCCTCCTCGGGAGTGGCCTCACCACCAGCAGTCTTCTGCTTGGCGTTGCGAGCGATACGGCCATCGGGGTCAAGACCACGGATGATACCGTTGGTCTCGGTCAGGATCTTACCACCATCCTCGATGAGAGGCTTGACCTGTCGGACGAGTTCCTCCTCATCACGATCCTCGGGCTTCTGAGCCTCAGCAGCGCTGATCTTGTCGTTGATGGACTTGCAGATGGGTCGGAGCCTCTCAAGAGTCTGCTCAATCTGGTAAGCCAGTTGCTGAGCAAGCTTCTTGTTCTTCTCAGCCTCCTCAGTCTGCTTGGCCTCGTCGGCCTCAGCCTGCTCGCGCTTGAGTCTCTCTTCCTCAGTCTCACCCTCAGGCTCGGGCTCCTCCTCCTTGGGGATATCCTCGAGAAGAGAGACGTGACCGATGACGGATCCCTTCTGGTTGAAGACATCGCCATCCTCGTCGATCTCCTTGCCAGCACAGTCGAGGAGCTCACCGCTGGTAAGCTTGCCGATGATGTTGCCATCAGCGTCGACGACGTTACCCTCGCGGTTCACCTTTCGGCCAGCGAGAGGGTTGTGCTTCTGCTCCTTCTCAGGCTCCTCCCAGCGCTCAGCCTTACCGATGACATTGCCGTTGGAGTCAGTGATCTCACCGTCATCATCAACAGCACGTCCAGCAAGAGCCTTAGCGTCACCAATGACAAGCTTGCCAACAACCTCGCCAGCTCCGTTGACGACCTTACCATCCTTGCCGACGGTGCAGTTCTTGAGCTGAGCGAAGGGGCCCTCCTTCTTGCCGCCGCGCTCACCCTCAGAGACGAGCTCGGCCTTGCCAATAATGTCGCCAGACTCGCTTCGGATGTTTCCATCCTTGTCAGACATGCGTCCAACAAGCTTCTGGACATCACCCTCGATGACACGGCCGTAGATCTCGCCAGACTCGCTGACGAGGTTACCGGCCTTGTTGACGCGCTTGCCAGCAAGAGCAGAGTTGTCGACGGGCTTCTCCTCCTCAACCTCAGGAGCTTCCCAGCGCTTGGCCTTACCGATAGTGTTACCACGGCGGTCGAGAATGTCACCATCCTCATCGACCTGACTGCCCTTGAGCTGCTTGGGATCACCCTCAACGACCTCACCAACCTGCTCGCCCTGGTACATGACACGGCCGTCAGACTCGACGGTGGCGCCGGGGAAGTGCTCGAAGGGAGCGGATGCCTTGTCCTCACGCTCAGAGATGGAGACAGGCTCACCCTTACCGATGACCTCGCCGGAGTCGTTCCAGATGTCACCGTTCTCATCGGCGCGCTTGCCAATAAGCTCCTTCAGTTCACCCTCAACAACCTTGCCGACAACTGTACCGTTGGCGTCGACGAGCTTGCCGACCTTGTTGACCTTGGCGCCCTTGAGGATAGAGCGGTCCTTCTTCTGGACGCGGTCCCACTCAGCGAGGGGCTCGGCCTGGCCGACAACCTTGCCATCTCTCCAGATCTTGCCGTTCTCGTCAGACTTGAGACCAACGAGCTGTCGGACCTCGCCCTCGGTGACCTTGCCGATGGTGTCTCCCTTGTCGTTGGTGAGACCACCCTCCTTGTCGACAACAGCTCCCTTGAGGATAGAGAAGTCCTTCTGCTCACCGCGCTCCCATTCGGGAAGAGGCTCAGCCTTACCAACGGCCTTACCAGTCTTGTCCCAGATGGTACCCTGGTCATCAGAAGCCAAGCCGATGAGCTGCTTGATCTCTCCCTCGACGACCTTACCGAAGAGGTGACCCTTCTCATTAACGAGGTTTCCGTTCTTGTCAACAGTGGTGCCCTTTAGGATGCTGTAATCCTTCTGCTCACCACGCTCCCACTCAGGAAGAGGCTCGGCCTTTCCGACCTTCTTGCCAGTCTTGTCCCAAATGGTGCCCTGCTCATCAGCAGTGAGGCCAATGAGTTGCTTAATCTCGCCCTCAGTGACCTTGCCGATGAGGTGGCCCTTGTCGTTGACGAGGTTACCCTCCTTGTCGACGGTGGTACCCTTGAGGACGGAGAAGTCAAGCTGCTCGCGGTCCCACTCGGGGATGGGCTCAGCCTTTCCGAGCTGCTTGCCGGTCTTGTCCCAGATGACACCTTGGTCGTCACTGCTGAGACCGATGAGTTGCTTGAGCTCTCCCTCGACAACCTTGCCAAGCTTGTCGCCCTTCTCGTTGACGAGGTTGCCCTCCTTGTCGACAGTAGTGCCCTTGAGGATGGAGAAGTCGAGCTCCTTGGCAGCCTCCTCGCCCTCAGCAGCCTTCTCTTCAACAGCCTCTTCACCTTCGGCGGCCTTGTCCTTGGCCTCCTCGGTGACATCGCCAGCGACTTCCTCGCCCTCAGCAACCTTGCCCTCGGCAGTCTCCTCGCCTTCAGCGGCCTTGCTCTGGGCGTCTTCGGGAAGATCCTTAGCAGCATCCTCGCCTTCGGCAAGTTTGCCTTCAGCAGTCTCTTCACCCTCGGCTGCCTTGCTCTTGGCGTCCTCGGGGAGGTCAGCAGCAGCTTCCTCACCCTCAGCAACCTTGCCCTCAGCGGCTTCTTGACCCTCGGCGGCCTTGCTTTGGGCATCCTCAGGTAGATCCTTAGCGGCTTCCTCGCCTTCGGCAGCCTTGTCCTGGACCTCATCGGTGACACCAGCAGCCTCCTCGCCGGGAGCGACAGACTTCAGGTCATCACCAGCCTTGGACTTGTCACCGTCATCACCAGGGGTTTCACCGCTGGGGATCTCGTCAGCAACCTCAGACTTGGGAACCTCGTCCTCGGCACCCTCAGTCTTCTCCTGAAGCTTCTCCTCGACATCCTCAGGCTTGGGAACATCCTGTTCGTCGACCTTGGAGGCAACGTCCTCCTTGGCCTCCTCAGGGATATCCTTGGCTTGTTCAGGAACACCCTCAGCAGTCTCCTCTGCCTTATCGGTTGCCTCCTTGGCCTCCTCGGACTCTGGGGGAATCTCCTTCAGCTTATCTCCAGCTTCAGGAGCGTCGCGGTCCTCGAGGCTGATGTCCCTCTGGTCTTGGTCCACGGACTTGACATCAGGTGTCTCATCCTTGACCTCTGGGGCTCCAGGAGTCTCGGCTGGTGTCTTTGTGTCGGTAGCTTGGGAGGTGGCTTCTGACTTGTTGGCAATGCCCTCAGTCGCACCGCCAACGGTGTCTGTGGCGCCCTCTGCGGTGTCGCCAACAGTATCTGTGGCATCCTTCGCTGTGTCGCCAACGGTGTCTGTAGCCCCCTTTACTGTGTCGCCGAGGCCAACGCTGTCTGTAGCTCCCTTTGCTGTGTCGCCGACGGTATCTGTGGCACCCTTCGTTGTGTCGCCAACAGCTCCTGTAGCTCCTCCAACAGCCTTTCCAACGGTGCCGGTAACGCTACCGAGGGCGCTTCCCAGACCACCAGACTTCTTCTCTTTGGACTGGGTTGTGTATTCACTCTTTTCCTCGTCGTGGGAATCCTCTTCCTCCTCAGGCTTGCCTTGTCCTATGGGCAGGGTCTTGCCGAGGACATCGCCTGAAGAGCTGACAACATCACCGGCTTGGTTGACGGTGTTGCCAACGAGGTTCTGGAGGTTATCGGTGTCGGCGATCTTGCCGACGGTCTTGCCGGCGTCATCTAAGACTTCTCCGGCATCATTCACGACGCCAGCACCGCTCCTGGGGACTGACTCAAGATTGACTGCAATGGGGACGATAAGCGCCAAACTTGGTGAAGGACTATTGAACGCACCAGGGGATTCCTGCTCTTTGGAAGAGGCAGTATCTTTTGTTGTGTCTTGAACCTGGGAGGAGAGGTCTGCCATGATGTTGTGGTAGTTTTGGACTGGTTCAACTCCTTCAAGATCGAGAAAAGGGTATCTTTCAGATAAGAGAGGATTAATGGGGTATCGTTGTGTTAGTTGGGAATTGTTATTGTTATTGTTATTGTTGTTTTGGGTATCGCTTCGCAAGTTGGCCAAGAATGGAAGAAATTGATACTTTTGTCGAAACCGCAACCACCACCACATCTTCAACTACTTATACCGACACACGGCTTATACAAAACAAGTTTTACTACCAGGCCAGGCCATTCTCGATTTCGATCACGTCAATTCAAAAGTCACAACGTCAGTGTGAGCCCAACTTTTTGCTTTCTAGCCATGATACTGCGCCGCACCTTGCTATCAGACGAGCAAGCTGCAACAGCCACACGTCATGGTGAAGATCTAAGCGCGGGGAGGGTGTGGCGAGAGCTGTTGGATGACGTTATGAGGAGCTCTCCTAACATGGATATGTTACACAATGAGCACTGGGGGGGAGAGAGCTTTAGACGCAGAGGTACCGTGTAAGTGCCTCCCAGGCTTGCAGGCCCAGGTTGAGGCTGCTCTACCTTCCCGACGAGAATGTCCAGCGGTTGTGAAAACAGGCTTGCGGGGTGGAGGATGCACACCATCTACGAGACGGAGCTTGCACATTCAGGGTATGGATCGAGATGAGAAACTGGGTCTGTCTAGTAGTGAGGGGGGATCTAGAAGAAGGGGTTGCGTGTTGCAGTAGCGGTAGCCTCCAAAAAAAAAAAAAGAAGACAACCGGGTTTCTGAGGTCCAACTGGAACTTTGAGATGGCAAATGTGCAGCAAGAGTGAGTGAATGATGAACTAATCTAGCGTGACGGGGAGGGGTTACCCCATGAGGTTTACTTATTCCGAGGTGTGGAGGAGCGTTTATTGTCCACTTTCACTCATACGAATGGGATGCATATGCTTGCTTTGCCTTGGTTGGCTTGGCTTACCCTTACCTTTCTTTGCCTTACATGAGTGTATGTAGTCAATTTTGCATGGGGGTGTTTATGGAGAAGATTGGATAATTGTGAAACGCACCAAGAAAAAAAAGAAATAAGTAGATTATCGATTATCGCTATCCTTTGTCTCAGTCTGACTACCACTGCTCTTTGTCTCGGTTACAAGGTTTCTATTGAAGACAGTAGGAATCTTGATGATGAGCTGAATACCATCATAGGTGGACTTGACGTCTAGGAACAGCTCGTCAGGCCTTGGAGCACCCGGTGGCTTTGGAGCATTTGCAGCATTGTTAGTACCCCCAGCACCCTGGGCCTGTTCCCTCTCCTTGTCCTTGTTCTCGGGAAGTTTGTCGGTTCCGTCCTGGGACGGCATCGGCTTATCGAGCTTGCCAATCCTGTTGCCCTGGTCATCATAGATGTTTCCTTCATCATCGACTTTGAGTCCACCTGCTGCAAGTGGCTTGAGAGCAGGCTTGATGTAGTTCTCGCGGACGTGGCCAGCCACTTCGCCGTCCTCGTCGAGGACCTGTCCATTCGGCATGACTGGCCGTCCTACCATGGACGGGAGATCGCCTTCTACACGGCCGAGGACAGTACCGTCCCAGTCTAGAATGTTGCCAAACTCATCGATGTATTTGCCGTCTAGGCCAGCAGCCAGCTTTTCAGGTGAGGACTGTGGTTGTGGCTGTGGTTGTGTTTTTGAGTCTGAGTCTGAGTGTGCATGTGTCTGGTCTGTGCTCTCTGATACTGGCGCTATCCTTGGTATGCGAATCTCAGGGTTTGAGACTTTTGGTTCAGATGTTCGTCCATTGCGGACAGGAACATTGACCTCGTAAGTGCTGTGCGTAGGATCGCCATCAGGGGTGGGTGATGAAGAAGAAGAAGAAGGCGACATTGGGATGTGATCAGGTTGTTCCTGAGGCTGATGATCCTCGAGGTGAGGCTGGAGTTTTTCCTGGTGCTGTAGCTGCTGCTGATCCTGGACCTGTTTTGGGGGTCTGCTGGGTCTCGAGGTTCCAGGCTGGAATATGGAGATGGCAGAGGAGAGTGCAGACCTGATGCCAGCGCCGTGCCAAAAGGACTGCTTTGATGTTGACGTGTGGCTGGTAGAGCTTGGTTTGTGCGGGGACATGACGACAGCCTCTTCATGCATGAAACTTGGAAACCTCGAAATGGGGCTTGACCTTTTGTTTAGTGCTGTCTGAATTTATTAGCTGCAGTGCAGAGTCAGAGAAAAGAAACGGGCAACGCCCCCTATTTCTTTAGTGTAAAGTGTATCTGATTTGAACCCCTGTGTCTAACTAACTAGCTGTAACAGATGAGAGCCGCATTTTGAGAAGAAGACCAAGGTGAAAAACAAGATGTAACTCTGGAAATATTCTGGTCGAGTTTCTCTGATCGTCCGCGCTCATCACGATCGCGGGCCACCCGGGAACAAGAGACTAGCAGGGATGTGAGCAAGATGAGACAAGACAGCTAAAAGTGTGAACCCTGGCTTTCAACTGATTAACGACAACTGATTGGTGGGAGCTGCTACAAAACCTAGTCCCTGCTTCCACCCTGGACCAAGCTTTGTCTGAAGCTGGTTCCTGGCTGGAACGGTTGGGCTAGACTTGAAGAGGACGGTGTTGGAGGTGGCTTGCGTGGCATTATCGTGTGTGGCTTGCTGGGTGCCAACTACATCCTTGTAGTTTGATGCAATCTGACGTTTTGGTTAGTGTCGGGGAATTTTCAAACTGACATGTTCTTTCATTTTCGTCACTCTGTTCTCACTCAGTGTGAGTACTGTGAATATCTACTATTATACGGTGTTCACAAAGAATCAGAGTAGAGAGTGAATGCTTTTGGATTCATGTAATATATAACGTTGTAGTGTTGTTGTATTTATCCCTCCCAGAAACAGCAGTAGTAAACCATCATTAATAAACACCATGTTGCGCCGCCACAGATCGTCGTGCTGTCGTACTAACAGTAACATTACATGGGTCCCATCATGACACGAACAGAACAAAGCCAAACATAAACATAGCCTAAACAAATAGTGCCAATCTCTAGTTTCTGCACAGCGCAAAGCGATAATTAGCCTCTGCTTGTCATCAAAACAACACACGGCGGCGTCTATCCCGTTCTGGAGATTTGCAAGCCAAGTAAGATACGACGGCCACAGGGACAAGTTTTTAAGGAAAGATTGGGGAGTTATCACGTACAGTAGAGAGAGCTCGAGATCACCGTGGATACGAGCCTTGAGCTGGATCTCAATGTCGAGGTTGAGATCCAGGCGCAGTCGCAGCGTGTCTTTACCAGCATCACCGCCGCCGCCCTGCTGCTGACCGCCCGTGAGACCGCCCAGACCGCCCGTGACGCCGCCTAGGGTGTTGGTCACGCCGTCTGTGACGCCGCCGACTGTGTTGCCCAGGTCTCCGGCGAGAGGCAGCTGGTCGAGAGGTCCAGATCCTCCGCCCTGCTGCTGCTGCTGTTGGGGTGGTGCTTGCTGGCGGCGCTTGCTGCCCTTCTTCTTGCTGCGGCGCTCTCGTCGGGGCGCTTCTTCGCTGGACATGGTCTGGTCGTCAGACTCGATGCGGTCCTTTTCCATGGAAGACATGATGAATTAAAAGAGTCGCTTGCTTAAGATGTAAATATTGAGTGTTGGTGTTGGTGTTGGTGGTGTAAGTGGATTAGTATGGTTTGGATATCTCACTAAAAAAGTTACAGCTTTGGAGAAATTAAAGAAACTTAAAGAACGGGACATGATATAAGTTTGAAACTACACAGAATCTCATAACAGGATTTAGAGGCCCATGAGGTCATGATCGAGATGAGAATCCAGTAAAATACCCTGCTCAACCCAACCCACTTTATGTGACTTGACCCCTCCACTACGATTCTGTCTCCAACGGCCATTAACGGTCCCCCAGACATTCGCTAGACTACCCCAGCCAAGCCAAGTCAAGTCAAGTCATACCATGCTATTTCTTGACATAACTGCTTTCCATGCCGAGCTGCGGTCTTCTCCTCAGTCTCACTGGCTGACATCTCTCCTCATCGTCAATCTCGTCCTCAATATCACCCTCCGGGTCCCAATAGACAGCCCATTTCCCATCTTCGTCCCGCACCGCCACAAACGAATCATGATCTCCCTGCAGCGTCAGGAAGCGCTCATCTGCTGTCCAGCCCCAGGGTCCTATGACGTGCCCGATGGTGTCCTTCTTCCCCCCAAAGGTCACCATGTGCGTGTCCTTGTCCACGAATATCCAGTTCAGCGCTGGCGGGTCGTCAGACACCATGCTCACCAGCCCCAGGTGCCCTTCCTCGCTGGGATACTTGAAATACCAGCCTAGAAATCTGTAGCCTTGCACGGGGGCATCTGACAGGTTGAGATACATCTGGTGTTTGTGTGTGAGAATGTGTATGTGTCTAGTGAAGTGAGAGGGCAAGGAAACTCACCTTCTTGTCCACGAGAACTCCTTGGCCAACCTCTTCTATCTTTCCATTCTGCTGTAGCATGAACGTGAGGTGGAACTTTTCTTGTTCCTTGCTCATGCTCTCATTCTGTCTCTTCTGCGCACTCACGGCGTTACCCACGCCTGTAACGGTTGGGATAGCCGCGATGGCAAGCAATCCGATAACCATGTTTTCCTGATCTGCTTTGTTCTCTTTGGACTTGGTTTTTTTTGCTGCCGCGTATCGTATTGTGAAAGGGTATGTTTGACAGCAGCAGCAAGACCCTCTCACCCAGACTGCATGACGTCCAGTCCACTTTGTAGGATCTTGACCCATACATTTCTCTCAACACCAGCCACACGCATATAATCCTGATCCCTGCAACCCTCTCTACACTCCCACCCCCATCAGGTCAAGCTGGGAGTAGAGGGGAGGGGGTAACGTCATATGGCCAGGATTGGGATGCCATTTTTTACGTCACTTTGACCTGTCACGTCGAAATTCGTTTCCAATCCCATCGCAACGATAGAAACCGGTTCTTCAAGGGTTCGAGGTCGGATACAATGACACTTATTGCGTCAGTCAAGCATCTTCAACAGGTTTCGGACTCGACACGTATTAATCTCAAAAACCATGCTTGGGACTTTAGTATAGAAAAACTTCAACTTAATTATAACGTGTCAGCAGCAAGCAAATAAGTCATTGTTTATTTTTTGGAAACCCATTATTCATTCAGCGAAGTAAATACTACCATACACAACCATGTCTTCTCCATCTCAGCAGGTAAGTTGTGCTACTAGTTTGTATTCTCTGATCGGGAATTAAATTCCTCCAGGACTCGCAGAAGCGAGACGAATCTCAGGCTCCTCAGTCTCCTGGTCAAGGCCAGAACCAGCAGGAGCAGGGTAACGACAGCAACCCTTTCAACCAGAACCAGAACGAGGGCCAGCAAGAGGAGCAGAGCCAGAACCAGGGACAGGGACAAGAGGCTCAACAGCAACAGCCAGGTCAAGAGTCTGAGTCCAAGCCTGAGGATGCTAAGAACGAGTCCAAGCCCGACACCGAGAACGCAAAGGCTGAGACACCCGGCGACAAGGAGGACAAGCCTGAGCAACCTGGTCAGGATAAGCCCGAAGAGCCCAAGGCTGAAGAGTCAAAGCCAGAGGAATCTAAACCCGAGGCCTCAAAGCCTGAAGAGGCCAAGGCAGACGACAAAAAGCCCGAGGAAGTAAAGAAAGAGGAGGATGACGCCGACTCGAAGCCAGAGCAAGCAAAGGCCGAGGCCCAAAAGACCGCCCAAGAGGCCAAGCCCAAGCAGAAGCGCCAGCCCGTCAAGGAGGAGAGCGAGGACGAGGACGACTCTGAAGACGACGACGATGACTTTGACTCTGAAGATGACTCCGAAGAAGACTCGGAGGAAGATTCCGAAGACGACGAGTCAGAGTCCGAGTCTGAAGAGGAGAACGAGCCCGCTACACCTCCCCAGCAGGCTGAGCAAGGCCGCAAGGGCGGAAGACGCGGAAACGCAAAGGTCGCCGATGTAAGACGTCGACGACCTGCATGGCTCGACGAAGAATCTGACGATGAGGGCCGCAAACAGTTTTCGAAGCAAGACCAGCAGTTGCAGCAGCAGCGCCAACAGCAGCAAATGCAGCAGCAGCAGCAGCAACAACAACAACAGCAACAGATGCAGCAGCAACAGCAGGGAGGCGGCGGTAAGAGCGACGCCCTCAGCTTGCATCTCGAGCTTAACCTCGAGATCGAAATCGAGCTCAAGGCTAGAATCCACGGCGATCTCACACTGGCACTACTGTAAGTGTTCTCCCCTTTCCCCCCTATGCTGCGGACTCCTTTCTATCTTTTTTGTCCGCCTTTCTCATCTGACAAGTGCATAGCCAATAGTGACATGTAATTTGCAGGGAAGGAGCATAAGTATAAAAAAACACTTAAAGAATGCTTATTATCTAATTCGGCGACGACTACGACGAACGATGCTTTTTCTCACGTCTCATACCTATCTAGCGGCGTTTTTTGGGGCATGAAGTTTACGACTTCGTTTACTTTTTTTTGTGTTGGTTTATATGTACTCTGTATAGTAGGAGTAAATAAAGAGTTGAAATTGGGTTTAAGTTTGTTGCATGTTTCTCAGAATTATGTGATACGTGACACTCGCGCGCGAGGACATGATCTAAGTCTACAGATCACATCTCATTATTAGTGGTGAAGTGTAGTGTAGTCGGTAATAGTTCACGTCTCGGCTATAAGCCACAAGAAGCTAAAACATTAGGTCGATCGTGTTAAGATCTCAACGGTTTTTTTGTCGATAGTGTCGTTGCAAGCGGGAGATCTACCGCAAGCGATGATGTCGATGAGGCTGAGGCTGGTGATGAGGCTCGGGTGGCACACACGGGAACGGACGGACAGACGGATCCAAGCTTTTGGGTTCGGGTTCGTGCTTTTCTGAAGCGAACCAACGGAACGGATCTCGTGATGGGAGTGATAAGATCGTCGTTATCATATGGTGACACTCGTACGAGAGGGTATCTCGGGGCCGGTGATTTAGGGTAGCTGACCGACGTGACCTGTTGATGATCTTGGGATGCGAATACGGAGTCAGTAGGTTAAAGAATACGGTGTTTAATTGAGTGATTTTATTGGTCTTGTTACACATCGGTATTGGGATGACTACAGTGGCTGTGTTGTGTTGCAGAACCTCAGATATTTCTATTCATTACCAATTGAGGCATCCCACAATCATCACACTGAGAAGCATCGCCACACTTAATCTCTTCCAATGTTTCATTAACAAACTCAATTCTAACTATTTTAAAGCCGGACTTATCGGTACTCGCCAAGAACTCCGTATTCACTATTTCCGATGGTATAATCATCACTGTAAATTCTTCAGTGCCTTAAATCTGCTTAGGTAGGTCTGCTTAGAGGTGGCGCCCAGGCAGTGCAAGTGACGTATTACAAAGCAGACGCCGAAAGTCCCCGAACACGATAGCATCGCTCAATCTACGCGACACAAGCAATCCCCTCTTGCTTACCAACTCTACACTATAAAACAAATATCTCCCCATATCATCTTACCTTTTCCCATCACGTCATTTCAATACAATCGCAAACCCACACTTAGAGACTTCTTTCAACAACCGTCACAATAACGTCTCCAACGAATCCATCGCCACTCCGCTGCTGTACAAACATGGCAGACTCTCCCATGTCCGACAGCGAGCAGTCCTGGCTCACACTACGAATCACACACAGAAAAGCAACCTACGAACTATCCTTCCCCGAAGATGCGACAATCACAGACCTGTTCAATGAGATCGAAGCAAGTCTCGATATCCCCGTCGCAAACCAAAAGATCATCGCTCCAAAGACTCCCCTCCTCAAAGCCCCCTTCAAGAATCCCGACATGCCCCTCCTCGACCTAAAGGGCAAGCATCTGACGCTCATGGGCTCTGGCGCTGCCGAGATTCAGCAGGTGCAGGATATGGCCGAGCGCGTTGCGAAGCGCAATGCCGCGAGGATGGCGCAGAGGAGTAAAGCACGACATGCGACGACGACGCGCCGAAATCCACAAGACTCACAATATACATTTCTTCAAGTCCGGCCGCTCCAAGACCTTCCGAACCCAGACCGAAGTCAGAAACTTCTTCTGCGGCTGAAGGAGGACCCTGGTATCCGCGCTGCCATGACAAAGCACAAATTCGCTGTTGGGCTCCTTACAGAGATGGAACCTCTTTCGCATACGCAGACAACGCACGAGGGAACAAGTCGCATTCTGGGATTAAATCGCAATCAAGGCGAGGTCATTGAACTGCGATTACGAACAGATGCGCACGATGGGTATCGCGATTACAAAACTATTCGCAAGACATTGTGCCACGAACTGGCGCATAATGTTCATGGTCCGCATGATAGAAACTTCTGGGACTTGTGTCATCAGATCGAGAGAGAAGTTGACGCTGCGGATTGGAAATCAGGCGGACACACAATCGGTGAAACATCGCGATATACTGTTTCTGGACGTGATGAGGAAGAGGAGGATTACCCTGAGGACTTTGGAGGTTGGACGGGTGGTGAATTTGTCTTGGGTGGTGTGAAGAACAGTTCCACTGCTGGGATGAGTAGACGAGAGGTACTAGCCCAAGCAGCACTCGAAAGACAGAGAAAGGAGGTTGATTCTGAGCGCAAGGTGCTTGAGGAGAAAAGACAACGATCACCACCCAGTGATGAATCTAAGTAACTAAATGACATTTTGGACAGCGAGGCGTAGGAATACCCAAAGAAGGCATGGCACAGCACAACATAGCATAGCATAAGCAGGCGTTAGCATTACAATCCGATACACTATTTCCATACATGCTGTTCCCTCAATAAGGAAGAGGATCCAAGTTCAACCCCTCAACGCTAAACTTGAAGGCATCGTTTCGCGAGTAACTCCCCGCAGCATCAAGATCAAGACGACCCCTGATACAATCACGGAAATCAACATCCGCAAAGATCAAGCCATCTGGATCCTCCCACTGCGGTCCAGCGATGACATCTCCAAACGGCGAGACAATCGACGAACCACCACGAGAAAGAAACTCTGGTTTTCCAGAAGAGACAGCGCTCTTTGCAGGAGGAGGTTGAATGTTCACACCGTCGTCATCACACCCCAAAACAATCTCATTCCCATCCTCGTCAAACACCGACTTGCGTCTTCTTCGGCTCGGCGATTTCGGCAGCGCAATCTCAAACCCTTCCTCTGTCATGCACGATCCACGACGCTGTCTCACACCGTTTGTTTCAGAGGACGCAGTGTTCTTGGGAACGCACATGTTGCTGCTGACGACGAAACAGCGTCCCTCAACACCGACTGTTCGCATGAGTCCAAGCCAGGCATCGCGGTTATCGGCTGTGGGCGCGAGGTAGAGATTGATGTTCTGCGCGTAGAGCGATTGGCGTAGGAGGGGCATGTAGTTCTCCCAGCAGATTGCGGCGGCGAGATTGATGCGTATGCCGCGGATGGTGGTGGTTACGGCGCGGAGGGTGCTGGGCGAGCCTTGAGCCCAGATGAGGCGCTCAGAGCCAGTCTGTAACCGTTAGTTCACCTCATATCAATTCACAGTAGAGAGAGCCTCACAGGAAGGACTTTGCGACGCTTTCCAAGCATACCCTCCTTGGGACAGACATAAACAACAGAGCAATACAAGCTCCCACCCGCCTTCTCAATACACCCCACCACGATAAAAACACCCGTATCCCTCGCAATACGCTCCAACTCCTCCCGCGAGCCATCACCACGGACCTCATCCTCCTCGCCAAGCTGTCTCTTCACCCACTTGATCCCCGCACCACCGCCGCCAGGCCCAACGGTGTCGCCGAGATCAATGGCGGAATCGAAGTAGCGAGCGAATTCATCGCGTCCTTCTGCACTGCGATTGCCAATCTCGCAGCCGAAGGAACTGCCGCGGGGATACCCGCCGATGAAGGCCTCGGGGAGGAGGAGGATGTCGATGTGCGATGAGGATGCGCGCTGGGCGAGGGTGTCGATGAGGGCGATGGTGGAGGAGGTGGAGGATTGGGTGCCTGGGGAGGCGGTTCCAAGACGGATATGACCAGCTGCAGCCATTTTGAATCACTTAAACAGAAACACAGATACAGAAGGATGTTGTTGGAGTTGGGGTAGAGGAGTGGTTATATAGATCAGGTGAGGATGGCATGCTCAGCAACGAGCGGGGCAACTAAACCAAGCCAGCCCATTTCTACACAGTATTAAATGTTTCAATGCTTTCCCCAGCGGATGCCTCGGCGCCTCTTTTCGTTTCCAAGGTGAGATAAACAGTCAGAGTTCGTTGAAAGCTGAGTGAGAAGTTGGGAGCTAGACCATCTTTGAAGCTACCCCGCATAGACATGGAGATATGCGGCCCGCTGCGGCATCATGACTTCGGGCTTCGGATCCGAAGTGGGAGGCGATGTCGGATGAGGCGTGAGACAGGATATGACTTAACAAAGAATAGAACTTGTTGCGATGAGTCTAATTGATAATGGGAATAGGAGTTAGTCACTGGTCTAGCCGATGTGGAAGTTTGAGACTCATCATGTTGCTCTTGCAAGGAGCATCGTTGTGAGACATCGGTCAAGCACAAGCGACATACACTGGGGCATGGAGTGAAGTTTTGTAAATGCCATCAAGGTGAAGATCATCGCCTTGAAAGACGGTTGTTGCCCAGTGGATATCGCAGGCCTAGAAATCAAACCACTTCGAAGAACAGGGACGTCAAGTATCGTATGCTGTAATTGACAGCTTGCTCAATTCATCATGACTCTTTATACTTTTCTTACATGTCAGGGTATTCTTCCACACAGCTCTATCTCCTCCTCGTACTTCGTGTCGTCGCAGGCGCCGGCTCAAACGCATCATCATCCGAAATCTCATCATCGCTAATCTCAACAGCTTTACTCTGCGTCCCGCCCTTCTGCGATTGTGAAAAGTTCAACTTTGTCTGTCGTGCATTCTTGGCCGCTCCTCGAGTCGCCGGGGCCTTGGCGGTGCTCTTCGCAGCGGTTCGCCGTGTCTTTGGTGGAGGAGGTGCAGGCTCTTCTTCCGATTCCATGATCACGTCTTCTTCCTCGTCCTCACTGTCTTCGAATGCCTTGCGGCCTCGTCCCTTTGCAGGAGCCTTTACAGGGGCCTTTTTGGCTGGTGCCGCTTTTGTGGCGCGTGTTGCTCGCTTGGCTGCTGATTTCTTGGCTGGTGCAGGGAGTGGCTCATCATCGTCCATCAAGTCCATGTCGTCATCTTGCTGAGTCGCCTTGGCTCGTCCGCGGGCAGTCTTTCGTGCGGGTGCAGATGCGCGTGAAGAGGTCTCGGCCTGTTGTTCATCCTCGTATGTCCAGGCATCGGGCTCATTCTCCCAGCTACCATCAAAGTCACTGTCCCAGGTGGCTGGTTTTGGTTTGAGAACTCGTTTTCTCTCCGCTCGTGCTGTTTGCATGCCGCTAGCTTGCTGCTGCTCGATCCTCATTCGGTAGATATCCATGGCACTGTTGAGATCTTCATCGTCGGACTCCAAGCCCAGCATAGATCGGACTTGCCCTGTCAGATGCTCTGAAACAAATAGTTCCATCGCATGTTTGTCATCCTTTGTCACGAACTGAGCCACAGCATCACCGAACGGTCCTTGAGGAAGGACCTTGAGTGATTGCGCCGACAGAAAGTCTTGTACCAGATTCTCCACCTTGACCATGTCGTCAGCACCATCGAGGGCCTCGAGGGCCTCCGTTGGGTTTGCAGCATTTGCTTTGCCTGGGCTGTGTTAGTGACATCTCTTGCTGACAGCAACATTGACTTACGCTGTGACGTCTTTTTGCGGTAAAAGTAGACAACATCATTCGTGTTGGCCACCTTACCAACAAATCGATTTGAGAACCTCTGGGGATTCTCAACCTCAAACTGACCGCCTTCTGTGGCCGTATACTCCACCTTCAGACGAATGAGCGGAAGAGGTCGTTCTTCTAGAGCCTCTTCGTCTGTTTGAATGGCCTCCCAATCCGCATTAGCCTCCTCAATCATCTCCTCAACAATCTCCATCAGTCTTCGTGTGACATCCTGACGGTTCTCCTTCTTCTTGTCAAGTCCCTTGAAGCGCTTGTCTTGCGAAAGGATGACTTCCCGTGTGACAAAGGGACGTACGCTCTTGAGTGGTAGCTTGTCAACCTTGAAGTCTTTGCCTGTGACGCTCACAATAGCAACGTGCTTCTGAACCGCCTCACCGGGAACCAGTGAAGTTGCGACGGATGAACCTGGCTGCATGACATGAAAGCCTGTTTCGGGGTTCTGCGTAGGGTCGATCAAACACTCGTGCTCGTGACCCCAGACTACAAGGTCAAGCCAATCGGGCAAGACATTCTCGGGGAGGTAGGATGTGGCTGTATGGGCATGGTGGTTCTGGTGAACAGCCAACAAGTTGAACCAGTCAGTCATCTGGGTTTCAGGTCGGAACCACTTGACTTTGTGATCTCGGAAAGTACGGAACATGCGCTCATCTCGAACATTACTCAACCCAAACAAGGCAAGCTTTGTAAGACCCTTTTGTAGCAGAATCGGCTTGGCCTCGATGTTGTCTGCCTCGGGGACACGGCCATAGTAATTGAGTAGTCCGCTCGCTTGTAGGAGATCAAGAGAACAGAAGTTGCCTTCACCGGAAGGATCATCATGATTGCCATGGATCGAAAAGACGGGGATGGAAATGTTGATATCGGGATCTTCGTAGTTGACATGCGTGAAAGCACCTTCAAAGACAGATGCGGCATCGGACAGAAATTCGAGAGGACAAGGTTTCATGCCCAAGCAGTTTTGTCGGAGTGTACGCATCACTTGGTAAAGGGACTTTCGGGAAGGTTTGTTGTCGTGGAAGAGATCGCCAGCGAGGAGAACCATATCGACCTATTCATGTTAGAAGCCATGATTGACACTAATGGCGATGGGTCGTACATCTTCAGTCCGGGCAAGGTTCAAAATTTCATCGAAAGTTCTCCAACTGTCATCCCTACGAATCGGGTCTCGCTCTTCATAACCGACATGATTGTCGGTCGCAACGAGAATACGAATGGTATCCGCCTCTACGGTCGTTAGCAAGAGCAGCAGTAATACCATAGTTAAAATAGAGACTCACCGGTGAACTCGGGCATCTTGTACAGCTTACGATTTGTGTGACAATCGAATCGAGCTGTGATGTGGGTGGGTGGATGAATTGGACGTGCTTTACGCGGGCTGTTTCAGTGAGACGCGAGTGGTAGCTGGGAAGGTGACGCGCCCCAATGCGAGGTCACGTGCTCATCATCTACACCTCCACAGCTTAACAATGAATGGCTCTGATGCCAAAAGTGACTGCTCATCTTTCCCAAGCTGTCAAAACAACATCAAGTCCTTCTAGAAAAGCAAAAAGCAACGAATGCGGGCTCTAAACTCTGACGCCAGCCGTTGAATGGCAGCGGGATCTTGCAGCAGGTGTCAACCACGAGTCAGTTACTGATGGATTAATTACGCAGGCGATGAAAGACTATTTGCCCAACATCAGACCACGGTTCGACCCATCATCTCAGCACTAACCAAGGTCTCGGTCTCGTTCCGCACTAGACTCCTCCGTCCGTCCCTGTTCCTGAAAGTTTCCCACAGGCGATGTTACCATTGCACGTTTTTAGTTCAGTTTTGATGCATGGAGATAGAAACGGGCGTTGGGTTCTCACTGTAACATTGCTGTTTCTGCGCTTCGATACGCGAAGCAGCGAAACCTCCACTTTCGTGTCCCTATATCGTGAGGGATATTGATAGGACGAGGTACGAGATGCACGGTTGTTAATTGGAAAAGCTTGGCTGATCAAGAATGAGGCCATTATCATCAGCGGGATGTGGAGATTTTTGGTCCACCTGCTGCTGCGCGTGCGTCCTGAGACTCGCGAGCTCGACCTTGTACGTCGAGTTGATCCAAACAACGTGGCACAGCATCTTCTCCTTTCGTTTCTTTTTTCTTTGTTAGTACGTACTGTAGTATTCACGATGCAAGGGGATATCGAGATATATTTGTTTTTTATATGTTTCAGTCCTCGGCGACTCTATATTTCTCTCACATAATTCTCCTTCTCTTTTCATCCATCCTTCTTCAACTTGTCAACACAGACCATGCTCTGCCCCGACCAACATCATCAGATGCTTCATTTGGCTCGTCCCGTATGCCCGAAACTACTACCTTCCTGGTCGACTCATATACAGTAAGCAAAAGACGCCAAAAAAAGAGCTCAAACCACTGTTACTTGTCATGATCCTAGCTGTTCAATCCCTGGTAAAGCATGCAGCTCACGGACCCGTGGGTGCTGGATGAGTGATTGCGACACAAGATACGATTGGCTTGGACTTTAGCTTCGATCCTTTCTACTGTACAAGACCCCAATTGCGATTTAGTAATTCAGCTGCTCGAGGGCTGGTCCTTGACGACGCCATCGTAAGATCCATTATACCTTGTTGATGCTCCCGCGATCACACCTCCGCTTTCAATATCCGCATCTAAGCAACCAACTCCTATTCCAGTCACTCGACCCCTTCTCCGCTCGAGGGGGCGAAGGAGTACTTATCTACATCCATTGTTCATGATTCCGTGTTTCAAGGCCTCTGCTGTTCCTATATCACTGTCCAACTTTCGCTGTTCGAATCCTTCTTGTCCAGCTTGTACAGCAATCATCCCTACACTCGCCTTATACCCACGTCCCTGGACCTACAGCCTAACTTGATCATCATATCATACCATACCATACCATGCATCTCGTTGCCAGGATGGACCGGGATGTCCTCCACGGAGGGAATATCTGGTCTCCCAGCCCAATCTTCCAGACAGAGGTTCCTTTCTTTTGGCGGAAACGACGGCAGCTTTCCATTGGCGATCTTCCCGTCGAGATCTTTACCGCCATATGTCGCAATCTCTGTGTGCATTGCCAGCATGCACATGTTGTCGATCTCCCGCCAGATGAGATCGACCACGCCATTGAGGCTCAACAGGCATTATCTCGCTTGAGCCGCACGTGTCGGCGATTTCGAAATACAGCTCAGCCTATCTTGTATCACTGTTATCACTCTGGGCGACAGTCGAATTATTCGAGCAGTCCTGAATGGTGGGATGATACTGGTGCAAGAAGACGAGAGGTTGAGACTCTCGAGGGGTTTCTTCGTACTCTTCTTGAGAGGCCTGACTTGGCTAAACATGTTCGTGCTTTGGCATTCTTTGCGCTGAGAGAAGTAACTGCTCGTCAGATCTCTAAAGAAACGCAAGCTCTCTTCCGACATGCTGGTGAGCGCGCTGGTTTTCGTGCTCTGCCGTCCTATGAACATGTTGATTCAAAGTGGCTACAAGAAGCTTCGATTATGGCTGCACCTTTCGTGGAGCAACTACTCATTTACCGATCATCACAAGAAGGGCTACAGTACATAAGAGACTCCCCTTTCTACTTACCAAACCTCAAGTATCTGGTGTTGCCAGGCCAGGGCAGGGATCCTGACGATTGCTGCCACATTCAACAAATGCAGGATGTCCTAGCCAAGGCCCAGAATCTTGAAGTGTTGGCAGCCAGCGACGCAGACTGCGGGACGGATATCCCCCTTCGCGAGCGATTCCGCTCAGAGCCATGGGACACTGCCCTCGCAAGTCTCCGTCGCCTATCACTACACGGCTTAGACCCCGATAATCTCGCCAAAATACTTCGCCGAAGTCCAATTCTTGAAGACCTCGAATACTTCTGCGACATGGACAAATACACCGTTCTCCAACATCACCACCTCGCCCCCGTTAGCCAATCATTACGACGTTTATGCTACACCAGCACAACGTGGGAGCACACATCGGGCGGCGCACAAGATATCATCGAACAAGTATCCATGTTTCTCCGCTGGGACTCATCACTCCGCGGTGACGCAAGCTTCGTCGACTTTCCTCGTCTTGAGATCCTCGAGATTGAACAACTTCTCCTTTACGGACCCGTATTCGACGACGAAGAAGAGCGAAAGCAAAGATTCGAAGCCATGAAAGATATTGGACCTGAGATTTTCATGGCGAGTCTCCCTTCATCATTGCAGATTCTTCATATAGGAATGGTGTTAGCTTGGCCAGAGATGCACCGCGACTTACTTGGTATGGCGAAGAACGTATATCGGTTTCAGAACTTGAATGTTGTTGCTGTAGATCCTTACGAAGCGCCGCCAAAAGAACAGATCAAAGAACTTGAAGATGCTTTTGCATCAAACGGAATCATATTCCGAATAGGGCAGACGACACAAGTTCCTTTTGGGAGGGGTATGTTGGGCGTCAGACCAGGACACCCTGAGAGGTCGAGTGAAGGAGATCTCAAGTTTCCGTTGAATCATAGGAATCCGTCATATCTGGACTTTTTGGACTTTTAGATAATAAATATGTCTACGAGTTGAGCACATGCAAAGAGATTACTCGGTGAAATTACGTTGCTGATGGATGGAGTGATGGCCTGATGCTGCTATCTCATGATGTGATTTCGGCTCGTCTAGGAAGTATATGATGCTATTGTCATTTCTTCGGCGATCGAGTTAGCATGTGCTTGTAACAACGATAAGCTGCCGAAAATATCTCTAGCCGCACGTGTGAGGTCGAAATATTGATGTCTACATGTGATAAGAATTGAATGACTCTTGGGGAAGTTGGTTGGCAATATTGACATGTTCGACAACACTTATGACAAACAATACTGACAAAACGAATATAGAGCCAGATTGACTTTCATCTGCTCTATGAGGTACCATCAGTCGAGCTCTTTGCCTATGGGCTGACGAGAGTGACTCTACAATCAAGCTATAGGTTCACCCGTGTACGCTTTAACTGGGTATACGGGTGGTGTTGAGACTTCTATGCATCTCGCGGACTTTGGCCTCCTCAGGGAGTGCCTCGAATTGAAGTCGCCTCCAGTTGAGTTCAGTTGACTCGAGTGAAGATACTCCGAAATGATACAATTGTTAAACATCAGTTTAACACACGTTAGGAGTTAACATTCAGATTAGAAACATGGTTCATAAATTGTTGAATGTGGAAGATAATATTCATCTTAACTACATACGCTCATTACCCGCGAACGGGCATCTTCATATACACAGTAAACATCCAATAACGGACGCATCTAGAACAACCAAGACACGAAAGTCTTGTAGAACCATCCTCCACGGTTGGGGCCCTCAGCCTCACGCTTAGCGGCCTGAGCAGCCAGGAACTCCTCCTCCTCACGATCAATGACATCCTTTCCAGTGTAGAAGTCGGCCTCATGGGGCTTGACACCGCGAGACTTGGTGATAAACTTGTGGCCAAAGATGAGAATCAGGTACACGGGAATACCAAGGTAGCCAGTGATGAAAGTCTTGTACTTCTCACCACCAAAGATCTTGCCGGTGTCGGCATCCCTGACGAAAACGTCGTAGTTCTTGGTGAGGGCGATGAGAATGCACATGGAGAGAGCAACGATGGATCCCCACATGCCGAAGGGGGCGACATAGGGAAGAGCTTCGTTGGCGAGACCTTGAGCCTTCTTGGCACGGCACCACCAGATGTGAGTCGTGAGGATAGAGATCCAAGACATGAGACCGAAGATGGTGGTGAGGTTGACAAAGTAACCAAAAACCTTGGTCGAGTCGTCGGCAACGTTCATGAAGGCCAGGAGACAGAAAGAAGCAGACATGGCAAGGGCGTAGATGGGAACACCATGCTTGTCAGTCTTCTTGAAGATAGCAGGAGCCGAACCGTCGGAAGCAAGACCGTAGAGGGTACGGCTAGCAATGTACAGATCAGAGTTGGAGGCGGAGAAGACGAAGACGCAGATACAAGCGTTGACGATGTGAGGGAGGACCTTGACACCGGCGATATCAGCAGCGACGACGAAGGGAGAGGCAGAAGCACCGGTCTTGGCCTTGTTGGCAAAGGCAAGCTCCTCAGAGTTGTAGGGGACGATCATTCCGACGAGGAGGACGGAAAGACAGTAGAAGAAGAGAATTCGGTAGAAGGTCAGCTTGATGGCGCGGGGGACGGTCTTGCGGGGGTTCTGGGCCTCAGCGACTGTTACACCGACGAGCTCAGTTCCGAGGTAGGCAAAGGTAGCGTTGACCATGCAAGACCAGAAGCCAAGGAATCGTCCAGCGTCGCCAGTCATGATATAAGGCTTGAAGGCGCTGTTCTCGTTAGTGAGGCTCAGAGAGAAAGAGTGAGGAGTTGAGGAACATACCCAGGGTTGCTCCAGTATCGGAAACCCTTTCGGTCATGGTCAGGACCGCCGCCAAGAGCAAGGACCAGGGAGAAGAGGATGATTCCAATGATGACGATGACCTTGAACGAGGAAAGCCAGAACTCGAGTTCACCGAAGAATCGAATGCCGAAATAGTTGATGACGACGATGGTGACTAAAAAGATGGCGATGAAGACACCCGGATTGACCGTGTCTCGATCAACCCAATATTGAATGACCAACGCAGCAGCAGTGAGTTGATTGGGCGTGACGATGATGTATTTGAACCAGTAACTGGACCCGTTAGCTCGCGTGACCTCTTGGAATATTAGGAATATAGTACTCACGTCCAACCAAGCGCAAAACCGAGAGAGGGATCACAGAATCGAGAAGCATAACCAGTGAAACCAGCAGACATGGGGAGCCAAGCAGCCATCTCACCCAGAGCAGCCATGACGAGGAAGACGACGAAACCAACGAGCGTATAACAGATAAAGACAGAGCCAGGACCAGCTTGCGCCAGGGCCTTGCCAGTGCCGACAATAAGACCAGTACCGATCGCACCACCGATGGCAATCATGGTGATGTGACGGGCCTTGAGACCTCGGTGCAGCGACGTCTCAGCGCTGGTCTCGAGACCGCGAATGTGACGATCCTCACCGACGCCCATGTCCTTGGTGGGAGCTGCAGAGGCATCGTAGCCGAGATCCGTCTTCTCGACGTCGTTTCCCTTTTCGACGCCGCTCATTGTGATGATTGGTTTAAGTCAAGCCAAGAGATCAAAGAAAGGGCCAAGCTGCCAAGTGCAAGTGTAAGAAGGCCAAGCTGCCAGACAAGAACCAAGCTTTTGGGGGATCTTAAAGCCAAGGACCTTGGCGATATTGTGTGTGCTAGATTCTCTCCCCAACGTTGCACGAGAAAAAAAAGACAAAGATGGCGGGACGAGAAAGGATGAGAGGGAGAGGGATGAGCACAGCTATATACCGAATACGTACGTCTCACTCTCACTCTGATTCAACCACACGCGAATAACCCAGACCAGGCTCTGCTATCAAATTTTATCACAGTAGAGAGAATGCCAAGACGACCCGATGCTCAAAGTGGCAGCCCATGTAATGCTCTCGATGGAACCCTAGACGGACAGACAGAGTCAGACACACGCACGCCCGTCCTGTGAAGATCAAATCACGTAACGGGGGTGTTTGTCAGTGTGTGAAGTGGGAACTTGGTAAACCGGGGGTGCTTTAGTTCGCTAGTGTTGGCTTTAATTCAGAGATCATCGGTCCAACCGTTCTCTCTGTCCCTCAAATGGGGTCAGATCCTATCTCTCTGCATGTAACATTGTGGCGAGTTGGTGTGTGCCTCGCCTCAGCTGTGCATTTGTACTGTAATTCTGTTGCACAGCACAGAATCTAGAACTCAGAGCATTCAGTGACTGTAAGGTAATCGGGCGTAGGGCAGATTTGCAGGCTCTTTTGGGCCGTTGGTTTTGTCTCATCGCTATAGTTACGCCAACCTCCTACTAGCAAAGATCGGCCCGGCACTTGATCATGGCGCCGAGGCTGAAGGGAGAGCAAGTGTGAGAGGGAAGGAAAAAAAAGGGCGCAGACCAAGGCTCACTGTAGTGTAGTGTGGTTTCTAGAAGCTCGGGAAGAGATAAGCTTAGGCACTTTGCTCCGAGGCCTGATCCTGTACGACATCTCCAATGGCTGCTGCCTGTAAGTTACCTAGTACCATACTGCGCGAGTGTCACAGTGAGGATCTTGTTAATGAGATTCCTATGGTATCCACTGCTATCAAACCAAGCCACGCCCCTTACGGAAGGTCAATAAGGTTCTCGTGTGCTCTTCTCTTCAAAGATAGGCTCTACTTCTTCTCTCCAAACCACACCCCGGTCGTACTGCGGTCTTGGCTCCAATGTTTATCTACCAGTATCTGCCGTCTGTTTCTCTGCGGGGAAAACACAATGAGGACAAGGGGCAGAGATAGCCAGGGATGGCTCTGACCACTGCCAGCTCTGATTGAGCAGCTTGTTCTCTCAGTGGGTACTTTTGGTGTCCACCCCTTGAATAATACCATCACGTTCACATGATCTTTATCTCGTACAGGGGCAGGGATAACGGATACAGACAGATTTTTGGCTCCATCCATTCTCCGCACCCAGAGATACCAGTAAAAGTTAGTTTAGCAGGTTTTTAGTCAGTGTTTTTAGTTAGACCTGACGAGAACTCCAAGAAAAACAACTCTAAACTGCATGCTTAAATGAGGGAAAACAATATCTTTTACCTTATTATTAGCTAATACCCCAACTCGACCCCCCCCAGCCAAGAGTGCGGAGAGCCCGTCATCAGCGGGAATCACTTTCCTATTGTGGCCGTCAGGGATTCTCTCCGCACTTTTTCTGAGCGGTCCAGACGGTTTTTGCCTTGCTTGGCAGGGAATGAAATAATAAGCACAGATGATGATGATGAATGCTACACTGATGATTTGGGGAAAGGCATTCGGCAGCATCGACATGACTAGTTAGCTCGGCGAGGACCAACACTCTAATTACATTCTTTTGTGTCATGGAAATTCAGCTTTGGAGGAGGCTGAGACATTTTGTGACTTTTTAATCACACAAGTGATGAAAAAATCATGCCTTGGTGTACGCCTCGATGCACTGTCGATCCGGAACCTGAAGCCAGCCTCGGGCGCTCAATCACACCACTTTGCTCTGTCAAAAGCTGACAAGCTTAGGCTGAATCCTGCACGTACATATTGAAGGTTTATTATAAGCATAGATAAGGACTTGACACCTGCTCAAGTGCTCGTAAGGCGTAGGATAGGCACTCTGCTAATCGGGCACAAGTGGCTGAACAACAACCTTATTCACAGCAAATATTTACGCTGGCATCATTGACAGTGCCACAGTCGCTTACTCAACGTAAAAAAAAAAAAATCGGATCCGAACATCCTTGTAGCTATCGTCAATCTTGAACGCCCTGCGGGTCGCCTCACAGCATTCAGAGGCCAGATCTTGCTCCTCGTCAAGATTATCGTACGTTAAACAAACAAATAACTAAACCTTAAGACTGAGAACTATACTAATCTCATCAAAAGATGCCTTACTATGACTAACGGTTTGACCTTGCCGCCCAGTTTATATGTCTCAAAACTCCAAGCGAAGGTCAACTAGCTGCGCATCCCTGTCCACACCGAGAAGATATCAAGGTGAATACACTTGCGCGTTCTCCTCAACACTACTGCATACCAAATTAATGGCTGTAACGATGCTCCAATACCCCTCAAAAGCCAAGACTTGGGCTGAAATCCGGGGCCCCAGTTGATCCTGGGGAAGTATTACGTTATAGCCGTCTGGGGAGATCCACGGATCATGCATTCCGCTGTAACGCTAGAGAATTTATCGTAAGTTGGGATAGGGAACGTTATATGATCAATGCTTGTGTGGTCTATGCTTTGGGAGGATAGATGATGTGTTGTGTAGTGGCGAATGAGGAGTTGCGAAGAGGCCGTGAGTGCCGAAAGTCGGGTTGAGTAGAATGATGGTTCAGGAGAATGTCTTGGCAGTGAAGGTAAGAGAACATGGATGTGATCTTAAGACTCATTGCAGTGGGATGAAGGGGTCTGGAAAGAATGTCACTGGGTGGTTTTGACTCACATGGAGTTAAGCAAGGTGAGAAAGGGTTCACGGCAACTCTTCACGGCAACTCTTTGGGGCTTCACAAAGGGGTATCCAAGGTACGAATAGATTGAAGGGACAGTTCTTAGAGCTTGAAGCGGACATCATACGAGACTGGTAACTCCTCCTTCAACCATCTTGTATGCCCCTGAGCAGCGTTCTCTTCCTATGTGCTTGAGACAAACTCACTGACATGACCTACTAAATTGGCGGGTAGATTCTTCCTCTCGCAGCCAACGCATAAACAGCTTCGTTCCATAGTCTCTGGGTTGCTAGAGTGGAACTGAAAACTCGATCGAATCTCTGTCTACATGGAGGGCTATACACTGGGCTGACGACAGGCGTAACTTAGAGATAGCAAGCTCTATGGTCGATTTGACTCCCCATTCTACTGCCCTCATGCGACTCAAGGTCTGGAAAGCCATCTATAATGCATTGGCGGTCGATACTACTTATGAGTCAGACATCACACAATGAGGAAGCATTGAGCAATTAACTCATGATTCAACTAGATGCAATCCTCTCACGCAGCTAACGTACCTTAGATCTCAGGGACTGAACGATAAAATGCTTGTATGTTAAGATTGTGTATGTGCATCAACGCCTATCTAAGTTCACCAGTGACCGAACCTAAACAAAGAACCTAACGCCTTTTCCTCTATCCTAGACCAGCTATACTACAATCATCTCCAAGCTTATTTCTTGCACTTGCACTTAGGGTCGAACACTACAGGGCAATCACAGCAGACTTCATCCTTGGACCAAGTGATATGGGCACCCCAGTTGTAGACCTGGTTAAGGGTGTTGTACTCAGAGTACGCCTTATTTATCTTCCCAGTCTCTGGGTTCAAGAAAACCATGTCGATGCCGTTTCCGCGACCACGACGAGTTCCCTTGGGGACCTCGAAGTCGCCCTTCCAGTAGAATGTGAAGGAGTTGCAGCCGTAGGCGATGGGCCCTTTGATGAAGGCGCTGGGGTCATTGGTCTTTTCAGTGTTGCCTTCGATGAGCTCCTTGCGGTTCTTGTAGATGGGAGGAAAGTCATCGTTCTGAAGTTTGTTAGCCTGATAGGTGCAGTGGAAAAGTGAGGATGTGTTTACCTTGGCGTACTTGTTGATCTTGGAGGATGATGAAGTCCACCAGATAGACTGAGAGTAAAACTTGACGTCCTCCTCGAAAATAGTCTTGGCCAGCGCTCCACCATCGGTGATACCAGAGAAAGTCGAGACGTATTTGTTGACTATAGACTCAAGCTTGCTCTTCGAGATGCACTTTGTGGTCTGCGTCGTCGCCTTTTTGCCTCCGGTGTTGGTAGTACTAGAACTAGAAGCCTGCTTCTGCCCAACAGGTTGATACTTGTTCGTCTCAGGATGATCATAATTTCCTCCGTAAGCGTTATATCCACCCTTGACAGGAATACCAGCAGCTGGGAGGATAGCATCAGCCCTGCGGTGGATGTTCTTAGCTGAAGTTGAGATGGCGCAGGCCAGGATAGAGAGTGCGAGATATGCCTTCATTTTTTTATGATGAACCGCAGTTTTTTGTGTTTTAAAGAGAGTGGAATTGATCTAAAAAGATCAGGAGTTTCAAGTTTGTGGAGTAGTAGTTAAAGAGAGACTGAGACATGACATCCGCAAACGGGAGGGACTCGTCTCTTATACCCTGTGACTCGTCAAGTAGATCATTACGGGAAAATTCAAGTCGTCGCTGATGATTGACATGTAAGTTTGAGCTATTGTTGCTCTAGATTTGCGTGCCTTTGTTGGTGGCCGTGGCAAAATTCCAGTTGTTCCTGGACTAGACTCGATGCAGCGGATGTGGAATTGAACTTGAGAGGTTAGCTGAAGATACTGAAAGTCATGTACAATAGAAAGCAAGCAATATATATAAGGTATTATGAGCAATTCTGTGTAGCTGCGTTCGTTGACTAAATTGTGTCAAGTTGTAGAATGTCTCACCTCACTTGGAAGCGGTTCATCTGAGACTATTCCCGCATCTTGAATATCTGAGATATAGACTTGGCATGTCCAAAGGCGTTACTGTGGCGCACCCTAAACACGAGCCACTCAAATACTTACACACCAAGAGACTGGTGATCTGTCTAGGGGAGAAAGAAAACTCAGGACCTTGATCCTGAGTGACAAAAAGGCTTAGGTACATTAGCATAAGCTTAGTATAAATTGAGCCTGAGTTTAGGATACCTTTGCCAAGTTTATTTTGTCATTTAGGATAAAGGTCCTGAGTTTTCTTTCCTCCCCTAGCTGTGTAAGTGAACGCTTACAATAGTTGGCCCAGCGACTTCGGAATGTTGTCTCCTATCGCCAACCCCGACCCCAGCACGTATCCGGAACATGGTACGACGTCTGTGGCCCTTCCATTTCTTCTAGTCTCAGCGCTCACAGATTACCATACGATTACTTGAGTCGTCTATCGTGTTTCGAGATCTTGATCGTCCCTGGGCTTGCTTCCGCGTTCCGATAACCTGGGCGAATGTGGAACGTCAAGAGCAGGCAAAGAACACGCCGGTGATTTGAAATCATACCTTCGTGTGGATTGGCCTGTTGTAATTTACTTCATGTGGCTGAAGGGGCGCGGATGAATTCGTGGTGATGCCTTCACAGGGGCTTCAGCTTAGTAGATAGCCACGGCGTTGGTCGACAACGCCTCTTGTCAACTTTTCTAAATCTCTGTAGGTAACATTAAAGAAGCTACTCACGACATGAGTCATTATCAAGCCATTCTTAGTCATGTAGAATAGAGATTTTGTTGTCCAGTAGGCAGAAGCACATCACGAGGCGCGGCTCTCCGGTGTACCTATTGATTGATACATGAACAGCCAAAGACTTCTGCCATGAGCATCAGTTTGACACAACTTCTGAACGAGACCTACGATAAGGTGCGTTTTGACCCAGCTAATGTATTTGAGATATTCAAACAGGAAAACGCAGTCAGTGAGAACTGTCTATCATCTCTTCTGCCTCACACCTTGCCATCATCAACAACACACCAGCCTCCTCATCAAATAGCCAAATTTCTCGCTCCTAGATTGGAGGACTAGTGAGCCTCGAGGCCTCAGTTGATAGTCGAATAAATGGGAGCATATGTACTCACTTCACCATCGTTACTTTAACATTTGTGTTTGACCAGATGATCTTGGGCGGTTGCAATGAATTAGCACATACGGTAATGCATCAATGTGGTCTCTGTACGGTGCATAGAACACTTCTCTGTCTTATAATGGATCAGTCGTAATCCTATTCTCGGAGTTTATAGTGCGTTCCTAATGGCAATCCCTTTACCGATAATCTTGAACGGTAGTTAGTTATACCATTTGGGACAGTAGATATGGCAAACTGTGTCAATCGAGATGGGATAGCGGGAGTGTCAATACAGGTTCTCAGGCAAGATTCTGGTACTACCATAATGGAAACGATATCTATAGTTATAATGCTCATTCGTGTATGAGCACTTACTTAGGCACATCATATCTTGTGGCTCAACGGCGATACACTAACTCGTTGATAAGATCTAAGAACTTTCAGGGTGCCACTGCAGAAGGGGCCAAGGCGCCGTCTCTCATGGATATCCTCGCTCAAGATGGCCGTGTAAAGGATTATATCACAGCGAGCAATGAACTGAGGAACCCGCGGCCCCATAGACACGCTTATCCTAAGGGATAAAAAGATTTAGGCAATCTAGTCTAATTTTAGAGGAGTCTTTATTGAGTTAATTTTGACATCCTCTTCTAAAGCCTCATGTTTTCTTGCTCCTTGAGGTTGCCTTCTCAGTTGCGCCGAGACGATGGCAAAGCACGCACTATAAAGCTGCATCTGGGATGAAGAGCCACAATGAAAAATAATGACTATACGGTGAGTGAGAGTCTATGGTGGATTTATCTCTTTCCCATATGAATAAGCTATACTTCAATGATGCATCCTCAATGATATCACGGGATTGACAACTTTGGTATGATTTCCATGGATTTCCCATGGTTAGCTTCCTGACCTTTCCCTCTCGAGATACCCCGAAACCCCGAAATATCATGTCAATCGCTCGACTTCGGCGAAATACAAAAACGGCTCTCACCATCGGCTCCCATTAGGTTTTCATCCCATTCTTCCATTGGACGACAATTCTGGGGTAAACCGGATCCCTGGGCCATAACCCGCAAAGATCGACAAGGCCAGCACCATAATCTTGGTCCGGGGAAATCGTATAGCACGATGCCGTCACCGCTTCAACCCCACAAACGACAGAAATGTCTGTAAGTGGCAATCGGTACCGCGAGCACATACGATTTCCAGTGTAAATCGGAGTATCCGTAGCTTTGTAAAAAGAGAGCATGACCGTTGCATCCCCACAACTTCCCCGCGATTTCTTATAAAGAACAGGTTTGAATCGGTCCGAAAAGTCTGGGGATCGACTAACACGCGGAATTTCAGTGCCTCTCGGTTCGGAGCAGATGCTGAGTTTTCACGGAAGGACGGATCATGATGTTGTGGAAGGAGGTAGTCCAGGGGAGGAAAGAAAGATCAGGACCTTGACCCTAAGCGACAAAAGTGTTTAGGTAAATCTAGCCTAAACTTAGGGGACTCTTTGCTAAGTTTATTTTGACATCCCATATCAAGGTCCTGAGCTTTCTTTCCTCCCCAGAGCAGGTAGTATGAGCATATATATCGTGGGGTCGCGCGGGCTGTTTGCTCGTTAGTTCTGTGTCCCAATCGTCCGTCATGATGGCACCCTCACACGCTGTGATACAATTCCTCTTTGCGTCTCTGGCTGTCGGCCAGCAGATCTATCTTGATGCAAAGGGCCCTACTGAGCGCCCTCAATGCAAGGCTACAAAGACGCCGCATGAGCCGAAATATACGCATACACCGTTTAGTTATACCCTCTCTGAGACTGTGAGATACGCTACTTCGGTACCATCTCCTACCACAACGACTACATACGCCAATCCACCAGAGTCGCTCATCTCTCTCGTGCCTTCACTGTCCTTCACAACCTGGGGAAAATGGGATCCCAATGCCACCGCAAAGGCCTCAGATACAGATGATCCTTATGGGCGAGCTGCATGGACTGCTCTCTGGGAGCATGCGAACCCGCCCAACTTCACCGAGACGGGAATATTCAGCACAACTGTGTCTCCCACTCCTATTCCCAGCAGTGAGCTAGTCCTTCCACCACGGGACTACTTTGGTCCCTCGGACTGCTACAACTTCCCCAAGAACTTCAGCTTCGGAGTTGCTAGCTCTGCGAGCCAAATCGAGGGCGCAACTGCGGAAGAGGGCAAGGCGCCATCCCTTATGGATATCCTCGTTCAAGATGGCCGTGTGAAGGATTATGTCACGAACGAGCATTATTACTACTATAAGCAAGATATCGAGCGTGTTGCTGCGATGGGTGCTAAGCATTTCTCGTTCAGTATTGCTTGGACGAGAATTTTGCCTTTTGCGCTGCCTGGAACGCCCGTTAACCAGGAGGGTATTGATCATTACAACGATGTGATCAATTTTATCCTCGAGAAGGGCATGACTCCTGAAGTTACCCTGCTTCACTTCGATACGCCTCTTCAGTTCTTCGGCAGCAATCTCACCAAGGCTGCTGATCGACCTGAAATTGGCTACGTCAATGGCGGTTATCAGAATGAGACTTTCCAAGACGCTTTCGTTCACTACGCCAAGGTTGCTATGGCTCACTATGCTGATCGCGTGCCTGTTTGGTTCACGTTCAACGAGCCTCTTCTCTACTCATACAATGCACTGTCCATCAACAATGTGGTCAAGGCTCATGCGCGAGTTTATCACTGGTATAAAGAAGAGCTTGGCGGAAAGGGCAAGATTGCGCTCAAGTTCAATAATAACTTTGGTGTACCCCGGGACCCCAAGAGTGAAGCTGATGTCTACGCTGCGGACCACTTCAACTCTATTCAACTTGGACCTTTCTGCAACCCGATTTACCTTGGCGAGGACTACCCAGAGTCATTCAAGAAGACCTTTGACGATTATGTTCCTTTGAGTGAGGATGATCTCAAGTACATTGGCGGTACAGCAGATTTCCTGGGCATTGATCCATACACCGCTACAGTCATTGCACCACCCGTCCCAGACGATAAAGACAGCATCCTCGAATGTGCTTCAAACTCCTCCTCAACCTTCCGCCCCTACTGCGTCAACCAAACTACTACAACCGTCAACGGGTGGAACATCGGCTACCGCTCCCAAAGCTACGTGTATATCACACCCACCTACCTGCGCAGCTATCTCAACTACCTGCACAACACATGGAAGACCCCCGTGGCTCTTACAGAGTTTGGTTTCCCCGTGTACGGCGAAGCTGAGAAAGATCTATCTGACCAATTGTTTGATACGCCAAGGAGCATTTACTACCTGAGTTTCCTGTCGGAGACGCTCAAGGCGATTTGGGAGGATGGTGTTGAGGTTGTGGGGGCTTATGCGTGGAGCTTTGCGGATAATTGGGAGTTTGGGGATTATGATCAGCACTTTGGAATACAGACTGTTAACAGGACGACGCAGGAGAGGAGGTATAAGAAGAGTTTCTTCGATATGGTGGATTTCATGAAGGCGCGTGGTGTGGAGTGAATGGACTGGGCATGTTGGCTTATACTGTGAGCTGTTACCATTCACTTATAAGTTTTGAGCAATGTAAAAATAAGCCCTCAGTTGACTTCTAGTGAGAAGCGAGTCTAGCAAAACTCATCCAAAGGCAAGGTTTCCACCACTAAGCGGGTAGCAGAAAAAATACCGAGTCGCTTGATAACTTTACAAGGGCTGTGCATCAAACGTCATTCATAAGTTGTATAGAACTCTGTTTAGTTAATCTTGGATTAATACAATCGTCTATGTTATCTATTGGAGTCACATTGAGATCCGCCCAAGAGCATCATGAAGTCATCTCTATTCTTCCCGTCTGCCATTGAGACTTGGTGCAACTTCCCAATCAGGAAAGTATTCAAAACACTGGCCAGGTTCCCCAGATCACGGATCACCTGACGTCAAAGCCGATGGACCTCGGCATCCTCATTGAACTCATACAGCAGCTTCCAAATCTGACACTCGGAAATCGGAATATCAGACTCATACTATTTACAACAAAATGTCGACGTATGAAACAGCTCAAGATCAGTTCGTCACTGTAGATGGAATCAAGTTCGCCTACAGGCGCTTCGGCGCGAAACAAGGCGTACCCCTCACATTGTGTATGCACTTCAGGTGAGTTCTCTTCAATTATGAGCTAGCTATGGGCAAAAACTGACGGTTCTAGGGGAACAATGGATCATTGGGACCCAGCCCTTATAAATCCCATCGCGGCCAAACGCCCCATTATCACCATTGACAACGCCGGCGTAGGGCGCTCAGAGGGCGAGGTCCCCAAGCAATACAAGCAATGGGCACAATACTACATCAACGTGCTCCGCGCACTCGGCGTCAACAAGACTGACGTGATGGGCTTCTCTATGGGAGGCTGCGTCGCTCAGCTCGTCGCCCTCAACGGAAAGGATCTCGTTCGCCGCCTGATCCTCTGTGGAACTATGCCTAGCACAGGCGAAGGCGTTGTACCAGCGCCTTCTCTGAAGGCATTCAATGCTCTCAGTGCTGCCAAGACGGAGGAAGAGCACAAAGAAGCTTTTCTTATGAGCATGTTCAACACTTCTGATAAGAGCAGGGCTGCGGGCGAGGCTGCGTGGAAGAGAATTACCAGTGCACGAAAGGACAGAACGGATCATGTTGATCCTGCGAATGCTCGTCGCCAGGGAATTGCTTTTGCAAAGTTTATGGATCCGAAGCAGGCCAAGGACGCGTCTTACGATCGTTTGGAGGAGCTTCGTTTACCTGTTCTCATCGCGAATGGTACGTTAGACTGATACTTGAGCTGCAAAGCACTGACACAAAAGTAGGAAGTGAAGATCTTCTGTTACCCACAGAAAATAGCATCGTGATATGGAAGAAGTTGAAGAATGCCCAAGCGCAACTACACCTGTACCCTGATTCTGGACATGGCTTCCTGTATCAGTATGCGGATGAGTTTTCCAAGCTGATCAACGTCTTCTTGGGTGATGATGAGTCTAAGCTATCAAGCCGCCTTTAGAGTTGAGGTGCACAGGCTGTGGTCGGCGATGGAGAAATAAGCTAGCCAACAGTTGGCCCGCTCCCCCTCCAACGCGAGGACATACCCAAGGGGATAATGGATCAAGGCGAGCTGTTAATGAACCCAGCGCTGTGTTTTCTTGTGTGCTGTGGTGATTGTAAGTTGGCTTTGGCCCATGCCTGTCAGGCTGGGCTAATGATGTGGGTGTAGCCAACATTTACTGAAATTTCATTGCGTTAGCACTATAGGTGAAAGAATTCATTGACTTTCTCCTCCACTTCAAGCTGTTCCGCCGCTTTCAAGGTTGAAGTCGCCGAGCGAAGCTCGTCCAGACACGAAATTCTCGTATACAGAGCTGAGAGCCACTGAGTGCATATCGGTTCCGTAGTAGAAGAGAACTCTGCCGTCGTTGTGGAAACTGCCATCAGCCTGTTCAAAAAACCAGGTCAAGTTCTCATCCCTCTCACTAACAGCCCAAGCCAGAGCAGGGTAATCCTTCTTAATACCAGTAAAGATATTCTCCATCGTACCATTAAGCCAGCCAGACTTGGTAGTAAACAGACCCGCCAGTATAGCCGTACCTTGATTCTGAGGCATGACGATAGCCATGCAATGCATAGCATCATCATAGTAGGCAGTGAACTCCTTCTCTGCTAGTACACTGGCATACTGATCCACGATAGCCGCAATATCAAGACTGTCGGAGCTGCTGTTTGACGCAGCCTCGAGCTTCTTGATATCATTAAGTTCCTTGATCGAGGAAGTCTTTCGCGTGCGATTGCCCAGGCGGATGAGTGTACCAGCGCCAGAGTCAGTAAACAGTTCCTTCTGAAGGTTACCAGGGTGGATGATAGCCACGCTGGAGCTTCGGGGAAGATCGTTGAGAAGATCCTGTATCTCCCGGATTTTGAGACGGGTGCCGTAACGGCACCAGGGCTGAGCCATGAGGTAATCAAACTCATCATCAAGGTTGATCTGCGAGATCATCTTCCCCTCACCATTAAAAAGGCCTCCTTTTTCTGAGAGGTAGATAACCTTCAAGGGCTTCAGGGTACGAGCAAGTTCAGCAGCCGCAACGTCTGCATTAACATTTAAGAGGTGACCATCATCCCCTTCAGCCATTGAAGTCAGGATCGGTACATATCCTGCTGATATGCTGCTCTCAATAGCTTCCTTCCGAACCTCAGTGATCTTGCCAACATACTGCCACTTTTCCTTATCAAGGTAAGATGCAACGAAAGCTCCCTGTATAGCTCGTGTTGCAACACCAAATGAGTCCAAGCGTTTGATGAGTCGTAAATTTTCTTCTAGAAAAAGCTTGCGCGCAATAGTAAGGGTTTTCGCATCAGTCACTCTGATTCCATCTTCAAATTGAGGAATCACCCCCTCAGCCTCTAAGAGGGAGTTCAGCTGCGGACCTCCGCCGTGGACAATCACGGGGTATAGCCCAAGCTCATAGAGCAGTAGTATGCTTGCACAGAATTCGTCTAGGTGTTCCTGAAGAATGGCGCCCCCGACCTTGATGACGGCAAAGTTTTGTGAGGCAAGCGTGAAAACCTTGAGGTACGCTGCTGTCTCGCGCTTGCTGCCAATGTTGCTAAGAGTCTGGGCCACAATCTCACGGGCCCGGTCTCTATTGAGCGAGGAAGCCGCGGAGAGGGCCTGAGTTGTTGAGAGGGCGCGGTTGAGGCATCGGATCGAGGTCAGGGCAGGCGCGAACACACGAGGGAGACCTCGGGAAGTTGCCGGCCGGACGCTGGTCCTAAGGGCAACAGCAGCAGCTGGCAGCATTTCGAAATTGCCTCTGCAGCAGATTGGGGTCGTGGGAGGTGCAATCAATGCGATGCACAAGTCATCGTGGTTGTAGTTGAGGTGGAGGTTTTGGGTTTAGACTCATCCTCTTAGGGCCAAGTCGCTCCGATTCCGCAGCCAGTCAAGGTACTGGGGTAGGGGTATTCATGACATCTCTTTGCGAAGAGCCAATCACAATCCCCTCACTACAGCAGGCTTTAGCCCTGTTCGTCTTCCGTAGTATAGTGGTCAGTATGCAAGCTTGTCACGCTTGAGACCCGGGTTCAATTCCCGGCGGGAGAGATCCAGCCATCTGCGATACGCAGATTTCAATTTTTGCCTTTTGTCATCCTTCATCAGATCAGATCACTCACTCACTTCTATGAGTTTTCTTTTCACTACCAAGAATATCTTACTATGGATACACTCCGTGAGATACTAGAAGTAAAGCTGAGCCACCACTAAATGCCGGGTATCGACGAGTAGTATAAATAAACGAAATCACCCTCCTCAACATGTACAGATACTATGACACTTGGGTTTCCCGTCTCGTTGCTGGGCGCCCCAATCCAACTGCTACAATACCATGGGCCGCCAAGCAACAATGCACCACCCATACCCTTGAAAAAAAAAGAAGTTCCTCCATATCATGACATACATACATATAAAGCATCTATCTCCATTATCGTGCAAACACCTTGACCACGCCGTCGCCGCCAGCGCTGACTACCCATTTTCCATCTTGACTCCACACGCAGGCACAGATGCCTTCACCGCGCATCACGCGGTGACTTGTCACTTCTTGCGTGCAGGTGCGCTTCTCGAGACTCCAGAAACGAAGGGAGGCGTCGTGACCGGCGCTGACGAGCTCACGACCGTCAGGGCTTAGTGAAAGGCTGGAAATAGCATCGGGGTGGGCAATCATGTTATATGTACACTGGCCTAGAAAACAATTAGTCTTTGTAAGTATTCAGGATACATGCAACTTACCGCTGTTGGCATCGAAGAACCGGATAAAGCGGTCTTCGTGGCCAGAGATGATAGTTCCCTCAACACCTGAACCAGCCATTGATCGTCCACCTCCGGTAGCACCTGAGCCGGCATCTTCTTCGCCTATGCTACCGCTGTGATTCTGGTTAGCCTGATCGAGGCCGATTGTCGTCGCCACAACGGCATTAACGCTGGTCTTGTTAGACTGATCATATGTTTCAAGGCTGTCCATGTTGCCGATTTGTTCACCGGTTCGGGTGTCATAAACGATAATCGCGGCATCTGAGTACGAGACAACGAACGACTCTCCAGTGGTACCCAGAGGTGTGATGCACGTCGGACTGGCGGTGGAGCCGTCAGACCTCGAGATGTTGTGTACAAGGGTATGGTTGAAAGGCGAGTTGGAGGCGATAGTGGGTTGGGGAGTATTGGAGAATCCACTGCCGGAGCTCATCGAGTTACCACGGACTCTACCTCCGCGACCGGTCATGGCTCGGTTTGTTCCAGGTTGTGGTGAGCTCAGCTGAGGAGGTGCGCTCACTGACCACAAACGAACACTGCCGTCTGCGGCACCCGAAACAACCAAGATACGATCCGTGCTACCGTAAGGACTTGAGCTTCCGAATATTTGACCAAGAGTTGCTGGCAGAACACAGATAGCCCAGACTGCATCAGTATGTCCTTCAAGAGTCGCCTTAGGATCGACTCTTCCACGCTCCCAAACTCGAATGGTCGCATCTTGGCCGCCGGAGAATATCCAGCCGTCGCCTTGTGCGCGACCTCCAGTTGAGAAATTCGGCGAGGGTGACCACGATGTCAAACACAGAATTGCTCCTGAGTGACCACGGTGTGTAAAGTTGGCTGTAACATCAAGGTCTGACGCTGTGTGCGCAAGACCGCCAGGGTGACCATCTAATCGAGGAATGTGGAAGCGCTTGATCATACCGTCGTCTCCTCCAGTACAGATTTCTGGCTCGCCGGGGCTACCGCCTCCAGAGAATATGATTGTGCGAACAGTGTCGAGATGGCCTCGGAGTCCAAATCTGAGCTTGAAATTACCACTCTCAGCTTTTTGGGCAGCCAAGGCTAGCTCATGATCGGCACTTCGTCTTCTAGACATGGAGCCTTTCCGTCGGTGGGAGCTGTCTCGTCGGCTCGGCGACTTGGGGAGGTTATCAGCAGTAGGGAAAGCATCGGTATCAGGGCGGTTAGGTTGAGAATTGGGCTGGGAGTTTCCAGGTTCAGGGAATGTGCCCTCAGGGAACTCCCATCCATCATTCTCGGACTGTGCAGAGTGTTTCTCCCTAAGTTCAGCAGAGTCATCCATTCCACCCAAAACTTCTGCCGCATGGTTTGCTTGTGGCATGTGATCTTCAACCGGTCGGGATGTTACTGACACGGGCGCGGGCCAGTCATTAGAGTTTTGATACATGACAGGTGGATGCTCGGACCGCACCATTGGCTGAGGCTGGTGTTCTTGCTTCTGGCCAAAGTGTTGCTGCTGGTTTTGACCATGAGGCGCATGATTCTGCTGAGATATCCTCGAGTTCATTTCTTGAGAGTGATTCTGAGCATTTCGTGTAGGGAGCTGGAATTGCTGCTGGGGAGCTGGCATGCCAAACGCCTCGACTTCTCGCAGATCCTCCATGATCGGTAGCGGGGGAGATTCTCGAGGTGGCTGCGGGTTCGCGGGGGTAATCATAAGGTACATAAATTCGGATTGGCATTGATCAAGAAAGGTCTTAAGATCTTGTCGTTGAGCTTCCTCGTCACCTCGGTCGAGCTTCTCATAGTTAACGCCATCGACGCCGGGCACGGGCATATCCTCCAAGGTAGCTGTGACAATGTTAGTATGGAAGGTCGGCACAAAGGGGCATTGCTCACATCTAAGCTTCTCTTGTATCTTAGCAGCCCGATCATTCTTAGCCGCTGTCTCTGCATCAACTGCTTCCTGACCCTGAAGCTGAGCCGTCTGCTCCTTAACCTTTCGCTCCAGCATAGTCACATACTTCCTCAGCACGCGCTGAGTAGCATCGGCCCTCCGCGCCTGACCCTCGAGGTTGGCGATGCGGCCCTTCATCTCCTGCTTCTCAATCTCCCACGAGTTCCTATCGCGCTCATGTCTGTGCCATTCTGTCTGCAGGAATCGCATGACGCCCTGGAGGGTGTATTCGGTGGCCTGGGGGATGTTGGAGCCATTGCCCTGCATCATAGGTCCCATCTCCAGGCCGCCCACGCCGTTGCCAGCATTAGGGCCCATCGCGGCGCGCCTCTCTCAATTGGGCGGGTGCATGGAGCTTCGAGTCGGTTTGGGAGAGATGGCGATGGAGGCGAGCGAGTGCCGGTTTAGAGGTCGGACAAGCTCGGTGCGGTTGATGGAGTGTGATGTGATGTGACGAGGCCAGATGCTGGAACTTGGAAGCTCCTGCGCCAAAGATACAACGAGCCTTGGCACGTGTTGTCGTCTCGGTGAAGATTCGGTCCTGGGTTATCTGAATCGGCGTCGAATCGGGATATCGTGGTTTGCTTTCTGTCGATAGAAAGCCAAAAAATTGAGCGTCGGGTCGTGTGCTGCTAAGAAACCAAGCTTGCCAGTCTTGGTCGGGTACTTTGAGGTCGGGTGCATCTGTCTGTTGTGCTGTCCTGTGTGGTGCCCTGTACCTCCACGCTGCTAGTTGGTGCTATCCTCTGTATTGGCGCTTTGCCGCCGAGATTTTAGCCAATCAGCGCTGAACAAGCTTGACTTGGAAACCCATATGAGGCTGTCAGGCATCAACTTGGAACCCCTGGCTAAGGGTGCGGATCACCAATCCAGGGACCGATATTCGACAAGGAATTTCAGCTCCTAACAAAGCAAAGTTGATGACAAACAACGCCTTTGTTTGTGTCTTGTTTTAGTGCTGGTTTTGTAAGTCAAACATGAAGCAGTCCTTAATTGAATCCGAGACCGTGGAACATTGCAGCGAAAAGTGATTCGGTTGCCCAACACGAATTTACTCCTGAATCAGGCTCTATTTTGATATACCAATCACAAGAAAGATAGTTCGATTCTCTGCCTGATCGTCCTCGAGCCTGGTTAGGCCTATCGGTACGACGTTGCTTTAATCCTCTGAACTCCAAACTCCAAACCCAGGCCTCAAATCGTAATGTGACGGCATCAAAATTCTAGCTCCTCAACTTCCATACCACAATCAACACATGTCTTGACCGTCATCCCATCCTCATTCTCAACCGTTCTTCCCCATTCATGAACATGCCGCCCACCTCCTATTGCATCTCCAAACTTGCTTGCACCAGACTTGCTCAAATTCCCAGCCTGTCTGCGAAAAGCGTCCGTTCTTGTCTTTTTCTTCAAATCAAGTAGCTTCTCTTTGAACTTGGCTTCCTTGCGAGCTTTCTTCTGTGTCTCTCGTCGTTCATACTCAACGTCTAAAGCTTCTGATGACCCCCACTTCGTCTTGATCGCGTATTCTTCCACTTGACATCGAAGGAAGAGCATCATGTCGTGCCAATGCGATTTGTGGGGGTTTGGCTTTGAGAGATGTGGTAATAATTCTGGATCTCGTAGCTCGGCTATTTTATGTTAGCGATGGCAGTCCGAGAACTTGCACGGATACACTCACGGTCTGTAAGTAGGTAGTCCTCCTTGCACTCAGTCTTGGTCAACAACGAATACTTTTCTGGATATTTCTCCTTGCACTTGTTGCAAACGCAGATATGGAAGACTTCTTCCCAGACAAAGTCAATCTCCAAGCTCTTGCAGTCCTGGCACTTCTTTCGTGTCTCGTTGTCCGCAAGCACACTCAACCCAGGCTCAAAAGGACCTGCCTTTAGCCTCTTCAAGTTCCGTATCAGCTGTAATCTTTCCCACTCCTGAACGCTCATGTGCTTCGGTCGCTGGTCATCCTCAGACTGTCCAGGCTTCTTGCCACCCAGAGCATAGTTATGCGGATCATCTTCCGTCGATAGGAAACCACCCTTCGTATCTGTCATGGCGCTCATATTGTAATCGACGAACTTTGTGAACTTGCGCGCCGGCCGCAACGCCTCCTCATCGCCTTTGTTACGTCCATCTCGATTTGTTCCCTTAGAAGCATCTTCTGTAGAGATGGAGCTGTACGGTCGCTTTCCGTCGGCAGTTTTAGAGATGTACACATCTTTTGTTGGCACGAAGCCTCCAGAGCTCTTGGGGATTTCGGGTGCGGTGCCGGTCGCTCGTTGTTCGGCTTCACGCTGGTCTCGGATCGCCTTTGCACGCAGTCGGTTCTCTTCCTAGATACATGTCAGAATCTCCAGAGAAAATAAATATTTATTCCAGGACTTTACACACTATGCGCTTCGTAACTTCCGGGGTCGGCGGAGTGATTGTGGGTGCAGGCTTTGTTGCCCGAGGTGGTGTAGATGGCCGTTCCATGATGAGCAATCGGAGCGGAGACAAAATACCGAAAGAACAATGCAGAGACAGAGACAGCTGGCTTTCGTTACAAAATCGCAATGCAAGTGGAAAGCGAGAACTTAGGGAGAATTCAGAGACAAAAGAGCGAATGCAAATGTCAAAGGAGAAGTTTGACTCAGGGTCCTCGATGACGGCGATGGGTGGCGGAGGGGCGGTTTGTCGCGATCTAGATCTGAATTATGTCACCAATTTCCACGAGAAAACGTGACTGCAGCCTACGCAAACTTTTGACATTCACCAAAATTTACATGGCTTTTGAGGTCAAAGTCCTCTCAGGTTCTCGTAATATTCTTCTTGCTTTTCTACATTAGATATCATTTCAAGAAATTGTTAAGCATGTTCCAATCCCTTGATTTTGGCTTTCGCCATAAGCAAATACTTTTGCGAGCCATGACACCTGTATTATAGTACAACCAAGGTCTATTACAACCCTAGCCTACGGTCCACGCTATCCTCTAAAGCCGAAATTCGTTTTAGAAGTTCTACTTTACTCCTCCTTGGCACCACCACGGCCAGCGCGCTCAGCAGCCTCAACGGCCTTCTTGTCGCTCTGGGCGGGGCCACCCTGCATGGCGCTCATGAAACCCTGGGGCTGCTTGAAGGGACGCTTGAGGTCACCGGCGGCAGGCTGGCCAAGGACGTGGATCTTGACCATGTTGTTCTCGAAGGCGCTCTTGAGAGGGATGATGCTCTGGATGAGAAGAGGGTTGGTGTACTTCATGTAGATGTGCATGAAGGCCATCATGGCCATACCCATAGCCTGGCCACGGAAAGCGGTGCGGATCTGCTGGTTGTCGTAGGCGTGGATGGTGGTGGTGACAAGTTTGCCCTCCTCAGTGGATCCCATGGGAGCGGGCTCGACATACTTGAGGGTTGTGAGGTCTGTGGGAAGCCATGTTAGTATTGCGATGGTAGAAATTGCCTCAGAAGTCAAGTTATCGTACCCTTCTTCTTGTTGATCTTCAGCTGGGTGTAGAAGTAGAGAGCAGCAATGATGACGTTGCTGGCGAGATAGACGGCGCGAACGACGTTGAGCACGAAAGGATCATCGAAGGGAACACGCTTCGACACCTGCATCATACCCAAGATGATGATCAGGTTGGTGCTATCGCAAATGTCAGCGTTTTCTTCTTTGCGCCACCGGACATAATCTGCGCGACGGCTGTCGCGTGGAGAGCGACTTACATCTGAGGAGAGAGAGCCATTTTGATTAATGAGCTGAAGAGACCGGTAAGAATTGAAGAGAAGAAGCAAGGAAAGAGAAAATGGCAAGGCCAAAGGATTCGGAGGTTGATGAATAGAGTATGAAGATGGTTGCAAAGATTAGAGTGCGGGATGAAATGGAATGGACATGTCTTTGCTGGCCTTTTGGAGAGTGGCCTCCACCTGTGGCTTTTGCCGCACCCTTAGCCCCCTTTGGCCACTGTGGGGAAGCTGCCCGCAAACAGGATGAGACAAGACCATTGGCTTATCTCAAATTTTAGGGGACTTTATCTCAGGTTGTGCCCCTAATTTCATATGTCGGCCTCCGTTGCGTCCCCGAGCCTCATCGCGCCATTCATTCTTCCAACTTCCCATTGCTTCCATTTAGGATTTGGTGTAATCAAACAAAAGATCGACCTGCCATCTCGGGACCCGCGTGAACGTGAAAGACCCGTTTCTATTTTCTCTCAAAAGGCCTAGTTGCCCAGGGCCTGAACAGGCTCAGCACAAATCTGACCTTGCGGAAGCCCGGAAGCTGTGTAACTGCACCCTTTGACTTGTTTCTTTGATGAAAACGGAACGATTCGACGAGTTCTGCAGAACAACCATGGACGTATCTTTGAACATTGTTCGAGTGGACATTATGCTGAAAGAAGGGAATTGATGAACAAAAAGTATTCGATGTTCTCAATGCGAGTTGAACAAAGGAGAGTCGATATTCTCGATTATTGTTCAGTCGAAGCTATGTTCAAATCCAAGGTTGACCCGGTCGCCATGATGGACTCGTCAATGGACTCTGTATTTCTTTAAATACCTAAGGGACTCTCACGAACCTCTTCTACACTCACAGACTCAGTGTTCCACACAAATTACAGAGCCATTTCACCTCAAATCAAACCGTGACTTAAATCAGGTCTTTATACCGAATCAAAGCCCAAAATGTCGTACTCATCACAACGCTACGATCTTGACGCTGCGGCAGCTAGGAGGCGAAACTCCGTCTATTCGAACCAGAGTGCTTACAGTGACTATGATCGACGTCGCAGCAGCAGGTCCTCAGGTAGTCGTGATTCTCACTCGTACTCACGTAGGTCTGGCGAATCCGAAGTGCCTTACCATATGAGATGGGAACAGCAACATCACTATTCCAGACGAGATCAGGACCTGCGCCCGAGAAGGGGCTCAGCTTCTTCCCCAGTATTGGACGACGATTACTCTCATTTGAACAGAGAGCGCCGTGCGAGCAATGACAGACGACGCTCTCGCTCTGACAGAGGGCGGGATCGTTCGCCGCAGGAGGAGATCAACACAACGCTCAACAGTGGTCGGGCACCAATTATCAGGCGAGTGTCAACATATGGTACTTACATCGTGCCCCTCGATATGCAAGGACGCTATCAAACTTCGGACCCCACGAGATGTACTTGCAGATGTTGCCCCCATCCGACAGGTATCTCCCATAGCCACGATAACTATGGACATATGTCCGACGTGCATACTACCAGTCAAGGCCGTTCGCACCCGCCCCACAGATATAACCGCAATGGCAGGCCTGTCTTTGAGGTATATGACAACACAAGGAATGGAATGCGAAGCGAAAACAGTTTTTCGTTTACCATTTCAGTCAACCCCCGACCATCATGTGACCGCATCGTGGCCTTCTTGGCACCCGACAAGCGGTACGCCAAGGTTCTAGTGCACTGGAACAACGGGACGGTGCAGAGGCTCGACAGCAATGTCCCGATGGTTGATCTTCTAGAATACGCAGAATATCTCGAGATCAGGGAGGTGAAGCAGGTGCGCTGGGCAGCCTGACTACCGGCGTATCATGATGTCAAGAAAGATGTAGATCGGGTGAAGTGGGCAACCTCACAATTGGCGCGGGCGCCAGATGTGAAGATTGAGGGTGACAGACGAGAGATTTTGTGGAGATTGATGGTTGAAGGGTGAGCAGTAAGACACGGATGAATATGACGATATCAGAGAGTGTAAGAGTAGATAGTTTTAGATGGGAAAACACAAATATACGAGAAAATATACTCTGAGGCCTGCATCGTCAAGTCCCATGATACTGCAGTGATGAGGGGATTCCAAGAATGACAGCCTCAGCCTCCACAGTCTGCCTAAATTCGAACCACCACATGTAAAACCCACCACTCATGTAACATGCCGTGCCGTACAAGGCTGATAATGGAGTATCATATCAATCTTGTAGTCTATATTACCACTCACAACTGCTGTCCGGTACAGTACAGAACAGTACGTAGCTCTGCCACCCCCTTCACCGTTTGATATCGACTCACCGTGCCCTCCCTGAAAACCTCATGCAACCACTTTAAATCGTATTTTGTTGTAATTTCATCGTTAATGTCTAAATAACCTTGTGATCCACCTGATACAAAACTCCGGCTAGAGGGGCAGTGAGTCAAGCCTCGGTGTCTTTATGGCACGATAATACCATATTGTAGTCTCGATTGGGGTTAATGTTATGACGTTCAAGGGTTCGCCTGTCGGTTCGCTGCCGACTGTGGAGGCTTTTGCCTAAAATTGCGGCGTTGCCTTTTCCCCACGGCCGGGACTAACAACCAACAACAACCACAACCAACAGACGGGCAATTACTCGGTTGGAGCAACTTGTAGCGGTTTTACATCATATATTGTAGATCAAAGGATGCAAGGCACCCGGCAGAGAGCAAAAATGATTCTCACTGGCATTGAATTGTGGGAAAAGAGGATACCAACACATACATAGCCTTGAGCGTGGCAATCGATAAGCGCCCAATGAAGGAATTGGGGGCCCTGCATGCAGTGCTACACTATTCATACTATCAATATATACAGACTGGACTCTAGAACTCTTGTTTCCAGGGCAGACGCAGACACAGCCACGCAGAGTTTGAGCATCGTCGCACACATGTTTCTCTTATTCGACGGATAATGCTCGTAGGAATTCCTCCAGCCTTCTTAGCCTCCTCCTCCAGGCACAGGTGGAGTTGGACCACTCATATCGCAGGGATCTCACGAGTTTCCACCTGAACTCGACCGGGTCACTTAGACTACACACTACTACTACCTGCATTACATAACCTTACACGAGAGATAATGAACCACCAAAAAAGAACGCTACGGAAACTAAACACCTCAGTAAAATCAGGCAGCCTAGATTCTAAAATGGAGGAACAACGTAATCAACGCACTCAGAAGAATGCGTCACCTATGCCAAAAAACCGCTCCTGAAGGAGCCGGCATGACTAGTGCGGTGTGTGTCGTGCAAGGGACACCACTTAGACGGAGACCCGGAGCATCATATAGATCGGAGACAGGGGTGCGACTCGACCAACTGCCCTTTACCTAAACCAAACCGACCCAAAAGGTATCACATCCCATGGACGGGAGCCTGGCAGTGCGGCTCGGCACGATACCTCATGCCCACTGTGGAAAATGGGGTCCGCGATAATGGGCGGGCTCGCTCACTACAACACTCTGTTGGCTTGGGTTGGGATTGGATTGGATTGGATCAAGTCCCGTTGTTGCCTATAAGACCTCTACCTTGTCCACGGACGCTCTTATACCAGATGCCTCGGGGTTTAAAAACGCCACGAGATGCTTTCCGTTCAGGCAGAAAATAAAGATCAAGACACACAAGTTCCATCCAAGCATATCTCCTGCACTTGAGCCGATATACATACAATCAGTTGCAAGAATTCAGTTGCCTATTACCACCTCTCTTATCCCCCTTCGCTTCTCGCCAATCGTTCTATGGGCCACCTAGGACTCCTTCACCTATACCAGTCCGTTATCAGAAACAGAAATAGCCATGTTTGGTACTTGGAAGTACGATCCTGAGACGGATGAGGTCCAGAGCGTTCGCAATGGCTTCGACCCTGTCACGGCCCGCTCCAGTTCCCACCAGGCTTGCGATCGCTGTCATGAGAAGAAGGTATGTCCGCCAAAGCATTGGCTAGCCCAACAAGGCTTCTTAACGCCAAGATCCTTCCTCGCCCTTTTCGCTTAGAGCTTATTTGCTGACGATGACCTGTATAGCTCAAGTGCAGTGGAGACAAGAATGGCTGCGAACGATGTCGGAGCAATGGTCTTCGCTGCGAGTATACACGCTCCGGCTCCAAGTCTTCCAAGAAGAAGAGCAGTCCTCGCAAGTCCAACGATGGCGACAGTCCATCGAGCTCCAGCTCCCGACGAGGGGGCAGCTCGTCCAAGCGCTCTAGCAAGCATCACGGACACTCGTCTCGAATAGTCACCTCGGGGGACGAATCAGGGGGTGTTCTGAGCCAGTTCGACTTCTCACAGCTCAGCCCTGAAGATGGCTTCGATCTCAACTTGCTCTCGAGCGCTGACCAGAGCGCTGGAGGCTATGCCACGGCTGGACCCTCGGGAGACCAGTACAGCATGCAAGGCTATGACACAAGCTACCAGCAGTGGGATGCATCAGGGTACTCACAGGGCTACTCGAATGAAGCCTGGGGCGGCGAGTATGACCAGAGTGCTTACACCCATGATCCGCGATACTATCACAGCGGACGCTAGCCCTAGGGCAAGGCTGACTCGGGAACATTGTAACGACATCATGACGGAAAGTGTATGATTAAACTCTTCTTTTTTTCACTTCTCTTTATACCCCGTTTTAATCCTGTTGTTCCTTTTCTTCTCTTTTCTTTCTTTTGTTAGAGGCATTGTTTAGCAACCCAATTTCATGTTTATTACACTTACATAGAACACAACGCTTGGACGGACCGTCATTCCTTCTGATGGCAAGGCGCACACAAGCTATGAATATCGAATGTTTTCTGATCTCTGATGATGTACGATATGACCTACCTGTTTCGGGTGATTATTACTGTGGCGGAGCGCAAGAGCTAGAGCCCAAACCGAAACGTTTCGGCCCCAGAGCTAAAGGGAATAAGAATAATAATAGAAATCGCGAACCAGAAACAACGTTTATGCACGGGGGGGGAGATGACTTGTCCACTGCATTGCATGCTGACTCTGCTCGTGTTGTTCGTGTTGTTGGAGCAGACATGTGACCTCGAATTAGGTAGAACTGGAAGTTGGAGTTGAAATGCCTTAGTCATCATGCACGACGTCACAAATTGACCGGGGTAGCAAAAGAGCTCCCAAAGCTTTTTGCATCACGACTCTAAGCTCATCGCTAAGCGCCAATTGCAACAGTTGCATTTCTCACTTGCATATAATTCGCAAAAATGGCGAATGAAGATCTAGTGACGGCGGTTAAGTCAAAGTCTGTTTTTGACTATCTCAATGATTGGGGCAGTAAGTCACTCACTCACTCACCCTTACCATTCACATTTCCCAGTATCAGTGCAAATGCTCTTGTGACTCAAGAAAAACAAGTTATAGACTAACATTGAAAAACCCAGCTGCATCTCTCCCTCCATCTCTCCTCGCAACCCTCATCACCGCTCTTCACGCGCGGCCCCCATCCCTGCCCCTCTTCATCTTCACACCTCCGCTTCTCTTCTCGTCCTATCTCAACCTGTCCGGCTATCCCACCGGCAGTGCTGGCTTAACCGCTGCCTGGTCGGGACTCTACGTGCTGTTGGCTCTGCGACGACGTCAGCCTTTCCGTGGACGGTTCTCGGTCCGAGGGGTCGTGCGTGGCACGGCTATTGGGTTGGGGGCCGCGAACTGCGTTGCTGGCGGTTGGGTCTATGCCAATGGTGATTTTGAGAAGGATGAGAAGGCCAGAGTGGACAGAAACCGATGGGGGAACTAGGTTTTGAGTTGTGTTGGCTGTATGATAGGTGTTGTACGATATGTTTGTTGTATGTCAGTGCGGAATGAGATTGTAGGAGCCGTTGGTCCGGCAGTTGGGTGCGTTGGTTATGAATCAAGATGTATATGCGTCACGAAAATGAACATCTGTCTTATCAATTTCCCATGGCCAGGATAACAAACTAGCGCCAACAAACCTCATAATGCTGTAACCCTTCGTCGTGACTCACAAGTCATCTCCCATATATCTGAGACAAAGCAAATTCCTACGCAACACTTTCTCATAGTAGAAACTGCCGGTCATGAAGTTGTAATGCTTCAAGACAAGGTCAGATCATAAGCTCGTTCCCGGTGCCTGTCGACATTCGGGAACGAGCTTACCATCCAACAATTGGCTGCAATACGAGACGGCGAGGCAGATTTACATAAACCAAAACGACCCTGGCATACATGATGAGCCCATCATCTAGAGCATGCAGAATGTTCCTTTTTATAAGCTGGAGTGGTAATTGAGTCAATTTCCATGTTGCTGCTGTGGCTGACCCAGGTTGCAGCGACACCCAAATATAGCATCACCAGCCTCAATCCTACCCTGTGTTAGTCATGCTGTCAAGAGGATCATATGAGTCAGAATGATATATATTGAAGGGGTTGCGATGCTTTGCTATCGCATATAGGACTTGAGAAAGATAACTTAGGCTTCCTTGAACTTTACGATGAGTAATACCTCAACTTAGCCAAAGGCATAAACTCAAGCTTAAAGCTCTAATCATGGTAGCAGTGTCAGCATCTCACGTGTTGGAAGTCATAAATGATAGCACTTTTTCTTCTGCTATTTTACCCAACGCCCTGCTATCCAGGTATCATCAGTAGGTATCTATTAATACAGTTCAAACCCTGTATTCCAATGCGCCTTTTTCTTCTCCTATCGCATCAACAGGCAAACTCGTGCCTCTGTTGAAAAAGGGAAATCTCCAGCCCAAAGTCTAGCATTCAGTGCCTCCCCATCTCTTTAGAATAAAACGCCAGTCCGGAAGACATTCTCAGCCCTTGATTCGTCTCCCGAAACTCATACGGCCCTTGCCGTCAAATGCATAGTAAGTCATGAATAGAAAAAACCTCGACACATCTGGTTTTCGAGTGGTAGATATGAAATCCTTCTCTTGGTGGCCTAGACACGTCGTCGTCGGTGTCTGCCGAATCGAGGTTGTTCTAAGTAAAAGGAAAAGTATCGGTTGTACATGTGTAGTTTGTGAAAAGAGCTTTTTCGTGTTCGACTGAGCTTTTCGGGGGATGAAATGATCAAAGTTTTATCAGGATGTCAGTATCGGCCGTGGCCGAGTGGCCATGGTCAGAGAAGCAGATGGTCAGGTCTTGTCGCTGTGCTGAGTTTTGATCCTGACATGAAGAACAACAGCAAGACGAAGGCTGAGAGGAAAACGGCTCGAAAAAATGTGCGAGGTTGAAACCGACTGCGATTTTTGCAGACGTCTTTTGTCATGCTGGGAATGGGATTCGGAATTCCCAAACTTGAGACCTGGAAGTCATCAAGATAGTTGACATCGCATTCACGGGCCTTCGGCTCGGCGTAGCTCTTGTACTCTGCCACGACGCTCTCGGCGTCCCAGCCAGCGATCTTTCGGACAACTCCGACAACGCATCCAGTTCGGTGCTTTCCGTGATTGCAGTGAATCAACAGAGGGTAATTTGACTTGTCGAGGACGATACTGAGGATAGCCTTCATTGTGCCCAGAGGAATGGCTTCCTTCTTGGTGCCCTTCATGTTGAAGACGACTTGTCGAATACCTTCACGCTGGACGAAAGTCTCAAGATCGTGATCAAGTTCATCCTTCTTGACAAGCGTGCTACAACAGGTTAGCGGCGATGCCAAAAACGCATCATAATGGAGGCACTAACACAATGGTCTTGAGGCCCAGACCCTTGAGGTACTCGAAATCGTGAGACCTAGGAAAGCTACTTCGGTAAACGCCTGGAATGACAACGCCAAAATTGTGAGGTCGGCCATTGAAAGGCGCTGTGTAGTCGGTTGACTGTGATTGATATGCCGATGTTGAGGAGGCTTAAGTTCGGTTAGAGATAGTTCATTGGGACTAGATTATCTAGTGCAACTTACCACTCGAATTACTAGTTCTTGAAGATGTTGATAGGGATGCTTCCATATTGACGGCCGAAAGGCTCCCGGATCGGCTGACATTTGTAGCATCGCGGCCATTGAAGAGGGCTTCCTCTACTTCTTGCATCGTCTCTTCTCTTGTGGAGCTTCGAGAGCCCTGTCTTGAACGGAATTGTGTGGCGTTGGGTGTTTGTTGGCCTTCTCTGGTATGCGTGGGCTCCTCCACGAAGAGTCGTGAACTGCGTTTCGAAGTCATATTGTCTAGGGTCATACAGTCTTGCTCTGATCCTCTAGGACTATTTCGGATGACTTGGTGATGTCGCTGTGATAGTAACCGTGATGTAGATGGCTGATAGATCGGATGAAGTAGGTGGTAGGTAGTATGAAGAGTGAAGTTGTCGTGGGGGAAGGCGGGTTGATCTTTGAAGGCGGGATGGACTTTTAAAGTCGAAAGTTTGAAGTTGCAACGGTAGGTCGAATATGCAACCTATGTAGTAGTTGCAAGTGCTCGCGCGTTGCAAGTATCGGCTACAAGATTGTGGAATTCATTTTGGCGACGATGAGCTGAACAAGCAACTTCATTCGAGTCTGGGTGGGAGGCACGAGATCAAGTATTCAAGCGTGGGGGGGTGAATCCTTGCTCTGAAGCAGGTCCCAGTCTCCAGATAATTTAGCTTGGGTCTTTGACAGGAGCTCGGTCAAGGAGAAGGAGAAAGGTTGGTGGTGATGAAAGGAAGAATGGGGCGAGACGAGAGAGACAAAAAAAGATGCCGGGCTTGCTTTGAAAGACAAGGCAAGGCTGTCGTGGGTTCTTGTCTTGTCTCGAACAAGGGTCCACCAACGGATGGATATGCAGTAAAATCCCGACGATGCCAGGGACTGTGACTGGGACTGGGACTGGGATTACTGTAATCTGCTGCCCGGGCGGAGCGGAGAGGACTGACTTCTCTCACTGCTGAGAAAGCGAAAAAGCGCGAGGAGTGGCCGTAGTTGACCAACACACGACAGTAAGCAAGGATTGTCAGTAGGAAAAATCTGGTGGTGGTGATGATGGTTAAGTAGGAGTGACCTGGCAGAGATGGGGGCGACAGAATAACGGCCAAAGTCTATGGGGGTGTAAGAAAAGACTCTGGGACGATGACGATATGTGTGATTGGCTCTCTTGGTGCGGACTATACCATAAGGGGAAACTCTCGCGGCTGAGCTAAGAGGACCAGGTGTGTCGGGGGTAATTTATGGTGGCCCGCGACCAGACACGGAGCAGCGAGTTCAGGGCTCTGGAGCCTCCATCACAAACTAAACTCCACTGGCACTCACTGAGATGGAAGCGAGAGTGAAAAGTCCGCTCGGAGATACCTACCTACACTGACTTGTCTTGACTAGCTAACTGCACAGTTGTTCCTAGATCCATTGATTAACAATCGACTAGTCGTGACAACTCAAAGATCATCCTCTGATCAGAGACAATTTTCCCACTCAAACGACTAGACCAAACCCGGGTCTTGGTTACATCGCAGACGTAGGCTGCACGGGTCTCGAAGTGAATGAATATCGCATATCAATCTCCATGGATCACAGCATGCATTTTCTCACACTCGATACGTTTGCGTTTCAAGGTTGTTCAGTCTCCCCGCGTTACCAGAAACTCTATCCAACTCTGTCATGTCATCGCACATGGCATGCTTCTTTTGTGGCTCTCTCTAATGTTTCTCCCGGTTGTTTTAATGCAAAAGTTTATACGGATATGCACCTAGCACTGAAGTTTGGGTGATTTGCCGAGGCGGGCTGTTTTCTCGGCCGTCGGCACGTAGCTTTCGTCCTAAGGTTTAGACATCCCACGTCCCCCATCACGATGCTGCATTTGATGCAGCATGCTCAAATGGAAAAAGCAGCAAGGCCATCGTGGAAATAGGCTGTATGTACACAAGAGGCCTAGAACCCTCGGTCGCGCAACTCGAAGCCCTCGAGCCACATGGTGTCTCCAAGCCACACCCTCTCTCGACCAATCTCACCCTCTTTTGGGGATGACGATGACGGAGACGCACGTCCTTTGTGCAAGGTATCCCCTGGTCGGGGCGCATCTCCAGACGCGACAGCAACAGCTCAAATATGATGACAGCATCAAGTAACGTTAACCGCCTTCATTATTTTATGCGTTATACAACAATCAATACGCAAACATGTCGCCTCTTTCTTCCTCTGTCTGTTTTACCCCAGGATCATCCACGCAGCGGAAGTCTGGAGTAACGAAGATCAAGTTAGAGTTTCCTGCCTCAAAACGCTACGATATTCGTGGGCTACCGCGCAAGGCACATTTCTGCTGTAGATCAGTAAATGGTGTGCTGCTGTTGTAAACAAGTGGATGTCTTTTAACGGAAGCTCATGTGGGAAACCAATAAGCTTGTAGTATCTTGAACCCTTTTTAAACACAGACCGCCGCTCACCTTGGATCTGAACGCGCCGGTGCTCGTTTGATGCCAGCTAAAAACTAGGTTGGTGTGTTGATCGCTTGAGCGACGCATCACCTATTGAGGGGTAATAAACGACAACGCAGCATTTTCTGGCTTGTGATTTACCTGGACCAAAGACGCGTTGTGTTTTGAAACTATGCGATATTATAAAAAGAAACTGTGTTGTGCGTGGTTGTCTCCAAGTGATGTCAAGTTTTTGGAGGCGAGGCACAAGGCGCGGGTGAGACACGGCGTCGATCTGTCATGCTCGAGGTTAAACCTCCACGTAGCACAAATACGTATACATACGTGTATTGCAATATGCACACCGCACCTGATATTCAGATCTTCACCTCATGAAACGTCTTGAAACCAACATCCAGACGTCTCAAAGAGACAAACGTCAACCTGTAGCTTTTGGGCTTCCCCACGGAGTGCAACCAATGATGCGCAGCTTAAGTCAGAGCTGTTTTTGGTAGAACTTGGCCCTCCAATGAGATACTGTGTGATTTATTTTGTCACCCTTGCTCAACATTTGTACCAAGCCAGCCCTGAGCCATTGCCGCCACAGTGATCATCATCGTAGCTTGGCGGATTCGGCACAGTCGGGGGGCCCTTGTGCCTGTACAACAAGTCCCTGAAATGATGATCCATTCTGCATCATCGCATTCTTCTTTTTTTTTGCCCTGCACTGCAAATGTGCATGATTTTGATACAAATATCTTAATATTAACCTGGCATCTTTTGCTTCAGACTTCATTAAGTTACATTTTGGTAGGGCCTCATAAGCTTTGGTGGTGCTTTCACACAAAAATTTAAAATATTTTCTAGCTGTGAGCTGAACTGAAATGGTCTGAAATGGTCTGGTTGTAAGTGGCGGAAGCGTGACGGCCGGACTCGACCGAACCACCGACCCGGCCGTAATTACGGCTGTATCGGATATCTCCCGGCGTCGCTCTTATGATACCGGCGTCAAATAGTTCTTGTTTTTTCTTGTGTTAGTAACGGAATATCGCAAGATTCTAATCCGATCTTATGCTCCAGACTCCGTGGATATTACCAATTCATATCTCCATCGTCCGCTATTCCCGACCGTCACGGGGTTTTCCTCTCCTGCAGCGCACCATTTGAAAATCTGATCGACGTCATCGCTGCTTACGAGACTGGTTTCGTCTCACTCCAGCCTCAATATCAGCCTCACCTAACAGCCGTAATCATTGCCTTCTTCACTTTGTTGCTATATCTGGATGCTTTGAGATTATTCAACGGCATGCTGCCGCCGTCGAATGTGCATCGCCCGCTTACACGCGACATGTCGTTTGCAGATACTCCCAACCACCAATCATTTTCTCGCTTGCCCTGGGCGTAACTTTAACTCATGGTCCGTGAACGGCTTGAAATGTTAATGTTTCGCGTCGCATCCAAGGTTCAAAGACTGGAAAGTGCTCGTGTGCCTGTATCAATAAACTGACACGGATACGGCATCATCCTAGGTTGAAGCAGGCCTCAGTATACCAGGCACTTCCCTGTCCGGGGAAGTCTAAGTCAAATCCAAATGTCTTACACCGCGCGGGATGAAGCTTTTGCAGGAACTTTCTTACGTACATACAGCTCTCGGTGAGAGACGCACATCTCGGTCGCCTATTTTAGGAGCAACCGACCTCAGATCTGTCTCAAAACCAAAACAATAGGGAACAAGAGACAAGGTCCCACGTGAAGACCTACGCTTTTCGACACCGAAGATGCAACGGGCCAAGCAACCCGCGATATTGGGATCCTTGTGTTTCCTATTCGGGACACCGAGATCCCACGGTCTCAGCTCGTTCTCAGGGGAGAGCTCTGCCCCAGCTCCGGGTCTAGATCCCCGAGCCAATTAGGGAGACGGAGTTTGCGACAAGCTATTGCATCTAGAATTCCTTGTGTCTTTAGAATTTTGTGAGAGGCCCTTCAGCCCTGTCAACGGCAGTAGGACATGCGGGCGCCTGGCCGAGTGCACGGAGCTGTGAGCTTTGAAGAGGGCCAATGGGATTGGTCGTAGGAAATGAAGAATTGGCGTGAATTGAATCCGAGAACCTTTTCTCCTTATTATTATGTGTGCTGTTGTCAGTTGATATGCTCAAATTGCTCAATGCTACTGCTCAGTCATTGTTATGCAGCTCCTTGTCTCCTCAATCGAGCATGTACCCAAGACATTCAACGGACGCATGTTGAAAGAAGCTCATCACAACTGTTTCACATGCGAAATCACAATCGACATTTCTAACCCGGAAACATGTTTTGCCGAAGAACTTTCCTCGATCATCCATCGGCAAGTATCTCCTGAGCCGTGTAGTAGACGGCAGTTTCTCGAAGCACCCCGAATTTGCCGGCGGCTATAATGAGCATCATGCTATCGAAATGACAGGTTCTGTCAAGCGGGCACCTGTCCCAACGTATCGTCAGATCATCTGTGAAGCTATTGGCAGTTCTCTAAAAGATATCTTGGTACATATGCAACTTGTTGTTGGTCGAACCGAGCTTCCGGTCTAGGTCTAATTGTATCACGATCCAGCAAAAGTGTCGTGAGATTGAGGTTGTGGTGGACCTTGATGAGCCTACCCTGAACTGAAGCCTTACCGCGACATTTCCAAGATCATAATGTGAATGGCAAGTGGCTCAATTTTTGATATTATTCATTTCATGGTTCTTTTCTCAATCACTTTCTTCAGGTTTCATGGGTGAACGCAATTCATGATCTGGTGTCATATCATGTTGGCAATCTGCATAGAGTTAACCCTACTGCAAGATGCCCCACGACTTGAAATGTTAAGCCGAGCCGTGAAGCGCTCTCGAGGCCTCTATCACCAAAACTGAGCCATTTGTTGTTACATTACTACTCACTATTGATAACCGATAGCCAATAAGACCTTTATTTCCGTACAAATGCCCACATTACAATGACGTTGAGGTCGTGTAGGATGCATCAACCCCGCTGAGGGGTTGTTGAGGCATTCATATATCAAGACCCCATCCTCTCACTTTCTCAACTCTTGTTCTTCAACTCATCTATCTGACAATTGTCTTGTCTCAATCAGTAACTTTGTTTCAAACACCACTCACATAACTTTCGGTACGATGTGACATCGCACGACCAAGGAGCAATGGCTCTCTTCGCAATTATTACCATGTATCAAGGTAACGTTTAAAAGAACGCATCCGGGTGTTCAACTGCCTCTATGCTCTGTACCTCCCCTCATCTCACGATGCATCTCATTCACCTTCAATGGTGATGACTGTGCGTCGTCTGTGAGGACGGGCAGAGCAGGGCAGTTGATCTGAGAAATACCGGCGAACTTGATCTGGATAATACCAGCGAAAGGACATGCTTCTTGACATCCTCCCCTTTGCTCCGGGTGACCGGGAAACTAACCCTAGCAGTACACCACTTGGTCTTTCATCATGTCGACTGATAAGATCACTTTCCTCACCAACTGGTACCACTGACTTGCTATAGTAATGAACTTGTGTTGACTGTTATTAGGCACGCTACGCCTTACCACGCGCCGCTGTACCTAGCTCAGGCTAAGGGATACTTTAAGGAGGAGGGAATCAAGGTTGCTCTTCTTGAGCCCAACGATCCTAGTGTAGGTGCCTGTTACCTGACGAATGGTGACCAACATGCTGATGACCGTCCAGGATGTCACTGAGATCATTGGTACTGGCAAGGTCGACCTTGGATTCAAGGCCATGATTCACACTCTGGCTGCCAAGGCTCGAAACTTCCCCGTCCAGTCCATCGGTAGTCTTCTAGATGAGCCATTCACTGGCGTCGTCTACCTCAAGGACTCTGGCATCACCACCGACTTCCGCACCCTCAAGGGCAAGCGTATCGGCTATGTCGGTGAATTTGGCAAGATCCAGATCGACGAGCTCACCTCGCACTATGGCATGACTCCTGATGACTATACCGCCGTGCGCTGCGGTATGAACGTCTCCAAGGCCATCATCAAAGGCGAGATCGACGCCGGTATCGGTCTGGAGAACGTCCAGATGGTTGAGCTCGAGGAGTGGCTCTCTGCCCAGGGCCGCCCCAAGGACGATGTCCAGATGCTTCGCATCGACGAACTCGCTGAGCTTGGCTGCTGCTGCTTCTGCACCATCCTCTACATCGGCAATGAGAAGTTCCTCGCTGAGAACCCCGAGAAGGTCCGCTCGTTCCTCCGCGCCGTGAAGAAGGCCACCGACTTTGTCCTCGCCGAGCCCGAGAAGGCCTGGGCCGAGTACGTCGACTTCAAGCCCGTCATGGGCACCGCGCTCAACCGCAAGATCTTTGAGCGCAGCTTTGCCTACTTCAGTAAGGACCTCAAGAACGTCAAGCGTGACTGGGAGAAGGTCACCAAGTACGGCAAGCGTCTTGGTGTTCTTGACGAGAGCTTCGAGCCCAACTACACCAACTCGTACCTCGAGTGGACTCTTTCTGGAGAGTCTAGTGACCCAACTGGAGACCAGAAGCGTATTGCTCAGCTTCAGAAGGATGTCGCTGCCTCTGGTGGCTTCCACCGTCTTCAGGCTGAGGTCAAGGCTTAAGTGCGCCCTAGGATGATACGGAGGAATATGATTTGACCTAGTACAGATACATATCTGATGCACTCTCTTTTGGTCTGGAGGAAGCTACAAGGTCACTCGTTTAGCAGGCTCTGCCACACCAATATCAAGAAATTACTCCGGTATTTTTAGGTCATTTACGTGAAGTCTGTTGTATCGTGACGATGCTGACCTTGGACTGGAATGCTGACTGCCACCACATCGATGAACCGTTTCCGGCCAACCGGCTGGGCGGCTGGATTGGCCGTTTCCTAAAGTATGCATCTCTATAAGCGCATTTCTTTCGTGCGGCTGAGATTCCCCATGTTCACACTTTAATCCGAATGAAGAATGTGTGAAGTCTACAGCCCTATACAAAGTGAGACATGCTGAGCGGGCAGCCGGGAAGCCACTTGATCTCAAGGCTGACATGACAAGGCTGGTATGTTCAAACGCTGAAAGCGGCTGTGAGAGTTTCTTGGGAGATTTCACAGAGAGATGCCTGAGCATATGTATGAAAGGAGGGTATTATAATATTGATGGCGTTGGAGCCTGCTTGGTGTATATGCCAGATATCTATCTACATGTAACCCAAGAAGAAGCATTACTGAAATCGCATTATCGTCTTTAGAAGTCGTGAATCTTATATCGTTGAGAGAATATGTGTCATTATGGTGTGAACTCAAGAACGTGCTCTGGGTGTGGGTTGGCGAGGAAGTCTGGGGGCAGTGTACCAGGAGGAGGAGCCTGCATCAAGGTTCATCAGCATTCTGGTCAAGAATTAAGTCAGGGGATACTAACCTGAAGCTTCTCTGACCACTTCTTGATATCTTCGTAGTTCTTGCAAGTGTGCTTGGTGTTGAAGTCGGGGAACGCGCTGGGGTTCTTCCTGTCGTACCAGACTTGTCCAAGAACACCGGTATCAACGTTGCACATGAGAACTTGGCGAATTGTGTCAAGGCAGTGCGCTGCAGTAGTCAGTACTGGAAACTTGGTAGAGAAGCGCGGTAGTGTGACTTACTGACGTGCAGGCGGAAAACCTCGCCGTCGTTCTTGAAGGCATGTCCACCCAGGGCCTTGTAGTGGTCGTAATTGAAGTAGAGAGACTTACGGACAAGATTCTGTGACGAGATTAGATATTGTTCCCTTTACTTTGCAATTGGCTTCATACCAGACAGTGAAGGTGATGCATGCCCTCAACATTGACGATGAAACCGCCGCCATGTTCAGGACTAACTTGGACATGGGCATCAGTGAGACCGCTGGCAATTCCATCTTCGTATGAGATGACACCAGGTCGATCTTAAGAATGTTAGTCAATGCTTCAGCAGGCTGTTCAAGAGGCAAACACATACAGTCAACACCGAGTGACTCCCACGCCGCATCGACTTTAGCAGAGCCGTTCTTGCGGAAGTCATTCTCTTCCATAAAGTTTCCATCAAATGGTTGCTCGTGGTATTTTATCGAAATGTCCTTGAGAACCGGCGCTGTAATTGAGAGGTCAATTGATGGTTCTAGGTGGGGTTATTGAGTCGAGGACTTACACCATGATGTTGTGTGTGCAGCACATGTCTGGTCAATGTTGAGATATGCCATTGAGATCCAAGCACCAGTGAGTGCTGAGATGAAGATAATTGAGAGAAGAGTGAAGATCCATCCGACACATCTGCATGCAGAGCATCGCCGTCTTCGAGGAGGGACATAATGGTAGGATTCTGAGTCTTCGTCTGTATCTTGACCGTCGACGAGAGGGTTCAAGAGTGCAGATTCTTGTTCTTGCTTGGGAGCCATGTTTGCAACAATTGGGAGGTGTGAACAATAGAAGAGAAAACAATTGATGAACGAGTTGTGTTTAAAGGTGAGATGAATCTGAGTAAGACAAGAATAGAGTCAGAAGTGAGAAGAAGGAAATAACCCAAAGCTCTCGAGGTTCTGATAAAATCAGAACGGGAACTCTCGAGACCCTTAACATGACGATATTGAGCGGCTGACACCCATAGTGCCAACTCAATGCACACTGCCGATTCAGCCGGCGCAGTCCAGCAAACTCTCATGCTCCAGATGAGGCAATCCGTGGTTATCACAGCCCTCACAAAAGGTTCTAGACATGGGCATCGGAAGAGAGGCTTTGGAGCTAGTCTAAGCAGTGAGATACGCAGAAGTGAGATAGCAGTACACGATAGTACCGACTTACACGAGAAACGAGGCGGGCACCAATCACCGAGACCCAGACAAGAAGCGATCATACCTACATCGACATAGCGCACCTCGTGAAGAAAGGCTGAGATGTGTTTAGGCAGGGTAGGATCCCGCCTCCGCATCCGACTTGGTATCGCGCTAATGTACCAAGACCAGAGAAGTTGCTCTCCGTGACCAGACGGATCAGAAAGCTGTTGGAAGCATCTCGCCTTAGAGGCGATTTAACTTCCCACAACCGTGAGGCTGAGGTTGAATCTGACCAACAATGCTCCCTGCAGAAAGCCACAATCGCTACTGTAATATTTTGGCCGCACTTCTTTTTTTTTTCTTTTAAAAAAGATGGCTTTTGGTAGTTAAGGTTGTAATCGTTAGCTACTAAGACGTGATGGGAATGAGGCTTGCAGGGGGTTGGGCAGAACGTTGGTCTTGGTGGTTTAGCTATACGAAGTCGATCGCTTCTAGTCCGTGCTGCCGAAGTTCTTCTTTTTTTTAATTGACGACATCGAACCCCATGATTCGCAATTGGGACGGGTAGATCATATCGTATAGCAAGGGTTTAGATCAATCCAAGACATTTTCGTCCATCAACTACATCATCAATCCCAAAAGGGCCACCCGAAGATGGATCTTATGCACGTCTGACACGACATATTAACTTTCTTGTGCTATTTACAGTGCAGTATGTCTTGGAGACTTACAATGGTCCGTCTCTAGACTCTTATCCAACGTGCATTAGCTCCGCTCACTAACACACCTTGATCATCGTGCTAGTTGCCCAGATCGTGGCTGTTCTCCCAGATAGGGAAATTATGCTGATTTCTGAGCTCAGCGAGGGCTTACACGATAGCTCTCCCGGGTTAATCTCTGTAGCTAGCCAGCCACGCTGAATATCAACCAAGCTAGCGAGGCATCACGATTGCGAAGAAGCTAAGGTAGGATTTCAATGATGCAAAGCTTCTCGGAAACTGCGCGATCGTTACCGTGAAAGGGAAGACATGAGTGCTCAGCCTTGGCGTGGTCCAATGGAGAGCCTCGTCCGGATGGTGATCCCCTCCACGTGCAACCTTGGGTTAGCTGTGAGACTGATACGAGGTTTTGCTTTTCTAGCTTAGACTTCACGGGTGTTAGTCTGAGCAGGCTGGTGAGTTGTCTGATGCCGTAGGATCCGACGCCATCGTCGACTTTCGCTTGGCATACCGAGTCTGGATCTGGGAAGTAGACTTTCGGAGTTGAGAGCTTCCAGTTTGCTTCTGCAAGCTAAGGTTTCTTGATCAGGATGATCATGGGATACTTTTCTGTACATCCAAGAGGCGTCCATCCTTGTCCATAAAGTCGGAGCTCCCATCGTGAGCTGAAGTGTTTCCTCACCACCCTTCTCACCCATCTCTTCAGCCTTAACTACCCAGCACCCACCCTCTTCTCTGCTCCTTCACTCTACCATCTTTCTATCCTTCTTCAGACATCAAAATGAAGTTCACCGCTGTTACACTCCTCACTCTCGCTGCGGGTGCCTTGGCGGCCCCGGTTGCTGAAGCTGCCCCCGAAGCTGAAGCTGCACCAGGATATGCTACCTACGGCGACTACAAGGGCGCAGGTGAGAACCTGAAGTCTTATCCTAGCTACGGAAGCTATGGTGCGAAGCCAAAGCCAAAGCCTAAGCCTGCTCCGGCCCCTGCTCCTAAGAAGTATACCAATTATGGTGAGAAGTCCCTTGAGCAAGCTGCAGTCCACGTTCACACACTTACACTCTTCCAGGAAGCTACGACTACAAGAAATATGGCTCCTATGGCTCTTATAAGCGTGAGGAGGTTGAAAAGCGTGAGGCTGCTCCTGAAGCTGCTCCCGAAGCTGCCCCTGAAGCTGAAGCCGCTCCTGGATATGCTACCTACGGCGACTACAAGGGCGCAGGTGAGAACCTGAAGTCTTATCCTAGCTACGGAAGCTATGGTGCGAAGCCCAAGCCTAAGCCAAAGCCCGCTCCGGCTCCTAAGAAATATACCAACTATGGTGAGTCAACTCTTTGCACACTGCAACGACACTCAACTGACACTCGCAGGATCTTACAACTACAAGAAGTACGGCTCTTACGGCGCTTACAAGCGCGCCAAGGAGTTCATCGGTTCTCTCTTCTAAGCTCAAAACAGGAATTGATATGGTGATGAAAGGGGTGTTGGAACTGGGACAGTACAGGATGGCACAACGCACATAACTGTTCTTATGAACGACTTACGATTCTCAACGAGAGAAATGTTTAATGTTTTATGTTTGGAATGAGTTTGGACTTGATGTAATGGAGTGTTTTGGGATTCAAGGTGGTGCAGGGTTTACTGTTAGATATATTCTTAGACTCTCTTTAATACTATTAGATCTTTACTCCAGCATAAAGCCTCCGCGCAAACAAACCTCTGATATCTAACTAAGAGATCTGGTGAGGTTTGTCACCCGATTTCGGTCTGGTTGGCTATTTGAGCTTGGCACTGTCGTGCAGTGGCAGCTCATCTGTCACTGACATGCAACTAACCCTACCATAACCAAATAACTCGAGACTTCAATCACAGCGGGTTTGTCTCGTTGTTTCCACAACGACCGAGCAACTCAAATTGACTTGGCCCATTTATTTCCTGCATGGTGCCGGAAGTGCTCCATCAACTGCAGGAATATCTCCTCGCCCTCTTCGAACCTCACTCCTCTCTTCAACCTCAAAACCATCCCGTCAAAAGTCTCACTACGCTCCTTCAAGAGCATCTTTTACATTAAGGCTGCATTCTATCGTCACCTCCCTCTCACAAATAAATATTCTCGCACTTATACGCGAGCTCGTTCTCGTGTCCTTGTGCCGTGTCATTCTCCGGTGTTAGTACTCGTCATTCATATTTCTGCAACAAGCGTTGCATCATCACTCGACTCTTCATCAATGTCAAGCATAAGATACATCCCGTGCTCGAATAGCCCCCAAAGTAAAGATATCGAATACGGCCGTCTATTCTCAGAGCCATTATCAAAGCCGGGCGGAACTATATCATATGAGGGCTATCTCCGCGCCTTACAACTATATGGCCGGGAGGATCAACTGATAAATAGCCATAAGGTTCACAGATACGATATGTGGCTAGCACGGTACCCCGAACTTCATCAATCATACAGGGAACAAGCTATTCGAGACGGCTATAATCCATGTGGTGGCACGTCGAACGCCTTCGCCGGCATATACTATCCAACCCCACCGCCAGGCGATTCGTCCCGACAATCTCAAGCTGATTCAGGCCTCATTTACCTCCATGCCCCCTAGCATTTCCGTCAAGCGACGTCCAATACATCTGAGCCACCATCCCCAGGGTCTGAAGCTAGCCTAGAAACCATGGTGCCCCCAAGACGCACCCCACGGAACTCAACTGGTCAGTTTGCTCCCGCCGAGGACGCAATTGCGGACTATAAAGGAAATGTACAGGCAAGGTGCCCGGAATGCGATTGGCGCTGCAGAGAATGCCCTCCTCTTGGCCGAGTTGGTCAAGAGTCTCATTACCCCCGGTGTTACCGCCGACCAACACGAAAAGGCCCGGTCTATCCTCACATCCATGGGGGACCTCAAAGGACTAACTGCCAGCCTCAACATCATCGTCGCAGACCATGCTACTGAGTCTGAGTCCCCCCAGCTTGGGTCTGCCATTCGGGCGGCTTATAACTCTGGCGGAAGCGCTACAACAGGCTCCCGATTCAACGACACCCCAATTCCTATCGACCTGACCGGGTCCCTATCTGCCCGTAAGCGAAGGGCTACTCAGTTAGTCGATCTGGAATCAGATGAAGATCTGGCACAATTCGAGGAAGCCGCCGATCGAACCCGAGACGGTATTCCGACCACCCCACGACCTTTGCCTGCGATGGGTGGGACTAAAGGACTGACTACAGGTCTAGACATGATCATAGGCGAGCAATTCCCGGAACTGGCGCCTAGCTCAATCGACTCCGTTCTTCGAGCTGCACACGCTGGCCGCAGCGGAAGCGCCTCTAACACTTCCAAGAAGTTCAACGATAAACCTATTCCGATCGACCTTACCGGGTCGTCTTCCAGCCGGAAGCGCCAGGCACCAGATCATGACTCGGACGAGGACCTCCTGGGGGCATTGAACGCCCCAACTACAACACCCACCAGCGCTCCCCCTGTCCGCCGTTGCCCGCATGGCGGGGATTCATAAGTCCTTTGTTATGTCTATTGATACTCCGTATGCCGCTTTGCATCCCTAACTCAGAATCGACAGCCATGGCATCATATGTCAGTCCCGTTACTGACATTAGCTTCTTTACCAATGAGGCAGACACTCGCCAACTCGCCAAAGATACAGTATTTACTATGAGAGGCCTTGGATGGTAGCCTACTGCCAGACTAGCTATTCGGTACCAGCGGCCTACTACACTTGCAGAGTCCTTCGCACCTGTGCAGGTTGTCCCCGACAAGCTGACCCATAGTTTTGGGTCAGCCTTGGAAGCTACTTGATATAAAGAATGGGAACGAATGGGTGCAGATTATTTCTGCAGAGGAGGCTCGCACTCTCAGATGGGAGGATTATGATGCAATTGATCAGGCCCCTCAGGTTTCCGAAGGATGAGTAGAAGGAGACTTGACTACAGGCTTAGTACTAAGGTAGATCCCCAAAGAACAGACTTTCCCAGTCATATTATAATGTTTTCTTTCTTTTCCCCTCCATCATCATCCATCATCGAGATGGCAGACAAGATGACGAGAGGCATGTGGTTCAATCCCATTATCATCGACGACGATGAGCAAGGTATGACCATTGATATCAGCAACCTCAAGCCCATTTCACTGACGGTTTAGATACAGTTGAACTCGAAGGTGATCCTCTGCCCAGCACACTTCCTCTTTCCAACACGCTTCCTCTTCCCAATGGCCCTCCAGTTACCAATGGCCCTCCAGTTACCAATGGCCCTCCCGCTGTTCCCCTGCCGAACACGACCTATTCCCGCCGTCCGGTTTGGAACAATGCGCACAAGAAACCAGCTTTGCCGGTTGCTTCAGGAATTCTATAATAATTCACCTGCAGAATTCCACCGAAAGGTGGACCGAGCATATTCTCAGTTCCTTCATAAATTCAGTACAACTCCACAGTCATACCTAAGACGAATCCCACCAGTTTTTGATAATGGGAATTGCTTCTCTGGGTTCTCCCAGGTGTATCCATCGGCTACACTCACCCAACTCATGCAAATGGTACTACACGCAGAGAAAAGACAGACCTGGGTTGTTTTCCATGTATAAAATCAACTTTTCGAATTTTTTGGGATGCTGCGCCTCGCGCGCAGCATGAAGCGTTCTACATCCTGGTCCACCATACCAGAAACGACCTGCAAGGCCTGCTCACATGTGAGACTGAGGTCTCCCACCTATGCAATTGGAGGCGCTGTATCAACCCGCAACATGTTACACTCGACTCCCATACTACGAATATATCACGGAAAGCCTGCTTCAACCAGGCAGCAGGGCATTTCAGTGCCAACATTTCGGTGAAGGAATCATGTGATATTCATGACCCGCCATGCCTGCTACAGCAGGCAACGTTACCGACCACGGCAAAAGTAATCAATGAGTGGGCTATGGCTCGAGATCTAAGTTAGCCTAAGTTTAGGCATACCTTATGATCATAGTGTCCTAGGATTTATCCATGTTTTCTAAGCTTAGGCATAATTTACCCTAAGCTTAGGATCAGACAGGCTAAGATTTAGAAGAGAAGAGAACAGAACGTGAGGATTGGATATACTCCAGTAGTTGTGATCAATCTATTGAGCTTCAATCAGAGATACCTCTTCTTGGAATCCACTCCAAGACACCACAAAAACAATGCATTGTCTAGTGAGCAAATCTAAAGTCCAAACGCTGCTGGCCCTCATCCGTTGTGTTCAGAATGTAGTCCTGCTGCTGCTCCTTTGTCAAAGCATTCCATCTCGCATCGCGGACTTTATTCCTCCAGATATAGAAAGCCTTGACGATATAAAACAAGACAATGTTGGCAGACGTGATGCCAAGGATGACCCTGTTGCCTCGCCTGTACAGAGGCTGATCGTCTTCACGGAAGATGTTGGATGCAGCAATGTTACCAGTCTGCACGAACATATTGTACAAAGCAGCACTAATAGCTCTCGTGCGTACACTATTACTGTTCTTGGCGTTCCAACCGACGAGAATAGCATGGCAGTAGGGGTAACTCAAAAGACCTGTGATGAGAGCGTATCGAACCCAGGGGGATATGTCGCCAGGAAGAACGACGAGGGCAAGAACCCATGGGAAGATCCAAATGTTGGAGAGGGACGATAGCATGCCTCGTTCTTGGACACGCTCAGAGAGCCAGGTGATGATGAGTAAGTTGACAGCGTAGAGAAATTGTGAGGGAATAGCGAGAAGATTGGCTTCGAAGACAGAAAAGCCAATTTGACGCAGGATGAAAGAGAGATATGTGTTGAAGGGCGCCGGAGGGATGTACACCATGAGACCGATGATGTAGAGCGGCCACTGCTCCCAGTCCTTGACGGCTTTCCAGAGCTTGGGAAGATTGACAGCCTCTCTGAGAAAGGTGTTAGTCCGTACGCATAGTTGGTATTTCTGGGGCAGCATACCTGTTGTTCATATCACCCTTACTAGGATCATCGCGAAGAAGTCGGTTCACCATGATGTACTCTTCGCGTTCATTGAACCAACCATTCTTGCCACGGAACCAGCTCTTTGTTTGGCAGGGACCAGGAGGCATGAGGACCCAAGAGAAGAGACCGATGATGAAAGTGCCAATAGCTTCAAGGAGGAATCTAGAGCCCTGTAAGTTTGAGGTTCCAAAATTGGTAAAGACGGTACTTACAGCCATCGCCAACCTCCCCAGCCCAAAACACCACGCATCTGAAGGATACCAGCTGCGAGAAGAGATCCCAGGATGTTACTGGTGCTCAGGGCAGTCCAGAAGAAAGCCAGCCTGATTGGTAGCTCATTGGACTTGTAGAAGTAAGTGAGCCAAAGGACAATATCACTATTCCTGTCAGTTGTTACTCTCGTTTCAAGATGTGAATGACCTACGGGATGAATCCACCCATCAAAAGACCCAGAAGAGCCTTGATAGCAAAATAAGCACCCCTGCTATGCAGCGCAGCTTGGGAACCCGCAACGAGTGACCAACTGCAAATGAGGAACGGGATCCATCGATCTGCACCAAGCTTCTTGCTAATCAAGCCACTGGGGAGCTCAGCAGAAAGGAAAGACACAAGGAAGATCTAAATGGTCAGTTCAAGTACCGAGCTGAGCAGGGGTAGACCTACAGTTTGGCCGTAGTTGAAGTCATTAGTGTTCATACCTACTTCGGGCAACTAAAGGAAGCTATTAGTCAAACTTTCACTCCAGATGCATCGGAGAATTAACTTACCATGTTGTCGGAAATAGCACGGTTGATGTTTCGTCGGTGGAAGTCCAGGGAGAGGAACATGACCCATGCCCAGAGACAAATGCGGAAGTCGATCTAGAGACAAGCTCATGTTAGTCAACTGACCTCCAGACAGCCATATAATGGTTTCAGTATAAGTCCTGTGGTAGAGCAAAGTACCTTTCTAACCAGCTTCTTCTCTTCCTGAGCAGTCCAAGTGAAGCTTGGATCGAACCGATGTCGATTCTCATATTGAGCATTCTCATACACCTTCCTCCAACGATCCGCAACCTCTGGATCCGAGAAAGGATGCTCGATTGACGAATTGGCGGTCTCATCACCGCTGTCAAAACGACGGTCCTCGGAGTCAGTCTTGCCGATGACCCCTTTGGAGTCCTCAACGGCAGCCATTTTAGATCTTAGTGAGGGACAATAGTGACAGCTGAGAGCAAGTAAGTCCTCGGAGAAAGAGAACAAGAGGGAGGGCCGCGGAGATGTCGAACATGATGTGATGTTGTGTGGTGCAGGGCTGGACTTATAAAGGCTGGCAGTTCCCCTACCAAGACTAATTCCTTTAAGCTATTGATCTAAAATTTACAGTATTTGCCCCCATGCTTCTTGGGATGCCTCTATGAGAAGACACGGGGGTTATCAATGTCGCGATGGACTACGCAAATCACCTCAGGGCTCGGCGAACGAGTGTTTTCTGGGCATGACCCAGCCGATTCAGGGTTAATCGACGCCTCCAGGTCAACTACGACGCTGGGATACTGAACCAACATGGACAATCGATCAAGCTACAACAGCTTCTGTTAAACCTGGGGGTTCGATCTAGACCATTAGCCACTGCCAAGGAACCAATAAAAACCTCTCGATAAGTCAAGAGATTTAAGCTTACAATTGGTACGAGAGATGGGGTGCTCTGGAACTAGCCATGGTCGAGTTCGGAGGTTTGTCCTATCTCATGAGAATAGAGGCATGACGTGCTTGCGATAGGGACCAATCGCTGAGGGATCCGACCGAGACGCCGTGAAATGGGAATAATTACGCTTCTTATGGAGAAATCTTCGGACTTGGCGTTGTTCGGCAGTTGGAAGCGTTACGGGGCATTTGGGTGATGGCTGAAGTCGAGTTACTGGGGTCGACTATTAGATGTACATTTCCCGACAATAGATATATTTAAGACAACTGCAACTCTCAAATTTTGAGCCACAAAGACTTACAATACCTACAAAACCCATTCTATAGACATCTTGTACTTCTAAAGAGTTATGGCCGATAACCGAGACATCGACTCTCCCTCTCGATAACCCCGACTGATAGGCATATTGCGTGACCCATCCCCAGGAATTGCGCCAACTCACCACCACCCTCGAGGCCTCAACCACGAGATCCGACATTGCGCAATACCATGCTATAACGCCGTGATAAATACTCTCGGATCGCCAAGTTACTCTACATTGCAATGTTACACTCTCCGTCCCTCTCGGCCTTTGCGTGATTTGATTCGCGTCTTGTTGATCAACGCAATAGATGCGATGCTTGCGCGATGTCTTTGGATGATGACAATGGTTGACAATTACAGTTCGTCATTGCGAGTTCTCTATTGCGGATGCATACTTCCCCGCGCTGAGAGTATGATGGGAATGGGATTTGTCAGATGAGGAGTGTGTGGTATATAAAGGTCGTAGAGGTCCAGGTGAACTACACATTTGACGTTAATCCCGTATCAAAGACTTATACAATATTTGATAATACTCACTCAAGATGGCTCCCTCAGCTGTTGAGACTCAGGCTCCTACAGTCGATGCACAGAAAGTAAAGCTATACCCCGGCCACGTCGAGGGCGTTTACAAAGAGTTATCCCCCGTCGCCTACCGTCGTGAAGCCGAAGAGAAGGGCATTGACGGCCACGCTGCCGCAAAGGTATATCACTTCCTCTCTCACATGCACTCATTACACTAACACCAGTATCTCAGTACCCAAACTATCTCCCAACATGGAACAAAGACCAAGTCTACCCTCCCCTCGAGCCTTTCGAGCACTACGAGCACGGCAAAGACGCAGACCCAACATTCCCCAACCTCCTCAAACCCACCACAAAGATCTCCCATCTCACACCCACAATCGGCACTGAGATCGAGGGCGTCCAACTGAGCAGTCTCTCCGACGCCGGCAAAGACGAACTAGCCCGCTACGTCGCCGAGCGCAAAGTCGTCGCCTTCCGCAACCAAGACTTCGCCGACCTCCCCATCTCCGAAGCTCTCAAGTTCGGCGGCTACTTCGGCCGTCATCACATACACCCCACGTCTGGTTCGCCAGAGGGCCATCCCGAGATCCATCTCGTGCATAGAAGTGCGGGTGATAAGTCGTACGAGGAGTTCTTCAAGACGCGTGTCAGCTCTGTGGCGTGGCATTCTGATATTACGTATGAGCAGCAGCCGCCGGGAACGACGTTTCTTTATGTCCTTGATAACCCTGATACTGGCGGTGATACCCTCTTTGCGAATACTGTTGAGGCTTATAATAGATTGTCGCCGACGTTTCAGAAGTTGCTGCACGGACTTAAGGCGACGCATTCTGGGATCGAGCAGGTTAATGCTAGTGTGAAGAAGGGGAGTATCAAGAGACGTGAACCCGTTGTCAATGAGCATCCTATTGTGCGAACACACCCTGTTACCGGGGAGAAGTCGCTCTTTGTCAACCCTCAGTGTAAGTTACCTTGCGCACGACTTGGAGAAACAAGCTAATTGTTACAAGTCACACGAAGCATTGTCGGCCTCAAGAAGGAAGAGTCCGATGCCATTCTCAACTTCTTGTATGAGCACATCGCATGGGGTGCTGACTTCCATGCTCGTGTGAGATGGCAGGAAAAGACTGTTGTCGTCTGGGATAACAGATCGGTTCAGCATACTGCCATTGTTGACTGGCAGTCTGGTCAGCGACGACATCTTGCTCGCATCACACCACAGGCTGAGAGGCCATATGAGACCCCTTTTGAGGGTTAGATCTAAGATCAGATAACAGAGAAATAGTATATAGGACAGTGTTGAGAATTCACACATCCCTGAAGCGGAACCAAGAATACAAGTCATACTGCATATCGAATCATGCTCATTATGATGTGTCACACAAGCAACTTTGCGTGTCAATAGTTTCATTGATATCTCGACATGCCTCATCTGGTATCTTATCCCAACCAGCCACCGTGTTCATAAAATACTTCGTTTCTCATCCAACGCCGCACATGATATTCCCAAGCAACATAAACCGCCCTCTCTATCTATGCATAAAGCTCAATTCATAGTACTCCAAACCTGATGCCCAAGCATTGTCGTCAATAGCGCAATCCCGTACTTTCCAGCGCCTTCGTTCTCCTGAAAAACCTCCAGTGCAAGCCAGCAAACCGCTGCCAGCTCGACTACATTCAGCGCAGAACTGATGTATGTCGCTGTCGTAGGGAGCCTTGTTTGCCGGCTTGTTTCGCCTGTCTCTCGCAACGCAATGATACCAACTGCAGATAACAATGCAAGCTGGACCTCTCGTCCAAAAGGCATAGAAACTGCTACGGTGAGACCCCAGAAAACGAGCATCACGGCCAGAGCGGTGAATTCAACACCAAGGTTGTCGAACTGAGGTGTACCAGGAGACACACGAGTGTCTGAGCCCCTTCTATGTGTGGAGACTCCTGAATGTTCATCTGGATAACTTTGTTCCTTTCCCAAAGTAAAGCTCTGACTCAAGAGGTCAGCCAGCCCATTAGCCTCGTCATTGCTGCGTTCAGGAGCAAAGAAACTGGGCGGCTTGAACGAAACTTCACGTCCGTCATCTTCATTCTCGTCCTTCTTCTTAGCCGCGCCTCGGAAGAAAATACTCTCCTGCTGTGCCGGCTTGGTTCTGATAATCGGCGCGTTAGGAGGGTTTCGTATACGCTGGGATGGGTTCGTCGGCGCAGGAGGGACCTTGTACCAGAAAGGGCTTGTTTCAGCGCTCACGGGTGCCTCTCCAAAGGATTTCCGGGGTCCATTAGAGGAGGGCGTGTTTTGGAAAGCTCGGTATGGTGACTGAGATTGAGTCTGAGATTCGGTTGGTGTCCAATCCATCTCGTCCGAATATCCAACATCTTGTGTCTTTCGAGGTGTGATGTTTAGAGCGTTGAATTGGGTACGAGTGCTTCCTGGGGCCCTATAGGAATTGCCTGGGGGGAGTGGTTGTGGTGAAAATGTCCTAATAGGTGACGGATTGAACCGATCCGGCTGAGGTGTTGCTGTAGGAGAGTCTAAGGCTTCATTCAACAGTTCTGAGAAGGTTTTTGGTTCCTCTCTCTTCTCTCGAGTAATCCTAGGTTGCTTCGGTGGCGAAAACGTTGTGGTTGAGGTGCCAAACAGGGGTGTGGTATCGACTTTGATAGACCTTTTTGCGGCAGAATATATCTAAACAGATTAGTACAGCTTCGTAGAGGCGCGGCTTCTCCGCCAAAACTTACCATGACCATAACAACTGACATAACCAAGTGCGCGCTAAGTTTGGTGTTCCGCGATTGAGCCTGTCCTCCATCCATCTCCAACACGCGGCGGAATAGGATGCGGAAGAAGACAATCAACCCCTGAAAAGCATACCATTGTGTAAAGCCCAGGAGGTGTCTTGTGAAGCCTCGGCTGACTTGTACGAACTGAGGATTCCACCACGCGGATAGTATACTCGCAACAACGGCGCTGTTGATGAGAGTATCCGCTGGAGGAAGAAGTGCCACAGCCAAGCCCAGACCCTTCACAGCCAGCGTCGACCAGCTCCTATCGTCCGGGTCGTACATTCCCACATCTTGGTGTTCCAACGCAAGAGTAATTGCTCTCAGATGCCACAGCATCTGCATCACCAATCCTCCCCACCATAACCCCTTGCCTAGGCTATCAACCCAATCCAGAGCGCCCTTCTTTTCAGGTGAAATCTTTCTCCCTCTGCTCTTTTCCATCATCCTTCGAAGATGATCCGTCTTGGCCGTATATCCCGCCCGTCGAATCTGACCATCAACTCTCTCGGCGCATTCGTCACAAACTTGGGGATATCGTTCCTCCAACCCCTTTCGGAATCTGTAGTAATTTCGCTCGAGCTCGGGATAATCGGGGTGGTTCGTATCGTCAGGTAGATACTGCGCCAGAGATGACGTAAATAGTCGCTGATTCTTCAGGCATGTTGCGCAAAAGATGCTATCTTTTAGTGAGGCTGGAGGTGAATGTCGAGGAACAGCGTATTGGGTTGCAGGAGCTTCACGTTCGGTGGCTACTGGAGGATCCGTAATCTCTCCATTCTATTCGCAATTAGCGACTGCGTCACAATACCGAAAGGGCGTTCATACTTCATCGAGGTAGTTTGTCGCATCGCATGATAGGCATAGAAACTGGCGTGTGATGCCGTCATATTTTGTATTGGACCTCTTCCCGCAATAAAAGCAGGTTAGATGTCTGGTCCCTCGCAGGCGTGGCATAATGTCAAAACCATTGCCGTACCAAAGGGACAAAGATATGAAAAATTACGGTGATGTAAAAAAGGGTTCCAACGAGCGTGTTGTTGATCGTCGTAAAAAACAAATCAAGGATGATGACGGTTGTTTGGGATGGTTTCTGCCGGGCGGTCAGGGGACTTTTTAGAGGCCCAGGAACCCTTGTAGCGGGGCCGCAGTTACACACCCCTGTCCTGAGGTGTAACAAGAGCTGCTGGCTTAGTACTCTACAAGACCCAATACCTAGGTTCTTCAATGGGGGGTTCTATAATGAGAATTGAGGTTAATGGGATGAATCTACTCTTCTAGCAATATTCTTTCTCAATCTCTAAAGGTCTCCAAATATGATGCTGTAAGGACAAGAAAGACCCAAGCTTCAGTGGCTTCTCAGCCCTGTAAAGCATCCTTCTAGAAGGTCCGCAAGTGGAGGTCACGTCACCAATATCACCCAGCTTCACTTAGCTTCAGCTTTATTTGCTACATATTACACACATTGCAGCATCTCACAACTTCACTCCCATACTCACTCTGCCATTAATACTATCTTCCAATCTCATCACCAACTCCCAAACAATGCCATCATCATGACCACTCAAGCCTCATCGTCACACCCTCTCCCTCCTCCCCTCCATCTCACAATCCGCTTCACAACAGCCCAACCAGATCTCGAACTCGACATCCCCTCACCCCAAACAACAACCGTCTTCGCTCTAAAACACCTCCTCCGCACGCGACTGTCATCCAAAAGTCGACTACGCCTCATTCACCAAGGCCATATCCTCCCCGATGCGTCAGCGCTGAGCTCGGTCCTCAAACCACATCCTGCGCCGCCGCCTACCAATGATGATCCGAAGGGGAAGGGCAAGGCTGTCGAGGGTGCGAATGTGTCGCGGGTCTATGTTAATTGCTCCATTGGTGATGAGTTGTCGAGTGAGGAGTTGAAGAAGGAGGAGGAGGAGGCGCTTAAGCCACCGAAAGAAGCGACTGGTGATGGTTCGAAACCTGCGACTTCAACGAGGCCGCGACCACGGGGATTCGATCGATTGCTGCAGTCTGGATTTTCGCCTTCAGAAATCGCAACTTTGAGAACACAGTTCACATCAATTCATACATCACGCTTCACACCAGACGCTATGCCATCGCCTGACACCCTCCGCAACATGGAAGACGCATGGATCGACAACAACGCTGAAGGTATCCCCTCCGGATCCAATCCACTCGATGACGAAAACTCCGGCATGGCTTCTGTACTAGAAATACTAATCAAAGCCATGATGGTCGGATTCTTCTTCCCACTTGGAAGTCTAGCATGGCTGATGCGCCAGGAGGGTATCTGGAGTAAGAGATGGCAGATATTCGTTGGCTTTGGTGTTGTCTTTAGTCTTTTTATTGGGTTTATCATGGAGCTGTCAGGAGACCGGCCTTAGTAGAGCCTTGAAGCGCACCAGATGGTGCTCAGTGCTTCAACGGCGGTATTATGTTTGGCTTGGGGGTATCGAGTGTTCAGGCGTTGATCTTGGACGTTGTCATGCCAAAGCATGGGTTACAGCGGTTGGGTGGCGTTATGGCTTTACACGCATTCTATATGCTGCTCTCCAGGGCAGGAGAAACAGACAGAATATACCACAGCGATTAAATCACGCGTCTCAGTACATCAGTCCCAAGCCTTCATCAATTCTGGATAGCTTTTATAAAGTCTTGCAAGTTCCATGATTCCTTTTAAACTCAGCCGAAGCTAGAGTAGGTATGCAGAGCAGCAAGCGTTGCAATTTCTGTATGTAAATCTCCATGCTGATTCCTCGTAGCCTCCAAGTTGCTCTATTAATTTAGATATCACTTTGACCAAGGTTCGCATAGGTTTATTCCTAATCCCTCGAGCTCAAGGTATACTACAACTCTTTTTTCCACCCCGACACGCCAGACTCCCAAGCCGGTGAAAAATATTGAAAAAAAAGAACACATTACATGATATTTTCCCCATTTTATAGGTACAAGCTCTGCGCGGCCACAATATCTCTACGGATCTTGGATAAACTGTCCTCGAACTTCTTCGTTAGATCGTCGTTGCCCATAACCTTGGCGGCCTGGCCCATCTGGCGAAGCAGCTCTTCCAGACGACGGAAGAGACGGATCAGAGAGCCTTCGTAGACCTTTGTCATTTTGCTGGAGTGTGTTAGTAACTCTGCTGTAGCGGAATAAAAGGACGACTTACCAAATCTCAATGAAAGGACGTCCTTGGGCCCATGCGTAGACCGTCTCCATCAGCTGCCACTTGAGCTTCTGGATATATTCCTCCTCATTGACCTCAAGCTTGCATTCCTGGCTGACCTTGGCAATGATGCGAGCCTTTGCCTGAATCTCACGATAAGGTTTCGATAACTCTTCCTTGAGCTGGGTTGTCTCAATCTTCTCATCGAAGATAAAGCAACTCATGACGGCAGCACACATCTCAGGAGTAAGCTCGTTGAAGAATCGGTCGAAGAGCAATTCGGAGAGAAGCAGCTCGTGGCCTTCGGTGGATGAAATCTCACAGGCGACGCGAGCCTTTAGCTGGACAACTTCGGAATCGTTAATAAAGCCGAGACGTCGCAGCACACGCTTGCGAGACTTGAGTTCGTCCATCTGGGCAATACTGTACGCCTTGGCGATGGACTTCTTGGTCTCCTTGACCTTCTCGGTGAGCTTAACCTTGGCGTGGTACTGGTCCCAAAGAGCAGGAAGAAGGGGCGATAGGTGAAGAGGATTAGCCAGAAGTCGGGACTCGAGGACTTCGATCTTGCGAAGAAGCTTCTTGAACGATTCATCGGTGATTTCCATGTTCTCGATGGGGTCCAGAACAGGCAGACCATCGGGGAAGCGGCGCTTGACCTCCATCAAAGACTTTGTGAGCGTCTCCCTTTCTGACTCAGACTTGAGGCCATCCTTAGGTAGGAAAAGTCGAATCTGACTAATAGCCTTGATGCAAGTTAGAAGACAAGGGACAATAGCAAACTTGACGTCGTCGTCGTTGTCGTCGCCGAAAGGTTTGAGGCCAACGGGCATAGGGGCATCTTCGACGGGTTGAGTGGGGTAGAAATCCGCACTGGATCGGGAGATGGGAAGAAGCACGTCAATGACATAGGATTCCTGGGGGGCATATTCGGGTTCACCCATCTTGGGCGCGCGGCGAGGGGTCTGGTTGACGATAACGCCCCAGCCAAAGTCGGTTCCGGTTCCAGCAATAGTCTCGTTCTCGTCCTTGGGGTTGTAAATCTGCACCAAACGGCCTGGCTGGAGGTAAGAAATACTGTAGTTGGGGTGCTGGATAACAGTGCGCATATCCTTAGTATAAGCGCTGAGCTGCTGTCGAATCTGGTAGTAGTCCTTGACCGTGGACTCGTCGGCGATGCTGGTGTTGTCGCGCTCCTGTTGTAATGACATCAACTCCTTCTCCAAAGAGGGGACGCTAGCTGCGTTCTGGAATTGATGGAAGCATCGCTCCAGCATAAATTCGGGAGAGATAGCCTCGATACGTAGCAAGTTGAGAATCATGTTGTAGCCGAGGTAGAACGCTGAGTTGAGTCGATCTTGGTGGCCAGTGACAATCTCCTTGGCGGTGTCGGGTTCAAGCTTGTCGTCAATCATCATGATAACAATACCGCGAGCATCGAGACCACGACGACCAGCACGTCCAGCCATCTGGATGTACTCGGATGAAGTGAGAGGGCGTCTCTTGACACCATCCCACTTGGTCACTTGGGTGAAAACAACAGTCTTGGCAGGCATGTTGAGACCGATGGAAAAGGTCTCGGTCGCGAAAAGAACCTTGATGAGAGACTCCTGGAAGAGAATCTCGATAGTCTCCTTGAGGATGGGTAGCAGACCAGAGTGATGGACACCGATACCTCGCTCCAGAAGAGGTAGCAAGTTGATAATCTGGGGAAGCTCTCGATCTCCCTCTGACAAACTCTCAATAGCGCTGTTGAAAACCTTGCGGACCATGGCCTTCTCGGAATCGTCGTTGAAGCTGAGTGACGAAATGTTCATGGCCAGGTTCTCACACTCTCGCTTGCTAAAGTTGAAAACAATAACGGGGTTGAACTTCTTCTTGATGGTCATTCGAATAATCTTGGAGATATCCGAGCCACTGTCAGCGCCACCCTTGTTGGTCTTCTTGTTCTTGCCCTTTCCTTTCTGACGAGCATTAGGATCATTGGGGTCAGCGCCCTTCTTTTCCTCAACCTCTTGCATGACCTTATTGAAATTCTGCTCGTTGAAGTTGCTCTTCTCATCAACGATGAGACGAGCGCCGGTACCACCACAGGGGAAGAAGTAGTTCTGTAGAGGAGTAGGTCGGAAATCGGTATACACAACGTGACAAGCTTGATGATGGATCTTGGCAATCCATTCGGCGAATTGGAAAGCGTTGGGAATGGTGGCAGAGAGGAAGACGTATCGGACCTTGTCGGGAAGCATGATGATGGTCTCTTCCCAAACAACACCTCTTATCTTGTCTCTCATGTAATGAATCTCATCAAAGACGACCCAAGCGACTTCTCGCATAATCTCAGAACCGCGATACAACATAGATCGCAAAATCTCAGTCGTCATGACAAGACAACTTGCCGTAGGGTTGATAGTAACATCACCAGTCATGAGACCAACATCTCCAAAGATGGCTTCGAAATCTCGGTACTTTTGGTTACTTAGAGCCTTGATGGGACTTGTGTAGATTACTCTTTGGTTGCGCTTCAAACACTGTGCGACAGCATACTCAGCGACAACAGTCTTTCCGGCAGAAGTGTGCGCGGAAACAAGAACACTCTCCTCTCTCTCGATAGACGCCACGGAAAGACTCTGGAAAGGATCGAGCTTGAAGTTCCATGTTCGCGCGGGTTGCTCGGGGGCCTTGTGCTCAGAAAGGGGGACGTATTCGTAGTCTAGATCCGGAGGCAGGGCTACCTGATGCTGAATATTGTGCGACAGAACAAGCGATGAATCCTGCTCTGTGAAAGTAGCTGCGCCAGCAACTTCTCTCGACTCGGCCGTCTGGAAAGTATCTGCCATGACAGGACCAACACCGTCCTCCTTCTTCCTTCGTTTTGAGTCCTGCTGACTGGCACTCTCCGAAGACTCTTCATCGTCCGAAGAATCTCCTTCGTCTTTTGAAGACTCGGTCTTGGCGTCCATGTCAACGTCCTCAGTTTTCGCAGTATCGCCATTCTCGCCGTTTATCGCGTTTGCCTTTCTCTTTTTCGTGTCACCCTTGCGATTCGGCACATGCTCATCTTCGCTCGCGCTCGGGGCGTCCACCTTGCCCTCGAACACATCAAACATCTCATCCATGCTGGGCGGTGTTTTACCGCGATCGGCTTCCGATCGCTACCTGCAGGAAAAAGTGATCGAGATCGGGTGGCTGATTCAAGTCGCGTGCTAGTCCTTGGAAGAAAATTTTGGTATATGAAAATTGAAAAATGTTGCCTTTTCGTGTACGCAAGGCAGAAAAGAAAAAGCTCGTCGAAAAAATAGGCGTGAGCTTGTCGTCCTGTACAACACAAGCGAGGAATCGATCGATCGTCCCAATTCGTGGTACACGGGCCTAGGCGATTAAAAAAAGTTGGTTGATGGGAAGTGGGTTGGTTGCGGCAGAAAAAAAATCCCCTGGACAAGCTGTGGGCGGTGAATGTCTTCAGCGACCGGGAATAGGTAGGTCAGGTCGACAGACACTAAGCTCAGATCTGTATTTTCAAGTAAATACGACTAGATTTGCATTATCTCAGTGATCGCATAGTATATTTTCTTCTAAACTAGGCAGATCGCACCTATAATCTACTCAAAAAAATGCTCACAGCTAACTAAATCTATCGTTTTTCCTTGCCGAGTCCGCTGCGGTTTAGAGCCGACGTCACGTCTCCAAACTTACGATCCAATCACAGCCGATTGGAGATTCCATGTCAGCAAAGTACAAAGTATCTCTGCACGTGACCTACTAGCGTTTTGCTCTCCAAACCTCAGACCACCATCTCTGACCTCGGATGCTATCATCACTGACACATCCCCAAGCTTCCATTTCGCAATCTCCACTCCTCACCGTCAAGGTACGTCGACCCCCGAGCCATTGACCAGCTCGCCACTCCTCTCGCAACCATCGCGAACTGAATTGACCCTTTACTCGCTCCCGCAGATGCTCTCCCGCGCCGCCGCCCGTACCACGACCTCTCTGGTCACCAAGCGAGGTTTCCAGACCACCCGCGCCCGCATGTCCTCGCCCTACCACTACCCCGAGGGCGCCTACAGCAACATCCCCTTCAACCCTCGAAGCAAGTGGTTCGGCCTCGGATACTGGACCTTCATGGCCACCGGCTTCTTCGCTCCCTTCGGCATTGCTGGTGCGTGGTTTCCGTCCCGATGTTCTCCGACTCACGATGCTAACGAGCTGCGCAGTCTACCAGACCTACAAGCCCCAGTAAATTACTCGCCTGTGGATTGGATTTGCTGTTTGGTTGAGAGACTGGGAAGCCTCGATGTGGAATGTGGTGTAAATATCCGAAATAGACATCGGTCATTCTCGACTCTTGATTCGAAATTTCATTTGTTCGACCATCAGCTATATCGAACCATACGTGAAAATGCGATTATAAAAATCGCTAGCTATGCAATTCCAAGCCAACCGGATCTTTATATACAGAACTCTAGAGCCCCGGGGTATTATTCTAAGTTAAAGTGCATGGTAGTACAAAATCTACTGTTACATCATAATCTCGTTCCATCTTTTTTATATCTTCGATACGACGGGCCGTCCCATTGACCCGTCGACGACTTCATGTCTGCGCCGTCAAGAATGGTCTGGAGAATGGATTCGATAAACGGCTGTCGGTCCACCGGAATATCCCAGCGCTTCTCCATCTCATCATACACTTCGATAACGGTCTCGTTTGAGCTGCACTTCTTAGCAGCTCGCAAGGCCCAAATGACCAACCATCTGTCGATGGTAAACCCTCTTATGCTTTCGTCTCGTGCTTGGTACATTGCCTTCAACACCCCTTCTAGCCGCTGCTCACTCCATTCAGAGCCAGTAAAGCCACCATGGGAGTAGAATCCTTTGAATAAGGACAAGAAGATCGTCGCGTGAATGGGAATCTTGAGGAACTTCATCTCATCAAGAAATTGTGCCACCTTGGCCAAGTCTCCAACTTTGACAGAGTAGTGCTCGACGAAAAGTTTGTATGTGTGAAGGTTTGGTGAGAGTTGCATTTGCTTCTGCAAGGGCTGTTGAAGCTCGGGATGCTTCTTGCCGATTCTCGTAAACATCATCAACACCTTGGTAATGACCCGACCCATCCCATAGTCCCTATCCGGAATATTGGGCGCCATTTCGTGACCGGACTTCATCCTCTCATATGTCAGCTCAGCCGCTGACTCCTCACCACATCGCAACAAGCCCGATATCACACAATTGAGCACAACAGTGTCAATCATTTCACTCGCCTCAACCATGTCTTTGTAGGCAGCCCGAATCCCATTCGAGTCCATCTTGAGTCCGAAATAGTGTATCAGACTGACATGATGGTATCGATTGTACTGATAACCTCGGCTTTCCATCTCGTTGTAAATCATGTCCGCGAGAGCAAAATTTCCGGTTTTTGACGCAGCATCGAAAAGAATGTTGAACGTAACTTCGTTCCCTTTGGCGTCGGGTGATCGCTCCATCTCTTGCCACAATCTCAAAGCAGTATCCATCTCGGTCGTCGTTACGCGAGCTGCATATTTCGTTGCAAAAGCCAAGGCATAGTTCCAATGCGTCCGTCGCAGCGTCAAACCTGCGGTTTTGACGTCGGCGATCAGCGCAAAGTAACGCAGCATCGACTCTGAGTTTCGTTTAGGAGGTAAACCCATAATCTTCAACAACCTGTTCCGCCATGGCCAAGTGAGATACAACATCCTTGGTTCTGGAAGCTGAAGGTACAGGTCGTATATAGGTTCGAGGGTTGCTCGGTATGGGTGGCGGAGCTTGTACGATATGGCTTTGCATAATTTTGCGATCAACTTTTTCGTCTCGTCATCGGCCTTGAAGGTCTCATCCTCCGTCGGATATTCAACATCTCTTTTGTTTTCCGACACTTGAACTTTCTGGCCGTCGGCGGGGGCATAACCCCTTCGGTATGGGTCCCGATAGTAGTCCAAGTGCTCTTCAACGGTTCCCGCGTCTTCCTGTGGCACAAGAGCCATGAGGTGTCGAGGGTCGTGGCCATACTGAGTATGGAATCTCTGATTTATCGGGGGTATCGGCGCGGCGGCAGCGGAAGCGGTGCTATAATTGTTCAGGACAGGTCGGGAGCGACGGCAAGGCAAGGCACGTCGAGCCTCGGTAGCGGGCGAAAAGGTCGAGAGAAGCCATAACGAGCTCTTGGAACAAGAGGACGGGGATCTCGAGTTCAATCTTCTTCTCTGTGTCTCTTTACCAGCCTCTCTCACAGTGCAGAGACTCCTCCTTGCGGTAGTAACCCCAAAACTGGCCGACGCTCGGTTCGAAAGCACCGCACAGAGGGAGCCGTCTATTCGACTAGAGACTTTCATGAGCTCCTCCTCATGATGCTGCGACTTCTGATTCGTAGCCGGAGCGATATTTTGTCTCGAACTGTGGATTTGGGCAAGGGAAATGGCGCTGAGAAAGAAATCAGATCGGCAATCTCTCTCAGGAAGAGCTAATGCCAGCGGAAGTTGAGACGGGAGGCTTGTTCTTGTAAGTGGGACCTTTTTCGAGATGGTTTTTTGCTGCACTGTCATTCGCGCCGAGCTATGGGGAGATACCCCAGATGACGAGTGAAAATAAAAGCCGCGCTGTATCATATGAGATGTAAACAGATAAAGCAAGGTAGGTAGGAGATTTCTTTGAAGTACAAACAAACAATCAATTTTATGTAGGGCCATATCTTAGTTTATCATCTATTAACGCAAATAATGTTATATATTCCATCTGAAAAGTAATTTGTACCTGTATATTTGGTTCTACTAAATTCAATGTCTGACCTTTATTGTCAACATCCCACCCGGCGTTAAGATTTACCGATGCATCTCCAAAATTTCCACTCACCACCACGACATTGCGGCTCAAGCCTAGTCCCGTGTGGCATCACTCCCAATCAGAGCGTCAATTGATACCGTAAGGCCGCCTCTATTTATATCGCCATACTCAATTGAGGCTCTACTGACACTGCCGTAGAATAGACCATGGGAGGCAGACAGATCCGACCCGCAAGGGTCCTACAAACAGTCACGGAAGAGCTCAACCACAACGTCCTCGGCGACAAATCCATCCCTACGCCGCCATGGTATAACATCATGCAATCCGTCCCTCCGGCCGAGACACTCGTTCGAAACGTCACCCCCCGTCTAAGATCGCCGAACCTACAAGCTAGAAAGCCAAAGAACCTCTATCGGCCTCAAGGGATATGGTATCGTGAGGATAGGCTGCGATCAACGTTCTATCGAGACCATCCTTGGGAGTTGGCGAGACCTCGGGTTATTCTTGAGTCAGACGGAAAGGATTACCAGTACTGCGATTGGAGCAAGGGCTTGAGACAGCCTAATATTCCTTTATCGGGTGAATGGCAAGTTTCTCTGGATCGGTAGTCTGATGGGACCAAGCTAACATTCTATAGTGTTGTTCAACGACAATTATGGTTGATGGAGAAAGAGAAGCTGTCAGAGAAAAAGGCATACGATATCACACGCCGCGAATTCTACCGTCTACGCCAAGAGGAAGAGATCGAGAAGCGAGTGGCCCTCGAGGAGGCCAAGCACGTGGGCGCTTACTTTGGCAAGTCCCGCATTGATGTTTCGCACCAGCTCGAGGACCGTGAGTTCGAGAACTGGAAGATCTGGGCTGGAAAGGAGACGGAGCGACAAGAGGCGAGTCGCAATTCGGAGATCGAGGACTTTGGTCTCGAGGAGGTGGAGGAGGACATCGCAGATGATGCAGAGCCAGAGGAAAAGGCCGAGGCTGTTGAGGGCAAGAAATCACCTTGATAGCATTATATCAGGGAGGGCGGATGATACCCGTCATGTACACAAACCATGTAACCTTTATTGTCTATGTATCAAAAAGCATCAACGCATATTCCAAGAGATTCTTGGGTTGGGATTTCAACCCATCATCTTATCATCTGTCGATGAAATATCCGGTCGCCTAGCGTTGAAGACCATCTCACCACAGTTCCTGAGCCCATACTTATCAGCAACTTCTTGGTGCTGTACCAAAACGTCCGCGATGCCAGTGTAGTAGAAGAGCTTGCCCGTGAGGCTCAGGGTACTGATGCGCGCCCAAGACTCGATATAGATGAAGTGCATTGAGTTCTCGGGTATCCTGCCCAGGAGCTTGAGAATGTGCACTGCCAGGCCGACAAAGAAGCCAGTCGCGGGTCCGTTGGAGTAGATACAGGTAGGATATGCAAGCTCGGCGCCATCAATCTTGGGTGGCGGAGTCAACAAAGCCGGAAAGATGCTGACCAGGCTGAGAAAGGCCGTGTAGGGGGTAGTCAGGAGTGATTGGTGAACACGGCGCGCACGAGTGACGGTGAAAACGTCGTATGCTCCTGGGTTGGTCCCCTCAGCAGCACACAGTGCCTTCAGGTCTGCTTCGTAATCTTCAAGATGATCCTCCGACATGGTATCACCGGAGGAGATCAAGTACCGTCGGTGAAAACCATCAAAGTTGCAGAAGCCATCGTCCATCATCATGAGCATCTCCTTAGTGTGACCACCACTACCTAGACAAACGATTATATAACCAAAGGGAGTGCGACGTTGGTTATGAGAAGACAGTTCTCTGCTCACTGTTCTGCGGCGACGCCTGACAAGTCGGATATGAAGAGCCTTGGTTTTGTCAGTATCGGAGGGTGAGGTTTGGTTTCGATTGTGAGATTTGGCTTACAGAGAACACAATAAGAAGGGTGACGATGTAGATGGACATGGCGGAGAGAAAGGCCACGAGCGGTCGGGGCGAGGCAAGGGCGCCTATCGCAAGCCCTACGCCTGCAGCGACGATAATCATCACCATGTTTGCGTTGAGAACTCTCGATGGTAGATTGATGTCGCCGTGCTCGTACTGTGAAGTGAGTGAGGTTGGCGTAGAACTTGACAGGTGGACCTTTTATCTTCGCACTCTAAGCAAACCACTTGGTGATCGAATTCAGAAACCAAAACAAGAAGGGTCAAAAAGCGAAAGAATTATATCCACCTTGAGCGGAGGCAATGATTCAATGAAGACTTTGTGTTGCTTTTCAGTCTGTTGCACAAATATTCATCTGCACCTCTCGACGTGACAAAGTTGAAAGTGGCGTCTGGCACTGGCACTGGCAGCAGAGACCAAGTAATTCATTAAGCCAGCCAAGCTCATAACGCTGAGATGCGTCTTCTTCGAGATTGCATATGAACACACCAAACACAATTTACCATGTTGAATCAAGTGCACAACCTGCATGTTCTCTTTTAGCTTTACAATCAAATTTTACGACCGTCTGCTATAAAGACCGGGACTCAATGGAGTTGCTGAACTGACTTACAGTGTTGAATTGGACTACCCTGGATCAACCCTTCATGTTTCGATCCCACCCCTTCATCGTACAAGCCAGTGTAATTCCAGAGCACATATTTACCAGATTATCTGATAACCGCTGCTTTAAAAAAGGAAGAAGAAGAAGAAGAAAAAGAAAAAGAAAAAAACTCCCGCCTAAAAACCCTTGAGTCCAAATGTTCGCCTCACATTACAGCGTTCTCTCCAACACAAGCTTCATTCAGCAAAGCAAGCAAGTCCAATTGTCACTTGACAGTCGAACTACAACCCAGTACTCAAACAATTTAGAAGAAACGTCGCTTCTTCTTGGGAATAACCTCCTCCTCAGGCACTTGCCCTCCAACAAGTCTTCTCATCGCCTCTCTTCCAGAGTCATCGATGACCTCCTTCATCCCTTCACCAGTCGCAGCCGAGCATTCGATGTATTTGTGTGCGCCAATCCGAGTGGCCTGCCAAGTTGCCTAAAAAGGTCAGAGCATGATTCACGGGATCGAAAGGAGTTGGGGAGTCTACCTCTGATGAGCAAATGCAGCAAGTCGGATACGCCAACAATCCAGAAGACGAGAATGCAGAACCAGTCTGATGATCTTCCAAAAAGCACTGGTCGCGAAGATCCTTCTTGAGACCGACGAGGTACAACAATGGCGCAAATCTCGCAGATTTGGTGAAGCCTTGGCTCGAAGCGTGATGCCACTACTCAGTTAGTTTTGCTTCATCAACAGTGGAATGCTGAGCTTACCCATTGGATGATTGTGTACATAGATATCTTATCAGAGATGTCGAAGCAGAGAAACATGGCGTCCCATTCAATGTAGGTCAGCTTTTCGACGACGTTCAGATCTGGTACGCCAGAGGTGTCCTACAGCTCCATGCGCACAGGCTGGTTGTGGTAGATTCGTTCGTTGACGTAGGTCTCAAACAGAGGACGAGAAAAGGCATTTGACTAATAAATGTCAGCATGAACTCGCATGCTTGGATGTCAGACTCACGTCAGGAAAGTATCCATAACGGGATCGACTGTCCAATGTTAGCACATACGTCAACACAAGGTCTGCGGAACTCACAATAGCAAAGACGTCTGCCCAGCGGCTTTACTCCCCACAAACAAAAAGTTCAGACGGACAGGATCCCTCGGAATCTCCTCCGGCTCCTTTCTCTTCCTCTTGCGGGTAAGCAAGCTCAGAAAACTCCTTCGCTTCCCCTCCGCACATCGTTGCATCATGCTTGAAACAGGTCGAGTAGAAGAAGGTGTAGAACTACGTCCGAACAAAGGCGTAGCAGCCCGGAAGAAGCCGAGGCGCGTGGAAGGTCTAGCCTCAGGAGGAGAAACATCGCGAAACGTCTGCCGAGGCATGGTTAGTATTGCAGAGAGAAGCTTGTCAGGGGGGGATATACGAGGCGTGTAGGGGGACGTTCGTCGAAGTGGTCTCCTTCGAAGGGATCTTCGCGATCCATACGGCTTGGAACGCGTTGACGCCATGAGTCGATGCGCTCTTCGGGCATCATGTTGAGGAGTGACATTGGAATGGAGTTGCTACAGCTTGGTTGTCAAAAAGGGCAGAGTTGCAACGATTGGGAAAGGTGACTGTGATGGTGAAGAGAAAGGAGCGAAAGAAAGAGGCTGCATGAGTAAATGAAGAAGTGCTTAGATAACAAGTGAATTATGCCGATTACACGTGAGATGAAAGTGGTGATGCATGCAGCCTTAGCTTGCACTGGCAGACACCCGTCAATGCTTCACTCCATGCCACGCCATATCACATACCATAATCTCAGCCGAACCAGTAAATAATCTACCTTATATATCATTACTTCAGTGCAACACCTCAGCATCTACTCAAAAAACTCCGCCGCATTAGCGATATAAGCCCTCTTCAACCTCTCCTTATCAACCCCCAACAGATCCCCCGGAAACCACTCCTCCAACCGCCCCCCCGGCCTCCCAACACCCTCTCCCAACTTCTCCCCCTCCTTACCAAGCATCATGACCGCCAACGCCGTCCCACAAAGCCAAGCATATACCATCCCCTCGCCGCAGAACCCAGCAGCCATCCACTCCCCTGATCCTTTCGACCCAGGGGCTCGTCCAACAAGAGGCATCAAATCACCCGTGAAGCCTATGATGCCAGTCCAGGCTTTGATGAGACTGCTTCCAGTGCCCCAGTTTGGTTCGTAGACGGAGGGTATCACGCCGCGGATGTGCATTAGGGGAAGGGCGTGGTTTTTGCTATCGTCCCAGATTCCGACTTGATCGAGACCGTCTTCCTTGCTGCGAAAGAAACCTCCTCCTATCATTAGATCGCCTGGTGTGCCATCTGGTCGATCTGGTCGCTGGGTTATGTAGTCGAAGCCTGGGCTGTAGATTACAGACCATGAGCGGTTTCCTTGGGTTGGAGGGAATGAAGATCCTGGTCGCTGAGCGCTCATATGTGCGATGGCACCGACGACACAGCCCCTGACTGGAGGGAGGAGTTGTCCAGCATGAGCATTCGTTGTGTGGATGACATGCTTCGCCTTGATGATACCACGAGGTGTCGTAACTGTATAGGATCCATCTGGGTTATGAGATACCTTCTCGACGGGTGTATGAGTATTGATACTCAACCCCGAGAACCGCTCGAGTAAATCGTTCCACACACTCGTGACAAGACGGTATGGCCAGAGTGCACCAGCCGTATAAGTCACAGCTCCCACAACAAGCTCATTCAACCCAAACTATACCCATTAGTTCCTCACTCAAAACCTTCATCTGCATAGAACTCACCTCCTTTCTCGCCTCCTCCGACTCCCAAACCCGATGCTTCTCCTCAGGCATCCACGCCCTAACATCCTCAACCTGCTTCTTCGCCTTCTCAAAATCCTCCCTCTCAACAAAAACATCCACCGTCTCAACCTCTCTAACCTCGGCAACCTCGATCCCCTTCCCCAGCTGCTTCATCATCTCCAAGTGCCTTCTCTTAAACCTCACTATCCGCCTCGCATTCTCCGGTCCCAATTTCGACTTGAACATGGCGAATTCATCATATGGCGCACTTTTAATATGTCCGCCGTTTCTACCCGTTGCACCGCTGCATAGCTGTCTTGCTTCACACACTACAACTCTTAGACCAGAGTTGGACAGCTCTAGGAGAGATTTTGTTACTGCTGCGCCTGTGATGCCGCTGCCGATGACGACGATGTCTACTTCTGAGGGAAGCTTGTCATCTTGGATGTCGCATAGTGCTGGGAATGGCGGGTCGTCGAGCCAGTATGACTTTGTGGGCTCTGGCACGGGAAATCCTGGCTCTGAGGACGCGCGTTCGAGAAGAGATGAGAATTGCTTGTGAAGCGTCAGAACAGTCTTCAGACCAGCTGATATGGCCGATGCCGTTGATTTGAGCGTCGATATAATGGAACCCATGTTTGCTGGTGAGATTTACGGTCAGATGAATATGCTGAATTACTATGGAGAGAATATATAGCTGACCCAGGAACAATCGGCATGTATAGTAGCATTTTACGATGCATCCAACCACAAATGGTAGGTTGGACAGGGTTGTTGTTAGCTAACAGTTATCTCGCAGGAACCAGTTACGACGCTAACCTAGGTAGCCTCACGGATCTCGTGCTCACTCTAAGTTCTGTCTGCCGGAACAAGCTCTCAGCCACAAGTCTCAACTGTAAATAACACATCTGGCATATAACTTAGACTTATACCAAGATGTCTGACCAATTGCTATAGCGCAAGGCTGATAAGAGGAAAACCTAGATGATGGCTCTTTGGCCGGCCTTGGAGGCGTATAAGATCGTGCTCACTCAAATAAGAGACCAAGCCATCAAACCTCAGTATACGGAGTATGAACCAACGACCTTTTAGCTTGCATTTTCTCTAACGTCTAAGAGCTACCTTGCCGAAACCACCAGGATATATGCCCGTTTCACTGCCGTCAAGGTACAAGCAGATCGCCAAACAAAAAACACCATCAACATTCTGGTTTTCGTTCCCCATCCCCAACACCAACGAAACTACACGCCAAGAAATTCAAAAACAAGCACTTCCTGCAGCGAAGCCAGAGCCGCTGCCAATCCTTTCCTCCTCGACTCATCACCCACTTCCAGCCCAAGTGAAACAAAGAGTCGACAATAAAAACGGGCTTTTCAAACTCCAGCTCCGAACCCCCCCCCCCCCCCCCCCCCCTTTCCTGTTTGCTGTTGCGCCATAACCGATGCAGGGTATGTTTTAAGTTGAATTCAACATGTCATAAGACATAAGTCCTGTTCCTTCTACCCTTTGGGTTTTGTTCCAGTTCCATACCGCCATGGTGATAATTCCTGTGAACTCCAGGGTCCCTCCGTGGGAGAGAAGTTGGCCGTGAAAGAGCAAAGTGCCAAGAAAAACAAACCAAACTCCAGCGAAAGCAAGAAATCCATTTGTAAAACCGTCCAAATTCAAGTGAAGTAATGGGTATCAGACACTTCGTCTCAAACGTACACCACCGTCCTTATCTAAGGTCATCTAAAGACTGATCATCCCGTTCTCGGCATCAAGATCTCCGGCATAATCCGTGTGATGCGAGAACCGGCCATAGGGATCAAGCCCTAGCTCCTGTCTCACGTCCCTTTGAATCTGAAGGAAATATCTCCTCAGGCTACGTAAGCCTTTGAGAAATCCTCCGTCAGGCTGATCAGGGTGTTGCGGAGGGCAAGGCTTGTCGTCAATTTTATCAAAGGGAGTGACACTGTTGGCGAAATCCGCAATCTTGAAATCAATCTCCCTCTTGTTCTTCGTCTTCTTTCGCGAGGTCTCCTCCGTATCTGTTGCACAGTCGGTGGTAGACTCGTACATCGTTTCGTTGTCCGCATCCTCGGACATATCACCGTCGTAGAACATGAGCAAGCTCGCAGCGTAAAAGCGGTACCCGTTCAGCTTGCTCACAATTTGTTCTAGTTGCCCAAGCTTCTTGAGCACAACTGGAATATGTCGCAGAATACTATGCAGATCGACACCGTTGTATAAAAACTTTTGCAATGCGCCTTGGAACTCGTCTCCAGCTTTCAGTTTGCGGCCATAGTATTTGTCCTGAAAGTCATATGTTTCTTTCGCAGCGTTCCACACTTGCAATCCGCAAATTCGAACGCCTAGCTCAGCTGAGGTTGTGTTTCGACACTTTTCAGTTTGCGACCTTTGCTTCTTTGGAGTAGCCTCCACGCCATATTGTCGAGTTCCCATCTTCAGGTCCATCATACAAGGTCTCTTCATCCCTGAGGTAAGGTCCTCTAGAAGTAGGAAGTATTCGACTCGATCCTTTTGAGTCTTTGCCTCTTTCGGATTGACTGGCCTAGGAATCTTGGTGAACTCATGGGCAGTGTCTTCCATAGCTGGAGTGGGCTCAGTCGATTCAATGGCAAACTCGTCTTCAGGGCGTAGATGCTCCAGGTACTGTGAGTGATGGTGGGCACCATTTGTGTCAGGATGATGGTGCCCATTCGTAGAATGTGTCTTCGAGTGTCGCTTGGGCTTATCTTCGTTGTCTCCCTTATACCCAGCATCATCAGCCTCCTCAAAGTACTTCAAGTCTCCCCTGGATTCTCTAACATCCTCGGGTTTCCGTCGAAGACCGCCAGCAGAATACCTGCGCTTCTTCTTCGCTACGAGGGGGTTTTCCTTTAGAGTTTCTGGCTCTGGAGCGCTTGTTCCAGTCACATCCTTAACTTCTTCAGGAGCCTGCTCAGGCTCAGACTGAACGTATTCATCCATCCCAGGTCCGAGATCACTATGTGAGTAGTGATGCGCAATCTTTCGTTCCTGAGGATATCCGTTTGCTTCATCGTGGCCGTTGATGAACGGGGAGTCACTTTTGATCAAAGCAGGGTCGGAATTCGTGGATCGTAGGAGACGTTGCAAGGTAGGACGTGGAATTGATCGCTGGTGTGGTCGGCGGTGTCGATGAATCTTGACAGGTTCCTTCAGGAATGCGTCGTTGAAAACCTCGTTTCTCAACCTCTTATTAACCATGGTTGCGCCCCAACTATTGGGTCGCTCATCCAGAGGCGGTCTGCTCGATGTGCCAGAAGATGGCACGGAGGGGTTTGATACGGTAGAAGTTGAGATACTTTGTCGTCGGTATTCTCTTGGCAAAGGCATCGGCTGGAGAAGGTTTCGGGGGAGAATGTGCCTGTTGTCGTCGAAAGTTACCGTCGGAACAGGGATGTTGCTATTGGCGAGAGACTGGCTAATAACTCGGCCTGTCGGTTTCTCGACTTTAATGGCATCCTGGCCCTCGTTCTGTTCCAGTTCGTTTCTACTAGACTCCAGCTTTTCCTGTGCCTTTTTGCGCTCGGCTGCTGCCGCCTCGTCTTTCTTGGACGTGCTCTTTCGGCGAGCCTGTTTCTGGAAGGTGACATTCAATACACCGATATAGCTGTCAAAGTTAGCATTTCAGCACGATCTCAGTAATACAGACGCAAAGGGTCGCAAAACACAATTCGATCAGACGTACCGAGGAAGGAAAGGCAACAGATCACGGTGGTATCTCTCTATAGTCTCGTAAAACTCATTTTCCCTATTGTTGAGTTGCTTACAGACAGCCCTTCGAGAGAATCTCCAGAGGGTGGTGTGTCCACCAACTTGATGTTTATACGGAATGAGCTCAATCGCCTCCAGAGGCTCTTGAGGGTCATGCTGGTGATCATGGACATGGTCTTCATACTGGCTCACGATTTGCGGTTGTTTATGAGAGTCAGTTGTCACTGTGATTTCCTCCTCAATAACGGCACCCTCTTCACCTTGCTGAGGGATGAGGTCGCCGCGTTTCAAGGTAAGCTTCTCACGAGAAGGGTGACGGGAAATTCCATAAGGAGGTTCATCCTTCTCATGGATGGCTTCTGACTCTGGCTCATCGGCCTTCACAAGCCACGGACGCTGATTACTTTGCGATAAAGACCGCACGCGGATACTACGGGCCGCGATGCGGTCCTGTGGTTCACTTACACAAGGATCTTGGAGCTCTTGGTGGGGCAAAAAGACGGCAGATGAGATCTTTTCTTCCCCAGATTCTTCGGCTTCTCCCTCATCGCGAGATCCGACATCAGTATGAGCACTGCCCGCCGAGTCCCGTCTGGACTCCACAATTTCGGCTTCACGGGCGGCCTCGGCATTGGAGACCGGGATCGGCCCCATAATTTTGGCCGACTCCACCTGTTCGTTTCCATCTTTGGCCTGGGACGCTGGCTGCTGCACTCGCAACGGAGCCTTGTCTTCAGATTCAATGAGACCGTTGACTGGAATGGAAAAGTAATCCTCGCTAGGAGATGTGCTCAGAACAGGCTGCTCATCGAGCGAATCTGATGTGAAAAAAGAACCTTTTCGGTCTTCCTGGCGAGTGCGAATGGCTGTCGGCTCTTTGTCAGAGGTTGTCGGTTGGGAAGCGTCGCGCAAGGCATGTTTATGGTCCTCCTCAAGAGGGGCCAACTTTTCTTTCGCTGTTTGTTTTGTATCCTTGCGACGTGGCTTATCCTCTGGTGGTAGACCTTCTTTGAAAAATCGTAGGCTGTAGCTAGATTTGCGGCTACGAGCATTATGCTCCAGGCCAGCCATTGCCTCAGTCACAGACTTCTCAACTAAGCCATCTTCTTCTTGTCCTTCCACAGAACCAATGGACCAAATCTTTTCAGTCTTTTCAGCTCCATTGCCAGACCAATGGGGAGGCATCTTTGCCCATTGTATCGGCCTCTGTTGAACGGGTTTCGCATCCTCCTTTCGCGTCGCCAAAGGTGGTGTCTTGGTTCCTGAGCGAGTATCGAGGGGGACGGGTCGGTCAATAAGGGCTGCTGTGTAGCTTGTAGTTTGAGTTTGGTAATAGTCAACAGATTGTCTATCGAGATCCAGAGATGTCGAGGCCTTGCCGCGGGCCGTATCAGTCGGTTCCTGATGATCAAGAGCACCTCGAAGTGTAGTTGCCAGAGTTGATTGGCTAAAAGTCGATGGGACGCTCGCCGCCTCCCGAGGGACGAGCGACGTCATCGTTGTAACAGTAGTAGACGCTCCCATATTGATAGATTCGGAAGTGGCTCTAGCTAACGGCCTAAGAGCGGTGCGCTGAGCTGGAACATTGTGATAAGAAGATTCGAAGGGGTTTGAGGCGCTATCGCGATCGTATTGGGAAGCGAGGTTCGCTGGTGCGGATGGTGGTCCTGTCAACGAGTAAAGACTTGACTGCGCAGTGGGGGTAGTTGGAGTCGAGATAGTCGCAGAAGATGGGACGGTCTTGTCTAGGTTAGACTGTCGAGCGGCAGTAGATGTATTTGTAAGAGTTGCGGGAGAGGGCGAAGTTATAGGAGGAGTAGATGTAGGAGAGAAGGATTTGGGAGATTTGATATTGGTGATACCTCTCGCGGAAGCCAAGGCTTGGGTCAGCAGGGAAGGACCGGTCTGCCTCGGTAGGGGACCAGGGCCACGAGCCTTCTTATTACTGGAAGTAGAGGCAGTGCCAAGAGCAGCGCCGATGGGGAGGGTATCGGCTTGGTCTGGAGTGTCCCTGGCACTGGCATCACCACGGGGCACGTAATCAGAATCAGGAACAGAATCAGGCACGTTGTTGGGCACCTTGTCTGTAGAGGGTGGCGGTAGGAAGGGAGAGACGGAAGAGGGAGTGGGAGTAGTGTTGTCGGCTGCGGGATCAGCAGCGACAGCAGCAGCGAGGGCGACGGCGGGGGATTGGTCAAGGTGCCCTTGATGGGTATCATCAACATCATCAGAATCATGATTAGGGCCAGCGACACTGCTATCTTGTCCGGCGTCCGCGCCTACACCTACGGCTATGCCTGCACCAGCGCCATGGCCTGTCGCAGAAGTATCTGGCAGGGCCTCAGGGACAGGCGCAGAACTGGAACAGGTACGGATACATTGCTCTGGCTCGCTCACCTGAACGGCGTGTGCGGCATTTTCGGACAGACGATGCGGACTGGACATGAGGAGGAGGACATCTGGCGCGACACGCTTTGCTTGGTTTGTTAGGAGAGAGGAAGAAGGAGAGGAGAGAGTTGCGAGTTGCGAGTTGAGATTGTGAGGATGAATGTGGATGGGAGAAGATGTGGGCGTGGAGGAATGATTCGTAGATACGGGACCGGGGGGCTTGCCTCTGGCTTTAGGTTGGCTTTTTTCGGGGGGGCGGTAAGGCAAGTCAAAGTGCTATCTGAGACCGAGGGAGGGGCACTTCATGGCCCGGGCGGGGCACTGCCAGTGCAGTCCCATCAGTAAAACCCAGCAGAGCGTTCATTGCCCTCTCACCCAGTCAGTCAATCACTGCAGCGAAGGCTAGGGAGGGCGCCCTGGAACATCAAGCCATCAAAAACGATGTATCTTTTTGACTGACAAGTACCTGACCCAGCACCCAGCCCGGCATTTGGCAGCGACTAGGGGTTGCCTCTCTGGCGGGGTGACTTGATCAAGGTCAAGGTGACCCGGATACTTTTTTTTCAGGTCAAGCCAGACATCAATGCAATCCAGTCCATTCCCAGCCCATCACTGTGCCATTTCGCGGGGTCCCGGGCTCTTAGTGGCCGTATTCAATTAACTTCCGGAGGCCGAATTTTCTGATTGCCAAGTTCCGGGCCTGGCTTCATCGTTCCCCGGTTTGGATGTCTCTACCTACACCGCAACTAAAACATCGTATGGACGAAGGGATTGCTGGTCGAGCAGCAGCAGCAGATCAGCCCTAGTAACCAATACCGTATAGGCACACACCGGGAAACTCAGCCCAAGTCTGTGCTCGTCGCAGGAACCCAATTCCCAAGCTGTTGGATAAGCCCAGCCAGCGGCGGTCACCTCAGTGGATACTAATTAATGTGTTGCGGCACCGGGAGAGCTATCCGTGGTGCCCATGTGAAAGAGAGGTTGGATGGAAAGTGATTTTAGTGTTGAGAGGCTCAAACACTGGTTATTGTTATCTGAGACGGTCAAAGCAAGGGATTTGAGGCCAAGTTGTTAATGGAACTGCAACACAGCAGATGTTGAGGAGGGGAGTGTTGAGAGACTGATAAGGTTTTCTTTCAGTTGTGATTGTGATTGCGATGAGAGGGAATGAGATGGGAATGAAGGGGTGTGGCTGGCTAAACCCTTCCTATTGATCCCTATCGCTACCATGTGGATGGATTGCGAGATAGCCGGGCTTCTCGAAGGTGAAATTCTAGGGGACCTTGATGTCAGTCAGCCTCAAAATAGATTATTGCCAGCTGTTTACTCTGATCAGACTTGTGGAACGACATTCATTCATTCATTCATTGCATTAATTCAGTCAGCTTGAACCACTCAAGGTCTCAGTCTGATCAACTGCGAATATTATCGCTTCCTCTGCTTATCAGATCTGCATTGCCCAGTATTATCTGCATATGTTTCCTACCACTTCACCAAGTCACACTTACACTCGCAGTTTGCAATTGAAGTTGCAATGTGCCTAAAAGAGTACCATAGTTGGTCCCGCTGTAAAAGGACGCTCCGCAGATATGCGTGAAGCGTCAGATCCCCATGCATGTCCTTATCATCATGGATCCAGCTTGAGTAACTATTGGGTAGACTCACGATGCTTTAGGCAATTATTTAGAAGCCCCGCTGCGCCGTCGCTGCCAGAAAGTGGAGGTTTTGCATCTAACCCTGCAGCTTGAGGGTGAGGAAATAAAACTGCATCATGCCTATGACTTTTGAGGAAGCTGTGCTGTCTGAGAGAAGTCAATGGCTGATAAGACGCCTATTCAACCCTCTCTAATGCTATATCTTGAGAATGTATGCCTCTCAACTTTTGAATTGTTTGTCCTCGGATTCAAAGTTCGAGTTGCAAACTTTGAGCCAAGGCTGACGTATTTTGTCGGCCGCTTGGCGGACTACCTATGCTGTGTTTCACAGGGATCATCACTGGGTCATTCTTGGGTCATTTCTTGGATTTTTCTTTCGCTTTGGTCACGTTCGCCCTTTCATTCTCGGCTATGCAAACCGCAAGGGAGACCCACGTTTAGTTCGTGACATTTGATGGTTTCTGTTAGCAATTGGCTTTCATGATTGGTGCTTCGTCTCTCTTTTGATGCGGCTGCTGGATGGTTTGGTTCCCCGACGAGGCTACACTGAAGGGACTAGGTTAATCCCTTGACAGCAAGAAGTGAGGAACAATGGTCGAGGTTGAGATAGAGAGAAGTGGCGTGGCTAAGGTTTCGGAATCTTTTGGTTTGGATTCCTATTCGAACATGGCGTATGCAGGCCCTTCTTGTTGGTTGGTCTCTCAGGAGGTTACCATGCTGTATTGCGAACTGGTTGTAAGCCAAAGGCGTTACAGTGCTCACTTGAGTTTTAAGAATTGATCGAGCAACTCTCATTCCACGTGAATAGAATATCACAGGCCTAAGTAACTGCCCATCATCAACAAATCTCGTCATACTCTCCCATCATCGCACACGTATCGTTCACCCTCCATCAATGCATTTATCAAATGGTGTCTCTTAGTGCGGGGCTCCGTTTGGTGGGAATCTAAAAGGGTGTCATGTGATGCCTCGAAACTGGCCAAGATCATGACATCTTCGCAATGCATCCATGATGGGTGTTGTTGATATCAGGTCAGGTCAGTTGCGCCGACAGTGCGATTTCAATTCCATTTATGCGCTGATCATAACCCCAGATTCCCTAAACAGAGACCCCAGTGCACAAGACATTGACATCTGGATGGTTTGGTATTGGTTCAGACCACAGACTCGGTCTGCGGCTTACAATTTGCATTTTTATTATCCATTACACAACATGTTGGCTTTGGCCAGTAGATGAAGAGTCTGGTGTCGCCTTGCCACGTCCGGTCTTTTCAGTCGCTGACCCCAGAGCACAGAGCTTCCTCATTCCATCATTCATCATCATCATCATGGCCAGCTCATCAATCTCCGATGACACAATGAAACCTCCGAGACACGTTTTCTCAGCAACTCTGTTGAATGGCTCCAGCCCTGCCGTCCGTACCCCCTTTTGGCATATTATGAGTTTTCTTTTTTGGTTTGAGCTTGATCCTAATCCCCTGAAATGGCATCCAGGAAACGTGAAAAGATTACTCCGTGCCGTGGATCGCTTCATTTTCGAGCCCTTACCGAATGCCCATTGCAGAGTAGGGTAGATTGCGCGAGACGCTATTTCTTTCTTTCTTCTATTGTTGCAATTGTGCGCTTAGCTTATATCCTTGGGGTGTGTTGTTAGACATTAGATCTTTGTCGAGATATCCCCGCTAATAACATGCATCAACTGCAAGAAGGAAGACAAAAGAGCCGAGTTCACATATGACTGCGGCCGCCAACGGTGCAAACACTTGCATGAAGCCATGGATGTTCTGCAACGTTTAATCGGTGGAATTTGTTTCGAGCCCTTGATCCGAGAGAGGCGTGCACTGAAACATCCATGGTTAGACCTTACCCTATATCGCTCCGGGTAAAAGAGACTTCTGCTATCAAACCTCCCCGGTGCCCCGAACAAATTTACAGTTTCTCAGAACGCATGAATAATGAAAGGCTCTGCTCAATAGATACATAAGACGCTGTTACTGGTCGTATCATCTCGTTGAGCTACTGTAGCTTACACGATGGCGGCATGTCCCATCCCGCCAAAGTGGCTCTTGGGTCTCTTACACCAACACCAACATCAATTATCAAGACACATGAATCCATGGAACAAGCCCTGCCCTGACCATCCTTACCTCGATTGTCCAACCAACAAAGTCGCTGATCTACCCCATCTTTTAGCCAGACTCTTTTTTATCTCGCCAAAGTCAATGCCACAGAGATGTGCATGTCACTCTCCGGCCAATAGTTGCCCGCCTCTCAACAACGTGCCTCGACTTCACGTTCCATGACGTTCGAAACACTCGACCTTCAACACAACCCGGCCTCATTGTCACCCCCGGCTTCAAATCTTGAGTGACATGGACTATCTCGAGTGAGACATGTCCTACGGCGTTGGCTCAGCGCCAATTCAGGGGAAGGGGAAGCGAGAAGCACCGTGGAAGGAGAACCGGCCGATCCTTTGGATATGTCGTGTGCTTCTCTGTCACTCCCATCAAAGACAGTGTCTAAAGGATGTTTATCAATACAGGCCCTTCTTTAGCCGCCTCAACCGGGTTAAAGACCCGGTCGAGTGTTATCTGCTTCGTAGTAGGGCTTTAACTCGGCCTTGCTCTGCATCAAGATTCCCCGCCTCATGGTATTCTTCCAAGACAAATCTTGGATTCGCGCTCTGAGAGATCTGCCAGTATATGGATACAAATCCACAAACCCACAGAGTCCATGGTCATCTGACTCTTGCAAATGGGTCTTCTTCCAAGCGCAACGTGCAAGAGACAAGAGACGACAGCCCTAGCAAGGCAAGACCGGAATTACATCAAGATATTGCGTGGATCTATACCTCAGATCCGACTAATAAGATTTCTCCTCCAGAGCATGCATATTACCGTTCCCGGGACCGGGCTGGGCGGAAAACTGCTCCACCCCCGATCCCGCTGTGTCACTGAGATATCCAGACAGCCCTGGCATCGAATCCTCAATTTCTCAACACGGACGACGAAGTACCTCCCCCCTGAGAGATCATCTCCAGGAAACGATTCCGGCATCTTGACTCACGTTCCGTCGCTGCTTCTAGTCTACACCGAAACTTCCAGCCAAAGCTTTCACCACACTGAATCGTCGATCTAGCTCAACCCATCCACAAACAGCTGCCCTCGCAACCATGTGCCGCCAGGGGGCGTGTAATCAGGGCGAGGATGTACTTGTTTGTACCACTTGGCATAATCGTTACATGCTGCTATTAAAAACACCAAAACGTAAGTTAAGTTAAGTTCAATTAGAGATTTGTGAGGCGCACCTGGTCCCTGGCGAATCAGCTCCGTAACCGCGGGCTCATGGGCGATGAAAGGGGGACAGCATTACATGCCTTGCATCATGCACGTTTCTCTTTGAATAGACGAAGGAAAAGAGTTTTTATGCGTCTTCATCATGATTTGCATTTGTAAGAAGCGGTGTCAGAATCGAATGCTACGAGGTATAGCTTGAGGAAGCTTGTCCCCTCGTTTCCAGGGCCCCGGAATGTTGGGCTTGCACGTGGTTGGAACAATAGGGACTGACTTTCCTGAGTGTACAATACGTAGTCAATGCTTTGTAGCTCTGAGCTGGTCCTATTCCATATCGACGCGTGCCGTGAATCCAATTTCGAGTCTGATAGTGTTGCCTCTGCAACAGAGCTTGCGTGTCTCGTCTTTACTACACCCCCTCAGGGAGCAAGAAAATATCAGACGTTGATATATGGTGTTAAAGCAAACTCTGCAAAAGGGTTCCTAAACTTATCCTAAACTTATGCTAAGTTACCTAAGTCTTTTTATCACTTAGGATGGTCTGAGTGTGTATGACATGATTTGAATTCATGTTGAATCTACTTGAGGTATCTACCCGTTATACGCCTGAGTGGTATGTGAAACTCCATATATGACTCCCGTAGTCTGACTGTTGTGTCTTTCATTCCCTGTTCATCCTTAAACTCCTGATACGCTCGAGGTCCACGACGCTCGGCATGAATGCTGATGCATGAAAAACAAAATCCTTTTTTCTCTCTCAAGTAGTGTATTTATCCATAGGGGCAAAGCCCGCAATGAAATCTTCGAATTGTTGTAAACGTTCTTGGTGATCCTTCACCATGGACTTTGCTGGACCTGAGTCTTCTGAGGGGATGACTCTGTTCCACTAAGGTTCCATTCGAAAACGTGGTCCATCTCGCGGAACACATCTTCCGCCATTTCCATAGGGTCTTGCGATTCATCCGATTCGCGATCGCTCTTAGTCGGATCCGAAGGAGGAGCCGATCGACGCAGCTGGTCTGCCGAAAGGAAAGCCTCTGCCATAGCATCTGGCATTGGACTGCCAACTGTACGCTGTGATTCTGATGGGAGCAAACGCTGTTTGTGACGGATGATAGGTCCCCGCACCACGGCATCAAAGTGCTTATGGAATTTGTCACCTCCAGATGTAGGAAGTTCAGACATAGGAGTATCAGGTGGCGGTGAGCCTTGACGTCCCTTAGATGTAGATGGGCAGGGTGTTGTTGGGTTACTCGAATATCCCTCGGTTTCATGGGGTAGCGGTGCGAAGGAGACTCGGCGTTCAGAGCTCCTGACAACCCAAGGGTTCTTTGTTGCGGAAGCCAGAATACCTTGCGTGCTTGGCATACGACTTCCCGATCCCCTCCAAACAGCGCGCTTGCTTCGACGAGAACTATGCCCTGGAGAAGTTGATCTGAAGGATGCAAATGACTTGACCGAGAACTGGGGCTCGGGTGTTGACTCTATGACTGTCGTGGCTGCCGCGGAGGCATCCTGCAGTGGCGTATCAACTTGAGATGCAACGGCAGGCGTGTTTGGCTCTTCGACTGTCGTGCGATCTTCTATTTCGACAACAGGTGTCAGGGGCAGGGGCATCGTCGGTGGTTCAGCCATCTCGTTTGTCCAAGGGGTTTGTCCCACAGGGCTGGATTCAGCCACGATAGTGCCCGTTTCCTTTGACTCTAGCGTAGGGCTGTCTGTAGATATCTTGCCCAAGCTCAGTGTAGCGTACTGAGAAAGCTTGCTATCAACCCATGGAGTCTGCTGTGAGAAGGGAATACGCGTGTCCTTTGGTGAGTTGGGCTGGCGCTGTTCTTGCTCCAGCTGTAACTCCTTGGCTGGGCTATCGACAACAGTTGGTCTCACGTTCTGTAACGGAGGCTGAGGAAGACTCAAAGCTCGACGGATAGTCGTCTTCATGGGAGTAGATTGAACCGATGTTGTTTCCCGTCGATCACTGGGAGGGTTAAATGCCAGTTTTGATGGGCAAGATGCTCTTCTTTGGGGTATGCTTTGATAAGCAGGGCTTCCAGTCAATTTTGCCAACTTGTCCCATGAGCTTTGAGGAATGAATCTCTTCTTGATTGAAGTTCTGAGAAGATACTCAGCATGAGAAGGTGTTGTGGGCGTCGTATCAGCCTCGCGACGACGTCCTGCCAAGGTTTGTGGCGTCCTATTATTGAGTGTTGTTGGGGATACGACTTCAGTGGCTTTCGCTTTGCTAACCTCTTCCTCTTCCTCTTCGTCGCTAGATTCATCCACGGAGGCTGTGCCACTGCCTCCGTGGTTTTCAGTTACAGCTAGGCTGCTGGTGACATCGGCTGTCGCAGTCACACCCATGTCCTCATCTTCTGACCCTGTGGCTGATTGACATTCGCTGACCGAATCAGATGGCGTGGTGTCAATCATCGAAGAAGGTCGGCAGTCAGAAATCTCGAATCCACGAAACTCCTTGCTTGAGATAGATGACAGAGGACTTGTCACAGCGATTTGGTCAATTTCCATTGCTGATTCAGACTCTCGTAGGCTGCGCCCCTCCTCTACTGGTGTGCTGGCCATATCATCGTTGGGCGACGACAGGCCAGACCAAGTGTCCTCGTCTCTGGATATGGACACATCTTGGTCTGATGCAGTCTCAACAGCTTGATTGAGCGTTGGCCGCATTTTAAAACAGAAACTGTCATCTTCTTGGGTCTCAAAAGCGGAGCGAGGATTCCTGACAACTTCATCTTGGGCTCTCAAATCAGTTGTTGCGGGTACAGAACCTCGTTGACGAACTGAAACTTGGTCAATACCGTCTTGTAACGATATATTCCCATGTGCGTCCAGGACGGGAGTGCACTGTAGACTTGATAAGGATGATGACGAACGCGCAGAGGGTCGACCCAGCTTAACCTTATCGCGGGATAGTTCGTCCTCTGAAGTGGGTTGCTCATGTTGCTGCGTTGAGAAGAATCTCTTTGTTGCAATGGCGGAAGATGGCAAGCGATCGGGGACACTTGAAAAGGATGTGTTGAACGCCTTCGTAGCTGAGAGTGAAGGTTGATTTCGGGATGGGACCGGAGTATCAATGGAGCCCGTTTCTATGATATCTGTTCGTTGTCGTTTATTCGCCAAATGCTTCAACCATGAAGATCCCTTAGCCTTTCGTTTTCTCTCAGAAAGTGACCCTTGTGGTGTTGATGCCCAAAACTTGTCCTTCGGTTTCTTTTCAGCGTCCACGGCATCTCTCCATTCCCGGACCTTGGCGAGCTCGTCCTCTTCCAAATAAGGGTGTGTTTCGGTCTCGGAAGTTTGGTTAAGGCTTTCGGGGCTCGGGAGGTGACATTCCAGACTATCACTAGCCGGCTGAACCGTCTCTGGTATAGATACGTTGCGTCTAACGTTGGCGGACCTTTTCAATTTCCCAGGCGACGTCCTTATTATTCTTGCACTTCCGGCCGTTCGGTGCTTTGAACGCCAAGGGTTGACCCAGTTCGAGGACTTCGCATCAAAAGGGCCTCTGAGCAATGCTGTCAAGAGGACTGGTGTTTTGCCGTCGAGAAATCGTTGACCTGCTGCTTCGATACGTAGTTTTCGTGACATAGGGTTATCGTAGTTTTCGTCGTCTGAACCCTCATACAAGACATCTTCAGGGTCGCAAGTCGCTTCGCAGTAAATCGTGTCTTCACCCCATCCCAGAGCGAGCTCGTCCGCTAGAGGATCAGCGGTTTGGGCGGCCATGTTGATAGTATTGGAGGCTTGCGCCCTTGAGGTGGAAAATCGTTGTCTTTAAAAGCATATATAACGTTTACCGACTGTTTGGGTGATTAGTCGTTCTATTGATTCACGATCCCTGTTTAAAGAAATGGAACGGTCTATCACCAGGGGAGACGCGCCCCGCGTCGAGTCACGTGGTGTCGCGTAAAGTGCTTTATTGTACGTCATGACCGTGACACAGAGCGAGGAAAGTCCATTCACAGCGCATATTCTTCTTATTGATGAGTGAAATCAAATAGGGAACAATCGAGAATATGTTTGCATTCAGCTTTTAGTTCCTAATTGAAATCTGAAGGCCATCTTGATGAGGGTGACAAAAGGCTTCCTGAAGACCTGTGATTGCGCCAAACCAGGCTTTTCGTTCCGCGATATTGCCCCGTTTATACTATGTACATTTACAACTTCTTTTAGGGAGCAAGAAAGTATGAGACTTTAGAAGAGGATGCTAAAATAAACCCAGCAAAGACTTCCCTAAACTTAGACTGAATGGTCTAAGCATTTTTTCCCCATCACTTTAGGATACAGGTCTTGTATGTAAGTTTTCTTGCCTCCCCTCCAGCCATATCCAAGATCATTCAGGCTGGTCCCTAGCGCATCCATCCTGGCAGGGTTCCGTCCCACCGTTGACAGAGCAACGGCTCTAACCGTATCAAGGACCCTGGTCTTGTTTATCTCGATTCTCCAAAGTCCAAAGCTCAAGGATACGCGCAAACAACGTCGTCTCTCGATCTGTATTTCGCATGTGCTTGTTTGTTCAAATATTTTGTCAAGACCCCATGTCTTAGTTCAACAGCCCTACTTCTCGCCTGTGATTTAATACATCTTCACCTCAGCATTCTCATTCCTCTCCTCTCCGACTCTGTCTTGGAGTTCCTCATACAGTCCATTGCAATAAACACATCACCTCGCGACCCCACCTACCGCCGCCTATGATTTTTGTTTAGTTCATGGCTTCGCATTGACATTTTTACACCTTGATTTGCGCTTCCAGGGTGACACCATGGAGCACGCTTGGCTGGACTCATTGTCCGAAGATTGGGTTTCTCAGCCCAGATCTGATTCCTCCGCCATTCAACTTCCCCCTCTGAAAGATACCGAAGAACCCAAGACAAAACCACGAGAGACGCCGAGTAGGATACCGCGTAGAACGTTGGGCTCACGACCCCAATTATCGTCGGCTGCTCGCGATTCGAGCTTCAACATACTCAGCGAGCGCACCGCGAATGATATCAACATTTCGAGCCAGCGCATCGTTAGACCATCATCACAAGGCTCCAAATTCCCACCCGGAAGGTTTGCCAGTAGATCTGTCTCTGCCTCCACGACTGCTTCTGTTGTCCATAACACTATTCAGCACAAATCGTCACCTGGAAGGCAACAGGATACACCAGAGTGGAAGAGACGACTGGTGTACGGCGAGGTTCAGTATGGCGAACAGCGCGACCTGTTTTGCTCAGCTGCAACCGGATTACAAGACATGTTCAGACCGCCCGACGCTTCAGGCGACGATGCAGATGAAGAGGGACGCCTGGAATCATCTATGATGCCGTCTAGTCCACCGTCATATCCCCAGCGCGTTGCCAGCAACGACCTCGAACCCGATCTGAGTCAACTCGACGAACTTGATGAACTTGAGGACCAAGACCCATTGTATCCAAACGATGTTACACCGAGCCCTAGCCCCCGACGGGCACAAAGAGAGATCAAATACAAGCTTAATGTGGAAGATTCTATGGTGTCCAGTATACCTAGCCCCCGAGATGAAACCCCCTCAAGAAACCGAGAGGAGTCTTATCGCGATGAAAGCTGTTTAAGCGCTCCTTCGGAGACGAACGGCAGCGTTCGAAAGATTAGCGGCCAGAGCGTGATTCGCAATGAAGATTTCAGTCCCATTCTTATCGGCAAGCAGAGCGACAAGGACGGCAAGATGGACTTTGCGCCCATTGAGCTGCCAGCAGACAGATTGAAGCAGAAACTCGAAGCCTTGCGCATTAATCAGATGCTTCTCGATCCTGCAGTTGATCCTAAGACGGGATTTGATGAGCCCAATCCGGAAGCTTCTGCTACTCCCGAGGACACTGAAGAATATGCAACAAAAGGCGGGTTCTTGAACCTCCAACGAGGGGGTCGATCAGGAGATGGTTCATTTCGCTATCGTGATCTCAGCCCTGGCTTGGGTGTCGACACAAGTGGAATGCTTCCAGAGGAGTCCCTGCAGGCCAGCACTCCCAAACAGTTTCCTTCCGTACGAACGGAAGTTACCAACCCATATCAAAACGACTACTTTAACATCAGCCCGTCCTTGCCGCGAGCTCCTTTCCCCAGTCCAGACAAGAAGCAGATTAATCAGGGCAGGAGTGCGCCATCCGCTGGAAGTCCTCTCAAGCTTTTTGGCCCTTATGATACATTTACCAACCAAACACTGCTCCGGCGTATCAGTCAATTCGAGGAAGGCATGTCGGGTACCCCTTCCCGGCAATCCTCGGCATCTCAAGTTCCTCATGATCAGTCTGATATGCCCGCTCACGAATACGGAGACCCCATGTCTAGCCCTGCTTTGCCGACAACGAGTCACAGGCCTATTAGTGGAAGATCTTTCAGCCGGTTCGGCCTTGGAGATCTTGAAGGATACGAATTTAGTGAGGAAGTTTCTTATGTCTCTCAAGGAGATGCAGCCTACTCCGACAAGGAAAATGATGCCCCTCAATCACCAGATGTCCCACCAGTTGAATCAGTTCTTCAACATCCGGAGCAGGTCGCGTCTCCCAGTCATGACGCCCAGTTACTCGTACGCAGGCGCCGGGGCAAGTCCACATCGTCATCTGGTAGCAAGCACCACAGGACACTCTCGGGTTCCAGTCACATCCACAGCAAATCTCTGAGTCCAGCAAAGGGTGCTCCAGGCAATGTCAATACCCCCAAACGCGATAGCGGATCAGAGGGTAAGAGACCTCGAACGTCTCCGTCCAAGGATCCAACGCCAAAGCGTCGCCGCACGCTGCATCGTTCCGACATTGCCTTTGGCCGAGAGGATCGGTTAGAAGGAGTAGAGTCCGCCAGCCGTGACATGCAGTCGATTATGGGAAGAAAACGCAAGGATGCACGACCTAGTGAGTTTCAACTTGCGAACCCCAACGTGCTTGCAATGAGAAACATTCTCCGCCCACGCAGCCCTACGCCAAGCCGTGGCTCGTCACAGCGTAGTGAGCCGAACGAGACCATGCACTCGGAGGACGATATAACCCTCGAAAAGCCGAAGAAGACTCTTGTCCAGGCATTGCAGGAGGAGACTCTGGGTTATTCTACGGATGGCCATAGTGAGGTCGACCGTAAGCCGTCTATTAGGACTCAGGACTTTGTCGACCAGGCTGCGCAGATCATGGCCATGATCCGAAATCAAGTGAGACCACCAGGTCTCTCAAGTGTGGAAGAATCGGAGGCTGAGCATGGCACACCCGAAGGGGATGACCTCGATGACTCTTATCAGGAGTCAACGAATGAGCCCCTGTCTCGTCCTCCAAGCCGCGAAGGAAACCCTATGCCCAGGCCACCCAAGCATCAGGAGGATCCAGAGCTGATCAAGCGGTTGAAGAAGTACCAGGAGTTTAGCGACATGGGAGACATCATTACTTTGTCTATGCGATCCATGGGCCTAGTCAAGGAAGCAATTCTTGCGGATCAAGAAGTTGAACGGGAAATTGAGAAGGCCCCTCGTCAGAGATCAGAGCTCTCATATAACACTGAAGACGAAGTCATTAGCGATCCACCCAACATTCGATTGTCAGCTGGCCCTGCTCATGATGCGCTGCCATCGAGCCCCTCACGCGACTATCACTCGCAATCATCGGGGGTTTCGACAAACAGATCCTATCCTACAACGTCCTCGCATGGCTCTGAGACTCGAAGAACTATCATGCCCGAAAGTGTGTCACATCTTATCCCAGATCGAGTGGGTAGCATGTATCTCGATAAGCAAAACAATATCTGGATCAAGAAGAAGGAGACACCTACGCGACGGCCCATGAATATTCTTCCATCAGACAGTGAGGATGATCCTTTCGCCAGCATCCCAGATTTGTCTGTGGATTTGACGAGAGAAATGCAGAACCTCCATCTCACCACCGGCAAGAAGAGCAACGCCGCCGGTAGTCCAAGCCAGGCGAGGTCGCCTACCAGCCCATCCAAGTTTGCAAAGTTTCAATCTGCTAGAGGCTTTACGACACTGTCACCTGACGGGCAACTGAGTCCGGAGATGAACAGCCTTGTCGGAGAAGAGTTCGATAAGTTAGATGCCCGGGTAATGGAAGATTCGGAGCTCTATCTTGAAGAATCTCGCCAAGATGAGAGCAGCTTCCACGACGACAAGGCTGACAGTACTCCCTCGACGACCACCAAGAAACGTAACCTCACGATCACGTTCTCTTCACCTGTTGCATCCATCATACAAGATGTGGTGGTAGCAGAGGATTTGGACAACCTTGAAGATGACCCTGAGCTTCCCAATGGCCATTTCAACAGTTTATCACCTAGGAAGTCGCCAGGCCATGCCAGTATTGGAAAATCAGCATTGAAGAACGGCGGTAATGGACAGGGCTGGAGCAACCGTATCCCCTCACGAAATGGCCCAGCATTTGTTCCTCGACCTGTTTCGCGGATTGACGAGCAAGACGAGGATAGCACAATCGAGCTTCCTATTGATGACCAACGCCAAGTCAGCATTATTGGGGACACAAGTGTCGTCAGTCACAAAACACCCGATGGCCGCCGCACCAGTCTCAGCTTCGTTGTCAACCCAACACCAAACAACAACTTCTACCCAACTCCCACAGACGACAGTGTCATGATTGGCCAGAATGTCGGAAAGCTTTCCCTTAGCCCATTGTCTGAGTTTACTATCAATAATACGGATCAGTCGTTCGGCTTCGAGGTCAGCTATGTCATGGGTCGACGGCATGCAGCCACTGGAGATGGTTCTAAGAAGGTCATGTCCATGACGATACGGGAACTTGTGGACAAGCTTAGTGAGGTTGAGCCGTATGAGCCATACTGGGAAGACATCACAGAACTAGATCTTCATGAGAAGCGGCTGGGAAGCCTGCACATGCTGGACCAGTTCTGCGGCAAGTTGGTGACACTAGACGCTTCCAAGAATGCACTAGGACACTTGGATGGCGTGCCGCCTAGTGTTCGGCAGCTCAAGGTATCGCAGAATATGCTGACCGAATTGACATCTTGGGATCACTTGATGAACCTTCAATACGTGGATATCTCTGGTAACGAGGTCAAGAGCCTTTCTGCTCTCAGGGGTTTGGTACATCTGCGAAGCATCAGGGCCGACAACAACCAATTGACGAGCCTTGATGGCCTCGATACCCATGATGGACTGCTGTCTCTTCGAGCCCGAGACAACTTGATCGAGGAAGTTGATTTTGCAAGAGTTAAGATGGAGCGCCTCACTGAACTCGATTTGGGGGGCAACAGAGTTTCATCGGTCCGGAACCTTGAGTTGGCTCCCGCTCTATCACGGTTGAGGCTGTCCAAGAACAAGCTTACAAGCTTTGTAGCGCCATCGTGTATCAAGACACTTCGTCAGTTGGAACTGAGCGATAACCAACTTACCTGCTTGGATGTCAGCAACTTGCCCAACTTACACTCAGTACATGCTGATCGCAATCGCATTACTGAGTTGAGTGGCTTCAGCCGAGCTCGAAAGCTCGATAGCCTGAGTCTCAGGGAGCAACGGGCAGATAAGGCTCTCGACCTTGGCTTCCTTTCGTCAGCTTGCGAAGTCCGTAAGCTTTTCCTCTCTGGCAACTACCTGGGCACCTTTGAGCCCACAGTGGACTTTCTCAACTTGCAGCTCCTTGAGCTGGCCAACTGTGGAATTCAGGCGTTGCCGGACAACCTTGGTCAGCTGATGCCCAACCTCCGAACGTTGAACATCAACTTCAACGCGATCCGAGATTTGGAACCGCTCCGGTTCATTCCACGACTCAAGAAGCTCCTGGTGGCAGGCAACCGACTGGCTGATTCTACCATGGTGACGGAGTTGCTTATCGAGTTTCCACACCTCACTCAGCTTGACCTAAGGGACAATCCGATCACGATTGGTTTCTACGCGCCAACGCAGATGTTGGTTCCTGCGGATCGTGAAGGTTACGTTGACCTGTTTATGCTGCCTGACACAGATGTCGAGCGAGACCAGCTGTTCTCTAGTCGACTGGATGAGATGACCAAGTTACGGCGAAGACTACACCAAATTGTGTTTGTGGCAAGTTGCAAGAGATTACGAAAGTTGGATGGGCTCGGCATCCACCGAGAGACGGTTCTAGCCAAAGACGCCGTGTTTCAGACACTGGTTGCTGAGGGCCTGTTGCCAGATGAGACACTCGTGGGTGAAAACTCTTCACCTTGCAAAGATGTAACGGCGGAAAATGAGACAATGGGGACGATGCGAAGCAGCCGTTGGAATGCAGAGGACAGCTTTGCCTAAGGGGCATTACAAAAGTGTATAATTCAAGAGGCGAGAAGGGGGTTTTGAGCTGTGCATATTTGAATGAGGCGTTTGTGGAATGTTTTGATTGGTTTTGATTTCCTTTTTTTTTATTCTCAGATCAAGGGAGCGAGAGGCAGGCTAGGGAATGGCCCTCAAAGGGGTAGGAAAACGGATTATGAATGAAGAAGGCATTGCCAGGCTGGATTTTGGCACTGGTAGGAGTTCATGGGTTAACTATTACGAGTAATTATCTTACATAAAGTAGCTTATGGGGACATGAGCTGTATGAATACATACATGGTATGAGAAGTCATGGATATTGAAGCTGAACTGAAGATGAAGCGTTGCAGCAGAAGTGAAGTGTCAAACAATTAATTACGAGACGCATTGACAAGGGAGGCCTTAGCCTGGTCTGTCATGCGGATGATGCTGTAGCCCAACCCAAAACGCGTCCACTTGGTAAAGTATCAGGTACAAAATGGTAGGTAATCTTCAAGGGTACCTTGTATCAGAATATTAATTGGCTGCAGGATGAAGTCACGCTGATCATTGCAGCCTCATCGACGTCAGAGATACGCACTCCATTTTGGTGGAAGGTTAGTTATGAAACTTTCTATCAAGGTTGCTTGCTCATCAAGCTCTCAAAGATGGACAATGGTCGTGTGATACAAGAGACAACATCTTTTTCTTTCCTTTCAGAAGAAGAAACAAGCCACATATCGTTTTACTGACGAGTCAGACATCAACATCCTTGCTGGAGCTGGGATGCGAAATGTTCTGGAATTGTCCAGGGTGCGGGAATCTTCGGGCTGTTGGCCAGGCGTAGTCTAGCTGGGATGGCCCTGGAGATGAAATCTATTTCACTGTGCACGAGCTTGTAAGTGATCATGTCTGAGCTCAGCTTTTTGCGCTGGCGGTTTTGTGTAGTTAAAATAACAAGCTTTTTTTTTTTGGCTGGTGGTGGTGGTGCCCCTTGGGCTTGAAGAAAAGGGAAAGGGAAAACCCAACCGTGGAGACGAGCGTCAGGTACCCTTTTGATATGAGAGGTTGATAGGGAAATAGTGCGTTTGTTAAAACAAAGGAGCTATCTTGGCGTGGTCGTGAATTAGGGAAATCATTTGTCTATCAACAACATCCTTTCATCTTGACGTTTGGGTTTATCGCTTCTCTTCGGTTCGGTATCACCCATCAATGCCTGCTAGGAATTCAGGGCGGGTTGGTGCGGTAGGGCGACTTGGACCTCCCTAAAACTGATAGATGATGCCCTGGAAAGCCAATCAGTTTTACGGAGGAGCAACAAGCCCGGACGGCCTAAAAGGGCATAAAGCATCTGGACTTAACCTAACTGCTGGGGTTGCAGGTACAGATACTTTGAGGAGGCGTAGTTTGGTTGCTCTGACTCTGTCTTCCTAGGGGGTAATTTTAAGACATTATTCAATGGTTGCAAAGACAACAGAATATTTCTTAATGGTTTACTCTGAATGCTCCTCCTATTCAAAGCTTCTTCCAGCTTCTTCATCGTAATTCTATGAATACTGTCACATCTTACTTAATATCATATCGACAGCTTGCATTCATCCCCATGCAAAGGCACATGTACCCAGTACAAACCCCTCGGTTGCCTTTTCGATCGCACACCCTCCCTCGTCTGTGCAACCCACACCCTTCATTATTGATTGATTGATTGATTGATTGATCGATTGCTTGCTTGCTCTCTCTTTCTCTCGCTCTCCTCCTCTTCATCCTTTTTCTCCCAGCATTTTACCTGTCTTGTCCCTAGACAAGCACAAAACCCCAATACGATTCGATCTCATCAGCTATGGCGACGGCCATGGAAGCGGCCGACCCTATGTCGTCACTCCAGAGGTCCGTCTCCCAGCACAGCAGCGCCTCATATGCGTCACACGCCTCCCACGTATCCCACACCTCGAACCGAAGCTCCAGAAGCAACCGAAGCGCAACTGTCAGAGGCCCTCGCGGTCGGAAACGCCCCAGCCAGCCTGTTAGCTCTGCGAGTAGTATAGCTGCCAGCGACAAGAGTCTCACGAGCTTTCCTAGCTTCTCACCCGAGAGTCCAGGCGGTGATCCCCTCAGCGGACAAGACGATGCTCCCGACGACACCCCCGTTCCTCCGGTCGCGGCCCCGGATGTTGGGCGCAGTTCGATAGTTGACCTGACTGGAGGCTCAGATGTGCGAAGTGCCTTGTTCGAAGAGGATCATCCGGTGCGCAAGGTTCCGGGCTCGTTACATAACGCCGATGACGAACATCTTCAACGCTTGATATCGCGGCACGGCGCCATTGGACTGATCAGACAAATATCCGAGGACCTCGCACAACGAGATGCCCAGATCGCCAATATGCGCCGCCGCGCTGATGAACGAGAACGGGCCTTGCGCAAAATCATTCGAGAATGCGGCCTCTCTAACCTGGATCTTGAAACTCGCCTACGGACTGTTGAGGCTGAGCTACGCGCGGCCAACAAGGGACTCCGGAGAGAGGATACTGGATTAAGCGACCTCATGAGTGATGCGATGCAAGACACCGTAGTGGCTACTGCGTACGGCGAGACAGTCGCCAAGGGCTCTACCATCCGCGCAAGCAGCCAGTCTTTCAGCAACCCCAGCGAGAACGGCAGCGGCAAGGGCACTTTAAAGGGGTGGAAGGATTATCTCTGGGGCTCTGGGACCGCAAAGCGAGGCAGCCGTACGAACAGCATGAACGGCGAAGGTGTAAACCCTACAACTGTGATTCGATCGCACTCTAGTATGGACCGACGACCAACGTTGCAGGAGGATCTCTTCAGCCCACCAGACACGCAATCTACTCGAAGCCCAAGCCGTGCGTCAAGCATTCAATCGGGCGCAACTGGCGAGCGCAAAGCATCGTCATCACTTGCAAGCATGGCCCTTCGTTTGGTGGCGGGCGGAGCGATAAGTACTCGCGAGGCTGAGTCTCGAGGCCGTGCTACGAGCACTACCTCCAACAAGGGTGGTTCTCTCCGAGCTGTTTCGACTACAAGCAGCCGCGCTGGTCAGTCTCGATCAGTGTCGATCGCTGGCGGTCCCAAGGCGTTGATGGCGATGCGTAAAGCGACACCAGGACCATCTGCTCAAGGATCAGGCCGATCACAGGGGCAAGAGGCTTGGGACAGCATGCGAGGCAGTCCTCCGGATAACTCATCATCACGACAAGAGAGCTATGGGCCTGTGGAGATGGACGCTATCCGATCACCAGAGTCACAGCCACCAACATTAACACATATCTATAACAACTTTCCGAACAGCGAATATCTGACGGACCGGTTTGGATTCATATACGATCAGCGACGCAAGAAACGACAACGCGAGGCGGCGCAGGTGGCTCGACATATTCGCAAGGGCAGTCGTACAGAGATGCTGGCCAACGGCCGAGGTGGCATCTCACCTAACGCATTAGAGGACCTTCCCAGCCCCAAGGGAAGTGTGTCGAGTGAGGGACGTCCTGAGAGCCTGAACAGCATGGAGGAACGTAACGCGGAAGAGGGCAAAGCTAAGAGATGGACCGATTATCTGAAAATCGCAACGTTTCCCACTGAACTTCTCAGTCACACGCCAAGTATCGCGATTCCATCCATCGAGGTTATGGAGGGAGCTCAGACACCCGAGCCAGAGCTTTACCCTACCGAGCCTGTCAAGCCAGTAATCGTATCAACCAACTCTGGTCTTATTCCATCAGCTAGCACAACTACTGCAGTCGACAGTGAGACCTCACGGCCGTCTCAGTCTGAATCATCCATCGCACTCACCAAGGACGATACCGAACCTGTCAAGCTGCTCCTGCAGCAACTGAGCGATGTCCACGACGCCCTTCAGCGTGAAAAGACAGTTCGATGGAATGATTTCCTCCGAAAGGTGCGCGCCGAACGCAAGCGGGAGGGCGAAGCCGCAATTGCTGCCGCCAAATCCGCTGCTGATGCTCGCTACGAACAACCTGCCATGATCCTTCCTGAAACCCGCGTTGCCGATGGCGAGATGATTGGAGTTTCAGGCCTCGGCGTCAAAGGCAAGGTCGGAAGAGCTAAGTGGAACGAATTCAAAACCCTGGTTTTGGGCGGTATTCCCGTCACCTATCGCGCCAAGGTGTGGTCAGAGTGTTCGGGAGCTGCAGCCCTTCGTGTCCCTGGCTATTACGAAGACTTGGTCGCTCAGACCGGCGAGGACGACGATGCTGTTGTTGTTAGTCAGATTCAGATGGACATCAACAGGACCTTGACAGACAATATCTTCTTCCGCAAGGGACCTGGTGTCAAGAAGCTGAACGAAGTCTTGTTGGCGTACTCCAGGCGCAATAAGGACGTGGGGTACTGTCAGGGCATGAATTTAATTGCTGCCAACTTGTTGCTCATGATGCCTTCTGCTGAGGACGCATTTTGGATTCTTACTTCAATCATCGAGAATATCCTTCCCCACGGCTACTACGACCACTCACTCATGGCTTCCCGCGCAGATCAACAGGTACTGCGACAGTATGTTTCAGCAATCCTCCCCAAGCTCTCAGCACATCTCGACTCGCTATCCATTGAGCTCGAGGCCTTGACTTTCCAGTGGTTCCTCTCCGTCTTCACCGACTGTCTCAGCGCCGAGGCTCTCTTCCGCGTCTGGGACGTCGTCCTCTGCACCAACGACGGCAGCACATTTCTCTTCCAAGTCGCCCTCGCCCTCCTCAAGCTCAACGAGGGAAACCTGCTACAGTGCAACACACCTGCCGGGATATACACATACATCAGCCATCAGATGACAGAGCACGCCATCAGCATCGACGGTCTCCTCCAAGCAAGCGAGGGTCTACGAAAAGTTATTCGCCGAGAAGACGTTGAACAGCGAAGAGAGAAGGCTATCCAAGCTGAAAAGGATATGATTATGGCTCGAGATGGAGACTCAGCTCGAAGCAAGCCCACAGCCGAGACGGAGAGCGAAACAGCTGCAACCCAATCAGGAGAAGAGTAAAAACTAAAAGGCGAGCATTAAAGAGTACAAGATAAGATAGAAGGTGTGATTGGATCAGGGATATTTTTTTCCTTTGGGAGTTTTCTGTTTTTGTTTGTGTCTCAGAAAGGCCATGATACCCACACCCCTGGACCCCCAAACACAAGGTAGACGTGGGTTGTTGTCCAGGGGAGTTGATGCATTACGGCGTTGGGATATTATCGAATTGGAAGGGTTACGAGGCATTAGCTTGTTCATATACGAGGGGCATAAGAATAAATACGAAAAGAATTACCACTGTTATATCTCGCATGTGTTCTATGATGATGTGGCACTTTTTGAGGAAAAGGAAATATCCCCAGCTATCTTCTATTGGTCTGTCTCTGGATTTTTCCAAAGACTACAAAGAACTTGTAAACAGCTGTCAAGAACATTATAGAAGTCTCGGAAGAATATTGGCACAAGGTTTAGGATTAAAAACCGTGGCTTAGGTCCTCAGGGAGCAAGAAAATACCAGACCTTAATGTTAGCTCAGCAAAAGACATCCTAAATTTAGTAAAGATATCCTAAACTTCATAAAGATGTCCTAAATTTATATAAACTTAGGATATCTTTGCTAAATTTTCTTTCTTCCCTTAAAAACTTGTCAGAATTTTCATAAATATTGAACATTATCGTAAAATTACTCAAGTCTTTGGATTGAAAGGCTAAAGATAAGCTAAGAATAGTCTAAAGTCGTCATCCCTCATGTCAATAAAAGTCCCATCTCATGCTCTCCGTTTTTGGTATCTAATGCACTGCGATCCTCTCGTTTTCCTTATCATAGTCCTTGTCATGGCCCTCAGCATGATCCTTGCCATTCCTACCATTCTATGGTTTGACTGTAGACATCTTTCTCGCATTCTGTTGCATGAGAGCATCAGCCACCATGATCGCCGCCATTCCCTCGACGATAGGGACAGCACGAGGCACAACGCAGGGGTCGTGTCTTCCCTTAGCAGCGAGAACACCCTCGCCTGAGCCATCGTAGAGTGCTGTGATCTGGTCCTGGCTGATGGTGGCAGGAGGCTTGAAAGCGACTCTGAAGAAGATGGGCATGCCATTGCTGATACCACCCTGGATACCGCCGGAATGATTCGTCTTTGTCTGGAGTCTAGAGCGAGGAATGCCTGTCCTCTGGGTGGCGGCGTCGAGAGCAGGTGCTGGCACGAAAGGATCGTTATGCTTGCTTCCGGTCATTTCGGCCCCATGGAACCCGGAACCTACCTCAAATCCCTTGACAGCGGGAATAGACATAATGCCGTGGGCAAGACTGGCCTGGAGCTTGTCGAAGCAGGGCTCACCAAGACCAGATGGCACGTTGCGGATAATGCAGGTGACAGTTCCGCCAGTGCTGTCGTGCTCATCGCGAAGCTCCGCAATGCGAGCCTCCATGGCTCGGCCAATGGCGTCATCGGGGCATCGGACAGGAAGATTTTCGTCAACTTGTTCGCGGGTGAGAGTCTCGGCGAGACTGAGGAAGGCAGGATCGTTGCTCATGGCTTCTGTATCAGCAAAAAGCTTGATGGTTCCGACGGAGCTGACGAAGGCAACAATCTCAATGTTGTAAGTCTGCTTGAGCCACTTCTCGGCAACAGCACCAGCGGCAACTCGAGCAATAGTCTCGCGTGCAGAGCTGCGACCACCACCTGACGAGGCCTTAACCCCGTACTTTTCGAGGTAAGTCCAGTCTGCGTGGCTGGGACGGGGGTACATGTCGATGGTCTTATCACCGTAGTCCCTTGGTCGCTGATCCTCATTGGGGACGGTCAATAGAATCGGTGTTCCGAGAGTGACGCCATTTTCGGTTCCAGAGTTAATGGTGACGCGATCCTTCTCGTTACGAGGTGTGGTGATGGCCGATTGACCTGGTCGACGGCGGTTCAGCTGAGGCTGGATATCGGCCTCTGTGAGGTCCAGGCCGGGAGGACAGCCATCAATGATACACGAGATGGCTCTTCCATGCGACTCGCCAGCACTGTAAGAAGACAAAGAGATGGCTTTTAGCTGCTGCTTGTCGATTTTGGGGGGGGGAAGGGGGGGGTTAGAGCTGGAAGAAATAGAAACTTACGTCGTCACCCGGAAGATTTGCCCAATGCTGGACATGATGTAATGTGTTGATGATTGTGTTGATGATGGGGAGAGATAATCCAATGGTTGATGAGTTGGAAGATGAAAGATGGCGGCCGTTGGAGAATGGAAGGGAAGACAATGAGGCTGTTCTTGGTCTGGAGGGGACTCGTTCCTGCCGATTTCGGTCCAAAATTTTGTGCGTTTGGAAAGCGCGGGGGAGGGGCAACACGGTAGATGGATTGTGAGCGATCTGATTGGCCAGTCAAGATAGCCTCAGTCGATCAACTTCAGACGGATCTTTAAGAAATATCATGGAACTCTTGTAGAACAGGCGCCAAGATATCAGATGAAAAACATGAGCTATCATATCACTTGGAAGGGCCATATTATATACTTGTCATTAAGCGACATCGGGCCGCTGTTGCTGTGACTCAATTGATGTCCATCCATGCATCTCGTCTGATTCCATAAAGTCTGGATAATCGCTCTTCCGCTGTAGATTCAGAGCCAATAGCTACCTGCTCCAGGGGCTCAGGGAGCAAGAAAATAGCAGTCCTTGATTTAGGGTGTCAAAATAAACTTAGCAAAGAGTCCCCTAAACTAGGCTAGATTTACCTAAGCATTTTTATCGCTTAGGGTCAAGGTCCCAGGTTTTCCTTCATCCTACCTAGCCAGAGCCCAAGCATTCTCCATCTCAACGGATACAAAACGTCATGTCGAAGCAAAACTCGATTCAGATTATCAATCAATTCCTTTCTTCACTCGGTACTTTCCTTTTTCTGCAAGGCACAGCGCTCTCACTGGTTTGGATGTTTCCCGAACCCGCACCCGCTACCGTCCGTTGCGGAACTGAAACTGCCCCTAAAGTTTACAGGGCTTTCAGCGCCCTATTTCCGGTCCGCGGCGGGGTCAACTTCAATTGGGGTTTTCCGTCTCCGAGGCTGAGAACAACCAAACGTTTGTTTCCTCAACTCTTTTGCTCATTGGATACATTAGCTTCAACGACGAGTCTCATCCATTGCCTTGGATAATACCGTATTTCCGGCCCAATTGCATGTCCATCTATGGCTTTGTCTCACTGATTCTCAAATTCTATTCGGATATTAACTCTTGTCATCATGATGCGGCCCAATCGCTCGTTTTTAGGCTCAACGCCTCGAAACATATCACGACATTTCCCCTCATTATCAGCCATATCAAGACGGCAATTCACCGGTGCAGCATCTCATTCATCCAATAAGATCCAAGTATACACTTCAACTTCTCGTGATCCCTTCCTGAACCTCTCTGTTGAGCACCATCTTCTCCAGAAGACGCCCCCAGAGTCAACCATACTCTTCCTCTACACCAATGACCCCTGTATTGTCTTTGGTCGAAACCAAAATCCATGGATGGAGGTGAATCTTCGAAGACTGTCCCAGTTCCGTAATGATCCTACAAGCGTAGGTTGGACTGGTGGGCCAGTCCAGCTTGTCCGTCGTCGTTCAGGGGGAGGCGCTGTTTTTCACGATGAAGGAAATGTCAACTTTAGCGTCATTTGCCCTCCTGCAGTATTCGACCGGAACAAGCACGCCGAGATGGTTGTAAGAGCTCTATCCTCTCTTGGAAAGCCAAATACGCGTGTCAATGAGCGACATGACATCGTTATAGATATCCCTGATGACCCGATCGGCACCTACAAAATCTCAGGGTCCGCGTATAAACTCACTCGTCTTCGGTCTCTTCACCACGGAACATGCCTCCTACGCAGCCCAAACCTGAACAATATCTCAGGGATGTTGCGTTCGCCAGCTGAGTCGTATATCAAGACTCGTGGCGTCGACAGTGTCCGCAGCCCTGTCCGCAACGTCGGCATCGAGAATGCTGCTTTCGAGGCTGCCGTTGTGGAACAGTTTGCAAGCATGTACGGCAAATTCGATGTCCAGGAGGTCGTCAGTGACAAGGTACTTGAGACGGATAGCATCAGCAAAGGGTATGAGGAACTACAGTCGCGGGACTGGATCTATGGACAGACACCTAAATTCACCTTCTCAACTTTCCCCTACGAGGAGGACCCTCGAGAGCGTCCTCAACTGGACTTTGACGTGAGTGATACACCGCTTGGCAGAGGCATATGGCAAATCAACTGATGGGGACATAGACCAAGCTTCGTTTCGAGGCTAGACACGGTGTCGTAGACAAATTCACAGCCGAAGGCCCATCATCTCCCACCTCAGAAAACGGTCTGTCAGCACTCACATCATCATCCATCTATAACGTCTCCAGCTGGGGCGCACAGCTTTCCCAAGCTGGTATGGCCGATGGCGATGCGGCAAAGGTCGGGCCATGGATGGACGATATCTTGGGAGTCGACTTCACGAAACCCCAACAATAATGCCGCCATTCTCTGGATAGGCTGCAACATGATACACGCAATGTCAGAGAGGTCAATACGCTCAATCTCTTCCGTGCTGTCCGTCTCTTTCATACACCACCTCATACTCCGGGCATTCCATTATTTTGCCCGGTCCTCATGTCATGTCTCACTCACAACGCGAAGGCGAATCCGAATAGACCCGGTGACTGCCTAGCCAATTGGTAATGGTTAGCATGTGAACTTGGCACACCATAGTGGGAATGGCCACACACCTTTCGGAGCAGAAGAGAGCAAGGCTGGCTGAGCCTCGCACGCGTCGCGTTCAATCAAAATGTACGCGTTGCACTTTCTTCGCCGCTTCACGGTCTGGGCCATACCTGGAACCAATATTGTTGGAAGCGAGAAACAGATTCCGGTGTCCAACTGGTGGGAAGCTTGGGGGCAGCTAAGAGCATCACATGGCTTGTCAGCCGACCTAGGGTCCAGTCCATCCATCACGCATCAAAAATTCCCAACATACGTAGCCTCTCGACAGTGCAGTCTGTGCTCAGCACCACCTCATTCAGCCGCCCGCTGCTTGATAGGCGACAGTCTTCATCCTGCCTTGCTTCCAAATCCGGCGCACTGTCTAGATCTCATGATATGACTGGTTGGGTCGTTTTGACAAAGATCATTGTGTGGCTGCTAATAAAGCAGCTGCTTCTACGGTGAGTATTGTGAGACACTTGGCAAAGGTATTGGAATCAGATCACGGACTGCCGTGGCTGCCGCGTACGAAGCGAAGAAAAGGGGGCAAGACCCCGAAGATGTATGGGGTTGCAGTCTTGAGCATCAGCTTGCTCGATATCAGGTTTTTCGAAACGAAGATCGACAGCCTTACGAAACAGCCGGTCGAAGGAGGCACAGGGTTCAAGAAATCTTCGGTATTAAGCTCTCTATGCACTTCCATGGGGCGTGAGCAGTTTTTCGACAAAAAGAGCTGAGGAGACGTGGTGAAAGCGTTGGTCTTTGTCGTGAAATTGTGCAATCCTATAGCGATATCCTTTTGAGTTTATTCTGTATATTAGCCCTGCTCTACAAAAATGTCCGGATTCCTGTTGCAACCCGTACGGGAGTCTCTTGAGATCTTGAGATGGAGTGTACTAATCCACTCACGGTCTAAGGACATGGGCTCCGAGACATGCATTGATGATCTCGCGTGGTGATTGCGACTCTATCGATTTCGTCCGTAGCGCTTAGGTTGTTCCGTTTTAGTGCCCTCACCAGAAAGGCGGTGTCAGGAGTCAATGCTGTGATGATTGTAAGATGCAGTCTATCTTGTACGGGCGCAAAGTTGTGATGAGAGCTGAGTGGCTTCCGCTCTCCTGGGACCCTGGACACAGACTTTGACCTAGGGCTGATCTGATGTAAGTCGTGTACCGCAGATAAGGCAGGCTCTTGTAATATTAGATATCCGTGTTTTTGGCTTGCTTCAAGGTTCTGAACTTACCCTGTTCATGCAGATGTCTTACTATGGTCATGTTGACCTAAATACGGGTATCGTCGACATTAATCAATACGACCCTGAGTTGACTTGGGTGATATCCGGATTCGTATCAACGCAACCCTCATGAGACACGAGACTATTCCCAAAACTCTTGGGCAAATCGATAGTTGATCTGGGGTACGGTAGCCTGTGAGTAATCAATCCATCAATCAGTCAGTCAGTCCTTAACCCTCCAACATTGCTCACCAAAGACGACATCATATTTACGTTGGACTAAGACATGCCTTGCTTCCCCACACCACCAATACACATGAATGGATGGATGGGTCCATGTCCCCATTTCCATCACGTTCTGGGATCCGCAAAAGCGAGCATGTTGTGCATGAGCATGAGCATGAGCATGAGCCTACCCCAGCCCCAAGCTCACTCGCCCAACAAATAGCCTATGGAATTGTCTCATTCAGCAGTCGACAAGCTGCCCATTCCCGCCCATGGCGTTCAGGGATGTCTATCCGTCTCTAATCCAGAGGCGCAGGCACATGTGAAGGCTCAAAAGAAGAATGTTTGACAGTCTCAACATCCAGATTTGACCAAGACTGCACCCACCATCTCTATCACCAGGCTTCGGAGGAGTAACCTCGACGCCGACTCGTGTCGTGTTGATGATGATATGATGTTGTGTTCATGGTCTAGTGAGTGTCAGGGATGTTAGATCCTCATCCGTATCTCTCACCAACCTTGGGCGATTTCCATGCGAAGTCCTCGGGTAGGTAGTGGAACTGTTTTGCTTGCTTTTTCTTCAACAACCCTGTTCCTGGTGTGATGATAATCACTCACACTCGCACCAACAAACCCGGTGAACGTAACCAATCCGCGCGTATTTCATTTCAGCCATTGATACCAGCAATGTTCCATCTCGCTATTCAGGTACCAGCCCTCGTATCATAACCTAGAAGCTGTGCGCGAACAAGTCCAGCAATCCGATCCCATGAAGGATTGCATAGCAATGTGGCTCAACTACCAACTGCCTCAGATCACTGAGGCTGACGAATCAGTCTAAGCATCATGACCAACTACTAGTTGCCTTGATCAGCGGTGACATGTGTTTATGTGAACTTATTATAGTTGAAATAAAACAGTCAAGTTTGTCATGTTCCGATCCCCAGGTTGCAAGAAAACTTGAGGCCTTGATAACAGATGTTAAAATGAACCCATCAAATAGTCCCCTGAATTTGGTACAGTTTGCCTAAGTCTTTTCGTCATCTGTGACGAAAATCCTAGGTTTTCTTTTCTCCCTCAGTCCGTCTGGCTTATGGAGCACCATCTCCGGGAATTAGTGCATCTTTCATTCTGGCTGCCGTGTTCTGCTGGATCTGAAGATCTATTTGCAGTTCTGGCCAGCCAGCTTCTGTTCGGGGGAGGGGTACTAAGGTTTGTTAGCTATCAATCTGTCTGTGCCCTCATACAGGGGGGTAGGGCTGGTATCTGCGAGCAATCCCACGAGATACCTAGGGGCCAAGTCCTTTCACAGTGCACTTTGTTCATTGCCTTGGCACACAAGCATGTCAGGAGTTAGCTGCCAGAAGAGTCAGCCAAAATGGCTTAGACCAGAGAATACAGTGTGCCTCTCGATTGTGGCCTTGACCCTGAATATATGACGAATCATTTTTTATGATATCAAGAAAAGAGTCATAGGGTGATTGGGGAAAGGCGTCATGTCTGTACTGTATGACGGTAGACCAAGACCTGCACCGTATTACTGACGACTATCATTTCTAGAGGCAGGCAGTAAGATGTGAGCATTTGCCGAACGAGGGTAGCAAAAGTTGAAATCACCAACATTTGATAGTAGGACGAGCGTTATATGCAGCCTGGTGTGACAACCGCTGTTGACGAAAGGCGTTGATCAACGCTGACGGGCATTGTGATAGCACGGACTGTAATTTGGCCTTGATCAGATATGACAGGGCGAAATGTCCCGAATTGGAAATAAGAATATCACCCTGTACTCCGTTGAGAACAGCTAAAGTGCGTGAGAGGTTATAGGTGATCGCTCAAGATGTGCAGTGACCACGAATTGTCTTCGTCCAGCGACTCTCCTCATGAATATTATTCGTCAGCCTATGGCTGAAGTTCCCGTCTTACCATTTTTGGCATCTTCGACTCGGCAATGTAACGCCCCGGAACGCCTTTCAAGAACATGACGAAACAGGTGCAGCGCCTCATTCGCTGGAATTATGGAAGACACCATCCTGCTCTACCGTCGCTTACGGCGGGATCAACGTTTCCAGGTACGGTACGGTCGGAGTAGCTGACCAAGGTTCTTCAAGACCAACGGCAATCAGCGGGCATCCAACATTCCTTTTTCTGTCACATAGAAGGGTTCTTGATAATCACATCTGAGTCTGGTAGCTTGTCCGGCATCTCTGCCATGTTAGGAACCGTAGGGCGTTCTTCAATCCATACAAATAACAATCATTTCTATGATACTCGAGTTAATGTAGCTTGATATGCCACGATTCGAGTTATGGCCCAAGGAAAATATCTGTGGAATCACTGTAGCATCCCTGCCGCTTGCTGTGCATGGTGCCCATGCAATGCAGTCAGTGTCAGGGTCAACTTGGAGCGGGATCATTCGTCTGCCGATTCTGTGCTGGTTTTGCGATGGCCACGTTCAGATCAGTGAACATCCGCCACGTTAGATGCAGGAACTCGAAGCGCCGTGGTGCATTCTCTTGAGTGCACGGTATGACATAGCGGACATGTCTCGAATAGGGAATACCACGGAAAGACATGTATTACCACGCAGATGTCACCTTATTGGTGGATCAAGATCTCTCTGAAGTTTGATGGTAGCAAAGAAGTATGGATGTATCTGGGGACCCGGCTTGCATGAATTTGCGGCACGCTTAGCTCTCTTTTCTCCCTGCTCCGTTGCTGGAGATCGAATGAGGTTAATAACAACAATCGCGACAAGAGTGAACAGAAGCTGGTCCGTGGCCTCGGCTCTTATTATGGGACGGAACGACAGATGCACGGTTGTCAGGCAGGGATAACTGGTGCGGGTTGGGGCCATCGTCAAAGCGGGAAACCCCACTATCGACAGCCCATCGCGCGCTAATAAGTGAGTTGCTATTGCGAGCTATTCCATCAAGCCTCTGATGGTCAATAATATCTTGCTTCAATGACACGGGAATTGAGTCGAAGAGACATTCTCGTCAGCTAATATCCTACTCTGCCTCGACTCCAATTGCACTTGGTGCGGATTATGGCGTTGTCGGGCGGACCGAAATCGGCCAGAAAGAGTGTGATGACAATGCCTTTGGGAGTTCAAAGTCATCCAGGCCTGATCTATACAGAGATCGTAGGAGCACAGCGTCGTATCTCTGCATGCGCCTCTTTCAAATCGAACCCCGGTCTGCTAATGCAACGGGTAGTCCAACTGAATCGAGACCGAAGCAGGCGCCTGCAGACTGCAGTATTGTCCTCCAGGGTTGTGACATGCGAGCAGCGCAACAACATCCCGACCAGCGCCGACAAGCAGCGTGAAGGAAGAACGGCAGTCAGGCCACTAAGCAAAAAGCCTGCCAATAAGGTTTTGGGCTTCTTGAACGACCCAACCACGAGGGGCGGAGTCAGCCATCGTTGTGCAACTGCGGCGTTGTTGAGGGGACAAGAGGTAAGGCGCCGCGCTGACAGCTTCTTGGTCCCTTCAGGGTGACGATGATATCAAAAATCGAGAATAGAGGTTGTCTACGTAGGCTATCCCTGCTTCGCCTCCCCTGTCAAGCTGGCTACCAGCCCCTGACGGTGCTCCATCACCCAGCGACTTCCCCAAAGGATGGGCCCGCTCGGTGCTCCGCTCATCGTCCGAGCCGGCCCGGTGTTGAGACGCTCTGGTGGTTGTGAGGTGGTTCCTTCTTGCGGGGAAAACTACCCAATTAACAAAATTTGAAGCCGGGGAACTTAATGGGGCCATCTCAGTATGGTATCAAGGTTGAAGTAGTAACAAGTGGTTCCATAATTGAAATTGAGCATGCCAAGATCAATCCAAAGGTCTCGCGATCTCTGCACAGATAGCCTGACAATAGATGCGTGAATGTGTTTTTGCAGCAGGCTCTGCTCAGATTACCAGGTAGGTGATCGTATCGAGCCTTACTTGGAGGAGTTTCACCTCCGGCTGAAAGCTCCAAGAATGTAAAAACGGCCCAAGAAATCCATGAATGAAATAATTTGCCTATTAGGACCCCTGCTTCTCGATGGCGTTCTGAGACATGGGAAATGCAGGCTCGTTCAGGTAAAATCAGGTTCCTTGAGGTGAATCTGTGAAAGCCACTCAGATGCTGGACTGTCATTTTCCATTAGAGACAATCCTTATCGTTGTCTCAGCTAGCTTCGAATTTCTTGTCATCAAGAGCTTGGGCTAGATCCATTCGATGTCTTGTTTGTTGGTTGTGTATCCTCATCACAGGTGCTAGTGGTGGTTAAACTACCTAACCAGCTAGACTAGCTCAGAGTCTTGATCAAGTGATATTGAACGTGACTGCCGCTATCGTCTCCTCAAAACATCGGGGGGTGCGGGTGTGTCCTTCTTAGTGGCTAAGCTGTGATCTGGCGAGTGATTGCTGGGCTCTGTCGGGCCTTTGGGTGGTATCGTGAAGATGCCTGACGGTCGAGATTTGGAGGTTAAGCTTGAACAAGAAGAAACAGTTCCTTCTTGGGATGACGAGGATCAGAGAGTGGATGCAGACTTCCGTAGTGTGGCGGGGAAGTTGCAGCTACCCAAGTTGGTCAGGTACGCAGGAGAGGTGAGCAAGGTAGGATGGAACGGGCGGACATCAACTGCCTGCCTGCCGGGACGGGAGTCAATTGCTTGATGCTACCCTAAAGTGCCCGCCAAATTTAGGTAGGTCTGTCTGCGATCGTCTCGTCTTGTGATGATGAGCCATTCAAGAACGCTACAGTAGCATGATCACTACACTGATAATCTTTACAGAGAACCTGGTCTATCTTCTGGGGCTAGGATCAATGGAAGGAACGTCCGCCAAACACGGAGCAACGACCGGCGGGGGCCGGATGCCGGTCTTGTGCAGCTGCATGCATATACATACCTACAACACGGCCAGTCTGTACAGCAAAGTGCAGACAAAAAGAATCCAGACGCTAAAATACGGCAACAGGGTACGGTACAGGGTGCGTGTTGGGACGGGAGTGAAACCGACAAATGGAGTAGCCATCGTGGCGAGTCATTTACCAATAATTTCAACAATAGAGCCTCAAACATAAACATGAACTCAGCATGTCGAGTCCCAATGAACGATCTAACTATTATGCGTTCTTCACCGATAGATGCGCATGGAATGCATGTGATTCAGACATGCGAGGCGTAGCTGGCCAAGCCCAAGCATGAATCAAACGACGGACCCTAAGCCCGGAGGTTGGAAATAAAAAAGGGGCAGCGAAGAATTGCCGACTCTGATCGACGCAGCGGACTGGCTAGTTCGTCGTGGTGCCAGGGTGCAAGAACGCTCTAAGTGAAGTCTATCTCCGGCCATACTGTTGATCTTGGCAACCACATGTCATTGAAATGTTGTGCAACATATCACAATTATGCACCACAATCCATATCTATCGACTCGTAATGAGGACGTATTTGTGACTCGCTTGAGAAGCTGAGTCTCACAAGACATCGAACCGTTCAGAGTCGCGGCGTTTCAAGGCTGACCGTTTGCAACTGAGACTTGAACTGGCACGCGAGCACCACCCGTTTTCGTAGAACCTCACCTTGAAGCACTGGACATCCATGTATGAACGGTATGAACAAAAAAGATATTATGAAGACCAGACGCCGTATCCTTGCAGACAAAGGGACCTGAATCAGATCAACTTCGGCCCTGCAGTCCATGACGCAGACAACGGCGTTTAGGGCGGCGTAGAAATACCGCCAGCACTTTTGATGCGGCATGGACAACTTCCGTTGAATCTCTGAAACGAGGCTTTTTGAATTCCAATCTGTTGGTTAGTATGTAGAGTAGACGGCAAGACATGACTAAGCCAGGATGCCCCAAGTACAATCTCAGGTACGCCAGAGACAAAAAGCAAAGAAACAATGAGCGAAAAAAAAACCTGCATTCAGAGACACGGATCTTATCGGGCTGGGACAGGGGAGCAAAACTAATGCCCCAGCGAAATGGGTCCAGCCAAAGACATCGCAAGGCCTAGCCAAGCCACCAAGCCCCAACGCGAACGAGTTGGGAAATCACAGACACATGGAAGTTGAAAATGGTAAACTACCATTGGCTCGAGGACAGCTGCTTATCCTGCCGTCCATTCCTTGTGCCTGGTGTTATCTTATCACTTTCCTCGCTTGAAGCTGAGTAAATTGAGTTTGAGACTGCGCTTCAGGGGCTCGTAATGATTCAGATCAATCACTGGTGAGCTGTACTCCGTACAAGTGAAGTATTCACAGCAGCCCCAGTGATGTGCTTGAGGAATCTCCTGGAAATTCCCACAGACTCATGGATCTTTCCAAGGCTCCGACAGCTAGAGTGATGGATCATGGCCTGGGAAGGTAAGGTACCATAAACTTAAGTTCCCGTCCCCAGCGAAACGCTGCCCCACTGACAGCAGCAATACTTTCTCAGATACGGTTTGAGGGCAGTGTCTGTACAGTGTGCTTGGGCACCGTCTGTGGTGTTTTCGGGCTCTGAAGACGCCCGCAGTGTCCTCGATGGCACAGTCTTACAGTACGAATCAGAAGCCTGCGATATGAGTAGCTCAGGTATCCCTTAGTGCCACTTCTTCTCCAGCATCACCGCCTCCCGCACTTTGACCCGCAATCGCTTCGCTTGAGCCTTGCTTGTCTTGTCTGTTCGAGTTCCCTGGCTGTCTCCATTGCGTCAGCTACTCAATAGTTCAGGACCTCCAAGGTTGAGTTTTGAGCTCTTGTCCAATGCGTGTAAATTTCCACGAGGTGTAATTTTGGAGTCTTGTAGGCTCCAATCAAATACTTGTGAGTTGTAAGCCAATTGTCCAAGTCTCCAGATAACGATACACTCAATTAGAAGTCACAAACCATGCCCCTCACGTATTCTCAGGACGTGGTGAGCTTAGCACAACAATGAATTGACTTCGACCAGAGAAGGGTTGTCCGAGGGAATTATCGCAGTTTGGTAGAATGTCTCCGTCCAGTCAGATGGCGCCAGGGCCTCCATTGAGCAAACCGGGCATTTTTTAACCAATCTCAAGCACGCATCGATGTTACTGTTTCTGCAGCGCTGCAGAGGACACTGTAAATCGTCATGCCCAAAGCCATCCTAGCCAGCCCAAGCGTTGCCAAGACATTTCGGACAAGGCCAGGAAATGCTCAGTGCTGGCTCGCTTGAGAGGACCCTCGTCGGTCATGCCTAGGGAAAGCCTCGCTTCTGACTAGTTGTGGCTTGATGTTGAGAAATTGCGTCGAATGATGAGCCAAGCCAAGATGCGTTTCGAGATAACCTCATCTATACTTTTGTCGAGAGAGATGACCACGCCAGCGGCGACGGCGACGGCAACAGACGACGTGTGCTAGAGAGCGAGGAACGGAGCGGATGGAGGAGCGAGCAGGGGCCGAATCCTTGAAGGCGGCCGGTCCACTCCGTAGTCCAGCAGAAACAGACATCGCCGTCACAGAAAGAGTGAAAAAGGCGGCGTTCAGGGGAGTGTTGATAAGGAACCCACACCCTTTCTGATCGATGACTTGCTTGGCTTGTCTTGTCGAGAAGAGACGGATGGTGATATCTACTACGTAGACCATAGATACCTAACTTGGTAGACAGGTACCTGACGGCATTGGGCCTACAGTTGAAAGGCAAATTCGAGATGACTGCGCGGTTTATTGACTTGTTGTGCTGGCAATGAGTGAGTCGTCTTTTCTGCTGGGGACAACGAAACCTCGGCCGGGCTGAGCGAAAACGGAACAGATTTGTGTGTGTGTTGTATTTTGGTGACGCTGGACGGTGGACGGTGGCCGCTACTGACTGGAGATTTTGGGCGAGGTGGAGTGGATAAGGTCGAGGGGTGAAGCTGCAGTGTTTGAGGGCAGTGGATCTAACAGCGTATCTTTGAATTTGGCCTAGGGTTGATCTGAAGATGGTGAGGGAGAGAGGGCATGGCGCCATGGGTCGAGGCACAGACCAGAAGACTTCCTCGGAGCTCGCACAGTAGAGACTTACCACATTGGTACCGCTATCAGATCGAGCTCGGCTGCGACAACCACTGGCCTTTCTTTTCGACGGTCGCCACTACGAACCACACACCATTCAGAGTTGCAGTGAGAGATGGGCCTAGTAAAAAGAGACGGACACTGTGCCTTCCCACTCACAGGCAGTTCCATACCCACCTCCATCATCACCAACTCCACTGGGTCCAGTCCAACACCAACACCAACAACACTAAAATATCCACACCCCCAAACACACAAGACCTGTTCTCTCTTATTGCACTGCTCCACTTGCTCTACTCTTTTGTCCAGCCTATTTTACCAACTACTCCAGTCACCATCTCAACCTCTCCTCTCACCGAATCTCTTGTTCCTCAACTTCAACGTCTTGGACGTTTTCGACACTCACTCCCCTTCGATATACGCTTCTCTCTACACGCGACAATGGTACTATAGATCGATTCCTCGTCACATCCCGTTGTGACTTCAGCAACTCACGGCCCGCCTGTGCGAGCCTTCTGCACTCCCCTTCAGCATGTCGAGGCGACAACAGCCGCTCCAACAATCTCGCCCATCATGGATCCCTCACAGTACTACCAGCACCATCATCACCATTCCCACCGCCATCACCACAAATCTCTATCGCAGCAACAGTCGTCCGCCTCCCTCTCGTCGACGGCTCGCGGAGCCCCGCCGCTGCATACCCATCTCCCCTCCTCCTCCTCCATGCCTCTGAGGACCGCCAACAGCACTCCGATGTCTTCGCCAGGACTTTTCAGCCCTTCGCCTTCTAGGCAAAATCTCGTCACCTCCGTATCCGAGAACAATACACCTCCCAATTACAACCAAAGTCCTCTCCTGCACCCTTTGCAGATGCACAAAGTTAGAGAGTAAGCATTTCAATCTGCGATGGGAATATCGTATCGCATTGTCCGCCTTTCTTTTTCGCTTGTTCCGCTTCCAATCGGCTTTGCTCGCCTATGGTGGGGGAGACGGCCAGGGAGCCTGGCATGCACCAACCGTTTCACTTATCAGACACTAACGTATTTGTCAATCATAGGACACACAAGGCCCTCATTGACTCAGATACCGCCACAGGCCGCAAGCTCATTAACCAATATGAAGTGATTGAAGAAATTGGCCGTGGAATGCATGGTAAAGTCAAGCTGGCTCGTAACCTCGAAACAGGCGAAAATGTGGCTATCAAGATCATCCCACGTTTCTCTAAGAAGCGTCGCCTTGGAAAGGTTACAGCAAAGTCCCCCCAAGACAAGACGAAGAAGGAAATTGCCATTCTAAAGAAGATCCGTCACCCGAATGTCGTCGCCCTTCTCGAAGTCATTGACGACCCTGAGCTCAAGAAGATTTACATGGTTCTTGAGCATGTGGAACTCGGTGAAGTTGTGTGGCGCAAGAAGGGTCTCCCTCACATTTGTCTATTCGAACGACGACGCATAGAACGCGAAATGCGAGGCGAGCTCCCAACTCCCGAGGAGGACCGCTACGAACAACTACTCGAACATCGCCAGGCTATCAAGCAAATGAAACGAGCCAAGATGGCACAGAATTATCCGGGCCAGATGAACTGGAGTTTCGAGAACGGAGGGGCCGACGAGCCTAGTAGCAGCCTAGGAAGTCAGTCTCGCATATCCTCCATGCAAGACTTTGCCATCAGTGATGGATCACCATCGAGACCTACTTCACGACAAACCTTCCGCGATGAACAAAGGGCACATTCACGATCACGATCTGTTGTTTCGTCAACTCGGGCCGTTGAAGATCCCGACGAGTTCATCAATTGGGAAGACGACATGGAAACCCCCAGCGCTCTTCGATCAAACCCCACTTCGAGTACTGCGTTGGATGGCACCATGTACGGCCCGTACGTCGACGAAGGCTTCCGAGGACGTTCTCCCAGCATGGCTGATTCGATCATCTCACACATGTCCTCACTCGATTTCAACCCTCAACAACACGACCCCTTCTCAGACGACTTCTCCTACGTTCCATGCTTCACCTTTGACCAAGCTCGATCAACTTTCAGAGATACTGTTCTCGGTCTTGAATACTTGCATTATCAAGGTGTCGTCCACCGTGATATTAAGCCAGCCAACCTCTTGTGGAGTAAAGATCATCGCGTCAAGATTTCTGACTTTGGCGTCTCCTACTTTGGCCGACCTATTCGTGATGGCGAATTTGACGACACAGTGTCCGAATCTGAGGCCAAGGATTTCGACGATGATCTTGAACTCGCCAAGACAGTCGGTACACCTGCGTTCTTTGCTCCTGAGTTGTGCTACACCGACTTGGACACAGAACAACCCAAGGTTTCGGAACAAATCGACGTTTGGTCTCTTGGTGTGACACTTTACTGCCTGATCTACGCTCGAATCCCCTTCCTCGCCGAAGATGAATTTCAGATGTTCCGAAAGATCGCAACAGAGGAAGTATACATCCCCAAGCGCCGCTTAATGCCCGTTCACCCCTCAACCTCACCAGCCGCAACCTCCCTCTACAAGCGCCAGAACATGCATCCATACCGCGACGACAACGACTTGGTCTATGAAGAAGTTGACAACCTGCTTATTGACCTGCTGCGACAAATGCTCACCAAGAACCCCGAAAAACGAATTCGACTTCGAGACATCAAGCGTCACCCATGGGTCGTCCAGGATATCATGAATCCTATCGGATGGCTCGACGACACTGACCCTGCTCGCCCTTCTTCTGGTCGAAAGATCCAAGTCGATGAAAGGGAAATGTCATCCGCTGTCGTGCCTCTTACCTTTCTGGAGCGTGCTCGCTCAGTGGTCAAGAAGGCTGTTGGCAAGGTAATGCACCCCCTTGTGGAACGAAGTGATAGCAAAACGCGACATCGAGCCAACAGTAGTGCTGCTAGCTCCACCGGCGACAACGTAAGCATGTACAATAACGGACCTCCGACTCCTCATGGGCAGCACCGCGAGAACCGCCGCAAGAGTCTCCGCCCTGACGACTACTTCGCGAGTGCCATGCGAGATGCCGCCGCGGCGCCTGAGCATCCTCTCTCAGTCAGCCAATCAGTCAGCCCACAGCCCGAATCCGTCATCTATGACCCGTTGGCGACTGTTCTCCCCGAAGCCGGCGTCTACCGAGGCCATCATCATGCTCATAGTGAGAGCGAGTCGATACGCGAACCCGAGAAGTCATCTTCGGCAGCCTCTCTATGGCCCTTCCATCGTCACGCTCATAGCCATGGACATACTAAAACCACTCAACACTGGCTCCATCTTGGTTCCCCCATGCCCATCTCTCAAACCACTCCTACTACACCTTACTTCTCCAGCCCAGTCGACGGACCAGATGACTCTGGGGCCGAGACAGTCCGAAAGACTCGCGACCTGGACTTGACAGATTCCATGGATGAAAGCTCGCGGTCCAAGTCCGTCGACCGTGGCCTCTTCTCCAGCTCAGATAAACGCGCTGAACCTAAGGTGGGCGTCAATACTACCGTTGCCCCCGGCAGTGTCCAAGCACCACCTCGTCATGGAAGACGACCTGTCAAGTCCGTTGACTTGGGAAAGGCTTCGCACCATAGACGCTTGGAAGCCTCTATACTCTCTTCATCTCTTGCCGTCGCCGCCGGTCAACAGCATAGTCACGCAGGTTCCACCCGCTCTGTTGAACCTTGCAACAAGACCCGACCGCGATCCCTTCAGAGAATGGATAGCGCCCCGATCACAAGAACGTCACCACCTCGTCACTCGGAAGATCTCTGCATGCGACGATGTGATCGACAAACTGAACAGATCAGTTACTCTTGCCCGCCCTCACCCATCCAGGAAGAATGGACTCGAGATGAACCCCTTCCACGCGCAGATACCATGCCCACCACTAAGTCGTCAAGTGTCGATTCAATGGAGGCTTTGGCCACCCCATCGACTAGCCCCAGTGTCACCAGCCCTGTCTCAGCGCTCCCTTCTACAGCCAGCACATCAGAGCGGATGTTGGCATTCCAGTCCGATCCCTCTCTGCCAGCCCTGCTCAGTGGTGCCAGCTCCGTTTCAGCCGACATGGAAGCCGAGCTGTTGTGCAAGCCAGGCATTGTTAGCGCTCACCCTCAGCTACTCGAAACCACCGACAGTCTGACGCCACCGGCTTTTGACAAGGAACCCAATGGCTTTCCCATTGATCACGTGTACGGCAATCCTCCTGCCATGGACAGTGGCTCCCTTGCTGTCCATCTGGAAGGTGGTGCACGGGACTCGGTGACTAGTACTCCCGTTGCCCGGCCCGTTGACGATGATTTAGACGACGATGGCAGTGATGACGGGATCTTGCTTATGGCCACTAAGTCAAAGAAGAAGCCAGCGCAGACTACGTCACGACCTCCAGTCTTCAACCCTCGAAGACGTGACACCAACATTAGCATTGCGAGCACCGAAACTGCCAAGAAGGTGCCAACCTCTGCATATGGTGACGAGGGGACGTCGCCCTATGAAACATGATACCCCTTCCCCGTTTCGTGGCATATTTATTAAGTTCATTTATTTCTCTTGTCACATACTTTGTCAAATGCCAGACAAGCATTGAGAGTCTTTTTCATTATGGGTTGAGTTGCATCTTCAGTTGCCTGGAGAAATGTTTTGGAGCATGAGGCCTTCGCTTTGCACGAAGCTTGGCATCACATCAGGTGTTTTCTTGTTATTAGATCGTTGCTCGCATCCCAGAGAGGGATCGTTACTGCATTGCTATTTTATGGCATATCATGGGTGGCTCAGTTGCTATAAATATTTATCCCGTGTTGTTTTTGGGACGGATAGTTGTTCGTGGGAGGGATGTATGGATGAGGAAATGAGAATAATGACGGGTTTATGAGCTGGAATGAAATCGAAGGAGGAGGATAAGGATGAATATGTATCGGATGAACGGCAGAGAGGCCCAGAACGTCACCGCTTCGTCGGAAGCCAGTCCTATGTTGACGGACGCAGTGTTTATATATATGACGAGAAGGAGGAGGAATAAGAATGAATCCCTTGCATTTTTTCATGCTGGGCTATATACAGCGGCATCATAGCAGCCTGCCCTAGGGAACAGGGAGGCTTGCGTGCATTTGCATAGATACGGTGGAGAGATTTGTTGCTTTCTTTAGCTGGATGTCATTCCATCTTGCGAAGATTTGTGTCGGTGCTGTGCATCTGACACCGATAATAATAGCCCCTTGAAACTGCAGAACTCTGAGCCTAATATGTGAACTTACCTGTATAAACTTCGATGAAGTTATGTGAGCTTATTATATAAACTGATATGAACTTACGTAAAATTATGTAAACTTATGTATAATAGAAGTCAAAATGAGTCTGATGGTATATTAAAAGAATAACTATACGTGTCCGCTAAACGGCAAATTCCGATACTACCTCTTCCTTTTTGCTAGCAAGGAGTGCTGATACCACCAGTCCCAAAACACAGACCACTAAGACTCCAGCGGCGTTGACGACTGTTCGCATGGCAGATACCGGGGGTTTCTTGCTGACGATATCAACCAGGATCTCATCAAAGCGCTTGGCCATCTGCTCTCGCCCAAACAAGTCCTTCACTCTCGCAGCACCCTTGTCGCCCATCTTCTGCACATCAGCATCGCTAAGTTTCAGCGCACTGCGCACGACATCAGCCCAGGCATCTACGTCCTTTGGCGATCGTAGCCATCCCGTCTCGCCATCAACGATTGTTTCTACGGGGCCACCTGAGTCGGCAGCTAGTACTGGTGTACGGGCAAGCATGGCTTCTAGGGGCACGATGCCGAAGTGCTCGTTGGCGGGTGTGTAAAGAAGAATACGTGCCGAGCGGAGGAGCGATGCCTTGAGGGAGTTGGGGATCGAGAGGAGAAAGAGAACTGGAACGGTTGCAGGCGCAGATAGAGCGGTAATGAGGGTCTTTGTGGTGAGATGTTCGAGACCGTGGGAAGAGGCGAGGGTCTCGAGCTCAGAGTGATATTGGACATTCTCAGCGACGCGAGGATCGTAGCCGCCTAATGACAAGTTAGTATTACTTTCAGGTCAGAGGCTCATGTATATCCTACCTGCAAGAATGAGCCTGCATCCCTTGCGCTCAGCTTCAGGAATGGAAGCAAAGGCCTTGATCGCAAGACCAATATCCTTCTTCCTCTCAAAGCGGTTGATACTGAGAATAATCTTCTCCCCCTTGAACGGAACATCACCATCACTGCCAACATCCTCCTTCTCCCTGACTTCCGTGTCCACACAAGGATACACCACCTTCGTTTCCGTACGCTTCTTCAAATTCGGCCACGTATTGTTAACCACGCCCTTCGTGAAACCCGAATTCACAGCCACAGCGCTCGCAAAACCCATAGTCCATTCCTCAAGCCAGTCAAACGGACGTCGGTACAAGCGCTTGAGGGCAGATTCGCGACCTTGCGCGAGGAGAAGATCGGGGAAGTGGCAGTAGAAAAGGATGGGCGAGGATGGAGCGATGTAGCGCATGAGAGGGAGGCCGGCGGAGAGCTGATCGACGATAAAGGCGCGGGGTCGTAGAGCTTGCAGTTCGCCAGTCAGAGCAATGTGGATGAGAAGATGGACGTGACGAAGGATGGCGCAGAGGATTGTGAGGCGCGAGAGGATAGACATTGGGATGAGCCAGTGGCCGCGAACACGAACATCGAGGGTCCCTAGTCCCGTTAGTCAACTCGTATACAAACAGTCTTGGAGTTCTTACCATCACGACACTCATCAAAGCAATGCTTCGGATCGCAGTGATTGGTAAATATCACGACCCGATGTCCCCTCTCCTGCAACCCGACCGCAGCATCGACGACAAGACGCTCAGCACCTCCAATGCCAAGATCAGGATGGAAGAAGACGATGGAGTCTTTATCTTTGGCGTCCGAAGCCATGATCGCGGTCTTGGTTTTTGGTGGTGGTGGTGGTTATGAGAGGCTATGTACGATGTTTGGTTAGTGGGGGTTTTTTGGAGTTGGAAATGAAAGCTCCAGTGGGGCTTGAGAAGGAGGCCTGCTATTGGCTGGTGATAACTGGACAAGGACCTTTATCACAAGCGATAAAAAGATTTAGGTAGGCTTAGTGTATTTTAGCAGAGCTTTAGACCAGTTTATTCTGGCACCCTAGTTGAACGTCAGAAGTTTTATTTCCCTTCGAGGTTGGGGTGCGTGGCTGTCATGGGAAGTGGGACCGTTTCATCATGAGCGGTACGTATCCTTTTACCCCAGAATCTTTAAATCGTTCACATGCAAGAGGCTCAAGGCATCACGACAAACAATACATACATTATTAATAATACTTGGACTCGGGTACTAGTATCAGTATCTCACTCTCCAGTATAAAAACCCATGAAATTTCTTGTATCATGTGATCTCTCATATGCCGAGAAGCCCATCTCAGATTCATCATGTATCTCACTTTACCCCAGGCATATCCACAAGCCGAGGTGTTTTCCTTAGCCGGCCTTCAACTCCACGGCTCTTATACCACCCAACAACGCCCACTCTCCCTCACAACCTCTCATCTCACTCTCAAATCAAACCATAGAAAAATGTCTACTCTCTTCACACTCCCCATCGCAAAGTGCGGCGCCCATCCCGGCGGAACCCTCACATGCACAGAGCCCTCACCGAGAGTCTACCTTCTCACCCTCCTCTCACCACCCGACAACCGTCTTACAACACCCGTTCTCAAAGCCTTTCTCAACGCTCTTGACATTATCGAGTTTGGTTATCCTCACGGTGTTGTAGCGACTACTTCTGGAATCCCAAAGTTTTATAGCAATGGTCTTGATCTTGAGCATGCTGTTGCGACAGAGGGTTTCTGGCCTTTGCTCTATGATGTCTGGGCTCGTTTCTTGACGTACGTTTACAATAAGACTGAGTGCTTATGAGTGCTGTGCTGACTGTTTTAGATACCCTATGCCCACAGTGGCTCTCATGAACGGCCACGCTTTCGCAGGCGGTCTCATGCTCGCCACAGCCCAAGACTATCGCCTCGCGCCAACCCCACGAGGTTTCCTCTGTCTCAACGAGCTTGTCTTCGGCGCACCCCTCAAACCCGCCATGTCAGCTCTCTTCCGCATCAAGTACTCCCACTCAACCTACCGAAGCCTCGTCCTCGAAGCCAAGCGCTTCACAGGCGAGGATGCCCTCGCAGCTGGTATCGCCGATGCTCTTGCGCCCAAGGGTCTCGAGGACCTGCTCAACTTTATCAAGGACAAGGAACTCATCGACAAGAGCAAGTCTGGTGTTTACGGCGTGTTGAAAATGGAGATGTACGCTGGTTTGGTCGAGTTTATGAGGGGGCCTTCTATGGAGGCGCATGAGCAGAGATTTGAGGAGGCGCAGAGTAGGGAGGGTGAGAGGAAGGAGTTTGGAAAGGTTTGGTATGAGCAGTGGTTGAAGGATACCAAGGCTAAATTGTAGATGTCTATTCTTGTACGATGTAAATGTGAGCACATCCGTTGCTATTTGTAGAGTATTTGATGCCCTGGCCTACCCTCACATACCAAAATATCAACCTCTTTACTTAGGGCCTACCCTTATATACCAAAATCACTCTGTATATCATCGGCAAATGGTGGTGTAGGGGTATCTACCTATAACCTATAAACCTTCTAAAACCCGAACCTAAATCCTAAAACTCTCTTCCCTGCACCACTCTTCGTTTTTTGCAGTTCGCGTGTTCGAATTCAGGGTGAACAGGACAACTCTGTGAGGTATTTTAAGATCTATCGTGACACTGTGATGCTTTTTTGTCGAGTCGAAGGGCTAGCAGCCACAGCTTACAGCCTTCACATCCATACTCACTCTGGATTCATGTCCTCACGAGTCACGTCGATTCAGTGTATAGCCCACTACAGCATTACCCAACAGGTACAGGGGAATGCTATCAAATATATAGCTACCAAGCAACATATCATTAAAAGCCAAGCCTATATCCATACGCCTACTGCGCCAAGCTCGAACTTAGGAAACTTGGTATAACGTATTAGCCCTATTTTATTGCTCCCACCAAACGCCATATATGCGTACCAAATACGCCTCATAAATATACCGGGCCATCCCTCGTGGGTATATGCGATTTGACATGCTCAGATCTATTATATAAGTCCGCCGAATCAATGACCGCCCTGACCCATGTGCGGATGCTGATGCTCAAAAAGACTCAACACATCTGAAGGTATGTAGTCTAACCAAGGCCCCATCATGTCTGATTGCTGCAGTCCCAAGGCAGCAATGTCTATATCCTGGCTGTCGAAGGTGATGCCATCCATGCTCCCCATATTTCCCCAGGGCATCACATATGGGAAACTCGTTTGGCCAAAATACATGGCGTTTGCCCCTGAAAGAGTCGTGGCTGGGTTCACGCCATTTTCAGCCATCGCTGTCGGTGGCGAGACACTGTATGTATCAAAAGCAGTGGAAGGTGGATTTGTCGGCGTAAACCTCGACCCAGTGGTGTAAATGTCATTGGCCTCACAATCCTCGGGCAACCCATCGAACTGAACAGTAGGGCGAGTTTGTGTACTCGTTGCTGAGAGGTTCGAAGTTCGGCGAGGTACAACCGGGCGAGACGACTGCCGCACAGCTGAAACATTGGGCTGGGGATAAGCTGGCGCAAGCATGCCCGTCGAGTCTGGTAGACTCTGCCGAATAGGGTCAAATATCATATTGCCGGGTGGCGTGCTGGGAGCTCGTGCCGGCTGTGAAGTTTGAGCTCCAGCTCCTGGCGTCGAGTCTCGATTCTGATACATGAGTGTCAGGCTCGAGTTTGGAGAGTTGGCAGTTCCTGCCAGAGTCCACGCTATAGGCGGGCCTGACATCCTTGGTGATGCCTTATTCTCGAATTTGGGGAACGGGTTGTTCAAGGCACCGCTACTGCTCTTGCGTCCAGCTTTAGTACTTTCATATTCTTCTGCTGTATACGTTTCGCAATCCCATATCCCTTTGGCCCTCTGGTCCAATGCAGTGATGATGTAGGTAGCTCCACCCCAGTACATTTGCACTTGTTGCAGAGAATTAAAGCACTTTTGGTAGTTCTGATTTGCTGCCGAAGCCAGCAAGGAGTGTCGTGAGGATTTGACCTCTCGAGGTTTATTACCTCCTGGAGCGTCCGGATGATGCCCACCTGGTGGTGAGTTGGCCCGTGAGGGTGAGCTTGATGCGTTTGCGCTTGACTCCATCACAAAGGCGCAAGCTGCAATGTAGATTGGCTGACTAACAAACGGATTTCCAATAAAACTCTTGGAGTCTATCAAGTCTGCAAATGACAAGATGTCGCAAATCGTTTTTGCGCTGCTCATGCTGAGCTCGCGACTGTCTGGTAAAAGTTGTAACTCACTGCGGAGTTCAGCAAAGGGTGTAAGGAGAGTCGGCTGATGAAGGATGATGAAGAGAGCATGGAACCAGAAATGCAGTAGGATGAATGTGGTACCCTGGCCTGCTCCCAAATACGCTTTGAAGTTGTTTACATTGAACTGTAACCGCCAGTCCCAACTCTTGTAGAGCCTAGTCAGCTCATGCTCCATCTCACCAAGCTTGTCCCATGTTTCCTTGGTGAGATCCTGTGCATTGCGAATTTTGTTGAGAACGTCGCATACACGTCCGTAGAGGTGGATTATTTGGAGGAAGATCGGGTAGGGTGCTGGCCAACCTGTCGCTGGGTCGATAAAGGGCTCCGGGAATGAGAGTTCCAAGTCGTCATCTCGAAATGTGACAGGCCGTCCCGTCCCTGATGAGATGACACGATCAAGGATAAAGACCGCCCAAAAAGTATCCATCCTTTCTTGTACGAGCTCCTTTTGTTCTTGAGCACTCAGCTGACTCGATTCACCTCCTTTCGCCTCGGAGCTTCCTTCGTCAGCCGGATGGCGGCCCCAATTCTGAGAATACAAAGCGTCCTTCTCGCCATGATACTGAACTCCCACCTCTTTTTGCAACCCCAGGTCGACAGCCATACGAATAGCAAGCCCGAGATACATCCATAGAGCGCTGTCCTGGCTTGCTCCAAAGCCCTCATAAGCCATGAGAAGACAAGCTTGCACAGCACCAACAGTCGGACATGGGAACGTATCAACAGTGGCTTGTCTGGCTCTTTGCGCAAACACTGCGCCCCTTTCCATCCTTGGCATTTTGTCGTTTCCGTTTGTAAGGATTGGCGAGTCGGAGAATCTGGCGGCCAAAGCGCATATTGAGTCAACCAGGATCGGTTCAACTCTCTTTTCTTTGACCATCCGTAAGAACTTTGACTGTCGAAGGAATGGGTAACTGGAGCCCATTTGCACAAAGAAGGTGTTGATGAGACTAATTATTAGTGGGTGAACTGGAGCTGAATCGTTAGGGTCGTATGTAGGTAGTTCCTCGCTGACTACATCGCTCCCAACAGCTGAGCTGCTTCCTTGCGGCCCACTATGTGTTGATATCGGTGACGTCCCAGCCAGTGAACCAGCAGTCGAGCGCCGGCGATCGCGCACAGAAACAACCATTTGTTTAAAACCAGGCACAATGGCAGTTGGGCCGAAGTATCGAAAATAGGGGACGCGGTGACTTTCGGAGCGTCGCACAGCAGTAGGAGAAGTTGGTAGAGTGGAAAGGTGATGGCCATTCTGCACAGTCGCATTCGGGGTTTCGCGGTCTTCAACCTTTGGATCGATCATGTTTGCGAGCGACATTGTCGTCCCTGAAGCTACATGTGAATTCGGAGTTTCAGGCGCGTGCTGTGATGGCACAGACGTCTTCTCGATCTTGATATTCTCATCATGGTAGTGGCGGGGTTCGTGCTCGTCTCGTTCGTGGGCCTGCTTATCCAACGGCGATGGTTTCTCACAATCCTCCCTCTTGATTTCTTCAGGGTATCCTAGACATTGGTGGCCATTCTTGGTACAGGTAGAGCAAACAGGCCGTTCGCCAGCGCATCTCGTCTTTCGTTTCCGACAAGTCAAACACCTGAGCCGCAAAGGGGTTAGCACCTGGCAATTGGGTCGGGGAAGAGTTGGGCATTGTGTAGCAGGAAGATAGACTAGACTAGAAGACGATATACTGTGGAAAGTAGAGTCATGCGACTCGTTCTGTGTCACGATGTTATGGTGGTAGGACCGGAGTATACTTACGCAGCATTGATTCTACGCCGCTTAGAAGGCGGTTGTCCTTGATTATGTACAAAACGAATCGGACGCGGTGGCGGCGGAACCGAATCCGATGTATTTGTCTGGGTGCTCATGACTTAGAACATGGTGATGCTTCTCCTGGGGGTCGTGTAGTTGGGCGCAGAAGCGGGCAGTCGTTGGGAGTTGAAGAAGCCCAGCGCAATATGGAGCCAGGCGAGTTTAAGCGATCCGAGTATGATGACGAGTGACAAGCTGACCAGCGGGGTTCGACGTCTTTCCGGGCGTGTTGCAGAAAACTGTGGCTGTCGATGTTGGGCAAATATGCAACAGGTGGCGAGGCAATGCAACCTCGGAGAAGGAGGACGCAAGGCAAGGGATGCGAATGCGACAGGAGAGTTGTTGCGATGGTTCGTAATTTCTAGGCGAAGGAGTTAAACTGGTGATATTCCCGTACATAAGCTAGAAGCCGCAAAGCTGGGCAAGGGCGCATCAATGGTTGAGGAGCATGGTCTGGATTGGGTTTGGGTAATCAATCAGGAACATGAAACTAATAGGCGACGGCACAGAATGAAGCTCGTGAAGTAGACCAGGGGTTTGAGATTAGGCGATGAGAGAGGAGTTGACAAGGACTTTAGTGTTGAGTTGTGCCGTGACGCAAGAGAAGACGGATACAATAGAGTAAGAATTAAGACGGCAACATTAAGAAAATATGACTAGAAGAAAGGATGAGAGGGAACAAGATGCAATGGCAAAACGAATATGATTGCGAAAGTGGACGACAGGGAATTGAGTGTGCCCGGTCGTCTGGGGACGGGGATGGTGTTTAGGCAGGTGGGGTAATTGCTCATGTGGAGAGAAAAGAACTGCAAAGCTCAAGCCTCAAGTGATCAGAGACATACGCAACACTCAGAAATAACTTACAAGCTAATATCCTCCTATTTCGTCGACAACAGGTGTGAGTTTGTAGGAGAGAAAAGGAGAGGCTCTATCTGAAGCGAAAATAAGGAGCCAATGCAACACAACAAAACTGGGCATAAAAAAAAACCAAACATCGTCACATCAGTGGCAATAAATACCTACCATTAGCCTTGATCCCTCTCTCGTACCTCAGTCTCTCCTCTTTTCCCTCCGTCATCCCACTCCCATTCATCCTCAGCCCTTTCCCACGGATTCATCTCGTCCAATCCTCCTCGTCCAACTCCTCTTCCTCCTGTCCCTGTTCCCCTTTTCTAGCCGTCGCCCCCAACCTTGTTAGTGAGAACCAACGTAACGGCCCGCTTGCCGCCTTGTTCAGCCCCCTCCCAGGACCACGATGATGCTCTTGTGCTTTGCATATTGTGTCTCACCTATGCATTCTTACAGATGGGGCTTTGTCTTCTAACCTAGTTGCATGCGTTGTATAATTGGATTCCTCGTATATCAACCATTCGCTTCCAAGTTCTGCCTGCTCTCTAAGCGAATTGACTGCAGGTTGGTGACAGACCATCTAATTGTTTCATCTTGAGTGATGAGAGTTCACCCCACGCCGCTAGACAGTTGTCAATCCCATGATCCGACAGACAGCCATCCCGAATAAGCCGGTCCGTAACATGGATAAAGCCAAGAAACCGGAGTTATTAATTAACTTTGGTCCCAGAATGCGGGGAAGCCATTTTCAATCATGGTTTGTCAGTTTCCAGTCGCGCACTTGTACTCGTACCCGGCTGCGTAGAGACTCAAACACCACTCCTCACCCTTTTGGAATATATCTACATCTTGATGGCCTTCCAACGCCAATGCCAAGCTCATGCAGATCATTATGCACTGCCCGCAGCATCATCGCCCGATGAAACAGAGCTCACAAATCTGTTGAACGAGTGGCGAATGATAGCGAGGTCCACTAAACAGGCATATCATCCATGGTGCTCTAGGACTTCAAGTGGGTATAAGCAAACAGACAGGTAGCCGTCAATATCCACATATTCTCTTCATGTTCCATTATAAAATACATCTCATCACGGTCATATATGCCATACAGATACAGTCGACTTCCATTCAGATAACCGTCCCTAAAATCACCGTATAGTGCCGCCTCTACAATTCCAAGTGCTCCCAGCCATCCCAAATGTATATATCACTACGCTTCCCATTCCTTTTCAACTCCAATAATATCCAGCTGTGAATGATTGCTGAACGGGTATCGCCAGTTCGCTGTTGTCGCTATCATATGACTCGTCCGTATTTTCCTTTCCTTTCCTATCCAAAAACGATGGTTACGCCCATATCTGCACTCACTCTTCTCCAGAGATCACCACCACTCCTGACACCCATCATCATCGCCTCTTCTTGCTGCTGCAACATATCGGCCTTGTCCGCACGTCGCCAGACTTCTTGCGCGATAGTCCATGCACGATCAATATTTGTCATGCCTTGCCGGCGGTTGATAGCAATGAATGCCTGTCGGGCAAGTTCACGATCAGCTAGTGTAATGGCCTCACAAGCAGCAACAAACAGTGGCCAGAGAAGAGCACTCATAGGGCCAGTATTGCTGACTGTTCCGACACAATGGGTCAGACTGATATGAGCATGGCGCTGTACGAGCGGGTGTCTCCTCGGGTAGCTGTAAATTGTCCGGTAAAGGTAGACGAACGCAGAGTGACGATAAGACAAAGCGTTGCTAAGAATACTCTGGAGTCGGCTCCTTTCTGCAGTTTGCTCAGGGCTCAGTTCCTCTGGATTTTGGTTCAGAACAGAGTTTTCGGGGACGGCAGGATGCCAGTCCTCCAACGCCGCCTCGATAGCCGTTGCAGACGTCTCAAATTCCGTTCGGAGAACAGCAACCTTGGAAACCTCTTCGTTTGCAACAGCAACATCAAGCTGATCCTTGAGTGCCAAGAGGTTGGAAAGCCGATGGATGATTGGCCATAAGGAGGTGGCCATGCCCAGCAGAGTGTCGACACTGCCCAAGGGAGATGTAGCGCCACAAGAATCGAGAGGAGGGAAAGGTGTAAGATAATTTGTGCCGGGAGCACTAGAGAGAGGAGCAGTACCAAAGGACAGTGCTGCAATAACATCGTAGAAACGGAATGCCTGAAAATCGTCAGCAAGTTGCTCATTGATCCAGTTGAAAACTTACCCGCTCCAAGAAAACACCAGTGGGATCAGTGGCAGTTCCATTGTTGCTCATGATGGTCATGGCGCCTTTGAGATGGCCATCCACGATATTGGATCGACCCTTTTGTACCAGCTACAAGGCGTCAGTTACACTGCTAGACATTCGATCGATTGATCGACTTACCACTTCATAATACACTAAAAGCATGATAGCAGCTAACAACTCATTTCGGTTTGCGCCCGAGCCCTTCTGAATCAACCGCGCCAGACCCTGAATAGCTCTGTTGTGAAAATAGACACTCTTCTCGTCATTTTCAACCCCACGGTACTCGAGATGAGCACTCGCTAAAGCATAAACAGCGTTGGTGACGGCAGGGCTCTCATGGCACAAGGGAAGCACAAGCTGCTGGAAAGGATTGCCACTCTCTTCGCGGAAGACGATGAGATGCGACAAAACGTTGCAGAAATGGTCGACAAGGGCACGACGGTTCGTACGTTCGGAGAACTCTGTGAATACCGGAGCGCAGAACTCAAGTCGAGGGGATTGTGTAGGAATAGGCGCGATCATAGCCAGCGAAGGGCTAGGGGTAGCGTATGCGGCTGCGTATGTGCTGGCATACGTTGTTGTCGGAATATTGATGGTGATGGACTCCCGGCGAACAATCTCTTCAATATCCTCCTCTCCGTTCTCAATATGTTGAACGACATACTTGGAATCATCGAACGGGGGCAATTGGAAATCGACAGAGTCAAGAGGTGAAATTATTGGAAGGTCCGTGGTCGCCCAGTCTGTAGGGTCATTTGTGGATATGCTGGCGGTACGATTGACGAGAGAAGTGTTGAGCGTTGGTGCCTGTGTCGTAACAGGAGTGTCGTCGAGTGAGTCCTCGTCAGCTGATCCATCATGCGCATCGTCGTTCCATTCGGAGGTAGCATGGATATCCAAAACATGAGTTGCCCTGTCCGAGCTCGACGAGGAGTTTGTGTCAAATGGCGAGCAGGGAACAGTTGCTTCACGCTTACGCCTCTGACGAGGTCGGACAGGTTCGTAATTGCACTCCTGGCCACGTTCTTGGCATCGGGCGCATGCAGGTCGAATCTCGTCACATTTCTTTTTCTGTAGTAGCTAGTCAGTATCATGTCCACTGTACATGTAGAGTGAGCTGTGTACCTTTTCCTTGCTATAAAGATTATTAGTTAATTGCTAATATAGGAAGAGAGAAGCAATGACTTACCAGTAACTGCATCCTGTGCGATGAGAAAAACGTCTGAGTTAGCACGTCCTTTGAGTTAAAACGAGGAGCATTGCTTGTGTGACAGAATGCTTCCAGAATGATTCACATACCTGCGCGCGAGCGCTTCTTAGGGACCTTGGGTGGTGCAAGTCTGGTGTACAGCAACATCGTGGCCGTTATGTGGTGGCGAATATAGATGATCGAAGGATCACAAAGTCAATCATGCGGTTTCCATCCAGGAATTGGGATGGTGGCGCATGAGCTTTGCGGGTATTGGTGGGAGACGTTTCGAGCTTTACAGTCTCAGCACAAACCGGATGCTGAATGCTATGTTGAAGCAAAAGTAGTCGTCGACTGAATATTTTGAATTGAATAACTGATCTGCGTGTGGGGGAAGTAAGAGGGGGAAATAAAGTCCACAAGAAGCCGAGGATCTGGGGAGAAATTGGAGCGGAGGCGGGAGATCGGTAGTGATATTTAACAAGTAGTCCAGGAGATGGTCACGAACGTTGGCTAGGGCGAAATATGACGATATAATCAAACAAGAGACAATGGTCAAAGTTTAAAAGGCAAGATTGAGGCCAGGAGCAGGATTATGAGTAGGACCCAAGACGTGAGGGGGGGAGAAGAAGGGGAAAAAGAAGAAATGGAAGGGATCAAAATTGATGCCTCGTGCGTCTCTGGGGCGTCATGGTTCGGTCTACCGTCTAACAGAAGGTCCCTCCTTGCCAGTCTCGTCACTCACTACACACCATCGTGATCTTTCAGCATCCACGACAATCATGGATCCCTGGCCCTGGCTACGACACTTGCCCGAGTCTGGGCAAAGCTACCTTTTGCTAGCTTGCGGGGTTACGGGCGCTGGTCTGCAAGTGCACCGAGAGCATCAGAAATCTGCCCTGAAGAATTTTGTAACCGCTGCTCCTTGTTCTGCGGAGAGCATGGAGATTTGGGGGGATGAAAATGGGACCATGGGATGAATTTGCAGGGGGTAACGGAGAGCTTTTGCGGTGGGATGGAGAATCGGGGTATCAAGGCCGATGAATTTATACTGTGTTTGCTCTGTCTATTCTCCAGCAACGCACAGTGACCCTACAGTATGAGTCTTTTTCCCCGTTTGGTGCAGAACAAATGCAAATCCACGCCCCCGCTCGTCTACAGCAGGTGACTTTTCTTCACATGAAAAGCGACCCTCTCCTCTCCTCTCATCCAACGCCACCCAGAGACAGAGTTCTAGAATTGCCAGGAGGAACTGGACGTTATCAATGTAACCCTCTCCAGCTCCCCAAGACTGAATCAAGTATTCGGAGTCAAGCACCGACCTTGTGTCCCTGCAGCCACCAAATGGCATCCTCAAAAGAGGCAAACCACGGCCCAAAACCACATGGCCCTGGCATTCTTTTCCCCGGCGGGCTGGAAAATCCGGGGTAATGAGACTGCCAATTCAGCACCATCCGGCTGCCACTCGGCCGCTTTCGGTCCAGATGGTGATGGGCAACTCGCTCTGACAGGCGCGGCAAACCAGAAACCTGGCTAATTGCCAGGCCAAGCAAGCCACTGAGAGCATCCGACGCCATGCCCTTCCCGCCCCCGCGTGCTTTGCCGGACGCCGCAACCCTTCCGTTTAAATGCTGCATCGGTCTGAGATCTACGCTCTTCAGGAGAATGGGAATCCTCAGGAAGATCGCAACAAGGGGTGATCACTTCCCCCGCGTGCGAGTCTGGTGGGAGGTTCTGAGTCGATTATGACCGGTTCGCTTGCGCAGGAACGGCAAGAATCATTCGTCCGCCAAATAAAGTTCATGGACCCTTAATTCCGCCCTTTGATCGGCAATGCTCTCAATTCAGCATCAGTGGAGATGAATTTAGCAACACGAGCTACGACGTTGACGACGTTAACACAGCGTTGGTATACCTGCCAATTCTAGAAGCCGTCGGCGAGTTTATTGCCAGCGTCTGAGCGTAGAGTGCCAAGCAAATCGGAGGCTTATGGGCAAGATTTATCAACGGCAGCCACCGATCGTGAAGCTCGAGTGCATCTTGGCCACGGGGCCACAATAGCTCTCGTCTGGTCTTGAAAGTGGCGCCTGGTGAAGCACCGGCATGCAGCTAAAGTCGCAGGACCCTTGAGAGGCCTAACGATTCTTGGCAGCGGGCAGCGGCCGGGTCCTTTCTACTGTCTTGTATGGATACCCAACTGTCGAGCATCCATGCGATATTTGGGAGGTCCAACTTCATGATATGAGCGCCAGACCTAGGGAGGTTTGGTTTGGTTTGTCTCTGAACAAGCATTTGCGAAGTGGGGAAGAGTCAACACTTACACAATCTGGGCTGATGATTGATAATGCTACTCTCCGAGTACCTTACTCCATCCTTCAATCTTATGATCGTAGTGGGTGGTCAACTTAGGCTCCTAGCCATCTGCAGCCACTACTGCACTACCCTGTTTGGTCTTGGACTTCTCACCGAGGATTCACTTTGAAGGTTGCGAGTATTTGCGCACTGACAGAAATGACGTTCTTTATAGTTATTAAGGTTAACGAAAATGCTTCTTCTCTGATCATTTCCTCAGAAAACCGAGGTCCGCAACATCTTAGGCGTCCTGCTGATGAAGACCGGCTCCAATGACGTCTCCACCTACCACCAAAGTCCAGCCTGTTCGTGCTCACTAAAAGACTCTATTTTAGGATAAACCGCCGCTACCTCACGATGTCAACAGTCATCTCAAACCAGGCATCAAATTTTTAAAGCAGAAGCCCCTTCTGACCGCCAAGCTAATTTTGCTTGATAAAAGTCAGTTGCCTTAGTTGACGATCGCAAGGCTACCAGAGGTTGACCGCTTAGAGCCGGTCATCGGTCAACCTGGCCAGCATATTGCTCTCACGGCAAGGAAGCTTTTAACGAGGACAGCCGAAGTGCATCGCTTGTCGGAACTTTTCAAATGGGCCTATGATCGCCCAGCTGGGGTGATGTCTACACAGTACACGATTTATTGAAGAATTTCGTTCAATCGCAATTCTCACCTGTGCCAGCAAAGGGTGCCTGTCTTCATAGTAGCTTGACCTCGTCAGCAACTCTCAACTGACTTCCATTATTCTCTATTACTATTATGCCTCCACCCCCGAAGTTCTCGGCCCCCAATCCCCGGTGATTTGGATGAACTTCTGTCGTTATGGACAGGGTTCCCTTCTCCATAAGACACTTGATTCGTGGCCTTGTCTACTTGTCAGACGGACAACACCGCTGAATGGCTGCCACGGTAGCAACGCCAATGCACTTGAGCGCACCATATGCTCCCAAACAATGCACTCTCCGTTCACAGTCGGCCACTAAGAGCTTGAGAAATCCGTCGCCGACCAATCGTGAGATGAGAGACACTGCATTGTCTTGAGGGATGGTATGGAAATAGAGCATCGAGGGGGCTTCGCTGTTGAGCTACCTTGGCGTTGTTCCCAGCGAATCCGATGAGCTGCACCACAGCCTCAGCTGCGACTGGAGCGATGGTATTGGTGAAGATGACGAGCCACAATGCAATACCGCAAATATGGGTGCTCTCTTGCAGCTCTGTCACCGATCGATCGGCTTGAAGCTCTTGGTCTATGATGTTCTGTTCGGTTTCAGCTCGAGCAGCCCCCGCGAGAGAAAATGAGCCGCGTGTCGAGCCCATTATTGCTTATCCGTAGGATATTGCTCATCGCCGTGCAACTTCTCACCGTTTTCATTCCACCTGCTTTCACAGTCTCCACGCTGGGCCCACGATTATTATTACCTTAAGAGGAGCTATTTCTTGCAATCTCACGGGTGCTGCGCTTTTGGGTTGACCGCCCAACCAGAACGAACCGTGCAGTCGGTTTCAGTGGGCTTCTCGCTCAGCCCTACAGGTCGTCTGGCACAAGTGAAGCATTTACTGCTCACTCGTGGCGTAGCATCTTCAGACCCCGGTTATTGACAAGCCTCTAAGGCCTCCATTGCTGACTGTAGGAACATTCCTATTTTGTCTGACGCATTTCTCCTTTTCTCCTTCTCATCATTACTTTTGGCTGTCTTGTTGCGAAACGGCTGAATATTCGACACCATCCTCACGGCGATCTTGTCTCGAACCGATCTGTGACCGTTGTAAACCCGCGATTATCAATCAGATTATATCCGTTGATTTGCGACAACCACCAGCCTGAAGAGGCTGCATTTATCCGAGTTACATTTTGCTCATGATCGGCGCCCCTCACAGCTGAACGAAGCCACCCTCGATTCGCTGTCACATTTCCCCTCAGTTCCTGATCGCACAAGATGAGGAACTGGGGGTGTAGCTTTTGCCTCGCCTCGGTCGTTGGTGCATTTTGGGCTTTGGGTGTCGAGGCGGCCGACTACAGAAGACATGATGGCGTTCATCGTATTGAGAAGGAGGCGCAAATCACACAGTCAGCGGGCCTTGCTCAACGAGCCGAAGCGCAATGTGCGACGAGCATGAAGCTATGCCCTTCGAGTTTGGATGGAGGGTGTTGCCCAGAAAATTATGATTGCGCCAAAGAGAGCTGCCAAGCGACAACGAAGGGGCCCTCGACGTGTGGAACAAAAATAGGCTGGCATGTTTGCGCTCCGGTCTATGGAGGTTCGTATTCTGGGAATTTCAAGCGTTTGTGAACAAGGCTCACATATAGCAGGAGGCTGTTGTCCTGACGGTTACCTTTGCGAGACAGCCGACAATTGTGTACCACCCTCCGGATCAGCATATACATACGATTGTCCAGCTAGCCAGTATTTGTGTCCGTCATCACTGAGCTACGGTTGCTGTCCGAATGGAATGGCATGCGGCGTGAACCAGTGCTACTCATCTGATCCTGTAACTGTCACAAGTACTATGGTCATTACAACGACAATAGGGGGGGAGCGGACGACTTATAAAACGACAGCCGTGACCGTCGAAACACCAACAGCTCCTACGGCTCTCCCGACGGTAAATGCTGGCGAAGACAACGACCAGGCAGTTCTAAAATACTTCCCTTCGTCGATACCCAAGGTCAGCCCAACGACCTCATCTGACGATGATAACGGCGACAAAGGAGGCCTTTCGACTGGCGCATTGGCTGGTATTATTGCTGGCTCTGTGGCTTTCTTGATTATCGTGTTAGTGGCGGCATTTATTATTATCCGCCATCTGAACAAAGTAGTTGCCGCTGTCGCCACACCAAAAACATCAGACAAGTCCAACGGCTCAAATAGCCAATCTCGACAGACCCGAGAGTACAAGACAGCAGATTCGGCTGTTGATGAACTAAGCATCGATCCGTTAATACATCCGTCACTGATACCTCCCCGGCCACGAAACCCCGGCCCTGATTCTGCAGCAACTTCACCATTCGGCCTCGCTAGCGCAGATCACAGTTCTAATGAGCCTACGCCAGGAGGGAACGGCTACCACGCAGTACCAGGAAGCGGCAACACCAGCAGACATGCTAGTTTTGATGCAATGGGCAACAGGGACGATTACTTCAGCGGTGTAGCTGCTGGCGAACAACATCGAATGAGCCATATCTCTAGACTTACTGGATCGACGAGGAACCGTTCAAGTACAGATTCACACGGGACGTATACCCATGTTCGGCACTACAGTAATGCTTCAGAAGGATCTGATGGTTCCCCTGGAGTGATGGTAGGTGCTCATCCTACGGCAGAGCTAGAAGCAACACCGTACGTACCAGAACTGCCAAGCTCTCCATCATCGGTGGTATTCCCAAGAGATGAAAGGCGACGGTCATCAGGCAGTATTTCCAGTGTCCCGAGCCGACCTCCCGTAGCTCAGCGTCAGTCGGGTGGACCACGAATACGGAGTGATTCTCTGGGTCAGAGTAATCTCAGTATTGTGAACGAAGAGATGCATGGATTCTATGGGCCGAGTGAACACCTCGTTGGTCAAACGGACAGCCATCGGCCGGGGACTCGAGGCTCGGGTAATAGGCAACCAAATGCACCTATGGAACCTCCACGACCTGTTGCGGAGGAACCATGAGCTTAGTTGTTGCGTTTCTTTCCTTGATATACGGTTTTTAAACCAGGGTATGATTCGACTAGGCGGATGGGGTTGATTATTGGGAATTTGACATAGCGTAGCATGGCGTTCACTACTGGGTTATAACTCTTTGGGCTGGAGAGGTGACTTAACAGGTCTATCTAGAAAATACACGAGTATATGGAGAATCTGGGGTCATTTGTGTCTGTTAATTTGGTTGGTTCAATCGAGGGCTTTCCAGCTGACTTTGTGAATGATGGTGATATTAAATATTTTGCCTTCCTATACATCTTCTCAGTCTTGCATCCTGCGATGGGCTACCGAACTTTGCTTTTTCCTCTGTGATTTCAATCTGCACTTGATTTATGCTTAATTTATACACCCGAGCATCGGGTCACCAGAATGCAGTTGCAAGGATAGGGATGTATGTTGGTAAGTTGACAGCTGCTTGAGTGGCGGCTGGGATAGAAATTGCATGCAGAAAATTGTACATTTATTCCTCATTAAGTGGCTGACTTTGAAACTGTTCTTGTTTAAATGCAGACACATATGTTTGTTCGGGGCTAGAGTAGGACGTGTCAGCTCAGAAGCGTGAGTAGTACTCTCGAAAGAATGGACTCAATCTGTAAGGTTATCACTGAAATATAACATATATAATCTATATGAGACGCTGTTTTGTTCTTGGCTTGTGGTTGTTGATTGGCTCTCCCTCATAAAAGACCGGTGCGATGTTGGGCCGCTTACAGCTTTGATTCTTTTGTTCTGCTGCATTTCAGCCGCAAACCTGAACTTGACCTTTGTTTTATCGCGACATTGATGAATGAACCCAAGATTGATCATGATACCTGGCATCATCCACCATTTGTATACTTGGTTTCGACCCAGTCTGGTGGCGATCTTCTATCGCAATATACCATGGGCCTTGCGCTGGCGGTTGCTATTATTTCAACCAGCTGCTTTCCTAACATATTCCATCGCCACGATACCGTGTCTTTTTTATCGCTCTTACACCGTTGAATATCTACATATTGCACCAGGTCGTTCTGTCCGCGCATTGATCTTCAAGGCTGCTGGTGTTGGAAAGGGGAGAGCTCTCAGGCCACTTCATGTGAACTTTCACGCTGGCGCATTTATGGGGGGCTTGCCAGAGGGCCATGCATATTTCGATCAGCTGGTATCAGAACAGACAGGTGCCGTTGTTGTTGACGTTGACTATCGCGTGGCGCCGGAACATGCTTTCCCAGCAGCTGTCGACGATGCTGATGCAACGATCAAGTGGCTACAGGAGAACGCTGAAGAACGTTGGGGCGCAGATCCAACTTTGATGACCACGAGTGGTTTTTCTGCCGGAGGAAACTTGGCTTTCGCGGTCACTCAGCAGAAAAGCTGCCAGGCACCATCTCCTACATCTATCAAGGCCATCGCGACTTTCTACGCTGTTCTTGACTTCCGTCTGAGTCCCTGGGAGAAACCGCATCCAGACAACATGCCCAAGAATGACCCAGCAAAAGTCTTTTTGCCCCTTTTCGATGCATATGCAGCACCTGCAAGAGCAAAACACTCTAAAGACCCAAGGCTTAGTCCTGTCCTTTCACAAAAAGAATCGTTGCCAAAGAGGATTCTTCTTGTCGTCCCTGGTATCGATATCCTCGTTGCAGAACAGACTGAGTTCGCAGAGAGAATCAACAACGAGGACGGTAGTAGAGAAGTCCAGAGAGTTGAAATCTTGCATGAGAAAGATCTATTCCATGGATACTTGGAAGGTGAGTCACCAAACCATCTTGCGAATTCAAGCACTAAACTTTCCAGTCCCTGATATCGTGGTTAAGCGGGATATTAAGCATCGTGCCTACGACAAGGCTATTCAGGTTTTCAAGGAGACTCACAGGGAGTATGATTGGACCTGGAACGCCTGAACCTTATTAAATCAACAACTTTGGCATCTTTAGTATGGCCAGTGTGTTAAACTTCATTACACACTCAATCTTAACTCTCTCTTCACCAAATTACAAACCAAATTCTACTACATACTTTCTTTTTTAAGCTTTAAGTGCATATTTTAAACAGTTTTAATAAAAAGAACAACTAAGCTGTCCTTTTATTTTCTTAATTTTCATCTCTACTCGACTCCAACAGCCAGCCGCGTTCCCGTCTTTCACAATGGCTCAAATTCAGGATATGTCAAGCCGCTGGATATGCGAAGACGGGTCTCAGTTGTCAAAGACAAAGAACAACCCGGACTCATTTTTCCTCAACTTACCCGTCGAAATCTTGCTCATCATTCACTCATTCCTCCCGGCAAGCAGTCAGCTGTGTCTTCTAACAACCTGCCGCGGGATAAAAATATTACTAGAGTACAGAACAGTCTCATATTCTCGATTAACACTTGAGCAAAAGCAGGAGTACAAGACATTTGTGATACGGCAATTTCCTAATGCTTGGCTTGATGAAAAAACGCTACGTTTCCGAGAATTTCAAGAGGAAGACCTCTACCCACAACCGCAAGGTCCTCCAGTTAGATATCAACCAGGTTGGAAATTCAATGATATCATCAACTTCACGCGTGGAGCCTTATTGATAAGGCATAGGCATGTTCGGATGAGCCTCATATACCACCGATTGGAAAAGAAGACTCGCCAGCAAATGTCGTTTCTCAAGAGTCTCCTGGAGCCATACCACACTGATTTCTCACCATGCTTCAACATACACCCCTCGGAGAAGTCTGGAGTAGTAGGCCACTTTGAGTCTCATCCCAAGCTCGTATCTGGTCGATATCTTCTTCTCAACAAACAGACCTTCACCAACTCCCTGAGAGGCGGGACGATAGGACTCCACAAACTCGGGTACTTTGGAGCTTGCACACATCAGGCCATGTCAGAACTCAACTGGAGAGCCTTCGTCGTGCGCCGGGGCTGGGGTGAGGAATTTGGTGTCTGAATAAACCATTTCTTAAGAACGTGGCAGCCTAGTCGTCTCAACGAGGAGCTAATCATATGCGTCCATGAGGCATTCAAAAACCCTGGAAGTCGGGTAGATGGCATGTGCCCGTACTGCCTGACGGAGTTTTCGATCTGCACAACAAAGAAGAGGATGCCGATGTGTGTATGGAGGGACTTGGGGACCGAGGATTCGTGTTGGAGTCCGGTGTGGCAAACACATTTGGGGAATATTGATCCTCAGGGTTTGCCCAGGGGTGATAATTGCCTCGAGATTCGGTCTCGTTATAGGGATACGGGTATAGAGGGTCAACTTGGTATCACATTCGAAGGACCTTGACCCTAAGCGATGGAAAGTATTTAGGTCAATCTAGCCTAAACTCAGGGGACTCTTTGCTAAATTTATTTTGACACCCTAAATTTTGGTCCGGTGTTTTCTTGCTCCCTGAGGGTGGTCACTCAAGTTTATACATTTAAAGCAACACAAGAACATGCTGTGTATATTGTGGTGACCGAGGAATGCGGCAATCTATGTGAGTGAAACACACCTAGACCCGACGGGCCGTTCCTGGGGGTGGAGGTTGGCTACCCTAAACTTAGTGTTGGAGGTGACACTTGCTGAAAAAGGCTCGAGTCACGAGAGGGAGAGGGAGCAGAGTGCAATGCAGTAAAATGCAAGTATATCACCCAATCGTGGCCTGAGGTAATTAATGTTGCAGATAAACCCCCAACAGCAAGGGTTCGTTTGTTCGTTGCTGGGCATCGCAGTAGTCGATCAGAATGGATCCTAGTGTGATCCAATGGAATGACATCACCTCTGTTTGCCCACTAACTACCTAACAGGGAGAGCTAAGAGCTACCTATGGATTGCTTGCTCCCGCAAGGGATAAAATACCAGCGAGCTCGAACTACAATTCAACTATCAAAGACAAAAGGAAACCAGAGAAATTAAACACAATCATAATTTACATGTAGTCTCAATCATGAAAACCAGCCACTTTCCGTTTGCGAATCTGACCGTTGTCTCGACATCACGCTCAGGGATCAACGTCCACAGACGCTGTCGACCCAGCAACAAATGTAAACAATGACCGGGGCCAGTCCCAACGTCCTCGACCAACCATCCGCTGCCACACAAGCCCAGCGTCTTCTGGGTCTGGGCGATACAGTACAGCGCCTCCCAGACTAATATCTGCACGATTCCAGGAAGACCCCTTGAGCTCTCCTCTCTTCTTCCTCCTCTTCCTCGCTTCAATATCCCCTTTTCTTTTTTATCGTTCGTGTGTGTGTCACTGCGAAATACTCCAGGCACACATACGAAAAGGCACAAGCCGCTGACCGCTCTCCCCTCAGATGCCCCGACGTAACAGGCCTGAGGACCTCGATTTCGAGATTCACGTTGATCCATCTTGCTTGAGCGATCCTATGGACGATAACGATACAAGGGCCCCCGAGGAGCCAAAGGTGGAAGTGGAAACAGACCACGATCTAAAGAACGACTCAGCCCAAGAGCTTGATAACGACATTGATACGACAAACCACACCGACTCACCATCTGAAGCAAAGGCCGAGCCTACGGTCGAAGCTAAAGAAGAAGATCAATCTACTATAACACCACGAGAGACCAAGGAAGAGGCACAATCTGATCAAGAGGCATCAGATTCAGAGGCCGACTCAGAAGCCGAATCAGAGCCCGAAGCCGAACCAAAAGAGGAAGCTAAAGCCCAAGTCGACACTGAAGATAAGCCAGAAGAACCAATTGAGGAGCCAGCAACAGAGTCAGAAGAAGTCGAAGCTGTACCTACTACATCTGAAGCTGAGGCCGACACAACAGCTACAGAGCCCTCATTAGACGACACAAAAGATAACGACGAGGATCATACCCCTGTCGAAGACGCCATTACCACTGAGGACACGCCTGCGGACACTCCAACCGAGTACACCCCTTCCGCAGATATCCCCACAGACAACATTCCTGCCGAAGACTCCACCGCTCAGGACCCCAAAGAGGACGAACCTATCGAAGAGGACAAGGCCAAATCTGCTGAAGCTGACGTCAAAGCCTCTACTGGGGGTAACGAAGAGAGGCACTTTTCTGAGACCGAGTCAGACCGCTCAGGCTCTCGACGTGAGTCCTCTGGCTCTTCAGGATCTGAATACTCCAGCCGTCGACACTCTGGTCGCTCCGAAGCTATCAGCGGCGTTGCTCGTGACATTGCTTCACAAATTGACAACCACGAGAAGCGCGAGTCACTGAATAGCTACTCTGGAACAGACGATACTGGTTATATCTCTCATTCAGAGTCGGTCAGCACTCGCACTGGCCCAAAAATGTCGACCGCTGGTATGAGAGGCGGTGTAGATGAGGCTGCTGAGAACAGCTCCCACCATGAGCACGAAGACGACGTTTTCAGTGATCGAAGTCCTCGCAGCTCAATGGGATCTGTCTCGGAGACTGACAACAGAAAGGCTCAGGATGCTATGTCGCGGATGACCAGGTCGCCTCGTGTCTCAGGTGTATCTGGTATTTCCGGCTTCTCAGAGTATGACAGAGAAGAGGAAGACTTCATCCCTACCATCCGAGGCAACCCTCGTCCTGTCTTCCGATCACCTTCTTCTGTCAAGGCCATGCAGATGTCATCGCCTCCAGGCTCAACAATTGGCTCCCCTCGATCAAGCCGTCGAGCACCTCTTTCTGCATCTCGACTTGGCTCTCCTCGCTTTTCAGAGCAGTACTCTCCTAAGAAGACACCGCCTCGTTTTAAGCGATCTACACCGCCCCTTGTTCTTCTTCACGTTACATTGCTTCCGCTTCGGTGGCCGTGGGGTGACGTGCTCGAGAATGCAGATGCCGATGATCTGAGCAAGGAGTGCAAGGCTATTCGAGATGCTTGGCGACTATTGCAAGATCGCATGGCAGATACCACTGTCGAGCGCGGCATCCTCCTACCTCACCCCCAGAGCGACTATGAGGTTCTCGAGGAGAGGCTGCTTGAGGCTCTTGACCTCCCAATGAGGCGTCGTGCTCGTATCCTAGAGTGTGGTCACTATCTTGGTCCCTCCAACGAGATGACAATAGAGGACTCAGAGGAGGAAGAGAGTGAGGAGGATGAGTATCAACAGCAAGAGGAAGACGAGCGACGATCAAGTCGTCGCTCTCAGGCACCGCCTACACACTGGTGCAAGACATGCAAGTCGGACATTAATTATGAGTCACTCGGCCGTGCAAAGGTCTTCCGTGTCAAGGTGTATGCCAGCAACGGTCTGATTCGTGGCGGTGCCTGGGAAGCTTGCTGGAAGGAGATGGAGCGGGTTGATGTCGAGATAGAGCCTCTTGTTGACGCTGTATCGCAGCATGAGCTTGTGTCTCTGGAAGCTGACCAGGAGAGAGAGTTGGCGATGAGGGAAGCTGAAGAGGAGGAAAGATACATCAGATTGGATGAGGAGCATCGGGAGTTTGAGGAGAGGGAGCGAGGACGTCTGTCTAGAAGACGGGGCGAGTCTCGTAACCATGTGGAGGATATAAGCCAGATGAGTGAAGGCAAGTCACGTATGGAGAATCATGATGCTTCTCGTCATGAGACATCCCGTCATGAGGACTCTCGCTACGACAAGTCACTGCATGCGGAATCTGTTCATGATAAATCGGCCTACGATGAGTCACTTCACGAGCCCTCTCACCACGAACTCTCTCACCACGAGCCTTCTCATCATGACGAATCTCTCCATGATGTCTCGGAGGCTCGTGAAGCATCTATTCACGAAACTACAGAGGATCATGACCAAAGCCACATTGCGAACGACACCCAGCCTGCTGAGGAGCACTCGGCTGATGTTACCAAGGAGTCCATGAAGGAGCCCGCCGATGACGTCGAGGAGTCTTTTGCTGAGGACCAGGATGATGAAAAGAGCCGATCATTTGAGGAGCTCGAGAAGGATATCGACGACCATCTTCAGGAAGAGCGTGAAAGGAGTCTGGCAGAAGAAGCACGAAATATCGGACCTACACCCGAGCCTTCTCACCTTGGAGATACCAATATGGAGGCTGAGGAGTCATCTATCGCCCCCGAAGACCCCACCGACTCGAAGGATGATGATGCAGAGCGTCTGAGGAGAGAGGAGGAGAGGTATAGGGAGATCTATGGCGATACTCCTGCTTCCAAGGAACATCATCAGGAATCCCAGCGATCCTTCCACGAACAACAGCCATTGCACCATGAACAACATTATGCTGAGCGTAGTCGCTCTTCCGCCGGCAACCACGCGCCCGACTATGCGCATGCCGCTCCTCGAGTGCCTACCGCTGAGGAACGTCGCCAAGCAATGAAGAGCGCTACTCTGCCAGAGCTACTGGCCGAGTCAGCTCGTGTAGTCATGCAAGACAAGAAGAACATCTTGATCGGCTTGCTGAGTGTTCTCATTCTTCTCTTGGCTATCCGTGGAAACACTGCACCCCAACAGGATCCTAGGAATTTCCAGACTGTTGTTATGAATCGGGAAGTGCCCACCGTGACAGTGACACAGGCCATCAGTATCCAGGCGACTGAAGCCGCTCCTCAGATTGCTGCTTCTGCGGATCCTGTCGAGGACGAAGAGGAGGAGCGCAATGTTGAGGTTTATCATCCTGAGGAAAGCATTGTTGTCGAGGATACCCCTGCTCAGAACAATGCCGCCCAATATGAGCAGGTAAACAACAATCAGATTGCTATTGGCAACTCCTATCCTAGCCACGATGGCTCTTCGACTGGATTGGTCGACCCGTGTGCTTCTTGCTCAGCCCCTTCTCAAGGATATCACGGAGTTGAGGCACCGCGAGAACTGGAGGCTGGACCAGCCGCTGAGTCGCCTGAGACCGAGAAGCAACCTACCTGTGAGGAGCGCATCGTTCGTATCGTCGAGACAGTAACAGCTGTTGAGACTGCTACAGTCAAGATTACTGAGTATGCGACTGAGGTTCCATCTCAAGAGACGCAGGCTGCTGAGGCCGTTGAAGAAGAGAAGCTTGAGGAGAGTGCTGCCCCTGAGGCAGAGGATACATTCGTGGCCGCGGACGCCCCCGTCGATGGTGAGGCTCCTGTGGAGGAGACACTCCCCGCGGAGGAGACGGTCCTCCCATCTAACGAGGCCGAGTCTGTAAAGGAAGAGGAGGACCCTGCTCAGGAGACTGTGTCGCCTGACGAAGAGGCCCTTGATGAAGTCGGGCAAGAGGCTGATGATGCGGAACCCAGCATCGAGGCCGAGGCCACTTCCGAGTCCGCCGCCCCGGAGGCTTTGGGCTCTGACGAGGAAGCCCCCGAACAGGCTGCGGAGCACTCGGAGGAGGCTGATGAGCTTTAAGGATTTGCAAGCGCAGCCATGCTTTATATGCCTTGATGTAAGTTGCTACGAAGGATATACCTAGGACGCATTCGTTTTTTGATGAAAGAAAATGAGGGATACACATGTGGTTTTTGGTGCGATGATAGTTTGAATGATGCATGAAGGGTACATAATTAGGAACCTGTTACGGGGGCTATCTTAGTCAATATGATGAGAATAGACACGTTATGCTTGTGATGCCCATTGTCCAAACTCAATGTGATGTAGCGATGAATTATGTGATGCTTGCATAGGGTCTATCAAGAAGTTGGAATACTTGGCATGGCCTGGAATATACATCTCATTAGGCCACGTATAATCGACCCTTGGTCAGGTCTCGCAAGGCTATTCAAAGCCTGATATAGATATCCATACAATCAATCCTCCACTCCCTCTTCCCCAGTAAATTCCTAAGCCACTCGATCCCCAAGCCCGACCACTCGGCCCTCCTGGCAGCTAGATCATCACTGGCGGATTTTATGATCGCCGCGACCGTAGTGTTGGCCATATCGAGGACGGTCGAATTGAACGTGAGGTCCCCGGATGGCGAAGTAAACGCTACATCCGGTGTTATCGGACGCGGGAGGAACCAATTACTGCCAAGGTCGAAGAAGCATCGGTCGGACCAGTTGCACGAAGTCAGGAAGAGAATAAGGAGGAGGATGGAGCAGTACACGCATGGCCGATTGAGGAAGTAGGTGCAGATAAAGAAGAGAAATATGAAAGCAGGCGAGGCGTTGGTCGGGATGAATAGGAGAGGAAGCCAACTGCATTGAGGCAACATGGTTAGTTTTTGGTGATCTGAAAGACAAGAGTGGTTGTGAAGGGGGCATACTACCTGCGAAGACAAAACATGCTGGGCGATAATTATACGATGAATAGAGGTATCATGTGGCGTCGATTGCCTAGGAGACGGGGATGTTTAGTCGTGGTGTATTGCGCGAGGGCGCATGTGGAGGGTTTGCTGTTGAAGGCTGAGGCTGGACTGGAGACTCGGGAGGAGGATTTGGTGGCGGTTTAAAGGTGTTACGTCGTTCTGGAGGGTGATGAATGGGGGTGATGCTGTATTGGGTTTAGTGTCTTGTTGAGGCTCTGGGTTAGGTATTGATATCATGGGATTGGCTGGACTAGAGTGAAAGACCCAGAAAGATATTTGAAGTTGTACTGGTGTTTTGGTCTTTATGTTGTTTTTGGGTATAAAGAGTGTAGATGATGGGAGTTGTACTTGTTTTCTTCCTTCCCGTCCTAGATGGAGTGTTTTGTGGCTGGGCGGTTATTCACTTGGCTTCCGAGGGTGTATAAGAGCACTCAATACTGAAGATAGGTAACATCTACGACTGACATGCACTATAGCATTTGTTTGAGTTTTAAAACTACCTAGACAGATGATAAATAATGAAATGCAAGTTATATGGTATTAATCAGATCTGCGCCTGCTGTTTACTGTAGTCGTCGCGATCCAGATATGCAGCTCGTTGGAAGTCTCGATTAAGTTCCGAGGTACAAAACCTAAGCGCCTAGTGGGAATAACCACAATTTGTCCCTGGATGACCATCATCAAACTGGGGGATCATTTACGCTTCTGGAACTGCTAGATTCATGATTATGTAATTAAAAGTTGAGGCATCGAGGATCTCAAGGATGTCGTCTCGGAAAAGAAAAGAAAGGAAAGCCTGGTCTCAGAATTTCTTCAACAATGTTGGGACTCAGACAGCAGCTGCTGCATATGCAAAAGCCAGGATCTCAAGTTCTTTCAGGCTCGAACCGAATCTCGGGCTGCTTTACTTTAGCTACTTGTTTTATGAGTCACCAATAATGTACATGTCTCTGAGATCTGGATTCATTGCCTTGGCCAATAGAACTTGAAGAGGCGGTGACTTTGACAGCTGGCAGTCTGGGCGCTACCTTAACATGCCGAACTGGTTCACTCATATCCATGTCTGTCTGTCCTGTATGTATCACAGCTGAGAGAGCTTTACATTGCATCAGCCACATTTGAGATTCGATGCTATTGATGAAAGAATGTTTGATACTCGGTGAAAAGAACAGACTTTGTAATATATGCCTTTTCCATGTAATGCCGGTAGATGATATTCAACGGCATCATCCGATATCATCCTCTCAGTTTGAGGTACCAGCAAATACAACACACAAACATCAACCAACCAGCCCCAGTCAACCACGTCACTCCTTCACTCCCTCCAGGTACTTTAGCTCTGTGCGTTACCTTGCAATGGGGGAATAGTGAGGTGGAAACATCCCTCCCGTCCGTCACCTCAACATTAAGTACCTTGCCTTGCTTTGCCTTGCATTGGATTGCACTGCTTGTAGCATTGGGCAACGTGGGCTTGGGCTCCAGCAGCAGCCATCAGCTGGTTACCAATTTACATCGTCAATCGATCGAACTCATTGCGCAAAGCTGTTTCCTGAGGCCGCCCCAAACACTAGCAGAGGTGCACAGATAATTGCTTGGGATCACCTTGGTTGCTTTCCCTCACAAACCTCACCTCTCCTAGGCTTTTAGCTCATCAGCTTAAAGTGAGGTACCGTACCACTGCGGCACTGCCGTTACCGCTACTGCTACCGCCCACCGCTACCAGCCACTGATTTGGTGCTCTGCTTTGCCTTACTTCACCGTCATCATCACCGGTTTCGCGACTTTTGTTTTTTCCTCCCCCCACGTCAACCACCTTTTTTTATCTTCATCCTCAACTTCATCTCATCATTGAAAAAGATTGAAAGATAGAATCGCATCTACTCATTTCCATTTTATCATCTTGATCTCTTTTCTTTCTTTTTCTCTCCCTCGTCGTCCCCTTTCATTCTTCCTCTTGGCGTCCTCTCGGAATCTGTTCGGCCCGTTTGCTTTTGCTTTCGTCCCGGTCTCCGCTTCCATTCGGGTTCGCTTTCTTGTCGTCTCTGAATCATCCACCTTCAGAAAAAAACCACCAACAATAATAACGCGGTAGCTCTTCTCGAGTCCGCAACCGCACCCGCTACCCTAGGCTTGTCGCCATGGACAATCTCGACATGCCGCCGGCCCCTACGCCGCCTGTCAACAACATGAGCATGCCTTCCAATAACTCGGATCGCACCGCTAATCTGCTGAACTTGCTCAAGTTCAGCGGTTCAGGTGGCTCGCAGCTGCAGAGCCAAGCTGCTCACAATCGGGCCCAGGCTCACATCCAGCAGCAGACCCAGCAGACCCAAGAGCAGCCGCAGGAACCTGGTTCTCCTCAGCAGATGCACCAGCAGTTGTCGGACCATCAGCTCCATCAATTCAACCAATTCCAGCAGCATGCTCAGCAAGGTCGAGGCATCATCCAGAGCCCTCTCCCTGCTCAGATTCACCAGCCTGCGCCTTCTTCTGCTGACCCGACTGGTCTCTTGGCTGCCCTTATGCGCGGCGCCCACGAGCCGGAAGAGCCCAAGCAGGCCCAGCAGCCGCACCCTCAGCAAGCCTTTGGCAACGGTTCTCCCCCGGCCGATACGCGCTCGTATCTGCTCAATTTGTTGAACCGCCCCAAGCCTAGCCAGGGCGAACAGCAGCAATCGGCTCTGACTGAGACCACGCGTTCCAACAACCTTACGCCTCAGTCTCCCGACCTGGCTCCTGCCGAACCTGCTCGCTACTCTGGCAGTTATCAGCAGCAGTACCCCCAGCAGCATGGCAACCAGTACTCGAATCAGCAGCACCGCCCGGTCGATTCCTACGCAGGATCGCACGCATCCGATTCCTTCCATCATGTTTCACAGGATCAGACTGACACCTCGGCTCTTTTCCAGCAGCTCTTGGGGAACCTTGCTCAGTCGTCTCCTCATAGCCAGAGCCAGAGTCAGAGCCATATGGCTCAGTCGCCACCAGCTCTTCCTTTCCAGATTCTTAAGAAGGACTCGCCAGCTGCTTCCCAGCATTCTCACCACTCCCACCACTCCCACCGCCATGACCACTCGGTCGGCGCTGGCAGTGACCGAGCTGCTCTCCCCACCTCTCCTCACCAGACTCGTCGCAAGGCAACCCGAACCGCGTCTCTGCAGTCACACCCTTCGGTGAAGCAGGGTACTCCTCCGACCTCCGAATTCGACAACTACAATTCGACCGCCAAGGAGACCGTCGCAGAGGCCATCGAGGACATTGCCGAGCAGGCTGATCATGAAGCCCGGGAAGCACTTGAGCGCGCGGAGCACGAACGGGCCCAGGCTGAAATCGCCGAGGACCTTGACGATATGCTCAACGCCAAGTCCGAGAAGGAATTCGAGGACAGTGCTCACATTGCCGCCCAGGCTATCCAAGCTGAGCTTGACCGCAGCGACAATGAGGGACTTCTCGAGGACACCCTCCCACACGATGTCGCTGAGACTGTTCGCGAGATTGTTGACGAGGCCGCTCAGGGTGTTGCTGACAGCTGGGAGAGCGCCGACCAGGACGAGATCGTCGTTATTGAAGAGAAGGAGACCCCGCCTGTCAAGGTGTTTAACTTCCCCATGAAGCCGTGGATCTCTATTACTCTTCAGGAAGAGGGCACCGAGCCACGACCCTTGTTCCGCGACGAGACTATCATGGATATTGCTCGACTCAAGAAGGAGTTTGATCAGATTGATCGAAACCTTTACACCGCCACTGAGAACTACATGGCCTACGGCATGTCCAAACAAGGTGGTCTGCGTGTTATTCGACAGGAGGATGGCAAGGATGCCAAGATTTTCACCGACACCAAGGACCGTATCTTCAACGTCGCCATGTCTGTTACACCTACTGACCACGACGGCGCTCACCGTGAGGCCATCATCGGTACTGGCATCAGCGGCACCGTCTACTGGGTTCAGATTCGTGATGGTGACAAGGATCACATCGAAGATGCTCATATGGAGGGGTATGGCTTTGCTCTGCCTCCCATGAGCTCCCAGGAGGGTGATGCCCCTGGTGGTGTTCTCAAGACCCGTGCCCGCACCTCGACAATTCACCCAGAGTACTTTGCCGTCGGTCGCGGCAAGTCCATCAACCTCATCTGGCCTTCATACATCCTTCAGAACAACCTGTTCAAGCCTGGCCACGACCGCGTTGTCGACACCGAAACTCTTGCCAAGCAGTGCTCCCTGAAGATCAACACTGGCAAGGCTGGCAAGGACTTCACCTTTAGTCAGGACGACTCGGTCATCGTCTCTCTTGACAAGTCTGGTCGGGTCAAGTTCTGGGATGTTCGAGACCTGACCGCTGTCAAGGAGGGCTCCGACCCGCGTGCTCCCATGCCCGCTGAGACCAATCTCGAGGTCAAGGAGCCCCTGATGACACTTGCCACCACACCTGAAGGTGAGAAGGCTTGGCCCACTTCGGTTCTTCTTCTCGACAAGCAGCGACCCTACCAGAAGCGATGTGCCCTGCGATACATGATTGTTGGAATGAAGCAGAACCACACTCTGCAGCTTTGGGATCTTGCTCTCGGCAAGCCCGTGCAGGAGTTCAACCTACCCCACAGCAAGGAGTCGGATGCTGTTTGTAGTGTCATGTACCACTCAGCCACTGGCATGATTGTCATTGGCCACCCCACGCGCAACTCCATCTACTTTGCGCACTTGTCCGCACCCAAGTATAACCTCAAGAGTGTATCTCAGGCCGAATATATTCAGCGATTGATTGCTCAGGACTCTTCCATCCCCCAGCCGGATAGTACCGCTGTCATTAGTGGTGTTCGTGAGTACTCGTTCGCTAACCGGGGAATTCTGCGAAGTCTTGACATTCTTGGCACTCCTGCCATGGTTCAAGATGCCGACGAACCCACTCTGTTTGAGCTGTACGCCATGCACTCCAAGGGTGTTGCTTGCCTCCTTGTCAAGCAGACTGAGCTCGGATGGTCCAAGGACAACAAGGTCCTCGACGGTGTTGATGCCGTCGCCCAGGGCGTCGTCACCGTTTCGAAGCTCAAGGCTCCTCAGCCCGCCGAGGCACCTACCCCAGCCAGCAATGGAGACGCCGTTGTCCGTGTCGTTAACCGCGGTGCGAACAAGGAGAACATCCAGCCCACCCCAGGAGCCCAAGCCGAGTCTAGCCAGCGTGGACTCGAATCGACTACTCCAGCCAAGGCCAAGAGTGAGCCGAAGGAGGCTGAAACGCCTGTCCAATCCGCCAAGGAGTCTCAGTCGGAGAAGCCTGAGCGAAAGTCAAGAAAGAAGAAGAACGCTGCCAACCAGGGTGACACAGCTACTAACGGCGCTGCACCTCGCGCTGGCAATAAGGATGCCAAGACCGCGAACAACGCCTCCACACCTGCTGTCTCTAGTGAGGCTTTGGATGCCGCCATTTCTGGACTCGAGTCTCGTCTCACCGTGAGTGTCGGCGAGACCCTCAAGTCATCGTTCAAGAACCTTCACGGTAAGATTGACGATGACATCCGCGTCCGTGACGAGAACTTCAATCAGCACCAGCTTAAACTCCTTGATATGGTTTCGGAGGTGCTGAACGAAAACACTCAGAAGGTCCTGGAGGCTCTGATCCACCACCAGTTCACTGAGCTCGTCATTCCTGCCATTGGCGACAAGGCTGGCGCCGCAGTTACCGATCTTCTAGACAACAAGCTGCAGCCTCATCTTACTTCTACCGTACAGAAGGAGATCCAGAGCTCTCTTCCTCATGCTCTCAACCGATCCCTGCGCTCCGGCGATTTCATTAAGGCCATCTCCGACCGCGTTGGAAACTCGGTTGCTACGAGCGTGCAGCAGGAAGTCCTTGCGACACTGACCCAGCGACTCACCCCGACGTTCACTAACATTGCAACTCAGGCGTCGCAGCGTGTCGCAGGCGAGCTTCACCAGCAGTATCATGACCAGTTTGAGTATATGAAGGCCCAGCATGCTTCCGACACCGCCAAGATCGACCAACTCCTTTCTCATGTAACTCGTCTTTCGGAAATGGTTACAACCATGTCTGCCTCTCAGGCGGCGCTCCAGGCCGACTTCCTCAAGTTCAAGCAGCAGCCTGTCCATGAACTTTCCGGGATCCCCCAGAATGTAGGGCACGGTCAGAGCATGCCCCATCACGGCTACGCCAGCTCAAACCATCATCACCCTCAGGCCAGCCACGCTGGTAGCTACCACCCCAGTCAAGCTCCTAGCCAGGCCGCCAGCCAGGCACAGCAGTATATGGGCAGCCCTCAGTACCTCCGTGGTTCTCAGCAAGTGAACAGCCCTCAAGCGTCGCAACAGGCTTCTGATTACGTCGCTCCCGCCTCCAGTGTCAGCGCTCTTGCTGGTGCCTACGCCAGCCAGCGTAACCAGACAGAGCCCGAGGCTGATCACGACTTGATGCAGCGCATCAGAATTGTTGAGCAGGCTATTCAAGAGGGCCGTTACCAGGACGCCATGATCCAGTGGATCCAGAGTGGACGTGAGGAAGAGATCTTCCGTCGTTGCCTCAGTCGCTTCCCCCCTACCAAGTTCGAGAATCTTCCACCCTTGATGTTGCTTGTTGTTATTGCCACAATCTCCAAGGATCTGAAGCCCAACGCTCGTCTCAAGGAGGAAGTCGAATGGATCGAAATGGCTCTCCGAGCCTTTGCCGAGAACCTTCCTGCCTTTGTAAGTTCACACTATATCATGGATAATGAGCATCAACTAATGTGTCATAGGAATGGGAACAACAGGGTGCTCGCGATGTGATCAAGAGTACGACTCAGACCATGCAGCTCCTTATCGGACGCATCCAGCCTCTCATTGGTGGCATCCAGGATGGCTTCCCCACGGATCCTTTCCTGGCCAACCTCGAGAGAGCGAAGCTTGAATGGATCATTCGAACATCCGAGCACGTGCTTGACACGTTCGGTGCCCCTCGACGCTACGAGTAATTGAGGGCTGTTTGTGTACAGCATAGAATTGTAGAGGAATGTGGTAGCCGATCACTGCTCGGCAAGCAACCTTTCGACTTGTCTAACGGAGTGGCCTGCGGAAACGCAGACCTTTGACGTGGGCTAGAAGTTGCAACAGCAACGGTGTACATGACGCGGGGAAGGGAGCATTTCGGAAGCATTCACGATTTGTGAACACGACACAAAAGACATAAGACACATGTGCATTATCAGGAAGTTACAGATGTTTACGGCCTCGGGTCATGGTAATGTTTTTTGCCAGCCTGGATTTGGGATCATGCTGCGGGCGTGCGAAACCTTTTAACGTGGATTGGAGGGTAATCGGTTACTATTGGTGCTTTGACTCGTTTATTTCTCTTTTTCTCTTTTACTTTAGTTCATTTCAAATCATTTCACTTCTTATTTGGGATGGAAATGCTATGATACCCCGGAGAAAGGGGGGAGGGACAGGATGGTGCGATGGCGGAGGAATGACGAAATGGGGGAGCGGAGAGAGAAGACCATGTCTTGTTCTTCTTCCTCTTTGGTCTAGTTTTGGTAATTTAATGTTTGAGTTGATACGGATACTGTCATGGTTTATGTCTAACTGAGTGAGATTTGACTTGATAGGCTGTTTCACTGAATCTCATCATGTATCGAGGCGGTTTCGGCGAGAGCATATCAAGGGCAAAGCAGATATATGAACAAAGGCACTTGTCAATATAATCTCTGTGACGTAGCAACATGGACAATTATGATCACCACATCAATAATAATCGATGAACGAGAGCAAAGAATGAGGAACGACTAGCGAGACGTATATGGACGGATGAAGGAGATGATCCTTGTGGCCGCCGGAACGTACGGATATTAATAGTGATGACAGGCTGCATGTTCTCGCCTCTCGCCTCTCGGTAGACAACTTGGCGCCGATAATTAAGCCTTTAAGGTCGGACAAGCTTTTTTTAACGTGTATCAGATCAGCCCTAGAAAAAGGGGTAGACTCTGTGTGGGATCTGTCGTTCGATGTGATGCTACAATGCATCTGATCCTGACTCTTGTACCATGGTCTAAATAACACGAAGCTACACAGAATCCATGCTCGCCTAAAATTCAAATAGCTTCCTTTAAATAGTGGTGAGCCTTATGTCTATATGTTGGAGAATAGCATGTTGGTGATGAGATCATAGTCCTCGTAGTCGTGCCATATCAGATCATACCAAGCTCCCAGTCTCCATATACCGAGGTTTCCCAAACCACAAACACTCCATTTCTTTGACTCCGATCAGAGGAAGTGAAGCTCCGATCCCAAAACCTCCGCTCATTCCGGATTTCCGACACGGAAAGCGTAGAGAATCTCGGGGTGGTAATCTAGACCGAACCGCCGGGGTTTTTATCTCAAACGGAGAAGATTCGACAACGACCTAAATTGGGAATCATGATGGTATCTTCTTGACGTCAAAGAAACAAGCTTTTTTTTCTGCAACGTCTTCTCCACGAGAATTGTAATTTCACTGCCTTGTTTAAGCCAATGACTTATCGCCATGCTGGGTTCAGTGTAACCCATCTCTGTGTTGATCGCGTGCATATTCACACTCGGCAACACGTCACGCTGGGAGATATGTGCCGCTGTAGTCACTCGACGGCCAAGACTGGTGTTTGGATACATTAAGCTTTGGGAGGGTTTAATTAATATACTGGGAATAAGATACAGTTGTGTTGGTTAAGCTTATTGCACTCGCGCTGTACCCGCATGGGGATGGCTGAGGTGAGCTTATGATGTCTCAGCCACTGCAACGCGTTGTGTCTGTGAGATTATCGCAGGGCTTGGAGTATTGATATTGAAGTTCTGGTCGAGTCAGATGTTATAAAGTCCGACGGCATCCTCGGTGGCTTTGGACTTGGAGGACTAGATAGTATCCACAGATTTGGGAGACAGGGGGTGTTCTTGATCGGACGTTTATTTTAACTGTGAGAGCAGGGATATTCTGCTGCATGTGAAGTCCTGAGACGGCCATAGAATAATAGAACAGTACAACATTAGATAGACATGTCCCCCAAATGGTCAAGCGCCGGGTGTGATTAGAGTAGCATCGGTATTTCTGTTCCTATTCTCCGATGGCAGTGACATACAATGCAATGCAATCATTCAATATTTGGCTGTGTCTTGTGTCTTGTGCTTTATTCCCTGTTTGGTACCACCCCCAATAAGTTTCCTTGTTCGTGCAACTTACCTAGTTACCTTGTCTTTGCTATGCTTGGCCTGCAGATTTGTTTCTTTTATTATCTGCCTACCTACTTATATCTAGGACACTACTTTATCTTGTTTCTGTCACTTTGTCCTTAAATCCTTCAGCCCTTCTTCCTTCCCTTATCTGGATAGATCTTGATGGGCAGTCTATATCACCCTCTTTTATAGACACGGTATTTATTCATCCTCATCATATATAATTGTGTTTACTATCTTCTATTTCTTTGTATTCTTTTCCTTTTGCTCATTTCAATCATGGTTGTAGCTTCAAAGAATGTGGTCGAACCAGTGTGTAAGTCACCATCACGCTCTAAGCTACATCTCACTGACAACTCCAAGTCATCGTCCTCGCCTTCACTATAGGATGCCTCATCAATAGACGGCGAGACACTCAAATCACGTACAACGAATCTCTAGACGATGTTGAAGACCAACGATACGTTGACTCGCCTCCTCTGAAGCCCACTCTCCTCCAACACATCGAGCGCCCAGTTCGCAGAGCTCCAAACTTCTTCTTTGTTCTGCTATCTCGCTTCTTCAATGCGTTTCCGTTCTTGATAGAGATTTGGTACTGGAACTTGACATACTGGTACGTCTCTCATCACGCTGATTCATGCACGTACTGATGGTTGTAGGATCTATCAAGGCCTTCGAGCAGTATCAGCCCGAGCAATCGCAGGCAACGAACCAATCTTCACCCGCGCTCGAGACCACGCCATTCAAATCCTCACTCTAGAATCCTTCTTCGGCCTCGATATCGAACAATACTTCCAGTCATACATAATGAACCAACAGCCCTGGCTCATGCCCATCCTCGCAAAGATATACTACTCCCACATCAGCATCGGCATCCTCTTCCTCATCTACATCTACACTTATCTCCCACCCCCGACCTTTCAACGCATTCGTCGTACAATCGCCGTCGACAACGCTATTGCTTTCGTCATCGTGACGCTCTGGCGATGCTCGCCTCCGCGATTGCTACCGCAGCAATATGGCTTCGTTGATGTTCTGCATAGTAAAGCTGGGGGCGCTAATGTCTGGAACAATAATCGGTTCCAATTAACCATCGCTGCGATGCCGAGTTTGCACTTTGGAACATCGCTCTTCTTTGCAGTTTGCATGTGTCGATTCTCTCCGCATCGTTTCATGCGCATCCTCGCTCCTCTATGGCCGACCGCTATGCTCATTACTATTGTCGCTACTGCGAACCACTTCCTCACGGATGCGTTGATCGGGGCTCTGGTTCCGTTGTTAGGATGGCGCATCAACCGTGTTGTTCTTGTTCTGAAGCCGATTCAGGATTATATCTTTGCGCCGTTGATCAACAGGCTGGACCTGGTCGACTCTGATGTGCGAGTTGTTCCAAAGACTTTGTAATTACGATATAGAAAAAAGGCATTTCTGTGGACATGAAAGTCACGAGAACTAAATGCTGACTGTGTACATTACGAGGAGGGTTCTCACTTCTTGGTTCGAGTTTCTACACACCAAGCAATTCAATGCAATGATAATTATAATGAGCCCTCGACACAGCTCTCAAACCACAATTTTTGCTTTTATATGTGCCGCCGTGTAAAACTGTACTCCTAAGGTATCTTGGTGTTACACCAGACGATAACCGTAGCCAAAAACGAATGAACACAATACCAACATAACGTAGCACAAATGACACGCACTTATATCAGGTATCCATCTATCTCATGATCCGTGTAGACTTTCTACTCTATTCCTTCTTCGAAACCCTCACCACTACCTTCCCAAAATGCTGCCCGCTGCTCAAAAACTCCAACGCCTTATTCGCCTCCTCAAACCCAAACACCTTGTTCACAACAGGGTGAATAGAATGCTTCTCATAAAACGCCACCATCTCCTCAAACCGATCTTTCGGCCCGTTCAGGATCCCCTTGAGCGTCACATTCCTCCTCAGAGCCAGCACATTCACGCCCACTTTGCCCCCGGTGTCCTGCTCCTCTTCTTTGCCGGAGAGATAGCCCACGCAGTTGATCAGCCCGCCAAAGGCTACAGAGTCGAATGACTTGCGGAGTGTTCGCGCACCGCCTGTCTCGAAGATGATGTCCGCGCCGTGGTTCTCTGTCGCCTTCATGACGGGCTCTTGCCACTCCCAGTGCGTGCGATAATTAATGCCCGTGTCAGCGCCGAAATCCTTCTTTGCGCGCTCGAGCTTATCGTCGGATGAAGAAGTGATGATGACGTTTAGACCAGCTGCTTTGGCGATTTGCAGCCCCGCAATCGCTACACCACCCGTGCCCTGCAGAAGAACAGTTTCCTTCTTCTTACCACCATCAGCAGGCTGGCCGAGTGGTCGCATGCCGTTGATGCACATCCAGGCGGTCACAGCTGCGATGGGGAGACACGCTGCTTCCTCGTCGGAGAGATAATCGGGCACGGGGACAAGAGCGTCGGCTGAGAAGCAGCGATATTCTGTTAGGACGCCGGGAAGAGGGAGACCGAGACCGGAGGCCATGTCTTTCTCGGTGACTTGGCCTGTGAGATGGGTCTGATTAAAGATAGACATGACGCGAGCGCCGACTTTGAGTTTTGGCGATGAGCTCTGGATGACGGTGCCGCACATGTCGGAGCAGGGCACGAGAGCGTCTGTGTCTTGGATGGAGGCATGGTGGTTATAATCACCATTGATGACTTCCAACAGTCAGTATCACCCCCTTTTTCCACGTCAGGGACAACTTACCTTCAGTATCTCGATAATTCAACCCAACGGCAAGAACCTTGACCAAAACCTCACCCTCCTTCGGCCTGGGAACTTCACCCTCCCCAAATGCAAGCTTATCAAGGCCATCCTGACCCGTGGTCCACTGTCTGTTCTTCTCAGGCGCCGGCATATTTTCGTCCTTTGATTTTCCAAACGGTAGGTATGAAGAGATGAAGCTCGCCATGATGAGAGAGAAAGAGAGAAAGAGAGGATATATAAATACGATGAACAGACGACGTCAACTATCAGTCAGTCAATGCTTCTCTTACAAAGTGGAGATGACGTCGCTTTTGGTGGATGAGGTTTCAAAGTGGTCGCCCTATCAGAGGAAAGGACTAGATCGTTTCAGGTATCAACGCCCGTGATGTAGTTAATGTCTTAATAATCAAGTCTCGTTGATGCTCAGCGAAACGTTATGAGTTGCATCATACGAGTTGAATCTTTTTTCGATATAGGTTGAGTCAGAGTTGAAGATGAGCAGATACTCGAGTTTGACGGTACAAAGATGTGGGTCTTGATGATGCGTTGTTGATCAGTAACTCTCGACATGCGCGGTTAAGACATTGATTGGGTGGTATACATACATACAATACAATACAGACACGCAGCAAATCATCTATTCAAACAACACCCAGAGCACAACACTTCACTTCACTACTTGATTAGTACACTTTGTTCGCAAGGCATATCTCATCTCTCTTTGGCTCTCCCTGCTCGTTCTCTTATTCGTGTTTACAACTTCCTCCAAAACATCTCCAGTCAACGATAGCCAAATAGCCCACACGCGTCCCATGCCAACACACCATCTCTAACTCTCCTCGAGTCACCGCGACCAGGCAGATCAAGAATTAATCAGGTGAGATCAGAATAATACCACTCCCGTCCAATCCGTACATAAATAAAAATAGATAAAAATAAAGGATAAACAGAAACTGTAACTGTAACAGAACCATGAACCAAGACAATTCAACTGTAATGCAGATAACCAGATAGTGTAACTTTTTTCTTTTCCTTCCAACGGGGCCGGGCCTTCGACTCAAAAATCACCCATGTTCGCACTCGTCCATCGGCCCCTTTCAGTGCCCCTTTGTCCAAAAGCCGGACTCGGGCGTCTCCAAATGTGTCGTCTTCATCGTCGCGGTCATGCCAGGAACAGCGCCTAGACAGAAATTATTTGATTTGGTGGGTATAGTAGTAGGTTGTAAGTCGCCGAGGCAACCCCTCCCATTTGCTGACGCTGAACAGCCTGATGAGGAGAAGCCGGTATAGCTGTCTAGACGTAACGTCGTAAAAGCGTCATAATCGTCAAGTGGTGGTGGTGATAGTGGTCGTAGGTCTTGTCGGGGGTACGTACATCCGGAGGGTACTCCAGGTTATGCGTGCATGCGTGCTGCCAAGTGCTTCTGTCTGTAGTCTGTGACCTTGTACATCTTTGGTTGCCCAGTTGTGTCGAAAACATTTGTGTATCCAGATATCCTATCCCATGCTCTCTCTCATCGGTAACTGTCATCATGTCGGCCACACGCACACTTCCTTAGGCCACTGTCGTCCCCCACAATCTTCAAAAGTCATAAAACCGTTCCCACGTAAACTATATGCAATGGGGTTCAACAAGACAAGTGAAATTCCTGCCATCACTTCCCCAGGTATGTCGGTATTACAAGTCATAAAAGCAAATGCGATGCAAAATTTCAATGCGTCGTGGTCATTGTCGTCAATCCGTAATGATACGCGCAGTTGTAGTCGGCGCCTGACATACAGGTCGTCGAAGCCTAACCCATCAAGGGGTGGCCAAAGAATCACACTCAGTGATATCGCGAAGCGTTGGTTGAGCTTGAACCGACGCGTGCTCCGTTGTCGGACGAATCTATCGTGAATTAGCCAGTGTTCAATCGTTCCATGTCTCGGTTGACATACCACCACTACCGCGCGTGGCGTGGCCGTTAGCACGTCGCCCAGCAAATCCGGCATTGGTCTCCCACTCAGGTCCGCGAGGCTGTCGCTCAGGTGCTCCCTTAGAGCTGTTACCGGGGCGCTGGCTGCCAATAGCGCCAGGAGTGCTTCGCGCCTGGTTCTGCATGGAGGCAGAGTCATAGCCCAAGTTCAGGCTGTTGAGGCTGCTCAGAAGAGCAGAGTCATTCTTGGGTCCAGGTGTCCCAGAGTTGCCAGGGTGGCCAGAAGGTGACATGGCACCTCCCATGTATTCACCGAAGCGAGCAGCAGTCGAGCTACCACCCATGTTGTTCATTCCCGAAGGAGCGAGGTAGCTGGAGGAAGCCTGCGAAGGGCTCGGGGTGAAGGATCGCAGATCAGCAAAGCTCTTGGCGGCTCGAAGGTTGTTGGGAATGCCGTTGCCTTCAGGGCTTCCGGGAAGCTCGATAGTGGGACCCTGTCGACCCATCATGTGGGAGTAATTGCTGCTGGCAGCTCGTGTCTCACGGTCAGCGGCAAAGTCAAATGTAGCAGCACGGCTGAGGCCACGCTTATGCATGTCCAGGTTGGTGCCTGGCTGACTGTGGATGTGGGCGGTGGGTGACGGCTGTTGTCGCTTCAGCACCGTAAGCTGGCGCGATTCGCCATCGCCCACAGACTGGTGCTCAAGGCCCATATTGTGTGCGAGAATGTGGATGGATCGTCGATGCTCAGGAGCGATACCAGCAGGGAAGACCAGAACCTCTCGCGAGTCGTCACGACGGAACATAACCAATTCGGTGTAGAACTCGAGAGTCTGGGGGTCGTTCAAATCAACATCGCCTGGCATGGTCAGTGCGGGAGATTGAACACGAGATGCCTCGAGCATGCCGAGGTGCGATGGGCCCCTGGCTTGAGACTGTGAAAGACTACCAAGTGACTGGATAGAGCTTTGCTGGTGAAGCATGGGGGCACGGTGCTGCTCCTCAAGCTGGCCTCGTCGTTCTCGCTTCTCACGTTCAATCCTCTCCCTCTCAGCCTCAGGGAGCATCTTCTTGTACTCAACGCGTAATTTACGGCCATGGACATCCATGCCGTTCATCGCCTCAATCACCATGCGTGTATCCTCAGCAGACTGGAAATTCGCGAAAGCCAGACCTCTGAAGACGCCATTATCGAAGTGGTAATTGAAAGCATATGGCTGAGGGAGGTGCATCTCAAGCATGATAGAAGCCAGAGTCTCTTTTCGAACGGCGAAAGGGATGTTCTTAATAACAATAGCTGTAGGGATAAGCTGGTCGGCGTCTGAGGTGTTTGATCGAAGATCAGTGGGGGAGCCGTGAGATCCGGGGTGCTCAACACGGAGACCACCATTTGACATGGGGTTGTTGTTCATGCCTCCTTGGTAGGGCTGAAGACCTCCATGGTTACCATGAATACCAAGCGCGCTGTGATCGGTCCAGTTCTGTTTCTAATCAGACATAGTCATATAAACTTTCCCTATTTACATACCTGGGGAAGAGCGGCTCGTCGGTTCACATTTCGTTGCCGTCCAGGGCCATTCAAGGCACCGTTCACCGTAGCGACTCCGGTTGTGTTGTAGTTCCAAGCTTGACCATTATCCAGCATGTAGCCCTGCATACCAGCCATGTTCTCCATACCACGCTGATTGTACCCACTTCCGATCCTGTCGGCAGGGTAAAGAGCAGATGAGCCTAGAGGAGCGTCAAAAGGGCGTTGGGACTGGCGAGGTAGTGAGAGGCCAGCGAAACCACCGGCTGTAGCATAGTTCTGTCTCGAGTTCGGGGAACGATTGGTTGATGTACCATAGTCAAGGTAACCCATATCGTGCGGTTGCTGCGACATTGTGATGATGGGATCCAGCTTGGCAAATAGCTGCTGTTTTTACCCAGCAGTCGACTTCACCTGCTTTTCTTGAGGGTTTATATCAAGCTGACACGTACAGAATGTGCAGTGTGTCAGGAATGCAGACGCGAGGGGGTATCGGGGGATGCGTAACAAGCAGTTAAAAATGCGGCATCAAATCGTTGGCTCGTGGGTCTCGGTCGTGAAAGCGGTGTAGCTAAGTAAAGTTGAGGGTACCAGGCGCAGAAGAAACTGTCTATAAAGTGCTCAAGAAGAGTCGGGTCAAACAAGGTTCGGGGGTTCCGCCTCAGGGTCAATGACCACAAAAGCTTGTTCCGTCAGGTGTAGCGAGATGCCTAAAACAAGATTGAGGCCTCGGGCAACAAATGTGCGAAGCTTAAATCGAAGGCACTGCGAGATCCTGGATGGCGATAAAGGCGCACAAATACAGCCAGCACAACGAAGGAGGCCGAATGAACCAAATTCCTATATTCGAAGATTTGGCAGAAAATGGCGGAGTAACGTCAAAGAGCGTTACTTAATGGTCGCAGTTCGATATTTCTGGGAGCCAAAGGTGATAGGCGGATGACCCTGGAAACCAGCGACGTCTCAAAAGTAGCTAATAAAAAGACTACAAATGAGCAAGAAATAGTCGCGCGAAAGGGGAAATTGGATTCGCGCGATAGCCTCGTCTTCTCGTTGGTGCAAAAAAGGTCGAATGGAGGTTTCGTAGACGTAAGGGCTGTTGGGTGTGGACGAACCAAATTGCGGGTGACGGAGGAGGAGTAATCAAGGGAGGGAGACGAGACGAGAGGGGGAAGAAGGAAGAGAAGAAGAGGGCGACTAAAAATCGGGGGAGGAGAGGGGAGGGAGGAGGAGGATAAATGATGAGGTTTAAGAGAGAGAGAGAGGTCAGGTAGAAAAGGGGACGGGGAGGGAAAAAGATGGAACAAGTCCCAGTTAGCAAAATGTCCGGGACGTTCTCAGTGATGGATGGATGATCTGGAACGGGAAAACGGCGGACGGGAGACGGGAGACGGGGGTGTTGTAACCAAATGAAGAGAGAGGATTGATTGATTGATTGAGAAGGGGATTAATTAAGTGTCGGGTGGATGTGGTTGGGGAGGTGACAGCGGACGGCGAATAGTTTCCCGTGCAAGTTTCCTTTCCCTTCAGGTTCCTTTAACTTTAGGTTCCTCTCAGGTTCTGTCCTGACTCTTTACTAGTTACCAGTCACAGCAGCGCCAGCAGCCGTGGAGGGGCCCTGATTTTTTTCTCTCATGCCCTCCTGGGGATCCATGGATCCATGACTGACCTCCAATGTGAACGAATGAGGTGGGATGGGGCGGCGTCGTTAGGACAGTGCATACACTGTGATGAACCACCTGAGAAGAACCGCAAACACCCCCAAGCCCGGCGCAAATTGGTGGGGTTTTCAGCGCAGTTCAATTATTCTCCAGCTGTCAGAAGTCCACTGTGGAACCCTAGCATGTCCATCCCCTGAGATGCTCGTCAAGGGGTTGTTCTGGGACCCCATGCCATGAGGTGGCCCTTGAGATTTACCATTCCATTGTTCAAGATCCATCCGATCCATTCATTCATTGTTGGGTATCATTCATTCAACGACTCACTCGAACTTATTTAGTATCTAATTCGCTAGCAATACCGGTTAACTTGACCGTTAATGAAAGCCCTGCTCTTTTTAAACAGTACCGTGTCTAATATTAGCCTTTCTTTTTTTCCCCCTACTACACTTACTCTAAGTTAGATCGAAATGCACTTCTAAATTCTTAGCTCATGGTGGGGGCTTTGTGAAAAAAAAATTAAGTGATGAGCCCGGGACGAGGGGACGCTGGCCGGTTTTCGTCAAGCCACCACTTTAACAACCTAGGTTGGCATTGATTGAGAAAGACAGTCAGCCTCTTGGAAGGCTGAGAGCACAAGAGGCTGACGGTATTGGATGTTTGATGCTGATGTTTTTGTGGAAAGGCTGCAGAATGACACCTCGTGATGGTTGTAGAGAAGCAAATCAGATGCTCTATCCCTGGAGGTCCAACTGTGGCAGATGCTCCAACAGTGCGAGCAACGTCATCCCGACACCGGTATCTCTTAGCTCAGGGTCAGTGGACCGCATGTTATTGGACACGCCCAATTGTGATGGGAGTTTTGCTTTGTGTCTGTGGACATCGACGAGAGACGTACATATATGGATTGGGTGTTTATTATGTCTACCAGAAAATGTTGGAGCGACTTTTATGTTGTGCATACTGCTATGCATTCAGATCTGGTATTACGTGCATCGCCAGGTAACACCAGCTAATTCTTTAGAGGTATACTACTGCACGTATAGGTTACAGCTCAAGCCTGCGTGTCGCATTATTTTACCAGTTCAGTTGGGTAGCAAGCAAATGACTCTCAGTCAAGACCTGACTCGATGTGATGCATGAACCTGCAAGTGACTCAGTTGGGGTCACAGTTCAGCATAGAATAGGATACCTAGGATATAATGTACGGATAAGGTAGGCTATGAAGCACAACCTCTGGTCCTTTCAGCTTGTTGGGTAGCACTGTTCCAATACTTTCATTACCCAAGGGAAATAGGGGATGCAATGGGTGTGAGAAAAGAGTCAAGAGGAGATTGTCATTGTCAGTGAGGCATCCAACTGTAACACTCACAGAGACGAGACAGGACAGTCCCGCAGATCGATAGTCATTACGGGCGGAAAATCTTGGCTGTATCGTATCTAACTGGCGTCTCATCTTGTAATGATTCTGCTCCATCCTCCATCTCGCATCGTATCTTTAGCTCCCCTTTATGACACACCCGGCCGGCTTGCTCAGTGAAGCTCCCCGGATGATGCTAACGTTAGCTACCTAGCTCATGCAGCGTAATCACCTCCCTCACACAGTCAAGCACTCTCCGTCACACTAGACAAGACAAAAGAGACGACGACGAGGTGACATGGCATGTCTCTCTCACTCCCTCTCTCGACTTGCACCGTGGTTCCAGGGGTTGCCAAGGGAGATTTGAGATGCCTCAATTAGAATGGCATGTTCATGCGGAAATTCGACTACTCTATTCTAGGGTTTTCTTCATCGTCAAAGCCACGTGCAATGATGCTGCTGCGGCTCTTTTCTTGACCCTGTCTGTCTGCAGCCTGCTGCCCTGCTTTTTTCATTAGTACGCGCTATCGCCTACCGCTTGTTTGTTGACAGACACTTTGGCCATCAAATGTCCATAACTTTTTACCTTTTATCCGAGCGTATGCATAACAGCACCTGATTTATCTCTACTGCAGACCAAACTGCTTGTTTTGACTTTCACATTAACTTAGTACCTTAGTAGGACTCTCTATCTCTTTCGTCTATGGCAGTACATGCGAGCGGCCCGTCGGACGGGAAGCCAATCAAGTGGTGGAGTACAAAAAGCATGTAAGACTTTCTAATGAATAATAAACTTTTCGACAAAAACAAGAAGAGGAAAAAGAAAACATGCATCACCTGGGGGACACCAATCCTCACAAATTCCCATTTTATACACGTCATTGCGCCGCAAGACACAAGACACAAGCCCATTCTTTTCACGATGAACAAACTGAAAAGAGGTGATAATATTTCCTGAACCCCCTTTTACTTCTACAGTGCTTCTTCCTTTTTTCCAAAACTCTGCCCCTCTTTGTTCGTTCCCAATGCCCATGACGAAGCCAGGGTCATCCTAACCCGCCCACCTGGGCCGGTATCAGGGGCCCAGCCTGATCTCAGGGGACTCCCCAGTCTTTGGGTCGTCGTTCGTGTCCCATGTCCGTAAGCCCTGGTACGGTACAGGAGAGACGAGCGAGGGGACCCGGGTCCCTGGAAATTGAGCGTTGATTAGCTGGAGGGGCTGCGTCTCTTACGAAGAGTAAGAGGACGAGCTTGTTCTCAGACCTTTTTCAAGTTGAGTTTGCCTTCTGTATTGGTCTGTCGTATCGTTTATATCGAACTTGGGTGGATCACACTTCAAATGAAGCTCGTGTATGTCGCAGACCTACCTCATCTTCTAGCAACGACTGGTCAACAAAGCATGTCACTACAGACGGTATTCATTGCTTGGCCCCTCATCTCCTTTCTCTTTTGCTCGCCTGTCAAATTCGAGAAGCCTCACTAGCGCATCCTATTTCGCCTCGCCGCTGTCCCCTACACAAAAAAACAGAGGGGTCTTTTCTTCTCAAGGCATCCCAGCTTAGCCTCATCTCGCCGTCGCTCGGTTGTCCATTCCCCCGGAGATGGCGGCTCATAGATCACGCGGCCGACAGTCGACACCCCTGAACTCTCTTGTTTTAAGATGAACGAACCCTCGTGAAAATGCTCTAGAAGCTCCGGCAGACGGATCTTCTCCCCGGGTCTGTTTTCTGTTGGTCTGTCCGCGCAAACACGCGGCGGCATCCTTTGTGAACCGATCTAAGCATATATGATATCCATGTGGCATAAGATGTGCAATATTCTTGTAGATGAAGCTTGATTCTTGTCTACCCTGTTTTGAAGTCATGATTTTGGCCGTCCAACCTTTTTGTTGCCCACCACTTTGCAAGAGCACGTGTCTCGTTGAAACATGATGCACAAGAGTAAATACGGTCATGAGACGTCTTTGGCTACACCCACAGATTGCAAGTTGGCCCAGTTACGAGGTTGTGATGTCTCACGCCCCGAGACCTCCAGCAGGTTCAGGATTGATTGATGTCTTGATCCCATGTTTACAGTTACCAACCAGAAGTGAATGTTTCATCATTCAAGCCTAGTGGGGGATCGGCGTCAGCCGCTGCAACGCCCCATTTCCCTTTTCGCCATGAGATGAGCCTCACGGCTTTCTTCCATGATATCGCCACAATGACACTTGCCACTGCCTCATCCAAAACCAGAGGAGAGGTCGACTAAGTCTTAGTGAATGGGAGAGGAGGCAAGGTCAGGCACCAACGCGACACAGGATCTGACGCTAGATCTACAGTACCGTGGAAATCATTCCCAAAGTGCCATTCTATCGGCATCCAATATGCAGGCCTCCGCCCTCGCCTCTTGCCCGCAGCTACGGCTGCAGCTGCAGCATGCAGCTCGACTCGCCTACTCACCACTGACCACTCACACTCAGCTCTCAACTCGCCTCTTTTCGCTGATACTACGGAGCTATTCCCGGATCTCATTGAAGCGACGTTGCCAAGGGTAAACAAAAACTACTTAGGACCTCTTTATTAAATGACAAAAAGGCTTAGGGTAACTTCAGGTAAGCCTAGTAGAGACTTGGTATGATAGCTATTTTTGGCATCTGAGCTGAGCATCTGAAGCTTTCTTGCTTCCTAAATCTACATGTCGCCCATCAATTGCTTTGACTTCAACTTCACCATCCATCTTTCTTTCTTTAATCATTTGAAGCTTCTCATTGTACCTAAATTGATCACTTGTGTGGTTGGAAGCGTTAGATAAGATACTAGCGGTTCAGGGTGTGATGTTTGAACTGTTTGTATAAATTACCTACCATCTCCACGCCGCTGTCTTCATTTTCGCTCTCACCTAATGACTTCGTTCATTTAATGAGATTCGAATGGACATTGAAATAATTTTTACTTTAAACGGACCAAGAGATTGGCGATGCTTTAGCTACGAGCCAATTATTAGGTTCACCAATTGTGTCAAGTGCTTAAATGCCTATGGGATCCTGAATGGGATCTTATAAAGACTAGATGCTAGGCCGAAAACCAGCCCCAGGAGCCAAGTATATACCCTAAGTCACACAGAAAAGAAACAAGGTATCATTTATTTATCTAAATTCTTAAGATATAGGATAAAATCGGCAATAGGTATTTGAGTATTACTATCAAGGGTGATAGATTCTGATATCTAGGAACTTAGCTCTTACAGTAATTAAATCACCTCCTACTAAAACTTACATTCTTTTAGTCAAAGCAGAACAAATCTTAAATAATCCTTTACAGGCTTCCCAATAGTCTTATTCTTTAAGGTATTAAATGACCTTAAATGGCCATAGACAGCGTCAACAACCTCCATGATGTTCTGGCACGATATTATCGCCAAATCCTCTATTTCCAGCGAAACATAGATGTACAAAAAGCCCCGGTCTCGGGATTATGATATGAGAAACTTTCATTCTTCTTTCTCTGTTTCCCTCCTTGATTCCCCTTCTTCATCCTCCATCCCTAGTCTTCGGTCTTTCTTCGACAACCAGCTGATGAGGGGTTGGGACTGGCAATTTCTTGATACATAGGTTGAATGGACACACATCCCAGGACGGGTAACTTGGGAGAAATTATGCAATTTACCGGAAGAACTGTTCATTGGAATGAGAAAATGCTCGCTGGGTCTTTATTTCAATATGTAATATATCATCTGCTCTTCAAGAGGCGCTGTGTGTTCCGACCCAGTTGACACCGGTCCAATCACGAGAGTCTGGAAATTTCAGATTCGAGACAGGAGACCGCTTCTGAATACAATGCAATGCCTTGAATAATTCAGGAGTCGGATCTTCATCCTTTCTCGAGGAATTGGGCTGCCTCATCGGTAGAAATCTCCGGCTTCCCGGTGACAGACACTATTTGGCCCTCGTAGCGGGATAGATGGTCAAGTTCAGTACTACTAGCTGTAAAATATTATCAAAATCAATATTCCCTTGGCGAGACTTTCCTGGGATATTTATTTTCTCTAGAGTGCAATGCGGCAGTGTTCAAGTCTCTTGCTTACATTTCCCTCCTATCTCTTTCACTACACTCTCACTCCCATAATTTCGTTTACAGTCTATGGACTAGAACCACAAAATCCCCTCGTGGGCTTAAACATGCTGATCAATAACAGCCGCTTTGGGCTTGACTGGGTGTTGTTTTTAATTGCTTCATACTGTTCAAGAGACGCGACGCAGCAGGCAAATGCGAATTGTCTTTGGTATTAGCGTTCTGCTTCGAGTTTTGCTGCCAACATTATGTGCAAATTCACAGAAATAAGTTGGCGTAGACCTTCAACATGACTCTCTCTGGCACGCATATGTCCCAAATACTTTAAAGATATCCCCTACCCAACAAAACCAAGCTTTGACGTTTTCATGACAATCTTCACTGGAGTGCAAACCCAAGGAGTGAGTGGTACATTGGATATAATCGAAATACCATACTCGACTGATATAATCCTATATCAGAGGTATCAGACATGTCTCTTGACTGGTCTCCCCCCCTGAATTTTGTCTTCATCCACGCCCTGGCTTGCGCATGCCCATTCCGATCATAACTGAAAACAGGCCAGTGATAGGACGAACCAACGACATGCGATTTCCCTTAACTGGCTTCTAACTGGGCCTATAATGGTCTTCGCGTGTGAGTGTCTGCCAAAGGAGCGTACTGCGGACGAAAATCTGAAAGTAATAATGTCGCCTTGAAGAGAGATAGCTCAGGAGATGTAAGCAGAGGGCGTAGTACGCTTGTCATGTATTCATTTGTGTCATGAGTTCTCATCTTCGGGGCTAGTCTCAGCTTTTCAGCGCCCATATGCTGCATTTTGCTTTTTTTGGACGACATAGAATGTAGGATGGTAACCTCGATCGTCGCCAATCTTTCCATGTTATTGATTATTTGGCCAACTTTGGAGTAACTGGCATCCTGATTATACAAGGCCTGTTCCGTGTATGTGGGATCGTGAGAAACATAATTGTAGCCGGAGGAATTCCTAATAAAACTCGTAGAAGGACCGGAACGGGAGCAAAGAAAAGCGTCTGATTCGAGGCACAACTTGGGCGAGGTGGCACATGTAAAGTGCTGAAACGCCGTTTCGCGGTGCTTTTTGCTGAGGCCTATAAATTGTTGCCAGAGGCTTGATTCGTGACTCAATCCCTCGTCAGAGGAAAGCTCGGAATTGCTAAGGCCTTTGATTTCACAAAATTTTCGATAGTGGTAAATACGATCTGGCTGGCCGACGATGCAAAATCGTTTCAGGTTTAGCATAGAGGTGCGAATTTGCCAAATGATCTCATGCCACAACAAACAAGTACTCTCCGCCTCTCCCACAATCTTGGCCGTTGAAAAGATATCGCGGCCATCAGTCCAGAAGCCCTTCTGTGTGCTCGGATGACCAATGTGTTTGGATAGGACGGCACAACCTGCGAGAAAAAGCTCTTCAAGATCTAAAGAAGTTATCCAGTCGACCTCACGCTGATGACTGAAGACGAAGTGCCCCAATGAAAGGCTTCTGAGCTTGGGCATTCCGTTTTCTCCGCCAATAAGGCGTATATCAATGTTGGGGAACCAGCCCCAATATGACTGGTAATGTAGCGAGAGGACCTGTAGGTTGGCAGCGACCCTCGAGGAATGCCAAGTGAGAGGTAGCTGAGTGAACATCTCCTGGCATTGATTTGGGATCGCAGTTGTCTCTGTGAATGCCCATTCTCCCCACCTGGCTTTGTGCTGCGCTATATCAAGCCTCAAGGCCTTGATGTTTCCCATGGCTGTTTTGAATTCGGGCATATTCGTGAGTTCTGGATCATGGTAATCTCCCAAGCTGGAAATTATGAGAGTAGATAGAGTAATCGGAGATGACGGGGTGTCAGAGGGTGAGCTCTCGATTGAGGCACTGGAAAGTGTGTCGATGGGTTTTGGCACTTCCTTAGTGAATGTTCCCGTCAAAATGCGAAAAACAGTTTTCAAAACCCTACTTCTGAACTGGCTGGAACCTGCTTTGAAATCCTGCAATGCGAAGCTGGCATCAAAACACAGATGCAGAGTCTGAATGTTTCGAAAGCGAGCTAGAAGGGGCAATGCATCCCAGAAGACAGGAAGGAGCTCGAACTGGTCTTTCTCAAAATAGTAAAATCCATTATATACTATGCTGGAAACATCACAGCTGACTTCGCGGACAAGTCCACTCAACTCAGAATTGGCGAGCTGTATGAAGCGTTGAGGGTCATTGTTGTCTTTTGCTCGGGCCAGTAATCGAGTGCGGCGAAATAGCCGTCGTGTGGCCAATGGCGAAAACCTGTGGTCGACGAGTCGCAGATTCTTTACATCAGCTGGTGGGAGAAACGACATGACATTGTCGAGGGTCTCTGGTGGTAAGTGGTGAATCCTTGTAGCAGTGGCCATGCTGAACATGCAAGGGATTAAAGAGTGAATTGGGGGCTTGGCGATCTGCATTGAAAACGGTCGCAAGCAGGAGTTAAGATAAAGTTGGGCGCGAAGTGCTTTTTTGTTTTTGGAAGAGGTGGAAATATTATGGAAGAAGGAAGGCCATCCTCTTCCCTCTCTTAAATGTGGAAGGCACATTCATAGTGGCGGCCCTGGGCTGCAGTGCAGTGTTAACGGCAAACATTGCAACATGAAACAAACAAGAGAGTAGAACACAGTGGCTGGGATGGAAGTGCCTTGGATAACTGTCTCGGTGACGGCTGGCTACGTGGATAGGCAAGATAGGAAAGTGTTTGGCCAAAGCCGAAAGTGCAAAAACACTTGAGTTGAGGCCTTCGACAGGTGTGAAAGACTTGATAAGATGGCTTGCTAAGATTGAGATATTCCATGCACACCACCACGGGAGAAACATATCTGAGCAGGTAATATTGTACTACAAGATCGGCTGATAGATCCATTCAAAGGTCATGTAAACTTGTTTCCAAATATCAGACTTACATAAGGTAGGTAGGTACCTTGGGCAAGGAAGATAAAGCATTTGCTCGGCTTGGTGGTTGTAAGTCAGGTAAATGCTCGGCTAACAGGGGCTAGAACAGCCACACTTCAGCCACAGCGGGACATGATCAACCCCAAACCGAGCCTGAGTTTCAACTGTTCAATACACAACGACATCTCATCAAGTGTCTAACAAGATGCCCTGACTTGTCAGAAACCGAAAAGATACCGCTTCTGTACCAGCAGCCATGCCAGTACATGCTGTATCATCTTTATGGCATTCAACAATCTCCGGGTGAGACATAGCTGTGAATATGCGGCAACCCGTTCCAAGCATGACAGCAAACAAAGATGAGATGAGCCAAGTAAGTATCAACACAGCTTCTCCGCCAACACCTCTAGGAGCTTGAAAGAAGTCTTTCTTGAACATGCCACCTTTCTTTGATCTATATATACCCTTTTTGAGGACTTTGCAGCACCATAAACCCTGTTTTGGTGATACCTAACCAAGTGCCTCTTCTCACACAGCCTTTGCTGGCCCAGCTTGATGGCCGGGTTTATCTCGGGTCACTCAGCCAATGAGAAGCGTCTCTTCATCGGCAAGTGCAATGAGCAATTAAGCTTCCAGCAGCCAGAAGGAAGCCAGACGCTACCTGAGGCATGTACCTCTGTACCATCCAATCCCGCACCGCATCTCACGCAAGCTCGCCCTTGGCCAGAGCCTGCCTGAAGAAACAACATCAGCACCGCACCGCAGCCCGCTAAATTTCTGCCACTACGAACTCTCGATCCCGCGTTTTTCACATCAACAACATCAATCGCCATTTCGACCGATCGGCTACCGCGTTCGAACCCGTATTGATTCATCCCCAAATTTTTGATACTTTTATCTTACGACTTTTTTTACGCGATCATATCGACAATGCCTGGTGGAAAGGGAAAGTCTTCTGGCGGAAAGAGCTCCGGCGGCAAGACGAGCGCTGCTGAGGGCACCAAGAAGCAGCAGAGCCACTCTGCTCGTGCTGGTCTCCAGGTGAGTCTCAACTTGAAAGGTAGAAGAGGAGGATAGGCTTGCTTTGTCGACCGATTTGCGCACATGCCATGTCCCGCATCCCACATATTTCAAGTTTCACGATCCGTTCTCGACGCGTCGACCATCTCCGCACGACCAGAAAATCTTTTCAAATTGACAGCGCACCCTGTATTTGGCCCTCGCCGCGCGTTTGAGCTGATGCGACGGTTCGGCAACTGGTCACCGATATTCTGGGGCGGCTGTCGACGTTGTTTGTATGCACGTTGGGTTGAAACGGGACATGACGGAATGCGCAAACAAAGACGGCTCGGGAAACATTTCTATCAAGGATTGCTGGTTTCATTTAAACTCGTACTAACATGGTATTTCACAGTTCCCTTGCGGTCGTGTCAAGCGTTTCCTCAAGCAGAACACCCAGCAGAAGATGCGTGTGGGAGCCAAGGCTGCCGTGTACGTTACAGCTGTTCTGGAGTACCTGACTGCCGAAGTCCTCGAGTTGGCAGGCGTAAGTTTATGAGTCATTGTTGTTGCCTGAAATTAACGCTAACATTTCATCACAGAACGCTGCAAAGGATCTCAAGGTGAAGCGTATCACACCCCGCCACCTCCAGCTTGCCATTCGTGGTGACGAGGAGCTCGACACCCTGATCCGTGCGACAATCGCCTACGGTGGTGTCCTGCCACACATCAACCGCGCTCTGCTGCTCAAGGTCGAGCAGAAGAAGAAGGCCAAAGCACTTGAAGGCTAAAGACGTATCGTTTAAGGCTCTATTTTGCTTTTATTCTTTGGGACTTGCGGTAAACCGGTATATGGGATGGTAATGCAGAAATGCTTGAATTCGAATTCGATGGGGGCGTCGCGTCGAGATATGAGCGGACGTCCGCACGACCACAGCTTGGATAGCTGAGGGCGCCTGCGCTTTCAATAAGCACACGACGAGCTCTCGGGTCTGCTCCAGAAGCCGATGCCCGATGACGAGAGGGTTCACGTTATGACGAAATGCCCTGTGCTGTTTGAGTTGCGCGAGCTGTGTACAACAGTTGTGTTTTCACCTTGGTGTCTGGTCTGGTCTGGTATGAGATGCGACACGGAACCGCTGTGCTGATGGACTGGATTAGGTAGACACGGAAATACGAGTTCCTGGTTAGTCATCGAACCTTCAATGTTAAAATGAGTGTGGTTTGTTATGACCTGTTTGTGTTAGGAATGTGGATTAATGAAGTTATCACGCCCGTTCAAATGATGTTTATCTATTATGATCCGCTCACTCAAAACAGTTCCCTATTGCATCCCCGATCTTTGCTATGCTTTTCATTATCTCATCTTCCCTGAATAGCTGTTCCATGCCAGCCAAGGACAGGCAAGAAGACTTGGGACCTTTATCCTAAGCAATGAAAAGACTTAGGTAAGTTTAGTAAAGCTTTAGACCAGTTTAGGCACCATTCTTTATTATCATACGTTTTATTTCCCTCCTGTGGCCAGTCTTTGCCGTCAATTATTTCTCTTCTATCCATCACTCCTCAGCATCTTCCTTGTTTCTTTTAACTCGACTTCGCCAGAGTCGATGCATACCAAGCATCAACATCCCTCCTGTATGCCACAAATATCTCATCCTCGTCATCATCAATGTCTTCAGGATCTGTCATCTCCTGATCGAACTGCGGTAAAAGCTCACAAAGGGGCAGCTTACCTTCTTCTTCTTCATCATCATCCTCGTCATAGTATGTGGAGTGGGACGTGCCTCCTGTGGCCTTCGGGGGTCTCTTCCTCAATGCTTCATAGCGCTCTGTGTGGCACTGACCGGGAAAGTTACAGTCTACTTCGCAATTTTGCTTCCTCTCAAGCATGCGCACCAGACTTTCCACCGTAAGATGAGTGCGTGCTTCGACTTCGAATTTGTATCGCTTCGCTCGACGCTGTGCACTATCCAAGCCATCGAAGCTGCGCTTGATGCGGCTCTCCCAGCTCTCAGGTCTCGCTTCATACTCCAAGCGAAAGCGCTTCCAGTCATTGTATTGATTCCAGAACTCGTAGTCGTAGTTAGAAAGCGTTATGGATGGACGTTTTGAGTATTTACGGCTTGTGGGAGACGTTTCAGCCTCTGTAGTAGATCTGCTATCTGGACTATGGTTGCATGAGAGGGGAGACTCTTGATATGTTCTGGTAGGTCCGCCGTCTGAGCTTTTGCCTGACAGGTACTTGTAAGGGGGGCTACTGTTGTATGAAGGACACTTGATACAGCGGCTTGTGACGGAGATCCTGTAGTCCTGCCCGCAGTTGCGACATTGCCATATACATGGCTCGGGTGTTCCAGGAGGGGGGTCCTTGGGGGGAATGCAGTTGAGGGTAAACATTCTGATGGGTTGCTTATCCAAGATGTCCATTATTGTTTCAGTATCTGGATGCAAGTTGTGCGGACTCGAAAGCATCGAAGTTTAGTGTGGACGAGTTCTGGAATACTATGTTGTTGAGTTGTAGTTAGTAAAATGCTTGAGATAATACCAACTCATCTGCAGCATGTCGCATTATATGGTCATATGAAGTTTGGTGATGAACATTATGCTTGATTGTTGATCATACAATGAACTTCCAAGGCATCAATGGATGTTCATACAATCGAGTTCAAAGGGTGCCGAACATATAGATCTCGACAAAACTGCCTGGGGGAGGATTGGCATTGTCTTTGTTCCGGTCTATGAGACCAGAGCTGCCGTGAAAGAGGCATAGGCGAACAACGATCATTTGTTAGATGCCTGAACAAAAACAGTAAATATAAGATATCGTGGGATAATTTGTTGTCCATCGTGGGCTTTTATTTGTGGATCTGTGGTGTCTTTGTTCCTGTGTAGACCATCAGGGCAACCTGCGGGCATGTCAATACAGCTCAACTATAACCATCTTCTTTCCACTACCGGTTTGAAGTATTACATCATTTAATTTGGTGCTCGAATGCTTCATATTTGAAACAAGTGTCTCCTCTGTGTCATTGCGACGCCCAGGAGTCCTGTCAAGATCAAGTATAAGCATTACTTCAAGCATAATACATGGCAATCGATCATTTCATTACAACTAAGTTGACTATTTCAATCCATTACTTGAGTTATTTCAGAGTCAGCAAGCGACGGTATTGACTTGTTTACTCAAACAGCAATACTTCAGAGCTAAACCCTTGAATCCATCACTGAGCCTTGACACTCCGTATTATCTCAATCACACGGCTCACAATTGAAGCTATGTTAGTCACCAGTGTTTTCAGTGTACCTAAGTAACGCTACAATCTTGGGACAAGTTATATATTGCCGATTGTAAACGATTACATCGGGAGTTGTCCATAACATTGGATCTACTAAGCTTTTATCTGTGATAAGGTATCCAGTACCTCGACGTCACCAGCTTGAATTACTTCAAGCCATTTTACCTAGTAGAATTATGGACCGATTAATCATTGATACCTACGAGGCTTTGGAGATGTCTGTGCTACGGGGAGTGTGGTTAAGCCAGCCAACAAATTCTCGGATATTTATAGAACCCCGAGACCATGATAGACTGATCATCATGGCTCTGGCTTCTTGATGTGGCCAAACTATGGCGCCTCTATTCCTCTAATACACCATCAAGGTGCCAGTATTTCCATGACTTGATCTTTTTGCTTCTCTGGGATTCTCATGGTCAACGCCTTCTTCCATGCACAGTTGCTCTTCAGACCGAGTGCCACTATATTAGGGCTGTGGTTGCGCCTCATGCAGATATTTGTACGATTTTGGATGGATAACATTATGGCATGATCACATTTTGTGGTCGAACTCGGTTTGCTACTCATCTATGTAGACTGTTCTGGGGAAACGATGTTGTAGTAAATCTTTGTGGACGCAAGACTTTACTTTCAAGGCCTTTTCTTATACATGTGCGGTGTGTATAAGATAAAGTTCGATACCTCGTAGGTATGAGCATCGTCTACTGGATCAAAGGACAAACTTTCGTACTCAGGACTCGCACTCGCTTTTGTATAAGCGAGCTCCATTGGCTTCAGAATTGTATAAATCAAAGCAAGTGGAACAAGGACAGGAATTATGTTGAACTTAACTTTGTCACTTGAACTTACCGTCGTTAGTTCTCCGTTGATCTAACATGTTCTCTATAAACTCACTCCTCAAATTCACAGAAAGGTCTTCAAAGCTTCTATGATACGACACTCCGATCTCGGTACATAAGTGCCTCTTTGAGATAATGAAAAAAGTTTATTGCCCTCAGAAGCATTTAGTACAACAGTTATGGCTTTTATCACGACCTGGATGGTGCACATAGGCTGCTATGAAACTTCACGTTTGCGTTTCCGGTGCTGAAGCTCGAGAGTTCATAAACTTTCACGGACTCTTTGTTAACTCATTGGTTATGCATTCTCGGTGTAAGTCCCCGACACTCACATTGCGTGACCACCTCAAAACTCACGATGCAAACTTCAAATTCACAACAAGTATCTGGACACGTAGACCAAGGGTTTCTACCCTGGATTTGAGTTGAGGAGTCTAATATTTGTCTATATAAGGACGAGCTCCTCCCACTTGGAACATGATTCTTTCTTCTCCTCAAGCATGTTTTGTTGTCGTGTTTGTTATCGACTTTCTTCCCTTCTTTCATTCGTTTATTCATACCATTCATTTATTCATTCATTTATTTATCATTGTATGCCGCTTGCTCCGCATACAGTACGCAGGGTACAACTTCAAAGTATTCACCACACTTGTCACACGAGATAATAGTCATCGACCTAGGCGCACGTGCTTATGTCGTGCGCCCTTTGGGAGGACATGGCAGCATCGTGTTTTTTCGGGCAAGCCTTTCTGCTTCGTGCGCCTTATATCGACAGGGCGGGTTGGCTTAGCCACGCTAGCAAACGACGAATCGTACGGTACCAGACACAGTCAATTAATCATCCTCCCTATTATTAGTCCACTTGCCAGGTTCAATATTCGAGTCTCCTTGGTTCTATGCGGGATCATGGTTTCATGATATGGGGCCACCGGAAGTAAAAGAGACGCCGAGGGAGAGGAAATAAAAAAGAAAACGAAAATGAAGAGAGACAAAACCAGAAAAACATAATAAAACACAAGAACAAAGCGTCAAGCCAATCCTCTATTGTTCTGTCAGGGGCATTGCTCTTGGCACAAACAAAAGTCACGCAGCTCAAGTCAACAACTCGGGATGACCTAGCCAAAATAAAACTCACGAGTGGCGGCAGGTATCTACTCGAGGGGCAGAAGGCTTTTCATCATGCCATGGAAGAGTTGAATGTTCTTCATGTGCCTTCCATGAGGTGATGGAAGCCTTCAAGAGATGATGACGGCTGAGAGTCAACGTACCAGGCACTGCTTGCTCCGTTGCCAGGAATACTTCGACTCTTGTGGAGACTGACAGTGCAATCAATGCCATATGCCAGCTGCTGGAGTTACGCTTCTTCGATGCTCAAAACTGCGAGAGAAAAGGACCGATCGGCCATCGTATAATGGCATTCTGCCATTTTAATATGTCAGACGTCTTCGGGTTCTCCCCTAGCGGTTTTGAGACCTTGCCGGAGAATTGCACCTGCTGAGCACTTGATAAATTGTCACCGCCGATACTCCGGCTACGACTAAGAAGATCGGCACGGGACACCATCAGGAGACTTAACTGAGTAGTGATCTGGCCTCCTTGAGGACTGGGTTGAACTAGGAGAGTCCTGTTGTTGTTTCGACGTCTACCAAAAAAGATAAAACCACAATAGCCCCCCGGGGTACGAAAAAACAAAACAAAAAAAGCACGGAAACGATTTGGCGGCGCACCGGCGTCATCAGTTCTTATATGTCTTTGTGATACCCCCAGACTGGCTGTCACAGCCAGTGAAGTTATTGTACCACAGCTCTAAGGACCTGGGCCACTGTCAGAGAGCGACCCAAGACCTGTGTGCTGTGAGTGAGTCCCCAACATTCTTGGTCATGAACATTTCAAATGATCACTCTTGTTGGATAAAGCAAGACCTGGTTCCGATGGGTTGTTGCGGTATGCTCTGCATCGCCGGTAGCATCAACTATCGTCTTTTACTTGAGCCACATCATGTTACCTTTGACGCTTGAGGAGAATCGTATAGCTCTCTAGGGGTCACCCAAAACAGAGAGCTGCGAGATCTGCTGTCCTTTGGACATTCCAGGTATCGCCCTAACGTCTGTTAACACCTCAGATACCTCTCGCCAGGTAACTTGAAGTGGCTCGAGAAAGAAAACACTGAATCAGTCTTAAAGAAAAAAAGAGAAAAAAAGGATGAAAACGAAATGAAAACAAAAGCTGTCAACTGAACTAGCCCAGTATCCCCTGGGCATGTCTTTTTGGGGGCTAGGGCCAGAAGACTCTGTCCTGACAGTGCATGGTCTTTGATACACCTTACGGTGTGGTCCGCCATAGGAGTATCTTGGGCCTGTGAAAGCTGAGATTTGGACATGATGATGACTAGGTATGGAGTCAACATTATGTTATGATGGAGCTCGAGTTTCCCGCCTCGGTCCCGACTGCAGTTACTGATTGCAGTTGAGGATGGTGGAGGAGGTTGACGGGTTGCCAAGTACGATTTGCTTTGTATCAAAATGAAGCATTGGGAGTGTAGGAACATTCTGGGAATACAAAGACTGTCTGTGCATGGTAAAGGATGTATCATGTTACAACCATTGGCCAGGCATAATAGTCTAGTGGTTAGTTGGTTGGTGGATTTACTTTGCTTGGATGGCGAACGGCACCTGCGCCCTCGATCATCTTGCGTGTTCTGCAACTTCATAACATCAAACAAAAAACCTGCGGTTTAGGTAGTTTAGTAAATATACTGCAACCGTACATAAAAACAAGCGGAGCCATCGTGACGCGATATCTGTGCTTGAATCAGTTGGTATTTGTTTGGGGGAGCAAGAAAATATGACCTGGAAGACTTTAGGCAATTTAGCCTAAGCTTAGGGGACTCTTTACTGAGTTTATGGCATCCTCTTCTAAGTCTTTTCATCACTTAGGGTCAAGGTCCTAAGTTTTCTTGCCTCCCCCTGGGGGTTCTAAGGACCTAGTGAGTAAACTACCTATGTCTACAATATGAAGAACGGTTCAGTAACGAGTAGATTCAAGCCTGTTTTTCATGAAGTCGTTATCTGAACCATGGTTCATGCTACATTCACTTACTGGTATAACTTCATGATAACAGCCACACGCCCCTGACCTGTGGCTGTAATATTGTGGCGCTCAACTTGACACATGCGAGACATTACGTAGCTAGATGGCCCAATGAGCTTGCAATCGCGTCGTGTCCTTTTTCAGCCAAAGCTCAGCTCAGTTTCAAGATTCATGATTCTCCCAAGCTCCCCTTGTCAATCCCTCGAGCCATCACCATCCAACCCTCGTCCCGAACGATCCTCAATTGTATCCGTACTCACCCACCTTTGACAGGTTGTCGCTCGCTTCCCACTCGCTGCGCTTCTAGCAGCTATCTCACTTCTTCAAATTCCTTATCTTAGCTTTGCGACAACTACCGCAATCATGCCTTTGAACGTTTTCCGAGTCGCTGGTACGTTTACGACAATGCGGAATCGACGGTTCTGTTGAGTCGTTTGCTGACTTGTAGCACAGCGGATTTCTCGCATCTCGGCTCCATCTTCATCTTGCTTCACAAGATGGTGCAGCTCAACGTTGGTCCTCCCTTGTCAGACGCTGTGGATCAGCAATACTAATCGACTTCAGAGCTGCTCGGGTATCTCTTTCAAGTCGCAGACACTCTACATGCTTGTCTACATCACCCGCTATCTTGGTACGACTCCTGTTAATAAATCCCAGAGGCGCATTCTAACCTGCTCTAGATCTCTTCAAAACCGATAGCATCTACAACTTCATCTTCAAGATCATGTTCCTTGGCTCCCAAGGTTACATCATCTACCTCATGACCAACGCCTACAAGCCTACCAACGATCCCAATGTCGACACCTTCCGAGTCCAGTACCTCCTTGCGGGAGCTGCTGTTCTCGCCATCGTCTTCCCCTATCACTACACCATCTCGGAAATTCTGTGGGCCTTCTCCATTTGGCTTGAGTCTGTGGCTATTCTCCCTCAACTCTTCATGCTTCAGCGCACCGGCGAGGCCGAGACCATCACCACCCACTATCTCTTCGCTCTCGGCAGCTACCGCGCTCTTTACATCCCCAACTGGATCTACCGATACTTTGCCGAGACTAACCACAAGGTCGACACCATCGCTATCGTTGCTGGTATCGTCCAGACGGTTCTGTACAGCGACTTCTTCTACATCTACTACACCAAGGTCATGAAGGGCAAGAAGTTCAAGCTCCCCGTCTAAACGATCAACAAGACACAAGACACCTGTACGAAAGAGAGCACCAGGCTCTCAAAACACGTCTTATACGTTTTGACACTGTAACGATGAAGTAGCCAATAGGCAAGACAAGACAAGACCAGAGTTTTGGTCACGACAACTCCGGCTTCTGGAGATGCATGCACGGCGTTGGTTTGGGAGGTCAACAAAGGCGGTAATTACAAATGGCGTCGCCGCTTGGCTTGGAGATTTTGGGGAAAATGGATTGTTGATTTCAGTGCTGTACCAAGTCAAAATAGAGTGTAGTCTATTTGCGTTGAATGCTGCTATTTCTGTCATTTGTAATGAGCTCAGGGCACTCTACAATGAGGAAACGAAGAGGCATATGAATAATTAAGCAGGGAAATACAACATGAGAAACCTCGAGTGCTGGTTTATGCTTATTTGATTGTGCCTGGTTGGCTTTGCTTAGTCCCATTAAGCTTCTTGGCATTGTGCGGCTCATGCAAGCCAAACAATGGATTAGACCATGACATTGAATCACGTGACTCTCCCTCTTAACGCGTCGAGCATCAATCGCTTTGACTTCATCTTCAACATCTTAATTAACATCGCATCATCAAATCTTTCAATATGGCTAGTGATGCGCCCGAAAAACCAGAGCAGACCCCTCCTGCGCCAGAGGTACCAGCTGATGAAGCGCCCGCTCCAGCGATTCCCGATCCTCGATTACCAACTCGCAAGGATGTCTCGCTACGGGAGTTCCTGAACAAGATGGATGACTATGCGCCGATTGTACGCACTACAGACTCCTGATTCGACTCATCTAACACTCTCTAGATTCCCGACGCAGTCACACACTACTACATGACCAAAGCCGGTCTTCCACCACCTCCCCAGACCGATCCACGCCTCGCGCGACTCCTCGCCCTAGCAACCCAGAAGTTCATCGCGGACATCGCCGCAGATGCATACCAGTACAGCAGAATCCGCGCATCATCCAATACCAACAATCCCATGGGGTCTCTTGGTGCAGCTGCCGGATTCCCTATTCCTGGTCAACCAACTGGCCAGCCCGGAAGCAAGGATCAAGCTAAGGGCGCACCGCTGGGTATTCAGCGACCGGGCTACGGAGGTGGTGGACAAGGCGGTAGCCAGAACAGGACTGTTCTAACCATGGAGGATCTTGGTATGGCTGTTGGAGAGTATGGTGTCAACGTCAAGCGTAGTGAGTTCTACCGCTGAGTATGTATTTGGTTATATGACTGCAAGGCGTTACGGTTCGGCGTTCACGGAAGGATTTGGGTCCCTACATGATATCAAATATGAAAACCAGGAAAGTCACAGCTGGTTACAATAGATCGCCTGAATATGCGAATGGATCTCTTCGTTGATATCATTGCTCTAGTGATGTTACATGTAGTGTTTTGTACATGGGTATACCCAGATTCCAGTCCCTATTTGATATTCTACCTCTTGTCCCAGATATTTGGCTTTCGTGTTCTATCATCAGTCAGAATACATCCATCTTTCGGCTCAGACCGAGACTTACGGTGAGAATTCGCCAAGCTTGTGTCCAACCATATCTTCTGTAATGGTCACCTCATGGTAATCCTTTCCATTGTGCACCTCGAACTTGAGACCGACAAAGTTGGGCAGAATCGTGGCTGATCGAGCCTGTGTTCGCACAGGAGGCACCTTATCGCTGGAAGACTTGGGCCATACAATGGGTAGGCTATCGCATGTTAGAACGGTCAAGGTAATCGAGTCGGTCGTCGCCTTACGGTACCAAGTGCGGCCCTATCAGCAGAATTAGCACCCAACAACATCACAGTGTAGAAATTGACATACCCTTCCACACTGATCGCTTAAGAAGAACCCGTGTCGCGTGCATTATCGCTGGCACATGTCGTTCCCTCGAAATTTCAGACCGGCATCACCAAGCTTCAATGCGACGGATCTAGCCGGGTGTTGTTTTTTCCGATCGGTTAGTCCGAGACTCGCAGCACGTGACTACCCCAGCACGGAACGGCTACCGGCACCTCTGTGCTTCTCTCACCTGAGGTTTAATATGGGCGTTGTAAACGGAGAAAGAATCCCACCAACGAGATAGAAATGCTTGTTTCAACAAGAGATGATCATTTCAATAAGTGTACGACAAGTTGCGTCATTGAGGCGTTCTACTCCTTATTAGGAGGACCACAAGGAAAAAGAAGTCTTTTCAGAAACGAGTCAAGTGGCTTTGATAGACTATGAAAGCCGTTGTCATTAGTCTTGAAATGTCAGCCAAGAAATACTATACAACTCTACTCCACGAAAATCATCTCAACTTTTCTTGCTTCACTATGTTCAGTACCGGCAACGCGGCGTGTTAGTGAAATATCAGGGGGACCTAGCTCCTGTTTCAGCCAAACAAACAGGGAACATCGGCAAATCAGTTACCACCAAACTGGGTCATGTTCTACACTTCATCTGGAGAAACTATTGAAACGTACAAATCGACCGAGTCTATTCCTATATGGGCTCACGGAGGATCAATAGTCAGTCTGGGCTGGCCCTTGTCACATCCCGACTTAATGAACTTGCTACGACGGGAGCTATGCGTAGTACCGCAAGTTGGGCCGAAGCTGAATGTGTATATATACTCGCCATGTTTCCTGTATTTCTTGGCTCTGCTCTGCATGGCTCGTTGATCGATCCTCCTACAATCATTTGAAACAAGAAACGAATATCCACTCCTTCTAGCAAACATGCGGTTCACGGATTTCCTTCTCGCAAGTGCTGGCGCTTCCCTTGCTCTGGCTGCTCCTCATACTACGAGGGCCAAGGGCAAGTTCCTCTTCACTGGTTCCAATGAGTCTGGTGGTGAGTTTGGTGAGGGTAACCTCCCTGGTACGCTCAACAAGGACTACATCTGGCCTACCACGAGCTCCATTGATGTAAGTATCTTGGCTTATAACTTGTCCTTGGTGCTGACTATGGTAGACCCTCGCTAGCACTGGTATGAACACCTTCCGTGTCGGTTTCCGCATGGAGCGAGTGACTCCCAGTGGCATCACCGGTGCCATTGATGAGGCTTACTTCAAGGGTCTCCAGGACACTGTCAACCACATCACCAGCAAGTTAGTAACTACGTTTCCCATTTTGACATAACTTCACTGACACATGCAGGGGTCACTATGCCGTCATTGACCCTCACAACTATGGCCGCTTCAACGGCAACATCATCAAGAGCTCAGACTTCAGCGTCTGGTGGCAAAAGGTAGCCAAGCGCTTCGCCAACAACAAGCTCGTCATCTTCGACACCAACAACGAGTACCACGACATGGACAATTCTGTCGTCGCTGCTCTCAACCAAGCCGCCGTCGACGCCATCCGCAAGGCCGGCGCAACCTCCCAGTACATCTTCGTTGAGGGCAACGCCTATACCGGAGCCTGGAGCTGGGTTTCCAGCGGCAACGGCGCTGCTATGAAGGATCTTAAGGACCCTCAGAACAAGATCATCTACGAGATGCACCAGTACCTCGATTCTGACTCCTCTGGTACCTCCGAGAATTGTGTTAGCTCTACCATTGGTGCTGAGCGCCTCAAGGCTGCTACCCAGTGGCTCAAGGCCAACAAGAAGAAGGGTATTCTTGGTGAGACTGCTGGCGGAGCTAATGCCCAGTGCATTGCTGCACTTAAGGGCGAGTTGCAGCACTTGCTTGACAACTCTGATGTCTGGACTGGTTGGTTGTACTGGGCTGCTGGCCCTTGGTGGGGTGACTACATGTTCAGCATGGAGCCAACTACTGGTACTGCGTACAAGAAGGTTCTTCCTCAGATCAAGCAGTTCATCGGTGCTTAAGCGATGTCGTGGGCATGGTTTGAACCAGGAACGAGGGAGAAAACGAGTTGACTTGGGTGGTCTATTATTGTAAATACTTACTCGACGTAAATAGTTTCTTGAGTATAAATCAACGTTTCTTGTTTTATATGCTGCCCTGAAGACTGTGGGATGTCGGGATCTCTATTGTCGTGATGTATGAGAAACACATTCGAATCATTGTGACTTAAAGGCACTCGAATTTGACGTCTGTAGCCATGCAACATTTTTGACTGGCTATATGTTGTTCAGAATAAGACGGTGGGCTTTCTAGTTACCTGATATATCTTTACACGATCCCAAAACCCAAGTGCTTTACTACCCTAAGGCCGCCTACGGAAGCATTTCTAACGCTGATAGGACTACCAAATGTTTTTAAGACATAAAACAATGTCTAATGCACCCTGATAGACCTCCAGATTGCATCAAGATGTCGTAGTTCTTGGATCTGACTGATAGTCGTGTAAGTGATACAGGGTAAGCTGATTGGTAGCAATGACATTGAGTGGTGGGGGATCACGTGGAGTCGAGACTTTGGGACAGACTCAATGGGGAGAGTGGGCGTCCGCCAAAGACCAACTAGGGATTGCCCGATCGGAAAACACCAGATTTCTGGCATCCCCTTTGCATCACCATATCAACCACACTTCGATTGCTTCATATTCCTCATGCGATTCGGTCACAAATAGCACAAACCCGACCAATACGGCGTTCGCCTCTTCGACGACGCCCTTTTCTGTGCCATTGTTCTCCCCCAAAGAAGCCACTTTCCCTCTTCCCGCATTCTCGACGGCCAAACTTAAAACCCTATTTAATCTTCAACACTCAACGTACGACTCACGAATCGTACCTCAGAACTCCTACAGACACCTAGCGACCTCAGAATAACTAAAATTTCGATGCCCAGCGCAACGGCTTCCGGAGCTGATACGGGTGGCTCGGCTCGATCTCGCGATCATAAGCAGGGTAACCAAGGACGATCTTTCACCCCAGACCAAGAGGCAGCGGTCATTCGTATCCGAAGATGCGAGGCCACTGCGTTTTATGACATCCTAAATCTTTCGAGCGTCAAGGACACATGCACCGAGGCTGAGATCAAGAAGGCTTATCGGAAGCTGTCGCTTCTGACCCATCCCGACAAGAATGGACACCCTCATGCGGACGAGGCCTTCAAGATGGTCAGCAGAGCTTTTGGCATTCTAGGCGATAAAGAGAAGAGGGAAAAGTTTGATAAGTTTGGCACAGATCCTGATAGTCGATTCGCCAGCGCCCAGGCGAATAACCCTTTCTTCAACCAACGAGCCGGTGGTGGTGGAATGGGAAGAGGTGGCCCGATGTTCCAGGATGACTTGACTCCGGAGGAGATGTTTGCCCGTTTCTTTGGCGGAGGCGGCTTTGGCGGTGGTGGTCCATTCGGAGGTGAGCAGAATTGACAAGCAAGATGAGACTTGTACTAATGTTGTAGCCTTTGACACAGGTCCTCAGTTTGTTTTCAACTTTGGAGGAGGTCCTGGAATCAGGGTTCATCAGTTTGGCGGAGCTAGGCCGAGAACGCGACCACGAGAAGCCGATCGTGGTCGGCAGAACGAAGGCAACGCCTTCCAAACGTTCCTGGGTCTACTACCCATCATCTTGTTCTTCATCCTACCTATCATCACATCCTTCTTCTCCGGCGAGTCTTCAACGACATCGGCATCAGGGCCTCGCATGGTCTACGACAATCCTCTGCACCCGTATACCGAACAGCGCACGACACCGAATCTGAACGTCAATTACTACGTTAACCCCGAAGAAGTTGCCCAATATTCCGAAAAGAAGCTCAACAAGCTTGACCGTACAGCTGAACATCAGCTCTTGAGACACCTCAAGAACGAGTGCGAGAACGAGCTGATATATCAACGGAGATTGAGGGATGCTGCTCAGGGCTGGTTTTACCAGGACCCTGACAAGATGGCACTCGCACAGACATACACAATGCCGTCTTGCGAGCGGCTGCAAAATATGGGAGTGAAGGTTTAACGACGTACATGCACAGATGGTGCCGTGAGCAGGTGGATATTATATATTTTTCTTGAATAGGAGTTGGCGTTGTGGCATTTCTGGGACTGCATGGCGACGAAGAAACTCGGACCTGACAAGCAAGCAAGCAAGGGGAGGACGACGCCCATAATCAAGTTATGTATCATTCAGTAGCGTTTAATGCTTAAGGATGTGTTTTTCTAGGGGAGGTTTAAAGACGATCCAATTCGAGGTAGATTTGTTGAACTGCGTTTAGAATGCACACCAATCGCTTCTTTTGACTGCCAGCCACCGCAAGATACCTTATTCTCCGGATGGCCTCGGGGAGCAAGGAAACCCAAGACTCTAGGGGAGGATGCCAAAATAAACTCAGTAAAGAGTCCCCTAAGATTAGGCTAGACGTACCTAAATATTTTCGTCGTTTAGGGTCACCAAGGATGGCTATTGGACCCTTGGTCTGAGCGTTGGATGACCGTTGAGTCTAAGACATTGGTGGATCACGAAGGAATGAGTGCTTATGCCGTCCACTGGGACATTCTCCGGTCAATAAAGATCTTATATTCTCATAGAAATGAGTAAAAGACAGAAAGATTGTCGAAATGTTTATTCTAGTATGAGTAGGTAAATATCCAAAATTATCATGTTCACTCATTTAGTCGCGGTGTAAGTTGGCATGTCTCAGATCGTCAATGCTAGCTTAAGCGACTTCAACTTTGTCAACCAATCTGGTCAAGAAAGAGGACAAGCGAGGACCAGGCTTAGAATCATGAATTGTAGGTGCCGCTCTCTAAGCGGTGAGGCAATAACAGGAATGGCATATAATTCTTCTTCAGCTTGCTCGATACTTGAATCGACAGGCCCACGTCATCGTTCACGGCCCGTGGCGGTGGTAAGCAAATGGAAGTGGGCGGGGCACCTCAGACTTGACGCCCGCGGTCTACGTACCTCAGGTACATTACATTACAGGCACCACCACCCTCCCAGCTTTTTCAGCTCAGCGCATGCCTATCTTTCTTCATTATTCGCGTTCCAACCAAGAAAAACTCGCATTGAAGTCAAGGCCTCCAGTCACTTTGCTTCTTGTGTGATAGTAGCTTCTCTACTCAGCGAATTGCTCAGTTTTACGTTGCACCGCCACGTACAGAGCGGGACCCAGTGACGACACATCTCCCCACACGAGCTATTGCTATTGCAATCAAGAAGAGCTCCAAGAGCTGGAGATCAACATATACAAGCGACAAATTTCACTATACGACGCTTACTACAGATATCTGGTTGCTACGTTTTTAAATCTCATGCATACAGCTTACAGCGCTTCGAGAACCACTTCGAATCACTTCCCCGCAGTCTCCCGCCTGTGGTAGCAGCGCATCAGCTACAAGGACCAAACGGAACACCGAAGCCCTCTATTTGACATGTTACTTTGACACTCGAAGTTCCCAAGTTCCAACTTACCTCAAATACGATCAAAGTCAAAGCGATGTCGAATAATCCTTGGGCCGAAGGAGGGAGCGAGCCGGGGTGGGAAGATGTAGGACCCCGCCGCGATGGACAAGCATCTTCAACGGATAGACCAAACCCTCAAGCTGTTCCTGCAGCCCTCAGACCCGGAATCGCTTTCGATAACCAAGATGAGCAGCAGGCGTGGGGAGAAGCGAGGACACAGCCAAATAATCAGCCGCAGTCTCAAGAGACGCCTGCAGTATTGAAACCAGGCGGAGACAGACCAGAAACGAACCCTTTTCTACGAAAGAAAGTTCCCTCAAGACAAGAAACACCGCCGACAGAATCATTTTCGAAACTTGGTATCGAGGAACCTAATACGAACCCATGGCAACCTGCGATAGAGGTGCAGAACGCACCATCAGCTCCGCAACCGATTCCAAACCTCATGGACGACGTCCCTCCTCGAGGCGCATGGACACCCACGCCAGAACCACTTCCTGCTGGATCACCTGGTATGGTGTCACTACCCTCTGGTGGCGAATCACCTGCATGGGATGAGGATCCTTTGGGAAGAAATGACAAACCTCCTGCGCCACCTATGAAACTCTCCGCAGAACTTACTGGGGACACAAATATCTGGGACGATGTAGGCGGCGCTGACAAGGGGAAGGCCAAGGCTACAGGAGAAGCCCGGCCAGCATCACCCGATGATTGGAATCTGATAGATTCAGAGCCATCACCGAGCCCCATGAAGGAACCTCAAGAGGAGAAGCCACCCTTGCCACCCAGGCAACCAACACTACAAACTGAACCGTCAAGTTGGAGAGCATCTAGAGATCCGATCGACGGAAAGATGGAGACCTACCAGATTAAGAATATACAATGGCACGACTCGACCTCGTCAAAGAACCCACGAATATCCCCAATCTTGATCCAGAATGCAAACGGGCCTTGTCCTCTTGTGGCTCTGGTCAACGCGCTTACCATGACAACACCTGCCGATGTCGAAGATACTGCACTTGTACAAACTCTTAGATCGAGGGAACAAGTCAGTTTGAATCTGCTTCTGGACGCTGTTTTTGACGAACTTATGTCACCGCGACGAACCAGTTCCGAAGATGCATTGCCAGATGTTGGAGATTTGTATGCCTTCTTGCAAAGTTTACATACCGGCATGAACGTCAACCCGCGCTTCGTCCCTACAGAGAGTATGATAAATGCTTACAAGCGTACATCGTTGACACATTTACATCCTGCCGAGCGAGGGGACTTGATCCCAGGGACTTTTGAGAATACGGCTGAGATGGGTTTATATGCCACATTCTCGATACCATTGATTCATGGATGGTTGCCACCAAAGAATGAACATGCATATGAAGCGCTGGAACGACAAGCAGCATCATATGAGGATGCACAGAATCTTCTTTTCCGAGAAGAAGAGCTCGAACAGAAGCTGTCTGACCCCGAAGGTGGACTCATAGAGGATGAGCAGCAACTTTACCAAGATATTGTCATCATCAAGGAATTTTTGGATAATTCTGCAACCCAACTTACGCCTTGGGGCATTGAAGTTATTGGCAAAGCCATTCGGCCTGGTACATTTGCCATTCTTTTCCGAAATGACCATTTTAGTACGTTGTACTGTCATCCGCAGTCGATGCAGCTCGTCACGCTTGTGACGGACGCAGGATTCAAGTCTCATGATGAAATCGTATGGGAGACACTATCAGATGTCAATGGTGGCAACACCGAATATCTTTCAGGAGACTTCCGAGTTGTGGGATCTGGCGGTCTTGCTCCCTCGACAAGTGCGGGCAACTACTCCAACAACGATGGCGGAGAATGGACGACGGTACAGAATAGAAGGGGCAAGGAGAGACACGAAGATGAGCCGCCGATGAGTCCCAATGCTGAACAGGAAGACAGAGATTTGGCTCTTGCGTTGCAACTGCAAGAAGAGGAAGAGGAAAGACATAGAGCAGAGGAAGCCCGAAGACGAAGAGAGAGCATGCTTTCAGAGCAATTTATCGAGCAGCAGGCCTTTCAACCAGGAAATACAACACGTGGCAACCATGGAGGTAGAGGAGGAAGAGGTGGGCAACCTGCAAGAGGAGCTCCACGAGGTGGAGGCGTCACCAGAGGAGCCACCGGTCTCGTCCCAGGACGCAACAGCTCTGTCAGCGCGCCCACCACAAACACAACCAACGCACAGCCCAGGGTACCCGCCCAAAGAGTTCGATCCCTCATCCCGGCTCAACCACCGCGACCGCCCGTGTCACGACCAGCAGATGAAGCAGCAGACGATGCGCCGCCTTCCTACGAGCAGTCGGCGCACGACAGGACGTATCAGCCGCCGGTAGGACACCCGAGCCACCCGAACAGCAGCCCTACGATATCGAGGCAGACTAGTACTGCTGCGAGTGTGAATTCATCAATGCCAGTGGGGCAGAGACCCTTTGGGCAGTCTGCGGGCAGACGGCCTTCGGGGCCGGGGGTAGGGGTAAATGGCGGTGGGCAGAGGGAGAGGGACTGTATTGTGATGTGATTTTTTATGAGCATATGAGAGACGGAGTCTTGACTGGGGAATTAGGAGTTAGGAGTTTAGCGGTGATTGTAGCATGGACGGGTGTATCTGAGTAAATTTCATTCATCAGTAGTATCTGGTAACTCTCATGGATGTTTAAGTGAGTGAATCTGTGTCTAGCTGGATCTGCCCTCAGAGAGTAACAAAGCCTCTGAACTCATGGTAAGGTACTAGGAACAACTAGCCTAGGGTCTATAAATCTACATATATATAATATACTGGAGTCTTTTCATCATTTCGCATAGATTGATTGATTGATGATGCCCTCAACTTCTGCCACTCGGTCAGATAGACCTCGGCGTCTCGGTAAAAATAGCACATTAGGGTTTTTCCCTTCTAGGCAGGTTAGACTTTATTTACCTCTTATCCAATATCAACTCTCATCATTTCGCATAGACATGTCAAGTTTTCTCGTCTCCCCTTATATGGCTTGCTCAGCACTACAGGTCGTGATACCTTAAGCTACTACTGTAGAATAACTTTGTTAAATTCTTTCATGTGATAATTCAATGCCATTAACTACTCAATGTTACAAGGGACCTCGGAAGACAGGCAATATCTGATGCCTGTCTGAGTTTGGAGAGCACGGCAGTTGATTGAGATCGACTGAGGGAACTTGAATGTTGCTGTATACACCCTTCCGTAAGACTAAGTATTCTCCCTTGAAGAGGATTCGATATGGATATTTCGTCTTACAGTGCTATCGCACCCCAATTCAGACCAACGGAAGCTGTTCCTACATCCTGATAGTTGTGCATGGCTGCTCTCGTGTGACACACCAGGGGTAGATGTACTAAATATCCGACCGTCATGGGCAATTGTACAGGCGGTGGAGAGTGTCAAAATGGCCGTTGCGCAGCTACACATAGCATCCGCTTCAACCTTGTTGACATCATGGAAACACAGATTGAATTTCAGCATTGATCAATTCTTCTACAAACAACAGTAGTTGCTTCTTTCTTCACTGAGAGACTCGCATTGAACCCTTTTTTTCTGCTGCGTTGTTGAGGCGCAGACGCTGTCATCATGGCTATTATCGAAGGGTGGTTACCACCCACTCGGGAGAACTACGACCTGATGCTCAAAGTCTGGCAGATATCTTACCCAATTGTAAGCATTATATAAAAAAAAAGGAACACGTGAAATAATACAGGTCCTAATACTCTCAGATTGGCTCGATGCAATGGCTTACCAGTTGGTATGGCATGGGCAAAACCTCAGTCACAAGCCGTCTTAACCTCCCCGGCCGTATTGGCTGGTTGACCATGGAAGCCCCTGGTTTTCTGACGCTGCTGTACCTGATGAAAGTTCTTCCTGAACAGCATGGAATCGACGATCTTCCGTGGCAGAATAAAGTGCTTGCGGGTCTGTTTGTAAGTGTATTTCCCCAATTCGTTATGCTCCCCGTGCGTATTGCCGTTGAGGGGGAGGGCTTGAACTACCTACCCGAGGTAGCGTTATGAGGAGTACGTAAGTGAGTAAGTGATGAAGGCTAACGTTGGATGGTATGTAGGTGATTCACTATTCGTACCGCGCCGTCATGTTTCCCTATCTTCAGCCTTCAATGTCACCGGTGCACATCGCCGTGTGGCTGCTTGCCTTCAGTTTTCAGATTTGCAACGCAACATGTATTGGATCATGGCTCGCAGCCTACGGACCTACCACTGAAGCAGCATGGTCGTCACAATCATCCATCTTGCAATTCTCATCAGGTATTCTAATCTTCTATCTCGGTCTATCCGGCAACTTCTTCCACGACGAGGAACTACGAGACATCCGCCGGCGCGAGTCCCAGCGGCAAGAGCGCGCGAAGCTGGACGGCCACGCGAGCAATAAGGGCGGCGTGGAGAAGCACTACCAGATTCCGCAGGCGGGACTGTTCCGGTACGTGCTGTACCCTCACTACCTGTGCGAGTGGGTAGAGTGGGCTGGGTTCTGGATGGCGGCGGGCTGGGGATGCGCGCCTGCGAGGGCGTTTGTGGTGAACGAGATGTTTGCCATGTTTCCGAGGGCTGTCAGGGGACGGAGATGGTACTTGGAGAGATTTGGAGAGGACAAGGTTGGGAGGAGGTGGGCTGTTATCCCGGGGGTTTGGTGAGGCTAAAGAGGGAATGGTATGATGGACGGTTAGTTATGCTTATGCTAGATAGGCGATGTTAAGTTGATGTTAAGCTATGGTTGTGGTTGTGGCTATGGGTATAACTAGGGAATGGTCATGATAGAGTATTGGGCTATAAGAGCATTCACTGTATGGACAGATGCCATGATTACCATCGTAATAGACAAGAACCGAGTATAATAGCCGAGATATATGCTAATCAAGTGGGATACAAGTATGTGGGATAGAGTTTTATATTGCCACTCTCAGTGATTGAATGCATCGTAATTGTTGTAGAATTATGGATACACTCATTCATTCACACGCTCTTACACAGTGAATATGACGAGTCTCTCTCTCTCTTGGTGTCTCCAATTTCTAGTTGCCGACTCCAATTGCCGACCATTTCTTGGTCCGTGCCAAGAATGACCCTCATCCCTCCACCTCCGCATCGAGACCTCGCATCGACCATTCAAACCAGGCAAAACCTACCCCAGAAATCCGGGGAAAAAGATCTCACTCTTACGATTGCTAGGTAATGAGCGTTGGTTTTGTGGAATTGAGAGAGAGAATCTGGGGAAGCAGCGGGATTATCGTAAGATGAGATTCGCAAAACCTGGGGAAGCCTGTATAACACCGGGGGAGAGTCAACCAAAACGACATTGTACAGTTACATTTGAACAGAAAAGTGTATGCATACGGCAAAGTTGGAGAATTTGTGGATGCTACATGTATTATCCCTTTCCACGTGGTGGTAGTGAGAATACGTACCTGGTTGTGCTCACTCTCTAGGTCATGATCTTCACCCTCATCCATCTCCAACACAACGCAACAAAACCACCTCCTGCTTTCTCTCTCTGGCAGTAATGCCCGTGAAATTTCCCCGCACCCGAGACTACTTCCCGAAATCTAGACTTATTTACTAGTTTCTCTAGTCTATCTCAAGTAAACCTTTAAGCTTGTTATGACTCTACACTTCGGCGAATCTCCTCCGTCGCTTACAAGATACTGACACAACGCCTTGACAATGAATTACACTGGGACACTCTCAACATTTTAGCCGAGTCGACCTATCACCATAGCTGCATATCAATAGACCAGGGGTGGTGGTTTGTTTCCGCGGCGGATGAAAGCATAGCCAGAAATAAGATATCACATTTTGCGGGGGGGGTTAAAACCCACCCCCTTGTCCCCCCCCAAGCTAAACCGCTCCTAGGGCAAAAATCCTCTTTGAACTGACACACTGACACACACACACTCCAAAGAAATTGATTGCCATGCAACTGCAAGTCTCGGTACCAGTAGCTTCGTGAGGGGAAATGCCAATCTAGACACCTTAAACTGGGGGGTTGCTTGTCCCGACACGGTAGCCCGAGGTGTTATCCATCCTTGGCTTTTACTATATCAAGACCCTGCTCCTGTCCATTTTTTAATGTTTTGGTTCTTCTGTATCTCAAGCATCAGTTCGCAGAAGCTTGAAGACCTATCAACTTTGATTCTTTTCTTTTCTTGATTGTGACCCTTTTGTGAGATCTTGCCCGTCATGGCTGTATCTGATAGGGACCAGGAGAAGGGGTTTGATGAGCGCTCTGAGATGAAGGGAGGTGTCATTAATGATTATCATGATGCTGCTGGTCACGGTCACACTGCTACCGACGCGTGAGTATCTCACTGACTTAAGATAAAAACCCATACTGATACCTTACAGCTACGGTAACTCCCTTGTCCAGTTCGACCCAGCTGCTGAGCGACGACTACGATGGAAACTCGACTTGTACACCGTCCCAACCGTCGCAGTTTTGTATCTCTTCTGCTTTATCGATCGCGCCAATATCGGTGAGTCACTCTCACTCTCACTCTCAACACATCAACCTTGACTAACACATACTCCCCAGGTAATGCCCGTATCGCTGGATTGACAGAGGATCTCAAGCTCGTAGGCTACGACTACAACAAGATCCTCTCCGTCTTCTACATCTCATACATCATCTTCGAGATCCCTGCTACCGTCTGCTGCAAATGGATGGGCCCCGGCTGGTTCCTCCCTGCTACCTCTCTCGCCTTCGGCATCGTCAGTGTCGCTACCGCCTTCGTCCACAGCCAAGCTGCCATCTGCGGTGTTCGTTTCCTCCTCGGTATCTTCGAGGCTGGTATGCTTCCCGGAATCGCATACTATCTCTCCCGTTGGTATAAGCGCTCTGAGTTGACTTTCCGTCTGTCTCTCTACATGGTCATGGCTCCTCTTGCTGGTGCTTTCGGTGGTCTCTTGGCCAGTGCTATCCTCAAGCTCCCCCACTTCGGTAGCCTTCACCATTGGCGAATGATCTTTGCTATTGAGGGTATCATCACCATCGGTCTTAGTCTCATCGCTTTCGTCACACTCACTGATCGACCCGAGACTGCTCGATGGCTCACTCAGGAGGAGAAGGATCTCTGCATTGCCCGTGTCAAGTCTGAGCGTCTCGCTCAAACCGAGGTCATCGACGGTATCGACCGAGTCAAGCTCTGGCGCGGTATCTCCAACCCCGTTACTCTTCAGATCGCCTTCATCTTCCTCTTCAACAACATCACTGTCCAGGGTCTTGCTTTCTTCCTCCCCACCATCGTTGGAGCCATCTATCCCGAGTACAGTACCGTCCAGAAGCAGCTTCACAGTGTCCCTCCCTACGCCGTCGGAGCCGTCTTTGCTGTTGCCTTCCCTGCTCTCAGTTGGTACCTCGACAGACGCCAGATCTTCATCATCCTGTCCGCCCCCACCGTCATTATCGGATACGCCATGTTCTTGGCCTCTGAGACTCCCAGCGTTCGATATGGTGCTTGCTTCTTGATTGCCAGTACCTGTATGGTTCTTGGTACCATGACCAATGCCCACATCAGCGCCAACGTCGTCAGTGATACCGCACGAAGCAGTGCCATCGGCATGAACGTAAGTTTCTCTCCCATCAACCACATTCAACCTCCTCTAACACTTAGATAGGTCATGTTTGGCAACATCGGTGGTCTCATCGCAACTTGGTCCTACCTCGTCAAGGACGCCCCTAACTTCCCCATCGGCAATGGCCTCAACTGTGCCACTGGTAGCATGATCTTCATCCTCAGCATTTCCGGCTACTTCTGGATGAAGTGGGACAACAACCGACGCGACAAGAAGAACGTCGAGCAGGAGCTTGCAGGCCTCTCACCCGAGGAGATTGCCAACTTGGACTGGAAGCACCCTGGCCACAGGTGGCGATTCTAAGCTGTGATATGGATGGTATGGATTTTGGATATAAGCATGCTACGATTGGGTATTAGCGATGGGTCTTTTGAATGGATAAGGTGCTTACCAGGTCATTTTGGATATTAGCGAGTCATCATTATCTTATCTCAAGAATGAACATGATTCTTCAACTTGCATTTTTTGATCCACGTTTCTTGTCTACCTCACTTGGCCGACAGCTGACGTACCCAGCAACGAGGCTTCCTCGAATCTTCTCTCTCTCTCCAGTGGCATGGCATACCTGAAATCTGGTTTCTGTTACTAGGTACTGCCTAGGTACCTATCGCCAACAGGTTCCTGTGCACGAGATGTCTCCCACTGACTGCATCCCCTGGGTAAAGAAAGAAGATTTAGGAACTCGATCCTAAGTTACCTATAAAATGACTTGGGTAACTTACGATAAGTTTAGTATATCTTTTACTGAATCTAGGTATGATATCCTTTGCTGAGTTCATCTTGTTACCTTCCATATATCAATGTCTGATGTTGCCTGAGGAAGGATCCTTAACCCCCCTGGCTTACCTACCTTACCTTACCTACGTAGTAAAAGCTATTCTTCTTTCACCATCATCATTTCAGCTCCAATACACTTCTCCAGTCTCCATATCAGCAACTTTTGGGCTACATAATGAATCCTCATACAAACAACAGTACAAATAACCAAGCCCTCGCCCCCCCCAATAATAGGTGGATCAGGTGCCCCCGGAATGATGATGATCCCAAAACAGTTGAGCGATACAACGCCTTGGTGCGCCAGTGGAATGCCTGGGCCAAAGAAGACCCGGCAGAAAATGAGGAAAACTGGATTGCCCTACTCGATCGATTTAAACTCCCCCCCCCACAGGCAAGCACGCTCTTTCGCGTTAGTCGTTACTTTGAGGGCCAAGAACAACGGAGGCGGGCGTGACAAAGTGTGCTGGGGATATTGTATTCTCGCCAGCTTGTTTTAGGCGAATCTGACGACAGTCACTCAGCGACAGAGGAACCGTACATTGAACCAACTGCAGCACTGGTACCCAAGTTCCAATATCATGGGACAGCCTCGTTATAATGAAGATGGTCCCTCCTTTCCGACCGCCAGCGCCCTGGATCCAACTCCTGTCCAACGCAACCCAACGGGAGGACCTGAAGAAGACTCAGGACCTCAAGCCTAAATAATCACAATGTTTAGGTAATTTTAGCCCAAGCTTAGGAGATTCTTTACTAAGTTTATTTTAGCACCTTTTTAAAGACACCACCTTTAGCTAGACTCGAAATCAAAACATTGCTTGCCTATCGTTGCCCTATAATGCAAAACAGTGAAGAATGAGGTCAATCAAGTATGTCCACCAATACCAAAAAGACAATCTGCGTATCGCAGATAGCTGGATCTCTCCCGCCGCCCAGGAATTGAGTCCGGGTCTCAAGCGTCACAAGTACTGACCACTTTACTACGGAAGAAGAGCAGGTTATCACCTGTTGTAGTGAGGGTGGGAACATCGTCGCGTATGGGATCCTCTACATCAATCGTATATTGACTAGGTAGAGTCTTTTATGGTAGATTATGCTATAGGAAGGGAGATCGATCTTCGGGTAGGCGAGGAAAACAACCAGTTCACAAACCACGTTGATGTTTCAGGGAAGGAAGCGCACCTGTACGACCGCAAACAAATCAGCCCTCCTGCAAAGGAAAGGTCATTTTTGATACGACGTGCGAACGCTTAAATCAACGGTCCGAACATTGCCCCTATTCTGTTGAGGAGTATTTTAGCAATGCAAACTTTGGTCTATAGGCAAGAACCACTCTCCACCGTGTGAAGTTGCAGAAAGTGCAATAGGTACCTACTTCGTTCGACAATAGCGTCCAGCTCTGTTCTCATCTTGTCTATCTTCTTTCATCCTCTTCATCCTCTTCCATCACCATCTTCCACCATCCTATTCCTGAACCATATTCTCCCATTCATCCTCTTCATCTTGTCTGATCGTCCCCAGGACACCAGTCGTCTTCCTCTTCTTGTGATTCCCTTCGCTCTTTGAATCATCCCTCAACTCTACCTTTCAAGCCCTGCTCTAACCCGTTGGTCATCTTCCCTTGCTTGTCTTTCTTCATACATTCTGTCATCCCGTCTTGTCGGTATCATCTCAGAAGACTGTGCGCTGTTGCTTCATCGCCAAGCCTTGGCTCGGTTCGACATACACAGCTGCATCTCATCACTGATGAATTCTAATCCTAGCTTCCTTGATGAACCGGGTGGATCTTCAGTGAAGATACCGCAAATATACTGAGGGCGTGCCTTATATCGTTTAGCGTGCGCGGTGATGAAACACAAGTGTGTGTAATCCTTCTGAGAGGTGAAGCTTTGGGGAGACAGCTCTTTATATATGGCCGTCATGATATCTAGGTTTCCAGTCTAAACCTTGATATTAGACAGCAGGAATATTAAACATTTTATATCGGCGAATATGTTCTTTGCGTTTGTGTTACTTTAAGCCGGAAACTCTGCTCTCATAACAACAGAAGCTGTGGAGAAATGGAGTCGAATAGTCTCCTTTCAACTCTGGTCGCACTGCAGAAACTTTTATTCACTTTCTACATATTCAGTGCACGATGAAAAGCATTGCAGTTGAGAATTTCCGATATATATCTCCTTGCGCAGCATCGTTGCAACAAACCCGCTACAGCAGGCTTTAGCCTGTTTCGTCTTCCGTAGTATAGTGGTCAGTATGCAAGCTTGTCACGCTTGAGACCCGGGTTCAATTCCCGGCGGGAGAGTCGCCTCACGAGAACTACTCGTGATATCAATTTTTGGTGTTTTGGTCTCTTTTTGCTTGCCAAGTGTTGTGTCGTTGGAGTGCCGTAGGGTTCTGCTAACATAAGGTTGCACGTCTTAGTAATCGACTCAAACCTTGAGTAAATCTTAATTAAATGGAAAGGATTAAACTCTGGAGTGTTATTTGTTAGGCCAGCTCCATTGTGGTCCAGTTTTTTAAATGTCAAGTCTAAAAAGAATTCTCTCAGAATGGAGTTCAGACCCTTGCCATGTAATACCCGGCGCTTCGGGGCGTGCTAAATCCGGATCGGAAAGATGACGACGACGCATCCAAGATCTTGACCATGCCAGATGGGGCCACCGATAAAGTCTCGCTCGGTCCGCAGTTTAAGTGAAGGGTTGATGTTCAATCTATCTTTAAAACTGTGGCTGCAGTCTCGAAGCATTTTCGCTTATTAGTCGCAAAGAATAAATGCCGTATTTCCGTTCCATCACAAAGCCTCCATCAGCGCCTGCATCCATGCCTTGTCGAGTTGGTTTGGAAACTTGATTTTACAGTTGGATTTACTCCGTAGCACGTCTTGGCCTCATTTCACTGACGCTTGGCAAAGCCCATCATGATGATCAACAGCACACGACTTCTTTCCTGTGCGGGGCCTAGCGCAACCGATACAATGTCCACTCTCCAGTGTCCGCGTATTCCTAGTCGCTGTGAGCATTCGGTGTAAGCATTGGCATTTCTCGGCGAAGGCGCATTATTACACAGCCAAGATGTTTTTGTGTCGTTGCGTGCGACGAATACACACAGTTTGGCGGTACTCGGATGCTGGTTGCCGTGCAGCTGACGTACATCTTGTCCAAAACGGATAGAGTCGAGTTTTGGGCGTTTAATTGAGGCTCTAATTTTGATGAGAGGAATGGAAATGACACTGAAGGCGTTGGGGGGAGATAAACTTTAACAGTCGATGAAGCCCAAAGCCTCAAGTATCGCATGATGATTTCAGATCTGATATGGGTTAATGAACATGATACTCGTGTCTTACAATTGGACGGGATGTCTGTCACTGTCACACTGTTACTGATACATTTTCTTACACTCAATCAGCTAAGGCAATGCAATCCCGCTCTAGGCAAGGAGGCGCGTGCCCCGCGCCCCCTGGAAACAGTCGCGGCGCCGCCCACCTGCCGGTCTTCCTTGCACTTGGGCCTGCATTTGCGTCTTTCTTATTCTCTTCCCCTGCTCGGGTTGTTCCTTCCGCTGGGGACAAGGAACCCACATCTTCCGTCATTCATTTCAAGGAAAGAGACCCTCATCACCGTCTCTTCTTCACATTCTCTTATCTCTGGGCCTCCTCTTCTCTTCTCTCCTAATAACGATCATGCGTTGTTGACATTGTCTGTGATACCTCATTTGTATCCCTCTCTTTCTCTCGGCACCTTCTCCTTTTTCTCTCTTGGATCAAAAAGTATCGCTACTTCTTCTCCCTTACTTTTCTTATCGAGGATTTCAACTTTGTGACGATCCGATCCGCCCACCTCCCGTTGCATGACATTCCTCCCTCTACAAATCAAGCGCATCGCCTCCGCATACGTTTCATTCGACTTCCAACCTCTCCTCCGTCTTCCTTCCTACCATTAGCATAATCCGACATACAGCAGCAACCATGCGTTCAGTAAAATCGCTGCTCCTCTGGAGCTTCGCCTCCTTCTCTTCAACAACCGCCGCTCTCGCATTTCCCCCACTATTCCACGAAACTCGGGACGCTGAAGCTTCGTCGTCGATTGCCAAACGTGCAGATGAAAAGACACCGAAATACTTCGTCGAAGCCGGTCGAAATATCGAGCTTGGCCATTATGACAACCGTTATTTCGAATCGAAGGTCTCGTATGAAGAACACCGTCTCGTCCTTCGAGATCTAATTCGAAGCTATTTGTTCCATATGAATAGTTACGGCGTGGAAACATGGATTGCTCATGGAACCCTTCTTGGTTGGTGGTGGAACGGGCAGATCATGCCTTGGGACTACGATCTTGACGTTCAAGTGTCAAACAATACCCTTCAATGGATCGGGGACAACCTCAATCGTACTGAGCATAGTTGGAACTATACAGAAACTGCCTCGGGGAAATTTATCTCGAAGAGATACCTCCTAGATATCAACCCCCACCACGTTGATATCGACCGCTCAGACGGAAGAAACATTATCGATGGCCGTTGGATTGATATGCAGAATGGCATGTACGTTGATATTACTGGCCTCCGTGAGCGCGAGGTAGACCGCCCAGGTGTCTGGAGCTGCAAAAACAAGCATCGGTATAAGAGCCAGGACTTGTGGCCTATGCGTATCACCGAGTTCGAGGGCGTCAAAGCTCGCGTTCCATTCAACTTCAATAAGATCTTGGTTGACGAGTATGATACAAAGAGTTTAGTCACCGAGAGTTGGGCAGGGTATGTTGCCACCATAGCTGTTTCACCGTCTTACCGTTGACGGGGCGTCGCCTCAAACCTTGACTTGCTAACCTAGTTTACAGACACCGTTGGGATCATGACAACAAGATTTGGATCAAAGAGACCGAAGAGGAAGCGAAGCAGCGACAACTTGACGCCGTTGATCGCCATTTGGCCGAAGCAGCCGCAAATCCACAGACTGATGAGTCGCAGGAAGCCGGGGCGGCCTAAATACTCACCACTTATACTCATACTTTTGAGTAACTCACATTTCTGATTTACATTCGATATCGCATAAGACCCGCGAGTCAACGAAATGAGCCATGACCTAAATTTCACAAATCATACCCTTTCTCTTTACAACGGGTCATACGAAGGTAGCCAGGCCTTTGCTGCACATGAGGCGTTGGATGTATATTACGGCGTTGGAGAGCGGATTTCAGCATAGCGCTGGTTATGGTGGCTTGCTATTAAGGCGTCCACGGCAGAGATGACTGCTGTTTTCATCACTGGGATCTTTGTCCGAGTTTTGTCAAATGCCTGTAAACCTAGAAAGATATCCCTAGTTGCTTGCATATTTGCTTCATAAACGGTTCAATGAAATGTTGCTTTGGATGCATAAAGGTCTATACTTATGCTGAAGTGTAAAAACAAGCTCGATGTAACACGGGTATCGAGAAATGCACATAACCCATCAGGACTCCTCTAGCCAGTTCTTCCATGAAACCGCCTTCTGTCGTTTTGATTCTTGCCAACCGCCAAACTTGCCCCCGTTTCCAAGATCAATCAACGGCGCCATACTGGGCCGACCATGCGCGCACTGAAAGGGAAATGCACAACGCGACAGGCGATCAATGAGATCCTCACATTGATTCACCGACAAAACATCGTTGAACATGATTGCACCTAGCACACAAAGTCAGTAAAAAGGAGCAAATAATAGACAACAAACATACTTCGACAAGCTCTGGAGTGTAGCAATTCCAGAATGCCCCTTGGACATCCGTTGAAACGTGATATCGACGGCTTGTCAGGGGTTGTGGTTGTGGTTGATGGTCGCACAAGTGGAACACTACTATCCACACTTCGCCAAACTTCTGTTCGTAAAAGTTCGATGAGAAGTCGGGGTTCCAATCTGCACCGCTCGATGATGCTTGGAGGGAGACCCGTAACTATGATTTTGTTTTGTGAGGAGACGGGTGTTTGGTATGTGATACCCCAAGCAGCAAAGTAATCACGATATTGTTCTAGAAGAGACCATTCTTCTTTTGAGACTTCGAAGATTACGGGTCGGTTAAGAGGTTCTATGACTGGTGAAATTTGGTTTGTCAAGGGGTCGTGGGTGAAATAGCTCGCCATGAGGTCCTCAAGTTGACATCGCTCGTCGACTGCGTGTTGATCGAGCATGACCAACGCAGAACTCTGCTTCTCGTGCGCCAGTGTCCCAGATACTGCACGCTCAAGGGGGAGTTTCACTAGTATGAATTTGCGGTCGACCTGTTCTATCACGGTAGCGCGAGCAAGCGCGTGACGTGATATTCGCCCACTGAGGCTCATGGATCCTGTTTCGAAGCCAACATGAACGCCCCCATGTCCACACTTATGCAGTTGATCTTGTGCTGAGCTATCGATACACGGCACCAATGCTTCTGCAGGGTGAAAAATGGGATTCTCCCATGAGCTGATGACACTCTGGAGCCATTTGCTAGGATGATTGTCTCGCTTCTGTGCACCTTGACAGGTAACACTGCTGCTTGCGTCACCACCACCTGTTGTGTCGTCAATAGTACATGCGTCCGACAACACACCACTGTTTGCAGACGAGCCTGTTTTCTCACCTTCTGGTTCGGGGAATGGCTCGTCAAACGGCTTGCGCAACAGTTTCCCGCCCTCACCAACAAGACGACCCAGCGGCGACTCTTCTCGCATCTTTGTACGAACATCCGCAGCTTTTGAGGTGGCGCTGAGTGGCGTAGCTCTCCCAACTTTGACCCGGTGCCAACCCTCAAAGGGGCTGTCTGCTCGTGCTCCAAGTGAACCAGATCTGGAGACAGGAGCGGCGGAACTAGCTCTCGAGCTATTTGATGATGAGGCTGGTTGCTTCTTAGGCTTTTTCGACCGGCCCAACGTTCTTGCTGTTGAGAATAACGATTCCTCGGGGGCTAGTCGAACTTTTTGTGGACGAAAATGATGCTTTTTGAGAAATCCGTAACAAGTCGCCTTCAAAAGATCAATGATTGCAGATAGCGTCTGGCCTTGACTGTCAAGTCGATCGGGATTGCCGAGGCCCTCCGACCCTGTAGTGCTGATTTTGAGATAGAACATGGGCCATCTCTCGATGCCTTTCCTACTCTTTAAATCTCTTCCTGTAAACTCTTCCAGCTTCGGCGAGTTACCGTTGTGGTCTTCGTCACCGTCAATCACACCAAAGCTAGAGTTTCCAAATGTCTTGTTGATTTCTTCATAAAGAACATCCGTGCCAAACTCGTTGCTGACAGGCTGAATCCCAAGGCTGATAAACTGAGAGCGCCGTGTTGCAACGGGATTCGTGGAGATAGCGCCTTTGACGGAAATCGGCCCACATGATGCTGATATGGGCACCCAGGTATCTGCGTCGTCTGAATCGGCAAGGCCAGCTTGTGTGAGAAGTCGAGAGGCTCTGGAAATTATGTCTGCTTTGTCTGCTGGCCGGAACCGTAATTCGCGCTGGGTTCCTGTGTTCTTGAGTGAAATGGATACACCGAATGGCCAAGCAAGGAGCAGGCCCACGACGGCTCGAACCAACCTCGACCATTCCTTGTCGAGAGCAGACCTTTCAGCAAACGTAACTCTCTGCTTGACCCTGACTGGCATATTGCCAAAGAGATCTCGAACAGTCGTGCGAGTGCCATGATCAAAGTTGACAAGCCGTGATTCAGGGGGCGAAGGCAAATGTCTAGCCAGTATTCGAGAATTGTGAAATGAGATAGAATTGTGTGAGATATGCCTTTGGTGGTGAGATGTAATGGTCAGAAGGGAAAAGGTAGCAAGAGATGCTAAGAAATCACCATGCTTCCCATGAACGGAAGACCTGGAAGGGAACTTGGATGTATCTGCGAAGGCGTAAGTACAAATAGCTTCACGTAAGTAATATCGTTTCACCCACGGTGGAGCTTCCCGAGACCCCCGCCATCTTTAAATTCTTCGGGTGGAATTCCGGACCCGTTATCTTCAACGGTACAATTTCCCCTGCTGTAGTCGATCGAGATGTTGATCTTGGAGGCGCCAGCGTCTAAGGAGTTTGTAATAAGACCGCAGACAACGCCGTTGAGAGAAGTAATATTGACCGATGATTTAATCTTGTCGACAACATCCTGAGGAAGTTGCCTGATGATCATACTCTACAGCAGATCATGCTTGTTTGTGTAGAGTTGGTCTTTGGTTGTGGTGTTGAAAGTTTCAAAGTTCAAGTTGGGAAATGACGTCGAAGCGAGCTGAAACTGGGTGAGCTGTACCTAGCTAGGGGGCACCTGGGTTTAGGGCGATCTAATTAAGGCACAGTGGGTAACCGTCCCCGAATCCAGGGTCCGCGAGGTGGAGGTGGCGCCAAGAAAAGATGTGCCTTGGGCTTATAGGCAGCTCAGTCCAGGCTCGAAGCCACTGGAGATTCGACGGGTACCTGCGGGAGACATAAGGGATAAAGGGGACTTGACACGATGGGAGGTGTGTATATTTGAGTCAATGATAGGCCATGAACGAATAGGAAGGATCGTCGTCTTCTGGCCCGTGTCGTTTAGGTAGTTGTCTCGTCATGCAACAGATCCATCACGTGATCCCGATCCCGACCTTCGTACCATCATGCTTCGCCGCTTTCAGCCTTTGTATCCGTACTGTTACATGCCATGCCACACACTTTGATCTGCTGACGACGTCTCTTCTAGCTTCATCCCTTAGTTTTCGCCTTTCGTTGTTCTGTCTTCCATCCACGATTGACGCATCATTTTCGTTTCTTTTCTACCTCGAGCGAGCCTCTCTTCTCTCTACTTTGTTCATTGTCTCCCCGCCTCTGCCCGCTACCCAACGACTGTTCTGGTAGCTTTTACCTAACGTTTCGATTCAATTCAACGACTTCTTCTCAATTTGATGGCGACGACCGACACGATACCTCCAGAGCATGGTGAGTGTTGAAGCATTGTTCATGTTTATGAGATTTACCATCACGCGATATCGCCACTCTGCGATAGCCTCACAATTCAATGCCTGATGCTAGCCTGATGCTAACATTTCAGACCGTCAAGGTCAACGCAGGAGACCGTTTTCCACATGGGTTAAGAAACTCACCAACTTCAAATCATCCGATGGTGAACGTCAAAAGAGGCACAAGAAACGAAGCCACAAGAAGAACAACCCCTACCCTGAATCTGGACAGGTCGGCAACGGTGTAACCAACGGAACGAGTGCATGCACTTTCACCACCACACAGACGGGTACAAGCAATACCAGTGTGGACCGATCCACTCGGACATCTCGAGATGACCAGGGACCGCCAACGATCGGGCGTGGAAGCGTGACCGGTACGGTCTTGACAGATCATGAGGCCTCCCATTCACTTATGGCACCCAGCCATAGGGCAAGTTCTGTCGCTGGAACGAGCCGTACCGTCGGTGGAGGAGTTGAATCTAGGAGGGGGGGAGACAGTACATTTTCGAGTCCAGCACCATCTGTGAGGTCTCTGACGACGACCTTGACCACGATACAGTCAATGGCGCCTAACGGGGCAGGGCCAGCTCAGAATCATGCTTCACAGCACCATGGCAACACGCAGTCCATTCAATTCACCCAACCGTTCCCCACTACAGGAGCACCAGCATCAGCCATTCCGCCCCATTTGGCGCCAACTGGCAACCCAACGACTTACACGTCTGCAACCGCCAACAATCTGCTTACAGACAACGCATCTATCCTGACTTTGGCGTCATCAAGTAAGCGACGACGAAGGCGCTCTCTCGATACCGATGCGTCTGTGCGTGCTCTTGCGCCTTCGTCACTTTGGGGTGGCAGCCGTGAAAGTCTACCACTTAGTGTTTTGAGTGCAAACATCGACCCGATGGGTATGCCCACTACTCCCGGCATTCACGGCAATCCTCGAATGGCAACAGAACGCACGAGCATTTACTCTGCAACAGGTGTTGGGCCTGCGATTTCTGGTGATCGAAACAGCTACTACGCCAAACAAGGGGACGCTGCAAGTGTTCGAAGTGGGTTGCTTGGTCATGGACGGGCTGAGAGCGTGAGCGGCAGCATTGGTGGTCTGAGCAGTCCTCTAATTACGCCACGAGAGGTATTCAACGAGAAGAGCGAGAATGAGAAAGAAGATACCCCTGTGGCTTCTAGAACGAAGGAGGCATGAGCGTGTTGATATTTATTGCGAATGATTGATGCTTTGTTTTGCTTTACGGTACTGGGTTGGTTGGGTCTGGCGGGTTTGGCAGGAATGCGAGCGTATTTAGTGATTTGCTTGACTTATATAGAATTCTGGTTTGGTGCTTACTTACTATACGCAGTCGAGGGAAAGTTGTCCCTTAATATACCATACATGATACCCTGACAATTGTTATGATGAGCGCCAGACGAGCGAGCTTTTGATTAGCTGTACGTGATAATCTGAACCATCATCTTTCCGATCCGGATTTAGCACGCCCCGAAGAGCCGGGTATTGCATAGCAAGGGTCTGGTCTCCATTCTGAAAGATCTCCTGGGTGCTACTACTTATCCCCCTCTCCCGACGACATATGCCGCCCTCCTTGACATCGGTTCGAGCCATTTACTCAAGGTTAGCTTCATCGTCATCGGCGACGTTTAAGGCGTCCTCTTCATCGAAATCGGCCTTCATGATAGCCTCACCACCATGAATGTGGATGGTAGGATCGTCGGTGCTGAGGTGATGATCAGTGTCTTCGCCACTGTCTTCTTCTTCGTTCATCGGGATGTTGCCATCCTCACCCAGCATTTCCTCCGTGATGGAGTCCGGACGGACTTTTTACAAACCGACACGCTGCACATAGGTCGTCAGACCGATACATAAAACTCTGTTTTACCTTCCAGTGCTTTTTGACTTTGGTCTCCTAATGGTACGTTAGAGGTTTACCCGATTAAGAGCTACAATAATATAGCGGACCTGTTTGGCCAGGAACTTTTCATGTCGGTGGGCTTGGCCTTTCTCCAAGGTATCGGGCGATATGCTTCTCCCACTTCTTCCGCGAGACACCATGGGGAGGTTCGAGGATCTCCTTTGCCTTCCCCTTCGCAGCCCACCGATCCAGAAATTCGTGTGGAATGAGAGGAGCGCGGTCTCGTTGTTCTCCGTCGAGCCATTCATGATTCGAGTAGCGCTTGTGGTGTTAGATGGCGTGTGACAAACTGTGATGGGCTCAGGTGTTATTCGGTGAATCTGACTGCCACTGACCGGCAAGTTTACTGTTGGAGGCCGGTCGAAAGACTTGGCTCAGCTCAAGTAACACTCGACGACTTCTATCTCTGCTAGAAAGCTCCCGAGATCTGGTCGTCGTTTGAGAGACTATGATCAGCTAAGATAGTCCCCTATGGCCCTTTCTTCCACTGAATGGCGCTTAGTACGTTGGAGATACCTTATGATTCCTCTGTGAATCAAATGATCGGTCTTTTTTAAGGTGAGTAGTGAGTAAAGCACATATGTGCGGCTGTGCGAGCGTGCTGTTTTGGGGATGAGAAGGTAGAAGGGAGGGAAATGTGATATTCTGAAGACGTAAAAGGTAGAGATGGATATTTTACAACCATTGCCCTAAACTTAGGATGATGCCACTGAAATGGTGGAAAATGCAGCAAAAAATGTGAATTTCATTGAATGCCAGTGAATCACTGCCCGACGGGTCGCTCGCAGAAAAAACTTCATTCTCTCTCTATGTCTACCTCATCTCCTTTTCTCCTCCATCACCACTTCTCTCTTCCATCACCACTTCACTTCACACACTACGAACTCCAGTTCTCCGATACACAGTCTATATGAAATAACTCTATCGGTATGTCGCATCGCATCAATAATATCGGACTTGGCTTACGAATTCCACTTAAGCTAATATTCATCTACAGCTAATCAGTATCAACATCGACGTCTCCTATTTGGCAAGATGGCGACCTCTTTTGCCGGCCTTAGTTCTGAGCAGAAAGCAGATACTGCAGAAATGGAGAATCAAGCGACTGAAGCATTCCCATCAATGAAAGATCTCGCCGATGCACTGGTGGGAGGAAGCGGATGGCTTGAGAATCCAGACGCAGCGGATCGCAAGCGCGTAGAAAACATCTCGACGAGGAAGAGAACCTCGATTACGAAGATAAGGATGAAGGGGACGACGGCGATGGCGACTCGACAGATGACTCCGACGGCGAATTTGATCTGGACCTCGACTCCGAAAGTGACTTTTCGGATAGCGACTCTGACCCCGGTGTTTGCCAGAACGCAGTCGTTCAGTGACTAGATGCATTGCATATTGGCATTGCATATTTGCATTGCAAATATTACGCCAACGCCATGAGAATGGTTAGCCAAACACCGCCTCAAACCACTCGACAGAATTCCTGGTCTCAGACCCGAGATCGCTCTCAAAACCCACCAACAATATGCAGTCTCAAAGGCTCTGTGGTCCATGAAGTTCATATTCAAAGGCATGATTCTCGGAGACCTTCATGGTCTCGGCAAGACTCTCTCGGCACTTTCTATCATAGCACTCAAGTCTTATATTAGATAAGGTCCATGTGTGGCCGTTGCCCCCCTGTCTTGTTGTCGCCAGTGGGTGTCTGAAATCCAGAAGTACTTCAAAGACGTAAGTGTTGTTGCCATCATATTTCTTATATGCTAGGATCTAATTCCGTCTTGCAGGATTTTCTCCCAGCTCTCCTGCTCGCTGGTGAACAGGTATCCCCGATACAGCTCTACAAATACAAGGTCATCATCGCATCATATCACCAAGTGTCAGGAGAACTTGGTCGCATACAAAGATATTACTCTATGCTCAGAGCCGCTCGTTCGGGATCAATTGAGCGCAGTGAATATCCAGCTCGACCCAGCCTTTGTCTTCTCTCTGGTATATTCGGGCTACCAAAAGGTCCATGCCATCAAAAACACGCGCAGCCGAACTTACAGAGCGATATTCAACCTCCGGGATAGGTTTGAAAACTGCATCATGATGTCTGGGACACCGATCGACAACACCTGGCTAGACAGCTTTGCGCTGCTTTCTCTACCCCGTGGACACCATCCACACTCTGGGGGCCATGGGGGCTATATTCGCAAACGATGGACCGCACCAGACAAATGAGGTGCCTAAGGGCCGTTTCATGATAAGAGACTTGTCCAATTATTGGATGCTGTCACAGTTCGTCGGCCTGTCGACCATCAGCTCCTACCACTACCACGCATTCACAGGATCCCCGTCCCTTGGAAATTCAGACATCGACCCAGATTTTCAGAAGTCAGAAGAAAGCATGCACCAGTACTATGTCAGCAGGAACGCTAAGAATGGGGATTCTTGGAGTTTGCTTGTCAAGGCCCGGCAATACGCATATCACCCCATCCAATGCTCGTGGAGCTACACGACATCAAGTCAGCCGCACAGATTCGAGCTCTGCGGAAAGAACAAGCAACTAACGACGCTCTTGATGACTAAAGTCAATCCAAAATAAGCGAATGACTTCGATGACTTCCTCAAGGTCGGAATCCCTGCTCCCCTCGAGTTGAAATCATCATGACAAATACCGTACCTCCCAGATATAGCTGGCATATTATCTTGCTTTATTTCCCTGCTCGAAAAGCCTCTATCGTTTCCCATCTTTCTCATCATTATTCGCATTGATTGCGTCAGATTCATTATGCAACTTGGGCCGATTTGAGACGATAGGCAAAGCAATCTATCCGCTCTACGCATTGAGAACAGCAGAGTGGCGTTTTCCCTTGATTTCTGGTAAGTCTTTGCATTCATATTGAAAGGACTCTCAGTTTTCTAACCCTGGAATCTTTAGGTCAATGACTTCTGCTACTTTGAATCAATCCACTCATGTTATCCTTGAAACTCCTGAGTCACCATGCCCCGACTCAGCAATCGAGAGAAACGGCGAGCACGTTTCGCTGCAGCCCAAGACAGTCTGACATCCGAAGAACTCGAGAAACAGAAGGAGCAGAACATGAAGGTGGCCCAAAAGCCCCTTGCCCATACCGCTCTCTATACGCTGAAACTCTCCAAGAAGTGATTCATTGAGTTCATGGAAGATGAGCACCCTGAAGTTGACGCCCAGGTTGAACTTTTCGCTCCTGATGGCCATGACCAGGATCACATTCTTCTCAAAGAGTACTCTTGCTAGGAGAGGAAAGAAATCTCAGAACCTTGATCCTAAAGGATGAAAAGATTTAGGTAACTTGGTATAAGTTTAGCCTAAATTTAGGATACCTTTTGCTAAGTTTATTTTAGCATCCTATATCAAGGCTGGTGTTTTCTTGCTCACCGAGGTCTCGGTACCTGGCACGCTTTCGCGTTGGAAGATTGGCAACTACTTTGAAGGTCAATGCTATCATTGGTAACATCAGCTGTCTGTTATGATCAATAGAGCGAGAATCCAACCGAGTTCAGAACAGGGACCTTCGAAGGCAAATGAGCCCTTTCATACGAAACGATTTAGCCGTCCAAGAAGGCCCTCTGACGGCAGCCAAACCTAACCTTTCTGCTAGTTCGAAAGATGTTTCGTCCATCGTATCCAAATCATACGAACCCGAGTATCTGGGCATCTTTGGCTCCCTGCCCACAGTTCTGAACCTCACACTGCACATGATGCTCGTCATGGGCTGGCTCATTGGACCTACTGAAGAGAGAACGCATGCGGGAAGACACTTGAGCGAAGCCCTTCCGATTGTGTCTACTATTCCGATGTCTGTTGGTCGGACACTAGTCCCCCAGATCTGTCCCCTCTGTATTCATAACGATGCCGACCCAACTGGTCTTTACATATTGCACCTTCTGGGATTTGTAGCATCACATCCAGATTCAGATCAAAGATCAAGAAGGTGTTGAGCTCTGCCCATGTTCCGGCAAAAAATGTGACTATAGCGAGAGAATGGACTCGAGATGAAAAGTCATTTGAAGGAGGCGCATCCTATTGTTTCCCACTACGAAGATAAGCCCCATATGAAGCGACGAAAATTAGGCAAAGGCTCTGCGGATCAGTAGTCTGGGGTAATAGAAAGGCGTATGAGATTGGATTGCGGTCAACATGCCGATTGCTGTGCCATTTGACACTACTGATATGGAGATAAAGGAGCCCGGTTGTTATTCTAATAGGGTCGTCCAACAGGATATCAGCAGACTTTTGGAGTTGATCACATCCAATATCAAAATAAACTCAGCAGAAGGCATCCTCAACTTAGCAAAGGTATCCTAAACTTAGTGAAAGTATCCCAAATTTAGTAAGAGATATCTTAAACTTATAGAAAGTTGACTAGGTCTTTTATCATTGAGGATCAAGGTCTGGAGTTTTCTTTCGTCTCTGAAGGACCGGGTAGTTTATAACAACAGTCTGGTCTCTCTTCTAAGAGAATTCTTTTAGACTTAATTAAATCATTTACTTCAGAGTTAATCCTTTCTATTTGACTAAAAAGACCTACTTGAGGTTTAAGTCGATTTCCAAGGCATGCAGCCTTATGCGGCTACAATGATGGGTTGGGTGCCCCTGGAGTAGCAGCCACTGTGGCGCTAGGCAAGCTCCTGGAGCTCCCCAGCTTCAGCGTCCCACCTTCGTCATCGCGCCGCGGCTCATCTTCTCCAATTCAAGACATTCCCGAATGCTTCAAGATGGCCATCTCAGTAAGTACCACCCTGCTATCGTGCGCGCATGGGGTTTTACCGTTCATGTGCACCTCGAGACTTATCATGCTGACAATGAATCGCAGTGGAAGTCGTTTGACTTCTTCGACGTCGTCCAGATAAACATCGCCGACGACGAAACCCGACAGCTCTTCGAGGGCAACGAGATCTCGAGCGTTTGCGCAGGCTCTGACAGCCTCTTCCTTGGATCTTTCGAAGGATACGTCAGCATAATAAATAAATCATGGAAGATTGTCAAGCGCTTCCAGGCTTACGAGGCTGGGAGCATCACGCATATGCGCCAGGTCGAAGGAACAAGTCTCCTGTTGACAGTTGCGGTACGGGCTGTTGAAGCTTAGATGACGAACCGATGGACTGACGGTGTTGATAGGAGGACATGAGCAGTGAGCCTGTTCTCAAGGTGTGGGCGCTCGATAAGCTTGTTAAGAAGACCAACACACCGACATGTCTGAGCACGGTCATGATCAACAATAACCGACGACAATTTCCCGTGAGTTTTATTGGGAACCCGATATGACGTTGGAAACTGACGGGTTCAAGATATCTGCGTTTACGGCTACGGACGATCTTACACAAATCGCTGTGGGATTCACTAACGGCGCAGTTACCGTAATTCGAGGTGAATTGGTCCACGATCTCGGTACCAAGCAACGAATCGTTTTCGAATCAGAAGAGCCTATCACCGGTGTTGAACTCGCATGGGATGCCGCACAAAAGCTCACCACTCTGTTCGTTTCCACGACCTCGCGAATATTGAAGCTCGGTTTATCCAAAAAGGGCCATGGATTGCCGCCCAAGACCATCGAAGATGCTGGATGTGCAGTGGGTTGCATGACGCGTGACCCAAATACGGACGGCGTCATTGTTGCGCGTGACGATGCTATCTACACATACACAATGGACGGCCGAGGGCCGCCCAAGGCGTATGAATCGCCAAAGAGCAAGATTGATGTTTACAATGAATATGTTGCGCTTGCGTGTCCACCAGCGAGCAGCACTGCAAAGGATTCTGAGGCAATGAGGCGACGTTTTGGTAATACTACTACTAATTCATTATTCAATGCGTCGTCCTTTGTGTTACTGGATATGGATCTTCGAGTTATCGGCCATACAGAGACGTTGATGTCACCTGTGGGACACTTTGTTGACATCTGGGGCGATTTCTTCACTGTCCTCCAAGATGGCAAGGTCAGTTGAGTCTGCCGGTTTCGATGGTCTCTTATTAACTTCATTAGGTTTACCGGTATCATGAGAAAAGCCTGCAGCAACGACTGGAGATGCTGTATCAGCGGAACATGTTTCCTCTGGCTATCGAGCTGGCGCAAAAGTCTGGAATGGGTAATGAGCAGCAAAGCCTTATTTACCGCCGCTTTGGCGATCACCTGTATCAGAAAGCCGACTATGACGGCGCCATGGTTCAGTATATTCGAGCCATTGATACAACTGAGCCATCTCAAGTCATCCGCAAGGTGAGGAGCTTTTTTCTAAGCATGAGCAAGGCTAATATTCATAGTACCTTGATACGCAACGCATTCACAACCTAATTCAATATCTTGAACAACTTCATGAACATCGAAAAGCGACTGCGGACCACACAACCCTGCTGCTCAACTGTTACGCAAAGCTTAAAGACATCAACAAGCTTGAAAAGTTCATCAAGTCTCCTGGCGACCTCAAATTTGATCTTGATACAGCAATTGCCATGTGCCGTCAAGGCGGATACTACGAGCAGGCTGCATATCTTGCTAAAAAGCACGGCGAGACCGATCTTGTGGTGGATATCTTGATAGAGGACTCCAAGAACTATGTCGAAGCGCTCGACTATGTTTGGCGTCAAGATCCTGATATCGTACGTGGCAGCGCTTGTTGGTGTGAACGATGGCTAACATGTCCAGGCATACCCTTGCCTACAGAAATACGCCCGAGTGCTCATAGAGAATTGTCCTCAAGATGCTACCAAGCTATTCGTGGACTATTATACAGGAAATTATCGACCTCGGCGCACTTTGACGGTACAAAACGAGATTGATACACCCGCCAGTGGTGGCTTTGCGGCTGGGGCGGCCAGCGCTGTTCAGAATTTGTCCAACCTGCTGCCCTTACCTTATATGAATACATCTTCCGTCGCATCTCCTGGCACAGTCGGAAACACAAGGGCTGTGGTTAGCGATGGGAACATTATCGTGGACAACGACGATATACCAGCACCAAAGTATACCCCTCCTCCACCAAGAACCGCGTTCTCATCGTTCATCGACCACCCCGATGAGTTTATTGTCTTCCTCGAAGCGTGTCTCGAAGAAAAGGAGCTCAAGTCGAGTGACCGAACAGATCTTTACACCACTCTCTTTGAGATGTACTTGTACAAGGCAAGCGAGAAGAAGGGACAGGATCATAAAGAGGATTGGGAGGCCAAGGCGAAGAAACTCATCCAGGGTGATCATGTGCCTATGGAAAGCTCGAATGTTCTACTTCTCTCGCATCTTGCAAATTTCCAAGACGGAACTATCCTTGTCAAGGAACAGGCAGGACTGCGTTTTGACATTTTCAGATCTTACACATCAGCTAAGGACACACGAGGTGCCATGAAGGCCCTCAGAAAGTACGGCCCTGAGGAACCACAGTTGTATCCAGCTGCGCTGGCATATCTCACTTCTGACCAAAGGGTACTGGAGGAAGCTGGCCCTGATGAGTTGGCCAACGTGCTAAACAAGATCGACAAAGATGGGCTCATGGCTCCTTTGCAGGTCATTCAAACACTTGTTGGTCAATCTTCAGGCGGTGGCGTAGCTACCATGGGCATGATCAAACCATACCTTCACGAGACAATCACAAGAGAGCGCAAAGAAATTGCTACCAACCGCAACCGCATCAACAATCTCCGCGGCGATACGGAAAAGCGCCGCGTGGAGCTTGCAGACCTAGGCTCCAAACCCGCCGTTTTCCAAGCAACTTGGTGTTCAGACTGCAGCCAGCGCCTTGACCTACCAGCCGTCCACTTCCTCTGCAAACACAGTTTCCACCAACGCTGTGTTCGAAACGGCGGCAACGACGACGATGCGGAGTGTCCCAAATGTGCACCGGAGAATGACATGATCCGCAAGATGCGTGAGGGTCAGAAGGAACGGGCTGGCAAGCATGACCTGTTCAAGATGGACCTGGAGAACAGCGAGGATCGGTTTAGTACGCTAGCCGAGTGGTTCTCCGGAGGTGTTATGGATGGGCAGAGTGCGGAGTAACTGTAATGTGAATGAGGTGATGGCGAGATGCATGGTGTCTAAAGGAGTTTTGGGTTCTTATTTGGTCTTTGCCTTGTTTTTTTGAGGCTTTGATAATTATACAATCAACATTTAGGCAGAATGGTCTTACTTGGTTCAATGTTGTTCCAGATGTTCGTTAGTTTGTTGGTGAGTTGGTGACACAGAGCTCAGATGCCTCACTGCCTTGTCCAAAATTTAGGTAAACTTATGATAGGTTTGGAGGTCTTTTGGTATACTACTTGACAAAATTGTCGGTGATCCCGCCCGGAGGGTTCACCCCTTTTTCAATCTGTCTCTAGAACACAAATCTTCTCAGCGATATGACGATTCCCCCCAATCCTGTGACATCGTTGTTTTGTCACTTGGAGCTTCTGCCTTGTTTTCTGCCTTCAAACTAAGCCATTTGCTTATCCTTTGTCAAAAGTTGTTGCTAGAAATCTATGGCGTTCTGCTTGGTGTTTGAACTGGGCTGATTTTCTCAAAAACAACTCAACATTCCTATTAGAATATGGCAATCTTTCATCTAATTACGTTTTGTTTTCTGGAAACCCCAAAATTTTGTGTCAGAGGGAATCGCTTGGTGGTTTCTTTTGCTTAGCAAACAGAGGCCAAACTGAAGCCTGGTTGTCAATGATATGCAAACTAGGCTGCACTTAGCAAAGATTTTACTTGAGTGAATTCTCTCCGAGCTTGAGATTCTGGGTATAAATACCACGGCTCTGTCTTCTTCTTTCCTTCTTCTTTTTCCATCATCTCATCAATCCACTTGGCACTATAGTACTATATAGGTATAACACATCTGCAAAAGCTCTTCGTCTCCGATGAGGATTTCAACCCCGAAGGCCTCTTTCTTATATACTGTCCTGAGCTTAACCAACTATCACAACACTCCCTTATATATCCCACAACTCGCAAAGCCTTTGACCGTGAGAAGGTTCGGCGGAGATTATCAAGCCCAAATGGGGTCCAAATGGGGGTCTTCACTGGGGTATCAGTGAACGAGCCGAGTACTGCCAGCGGTTTTCGGCTCAGGTGCTGCTGGTGAACAACGAGGAATTTTGGGTTTCGGTCGGCGTTGCTGTACAAGTCGTGTTCTACGTCTGTGTCTTGATTAGCTATGCTTTGTGGTATAACCGAGAAGCTAGAGATATATACGTGAGTACTATCTGATTCCATTCGTTGAGTTGCGACACTGACTCTCATCTAGAGATCTGACTGCAAAACCAGCTGGAGAACCTTGAACAGCTGATCGTGCAAGAGGAGAGCCCGGCAGAGAGATAGCCCATCGGCGGGATACACCGACCGGTAGACATCCCTCACTGGTTAACCCTCATTGCCGACCAGCTAGAAGGGTTATCCAGGCTGAGAAGTCTCTCCATAGAGTTCCACCCGCGGATCATGACTTGATCAGTATGTTTCACATATATTTTTAGCTGTGGTGCTTGCCGTATACGTACAGTAGTTGGCTATTTTCATGCTTGAGCCCAGCTACGAACACAGTTCTCGTCACATCTCTAAGATACCCCTTCTCCTCCACCATATGTCTTGTCGAAATTCAACTGCGTGCGCTGGCGTGCAAAGAGTCCCGCGAAGTGTTCGAAAAGCACTTGAATAATAAGGAACGGCTTGGGTAGTGAGAATAGCTTTGCTGAAAAGGCCAGCCGGCATGGTACCACAAAGCATTCCACTCGGCTATAGTTCCCCAAAGAAGAACGATAGAGAGTGTCCATTGGTTACACCGTCCAGATTCTCGTCAAAGGGATCTTGGCTCCTCTCGTGTTCCATCGTTCAAGGTGAGTCTCAATCAGAACAAACCGCCTCTTGAGAGGGTTATCTAATGTAATGATCCAACACAGACAGCGAAGCAGAGTCGACCGTCACTCCATGTCCATGCTTTTGTACAAGGCTTTACTGGAGTCGTATGTGCAATGCCGTTCCCATCCCCTTATGATAACCTGTCTCCCATCTCACAGCTCATTATCTCTATCTCGTCACTCAAGTGTCGTCTTCTCACCCTTTTATCTTCTTGACTCACGATACCCACTCATCGACAACAAGGTTGGCACCATCTGTTGTATCATCACAACTTGGACTTTTAAGGCATCTCTCACCAGATCTGCCGCTGAGATGGCTGGTGCCGAGTCCGACGACGGGCCGTTGTGCACCGAAAACAAAGAAACTTCCGTATGTGCTTAACAACCCTTGAGACTATATTATCACGGCTGAACAGTTAGTTACTGCATCACGGTTGCCGGCACTCTCCCCCAGCTCCCACGGGTTGTAACCCCCTACGGTAGCAAACTACAACTATGACACAAACATGGTCAAGTTTCTCCTCAGAGAGTGTTTTGCACTCAACGTCTACATCCTTTCGGCTTTGTAAATGGTTTCAAAGAGGAGATAGCTCCTGCAATCCTAAAACCGCTATGCCCACCACGTTGTGTGGGTAGGATACGCCTGGACTCATGGCCCTGACGAAGCTGCTAAACAAGCCTTTCGGAAATATGTATGCCCTTCTTTTATTGAGGGGCTAAAGTACCTGAAATACGGCCCCGTCTGGGCTACTATCTAAAGAAATTTGAAGTCTATGGTGTGTGGGACCCAGCCAGGACGGTTTCAACCGGGGCGTGAGAAAACTTGGTACAAACGTCACAACGAGCAAGCCTGGTGATTGCTTGTCCCCTAACCTGATATTGGGGACCATGAGTCGGTTGAACAGATCTCGGCAACCTGGAAGATGGTTCGGGACGTACTCTACGAAAATTTTACTCTCCCACTCTTCAAACTTCAACCAGAAGTAAGTTATTAGCCTTTCGAGCGTGCAGGGATTGCGGTTCCTCTGCAGTGCATATAAACCATAAAGCTCAGCCTAGCATAGAGCCGCTGTAGCCTCGTCAAACGAAAATGGACGTTATATATGCTTCTACGGAAAGGATTCTGGTCGGTCAGCCTCAAAAGGCTACCTTCCATCATCACAGAAGAGGAAAAGACCTCAGGTGGAGCATGACGAGCATGAAAGCGACATAATTTCCCCGTGGGCTGAAACTCTCAAAGCCATGAGTCAAAAGATGGCTGCCATGGCCCGTCTCTCACAGGGCCCTAGCAAAGATCCTAGCAGTCGAAATGAGAAATCTTGTGGTTGCGATAGTCTTGACACAGCATCTGGGACTCATCTGAGAGAGAAGAAGGAGGACTATAGAGACATCACCAGAGATATAGGACTGAACATATTTCCGGCGTTGAGTGGACACCACATGAAGCTATTAGCAATACGAAGTCTCATGGGGCTTCAGCGAGCTGGCCTGGTTAGAAAACGAATGGGCCAGAGATCGTCTGGAGAAACTTGAGGAGCCATTCGTCACCGCTGAGCTCAGTCCGCACCTACGGCTGTGGAGAGTCTCTTCGTGACGAGGATGGCGCTCTCTCTCCTAAACCTATATTTATATATATATATTCCATTATATCTTTGATACTTCCAAGATCCCCCGCAGTTACTGCTAGCCTCTTCCTCTGGATCATCTACGACAATGGGTTGCGTAAAACCTTTGCCAACTTTCATCGAAACAGGTGCCTTCCATTGCCCCCAGAGGCCGAAATCGCCCAATATATTATATGTTTCAGAGCAGAACAACGCGGAAGTTGTGATGCTCATGGTTTTGGAGATCATCAAAGCACAACATCTTGTGGAGGAACAAGGCGAGGGCAAGTGGCTCCAGCCCCTCAAGCATACCCTAGGAGAGACTCTGTACGAACAAATCGTCCAGGCTGGGGCTGCTTGATTGATACCAATCATCATACTCGATACAACACATTATCTACGCCTACGAACCAATTTGTGCTTCCAGATGGTACGGAGTATGAATCGGTATCCCCCCCTCGATATATGTAAGGAACAATACGATGACCTACGTCAATTGGACAAATATGGATAGGACGCCGAGGAAGAACTCAACACAGTGCTCCGAGCACAAGATCAAAGTCCAAAGAAAGGGCGATTGTATCTTTATCAGACCCTAGGGATACAACATGATGGTCTGCTATTCAGACCTCACCATCACTTGAGGAGAGGACATGTACCAAGTGCGCAAGGCTACTGTATGCCCTCGGTCGTCCTTTTATGAAATTGCACGAATCCTCTTCGAGACCGATCCTATTCACCGTTCCTTACACATTACCATCGCTCGACTGTTCGCAGAGCAATTGAAGAGGGACATCCAAGCCCGTCATGGAGATGACCAGGCTACGTCCTTCTCCTTCTCAATGAACTTCAACCTTCCTTCCGAGGAGATAGCACCAGAAGGGAATCGCAAAGAATGTGGCACCTACAACAAGGTCGATAAAGAGTTGAGATATATATATATGTCCGAGCCGACCACTGACAAGACGAAGAAGGCCAGGCTCTTGCTTCTCACCCGCCCAGGACGTAACAGACCTCACAGCAGACTGACGATGCCAGTGTGATCGATAACAACAATGAAATTGAAAACTAAATTCTCAACGATTTGCAGTCATGGCTATGCCCAGCCAGAGACAGTAACCATTAGATAGTATCAAGGTCCGAAACTAATGGTGCCTTTGCACCTCTGCCATTTGGCATCTCCTCAGAAACCAGTATAAAGAGAATTCATCGACCAGGGCAATACGAAAGCTGCCATCATCAAGAATAGGTTCACATCAGAGCATCGCCATATATCAGATGGCCTGCCGGCCAAATCAAAGGACACACAGACCACAGTAAACGATGCAATTCGCTTACAGCAAAGTCCCACACAATACAACAACACTCACAATACATAGCACGAGTGTGTGTCTCGACCTTGTCAGGATTGTCAGAGTACAGATCGCTGCACTAGCCAGAAAATGCGACATTAACAAGTCACGGCAAAGCCTGGCTGTGCCAGAGCTCTGCAAGCTTAAGGATCGAGAAAAACAATGGAGACCAGAAAACATAAGGAAGCTCTCCACAGGCTCCATCATCAACTATTTTCCAGCGAAAAGACAGAAGAAGAAACAATCAGAAGACGTACCTGGCAAGTTGAAGTGGGATGGTAGCAAAAACCAAAGACTTCGAAGGTTCTGTGACCTTAGAATAGAGGACAACTGGCCAGTCAAGATCCTCGAGCAGATCTTGCATAAAGATGACTATCTCATTCATTTCAGAGTTAAGCTCAGAGATGGCACTATCATCTTCGCTTTGGCTTCCTCGTCTTATATACACGTGATATACCGGCAGATCTAATTTTGTCCCCGGATCAAACCCCTTCTTGAAGGGACCTCTGGCTTTATTGCATCCGTGAGTTACATATAGAAGAACCAAGCCATCCCTCATCTCACTCATCTTGTAGATTCTGGGAGAGATTAGAGGTGACCTGCAATTTCAGTACCTCCGGAGCTGTCCTCTGACCTGAAAAGCTCTCAATATATGCATGCAGGTGGACCTGTTCCGGAAGATGGTATTTTCTGGCCACACGGCAGTAGTCCCTCGAGATTTATTAGCCTCGACATTACCGATGACCTGAAGAAGGAGCTCGAGGCAGCAAAGGCCGAGACTGCCAGCGCGCAGGAACCCTCGAAGTGAAACCTACAAACCTCACCTATAAACGTAAGTTATTACTTAATACCGTCCGACGTTGGTAACTTGCCTGCTAACATTCTCCTAAGACACCTGAATAATCATCAAATGGCGACCATTCACGGGATTCTTGGACCAGTCAATTGTCCGTGGTGAGCAGATTTTGACAGGACATGGGACCAAGGATGACCAGGAACCTAGAACTATTCTACAAAGACCCCGACTCCAAGGACGAAGGGACTCTTGACTTGCCGGAATGCCCACTGGAACAGTTCCAGAATGTATGTACCTGTGGGGAGAATAAAAGCACCCACTCATAAAAGCATCACTAGTCGCATTCTAGGCGGCCAGTCCCAGGTTGAGTTCCCTTGCAAGCAGATCGAGATTCGGAGTGTCTTGACCATTCTTATATAAATTGCAGGTAAACTTTTGGCCCTATGGCTATGCAGGGCCAAAGAAACGTGAAGAGACTGACAGACACCCATTTCTGAAAGGGAGATCTCGTGCTTGCAAAATCTTGACTCTTTGGAGCTCAAAGGGCATCTGAAGTGGAGGAGATCCATGTCAATCGAGCCTAGACTCCTACCCCTATGTATATCAGATCGTGGCCTTGGAAGGGAAAGCACCGCGGCATGGAAACCCTGGGTGCAGACTCAGAAAGCCTAGATACCATGGCAACTTACTTGCCTCCCTCCTATTTTCTTGGATCTGCATATCGCACATCGCACACCCAATATGCCCGAGTGAGTACACCACAGACTATTGCGATCAATGGGAGCTGCTCGGATGTTCGCAGGCTCCGGGTGAACTTGAAAACCCCCTTCCACGGTTTTTTCAAGCACCTTGGGGGACGATCCCGGGTCTTGTGGCTGAGAGGACCTCACTTCGTCATTTGCCTATGGCTACACCGGCCAACCAACTGATACTGAGGACATGCAGGCCCTAAATAACAAGGATCTGGATGGCCCTTTTCAGACTTGCCATAGCTCAGTGGCCTCGTTGTCTTCTAAAGCAGGAAAAGTTATACCTAAAAAAGTGCTTTTACTATGCATGCGACTGGGAATAGCTGGATACTGGTGATGACCGTGTCCAGATCCTTTTGCGACTCCTCGAACTGGACCACAACAAGCGAATCACCGCTTCCGAGCTGGCACCGTAGCTAAGGTGATTAGGATAGCTCCCTTGCACCTGGCGATACTGGCAAGAGTATCTCGGTGGGCCAACGCAACGACGATGAGGCTACAGATGGCCACGTCTTTGGTTTGATGTCAGAAAAGAGGTCTTGAACCCCCCAAAGTCACATCTATCCTTCCAGCTATTTCTGGCTCACCCCAGTCGATCGCTGCCCCACGTTGCTGCTGCACTGCTCGATCTCACAACTTACAACCTCATCCTTCGCATCACCACACCATGAGCGCCAAAAACTCATCAAACTCCAAAATGCCTTTACTAGAATCTCGATCGCTCGTTGCGTCATTCTCTCGCGCCCTCACGTCGTTCCAATCCTCGCAAGACTCATTCCGCATCCTCTGCACTCTACCCCACACTTCCAATGTCCCCGCGCCGCGCCGACCAACCCGCCCACTACAGAATCTTGTGATTCTAGACTCAAGCTTCAATCCGCCGACGTTAGCGCACGCAAGCATGGCACGTTCTGCGTTGAGATTAGAAGGGGAGAAGAGGCTGATGTTGCTGCTGTCGGTGAATAATGCTGATAAGGCGCCGAAGCCGGCGAGTTTTCCTATCAGATTGAGTATGATGGAGGCGATGGGGCGGGAGCTGCTTGACGAGGGTGTAGAGATCGATGTTGCGGTTACGGCGATGCCTTTCTTTCATGATAAAGCGAAGTCCATATCAGAATCAGGGTTTTATGCTACACAAGACGGAGGTCAACCGGTACAAACCTTCCTCGCAGGGTTTGACACGATAGTCCGCATTTTTAATCCAAAGTACTACAACGAAGGTATCCAAAATGCGTTAGGGCCATTCTTCGAGAAGTGCAAGGTGAGAGTTACGACGAGGCCGGATCAGACGTGGGGAGGAGTCGATGAGCAGAGGGCGTGGTTGACGAAGGAGAGGGTGAGGGATGTTGGCGGTGATGAAGCTTGGGTTGAGAGAGTGGAAATGGTTGAGGGAAGAGAAGGCGATGGCGATGTGAGCAGTTCGCGGGTGAGAGAGGTTGTGAAGGGTGGTAAAGGGAGTTTGGATGGGTTGGTTGGGGATGAGGTTAGAGGTTGGATTGAGAGAGAGGCTTTGTATAGAGAGCGCGATGAGAGTCTGTAGTGTTATATTGGCGATATTCGAAATAGCCACTATGCGATCTCATAAGTCCAATATAAAGTTTCACAAGTGCACCGAGAAACTCATGAAAACCGCTGGAAATGCTTGCCAAACGTTATCGGGTTATAATTCGAGCGGTTCTCTCAAGCACAGGCACTGCAGGGTAGAGGACAAGCCAAAAGTCAAATCACAACATCTTGCTTTGGGACTCAGTTACTGCGAGATCCTGTCTCCAGTGAATGGTTTTATTTCCATAGCTATTTCAAGGCGAAGTGATACTCAGTTCGAATCTGGTACATCAAGGTGAGACATCGTAACAGAAGTATATTCACCTGCGTACAAGTAGTGAAGAAGACGACGCACTGAGCGCACAACGACAATGAATGCGCCTGCATGAGAAAGGACTTCACATTTGACCATACTGTGCATGCATATCTCGAGACAGATGCTACACATGATACACAACGCAGATCTACACAAGGTCAACTCCGAAATCCGTTCCAACCCAAGTCTCGAGAGCATCACAGAGTGTCAGAGTCAAGTATGGCCTCCCATCTCGGCGCAATGATTCATGCAGTCGCATTCTGCTTCCGCATTTGATCTCAATTTCGGTGCAAACCTTCAAAGTGATCCACTTCAAAAAAAAATAGAAGCTCTCGCATCGCGTAGAAAAAAACCACTGCAGCATCCACACTCCCCTCGCTGTGATTCGCTGCGCAGCTCAAAGTCGTCTGCGGTGGATCATCAATCCACATCCTACCAACCAATCAGAATCTCAAAATCCCTCAAAACCCTGAGGCTCAAAAAAAAAAAGATTCTGCCAGCAACTTTTAGGCGGTGAAGCCAGAGTGATCCCGCGCCCCACAGGCACTCTATAAAAGCGCGCCTTCCCTCCGACCTTTTAGACTTTTTTCTTCTTTTCTTCTTCATGTCGACAATACTTCAGAGAATCATTTCTATAGTATTCGACCTTCTCTTGGTTCCCTAAAAGAGCCACAGATCCCACCCTGGTTGATGAGTGCATATCCTCGACACCCTAGAGTGAATACCTTGGTCCTCTCGATCTGTCCGCAAGGATGGCGGTCTTGCCTGCTTCGTGTAGGTGGCTGTATAGAGATGGTTGTATTTGATGATCTCGACCCTGATTGCGGTCTTGCCTTCGGGCGCGCGGTCGGGGTGGGTGTTGATGGACGTCTGACAGGCGTGTTTTCTACTTCTCTTTTTCATTGCTTGCTGGGGCTTGCCCTGGGGGTGAGGAAGAAGCTGTGATGTTAATGTGTGTTGCTACGGTGATTGAAATAATTTGCGCGCCAGGAAAGAAATGCTGTCGAACGGAGTCACGTCGCGTTGATGCGTAGACGTCTTGCTCGAGTGTATGTCTATTGCCAAATATCCTACCGATTATATATTATCCCAACAGCCATGTCCAAAATACGCCTTTGATCGTCAAGATAAACAAGCCCACGCACTACGTCTTTCCCATGTGCCCACGATCCTCCAGCTCTATGTGCCCGCCCGACCGCCCGACCGCCCGACCGCCCAATATTCTCATAACTCGTCGCATTCGTTGATACCTCGCCGCCTCAAGGCTTCCGCGCGTAAACGTACCGTACCATCATGTATCCATGAACCTTGCGACTACTGATCGCTTTTCGCATCGCCGCGAGAAACTGCGGGTATTCCTCCCTCGGCCAGTTCAGCACGTTATGCCAAAGATACAGCGTATATCCTGCGACGAGCGAGTCAGCGAGCGCGAGACGACATGCGATGGCGGATACATACCCTCGAGATCGTTTTCCAAAGTCAACCTGACGTACTCGCCCAGCTCAAAAAGCTTCCGATTACTGGTCCATCCTCCCACGGGTAGCTGCAGCCCAAACATCGTTAGCAGGTATCACCTCAAACAAATCCGCCGTCGTACCTTGTAATCAAATATCCTGACATCCGTAAAGCCAGCCTCTGTGATACTCCTCTCCTGCAGCGCCTCCTGCTGAAGAAAAAACGTCCTCCCCGTTGCTGCGCCGCCCTTCTCGTACAGATCCGCCCACTTCTGGAGTGCAGGCTCGCTGTCTGTCGTTCCGTCATCGGAGTAGAAATGTATGTCAGCCTCGCATGATTGGACCCAGCCACCGGGTGCACAGCAGCGATATGCTTCTTGGAAGAGGGCAGGCCAGTCTTGGACTCCTCCAAAGAGGTAGCGGATATGGATGAAGTCAAAGTAGTTGTCTTTCCAGGGCCAGGTGAGAGTTGCATCTGCTATCTCAAAGTGCACGTTTGGAGGAACCCATTCAGGCTGGGTGGGTGAGAGGTCTGAGCCGATTACTTGAGCGCTTGGATATGCATCTGCAAAGTCTCTGAAGACAAGTCAGTCAATTGAAGTGAGAGGCGGAGAGGGAAACTTGCATTGCCCAAATTCCGGAACCGGTTCCGACATCGAGAACTCTCTGGACATGAGGCGATATGGGCGCCAAGAAGAGGTTGTTATCTAGCAGTATAGTGAGGTAGTGATGGGTGATGTCAACCGATTGAAGCTGCTGCTCGTCATTCGGCATGACATATTCATGAGCATAGCGATCGCTGTGATATGTTCTTCCTTGAATAGTTCTGTACTCGAGAATGCTCGCCGTCACCGAGTCCGGGTACATGAAACTGGCACTGAGCGGGATATGTGAGTTGAGCGGAACAGCAAGACATACGAGATGTGGAGCAAACTCACGCATCGGATCCAAGAGCTGAATCAATTTCATAACGATCAATATCGGAAGTTTCCTACAGACACGGCAAAAAAAAAAGACACAAGATGTTAATTCCCAGTGATTATTACTCTACAGGTTTTATGTAAGAGAGGAGGGAGGTTAGGTAGGGTACAACGCACCTCAGGGTCCTCTGCGGGGATGAGCTCGGCCTGAGGAGCGGGGGAGGATGGAGCAGCGGGGGCTGCAGCAGCAGCAGGAGGAGGACGAGGAGGAGGAGAGTCAGTGGCAGTAGCAGTGGGGGTGTCTCGAAGCTGTTGGTCTGTCATGATATATCGCGATCCATAGGATTACTTGATACAGTCAGTGCTCTTATGTGAGTGATATGGGGGGTGAGTGGGTGTGTTGTTGGTTGAAGGGATCCAACGTTTGTCAAGAGTGGAGATGTTTCTGGACAGGGTATATATCAGAGCCTGTGTATCAGAGTCAAATCAATACCGATAGATGATGAAAGAAAAAAGAGAAAAGAAGAAAGAAAAGGAGAGAGGGAAGATGAGTCTAGAGTCTAGAGCCTAGTGCTAAAAATCAAAAGGTCGGTATAGCAAAAAGCAACCTTGATTACCTACCCAGAGAACAAAAGGATCAGAGGCAAACAGAACCCAACCGACCCCTCCTTCGTCTGCCTTCGATGGAACCCAAGGTAATCAAGGGAGACTACCTAGAGTAGACTAGACTAACTAGAGCCTTGGGCTGTAAACGCAAAAGTTACTTGTACTTTTGGTTCTGTTTGCTAGACGGTGCTGTACAGTAGATCCCGTCGCTCCCGTAAGCGGTGTCTCAGTAGTAGGCAAGGCCATGGGATGGTTCAGTGGGGGGCTGCTTTGAGTCTAGTGCCCTCTCGTCTCAACCTTGATCGTTACATCACATCAACCTCTTAGCATCACCCGTGATAGCTTCAACGGAAACTTTTATATCCAATCAGTTCAAGAGCGTCCAGAGCTCGTTCAGTTCAGCAAAAACAATGGACTCTACTTATCCCCCAGTATCGCGAATGCTCAACCCCCGTACCCAGCTAGATCTAGTATTTCTTGCAGGAACAAACAAGCTTCCTTTCATTACGCTCTTGTGAACTGGCTCCACCATTCGAAGGGAATTGACTCTTCGTCAAGTTCCCCTTCCATGAACTCACACCAAGTCTGGAAATCATACTTCAAGTCATTAGGAACCCCGTCCTCAGTAAAAGTTCCCAGCATTTGCTGACACCACTCGACCACATCAACCTCGTACCAAGGCTGGACCTGATCACGGTCAAAGTACCCGAGTATATGCTCGATCTCGTACCCGTGATGCTTCTGCCAGAAATATCTTTTATTCTTATGGAATTCGGCCCTACCGATGTTCCATATTGTCAGGTCACGACGTCTGCATGCATCAGACCACATAAACCACATGTACCATGGGTTCCACTCGGTATCAATAACGAACTCATGGACGCGTCCAGGTCCATTGCGAACAATTGCGCGGTTTATATCGTACAGAAACTCATACCCGCCCGCGCAATAGGGTCGAACTGCCTCGCATAGCGTCACCCACGAACGCATGAACTGCGTAGGCACTACACGCCCTGCTGCAGTGATTTGCGCTGTAATTACATCCAGAGCTCCAAGAATACTCTTGAGCAGAAGCTCCTCAAGCACGTCAATCATCTCGTACTTGACCATGATGTCGAGCTTCTGCCGGAAAATGTCAGCGACTTCTCCAGCATACGATGCTCTCCAACGGGTCACCGACGTGCTGTGCAAATCAGCATGGAGCGTTCCGATAAGAGTGCCAACGGAACTTACACCCACCCAGTCATCATCTATACGAGGCCTCTTTCCCTTACAGGTCTTCTTGAGACCTTCTGGGCACTCTTTGTAAAATGTGAGCAGGCTGACGCCTCGACTGGCATATTCCTTCAGCATCAACTCCAGAAGACGAGGCGGAATATGCGACTTGAGCGCCAGGTCTAGTGGGGATTCCGTGAAATACGTGTCTGCTATCGCACCATTGACGAAAGGGTATGGCTGCGTGTCCGCCTAGTCACACGCCGGATGGTAGAAAGGTAACTTGTCAGTGGCCACCACGCCGTCGAGGGCGTTGGATCGAGTTGGGTTCGGAAAGTCATAACTGCTCAACAGCTCAATCATCTTGAGATACATTTCAACTCCAGGTCTACCAATGTCAAGTTGGAGTTGCTTCAGGAGTCGCGTGGGCATGTGTCCAAGACCCATATCCAGCCGTAGATATCGAAACCCGTTAAGGGATTCACCTACCAGATTTGCTTCTCCGCTAGCACCCTTCTCAAGGAGCCACTCAAGAGCTTCATAGACACTGATTCGACTTTTTTTCTGCAACTGTTCGCTTCGCGGACTATCATGCCGCTCGTCCAAGTGGAGGAGTAGAGCATCGATCGGTCGATACTCCCTCCAAGAAGGTCTTACAGGCCAGCTCATTTCGACTGGGGCTGCGCGGCATTCGCCACAGAGACGCATGTTCGGCAGATAGGCCGATTCGACAGCCCGCTGAAACGCCATATATTTTGTGGCGCGGAGGACATACGGGCGGGCAATCCGATGCATCTGCTCGCAGACCAGTGTCAGCTTACACAACGCGTCGACGCTCACGTCCCTGTCTTCGCTGATTGATCTAGCGATGAGATCTTGAAGCTCTTCGGGCAGACCGAGAAGAGTGTTGCGCGGGATGAGCTCAGAGCTGGAGCCCGAGGCGGGAGGAGGTGAGTTTTGTTGCGAGGACATGATTGTCCTGGCAACGAAATGCTACAGAGATAATGTTTCCGAGAAGGAAGATAGTATTTAAGAAAAGGAAGGTGTCGTTTGGGTTTCTCGAAGTGATGAGAAGAATGTGTGTGTGAGGTTTGATCTCTAGTTGATACTGCAGATGAGTGTCAGTTTATACTCGCAGAGACGAACAGTTCTTTTCGGGAACATAATGAGAAACTAGGACATCCAATGCTGCTGTTCGCTACATCAACTACACAGTAATATTGAATTGAGGCGGAAAGAATCTGATATCTTTTCAGTGAGTATGGTCAGTGACATTATGGAGGTTGGAGCTTTCGTCTTTTCATCCCTGAGTACTACGGGTTGTTCGTTCCTGCGCATGTCTGCTCGTCTGTTTATCTGTTTATTTCAATCATGACAGCGGTAATAATGTCAGGGCATAATGGGAGTCTTGGGTCTGACACTCAACGATCTTAACAGCCTCTGTAGATCGAAGACATATAGCGTAGCTCTTTTCATATTCTAGTGTTATCTGGAACAACCACATGTCCCTACCTCAACCAAATGCCCATCCTTTGTCAATAATTAAGTACCTCCTGTTCCAAAAACAATTGGTACACCCGGCTTCTAGCCATAGCTTGTTCCTCTGCTATGCTATGGATTTGCTGTAAATGTGAGGTTCTGGCCCGAACAGCAGCAATAGTTCATCATACGTCTCTATGGGTGTAGGTACAAATCAAAGAGTTTGTTTTATGCTTTTTTATGATCTAATCAGATTGACGCTCTAACTAGTCTACGAATCTAAATCTTAGCAGAGAGAAACAACTACCTAAAATAAGTAGCAAGATCCTCAACGATAGCTCTATCGTCTGCCTCGCTTCCAGTTACATCTTCATCGAGAAATCCGACCGGTGCTAAGAAAATGTCTACGGCCCCCTTTTGTCATAAAAGCAAGCCCCGGCTTTTTAACGCCTATAAAGTTCCAGGCGTCTAAGGGCATATTGACCCAATCTCTTTCGGTGTTATCCTCGAGCCAGGATGGGTCGAGCTTGTCGTGAACATGTTCAAAAATAGTCGACCTAGCATCGACCAGGATCTCAGGGGGATACCATAGCATACCAGGGATTGCGAACTCATGCACGCGTCTCTCGTTGATGGGGTTAATTGCTTGTGGATAGTCTTCTTGAGAATATCGATTGCCTACCCTCCGACCTAGGAAAGGGGTCTGATAGATGGAGAGGCAGATCTCGCGCCAGCACCATGTGCCGTCTCGTTCAAAGTTGAGACCGCCATTGTCTCTCTGCTTTGCTTCGATCCTACGCAGAGCTTCAAGGATATTTTCAAGTGCCGACTGTTCATTGTCCTCAATCCCGTCATATTTGATGAGCAACTTGATCTTAGCCTCAAAGGTATCGGAAAAGTAGCTCGGGCTGTCTCCTTTGTATATCCATGGAGCAAACAGGTCATCGAAAAGGATGTGGACTAGATCATGGAGTCCTGTCCATTCGTGCCAGTCAATGTCAACTCGATGGCCAGGGGCAAGGCGAGACCTGAGAGTCATTCCCCGATCGAAGAGCATCTTGTTAAGAAAAACCTCGAAGAGAGCGGGGGGGGAGGCCGACTGCAGCATTATCTGCATAATGCTGTCAAAGCCCTTAGCAAATTCCCGGTATCCTGGATGTCCGCCCTTCTTCGCGGGCAACACCCTGCGTAGCCTTTCAGACGGAAATCCCAAGCCCTTGTCTATAAGGAACTCGATTACCTGGCAGATGCCACGATGTTCATCTGCATCTGTTGCCGTTGGGATCGTGGTCAGCACAAGGGGAGGGAAAACAGAAGAAGTTATTAACTCTCCCTCGATCCTTTCGACCTGCCCGGTATGATATCCGTTAGCGAATAGCCACTCAGCTACTTTGATGAATGCATCAGCCGAGAAGTACCCATCCAGAAACCCCAATGAAAGGATATCAAGCGGTGTCCAGCAGATTTCGCGGCGCCCGGTCGTTTCCCAAAGTCGACTAGTGGGAACGTTTCTGTGCTTGAGACACTCAATTATGAGATCAAGATTGCCCATATAGCAGGCATGTTCGAAAATCTCTCGCTTCCCGTTGTAAACGTGCTTGAACGTCAATTGAAAGAGTCGAGATGACACGTGGTGAATGTTAAGATGATCTCTCCATTCCAAATCCTCAGCTTCAAAGATGCAGAGGAGGAGTTCATCGGGTAGATCAAATAGACCAAGCTTCTGGGACTTGGTCTTTCTTTCAGTAAGAGACATTTTGTCGTCGTTGTTATTGTGGTTGAATAGTGTTTGCTCAAGTGTACGGAATATTGTTACTCATGCCTCAGGGCCTTATTTTATACTGATGTCTTTCTACTGAACAGCCAGTCTCCGTAAATCTTTGACTTCTGAACATTACATTCGGTTGCTCAATGTCCAAAGGAATCAAAGACTACTGTGCATTGCCCTCTCACGGATTCATTGTGCCTTTTAGAGCTTGTTTCCAGGCAAAGGGGTAAGGATGATGATAAATGATCTATTACGGGGCCTGCTCCGACTACCAAGGACGCAATAACATTGGGCCTATCTTTGTTAACCGAGACCTAACGTAAGAAATACTGAAAAACAAAGCGATGTTAGTCTTGTTCTTGTCTTTCGGCAGTCTTATGTTCAGACTATGGAAGAGACAAAGAGAGCGGGTATCATGTACACTTCACTTGTGATATATTCAAGAACCTTACTTTAATAACAGATCTAAACGGCAAGAAATGCTTCTCTAGGTTAGCTGCATATGGAAAAAGGATACCTAGAGGGCAACAAACGACCGGGGCGCGTTCTAATGATGGAAGAGCGACGAGTTGTGTTACACAAAGACGATGGGTAAACACCAACTTTTCGGTAATTTTGAAGCATTTACCTGAATTTTAGTGATTATATTCTCGTGAGACGATCACTTGGTGCTATCCCTAAGATGCATTAAAATATAGCATTACTAGGAAAGGCAGTTTGCAACCCCTGAGGACATATCATCTGGCAACAATTTCCCCTTCTCCAACGGACACTGTCCATCAGTATAGCTTGGCCCTCCTAACTCCACTGGTTTTTCTTCCCGTATCGCCTTTCAAAGAGTTCCGCTCTCAGCAATAGAGGCTGTCCATCCATAGCTGAAGCCTGTTGGTATGCGGAGATTGACTCAATATTCTCATCTCTCACTGCTGTGGAGTATCTCCAGTCTGTCGATAGTGTATAACCCTCAGCGCTCGAACTGTATGACACCCATGACAGCTGAGATACATATTTTCCTCGTTCGCCAGGCTCACCCTCTGATCCTCAAGTTCCTTGTCCAGCTGCACACCAGTGATGGAAAACTCGGCCATGGCCATTAGAAGTGGCCTGTAGTGTTGGGGGACCTGGCTCCAGGCGCCTGTATCCAGGTCGATCTTCACAGTGATTTTGGGGACCGAGGTTGACTATGAATCACTGTCGCATTTACCTAATATGAATTTGACTGTGAATCATCTCCTTCATGTAGGCAATTGGCATAGAGTTACTTAAATAGAAGATATGCAGAAGACAAAGATATACGTTCAAGTGAGCAAGGCTAATGATTAGCATGACATTAACTATAATATAGGTATCATTTATCTGTTACAGATGTCAGCTACAAGCACTTATGGCCACCAGTAAGTATAAATACAATTTTTATAGACGCAATAACGCGAAGCATAATGTTGAATTATAAGTTCCTCAATCTCCTGATATACTCGTTTTCTCCGCATCCAGACTGCTAAAGCAAAAACAATATCATAAACTACTAGCCAATTTACTAGTCCTCATCAGCCCCTTAACGACAACACCTCATACAACACCCCTGAGTACCAACAATACCATTCACGGCCCGCCTATCAAGGTATGGGATCCGGCGCCTCATCCCTCATTCTCAACCAGACTTCTTCAGTTGCCCTGTGCTCACGATAACCCTTGCAGGAAAACTTGTGTGGTGGGACGAAAAAGTCCCAGTCGCAAAGGGGCATGGTCCACCAATCACCTATACTTCTGTCCTCGAATTTTGAAGCTTCAATTCTCCCTCTGCGTTCTGCAAGAAACATTTTCATCCAGCTTAGCTGTTCTGGGGGGTACCAACCTTGGTGATGGAGTTCAAATGCGTGAATAGGGCGGGGATCCTGACTGTGCAAAGGCCTTTGTGTCAGGACTGTCCGTTCGATAGCAAGATATGCAATTGACATGTTTAGCTCTCGCCAGTACCAGAGCCCGTCTTGGTCAAAATCGAGGAAGCCTTGTTCGATTCTTTTGCGCGCCATCTTCTGAAGACCTCCCCAAATACCTTTCAAGACCCGCGCTTCGCCATAATCAACAGAGTTGTATTCGATCAGCGCCTTGACCTTGTCCCCGAAATTGTCTGCTATTCCGTTGGGATCCTCAAGTCTGAGTAGCACCCTGGCCATATCCCCGTCATCCTCTTCTAACATAGGGGGGAGTGAATCGAAAATGTATCTAAACATTTCCCATAGGAACGCGGAGGTCTCCGTGGTTTCGCCTTTATAAACCTGATTGTTGGTGAGACTCTTCAGGGTCAAGCCTTGGTCATGGAGCTGCTTCAAGAACAGCTTCAGGATGGAAGCCGGGCAGTGAATAGCCATTATAAATCCTATCAAAGTTCTACACATTGGCTCCCGCTCTGCCTCGAACGAGTATCCGAGAAAGCTTGGAAACATCATACCCTTATCGACAACGAAGTGGATGACATCGCAAATTGCTTGAAGACGTCCAGCATCATTGGCGTCCCATACCATGAACAGAAGGTCCGCAGAGAAAGGACGATAATGTCCGGGAGCATCACCAGTATTTTTAACCGAGTAACTAAGCTCGTATCCATGGTCTGACAATCACTGTCAGGTTTGCTTGAATCTTTCAACAGAGAAGTTACCCGCTCGGAATCCATCGACTACGTAATCCCCTGCTGAACGATGAGGACTTTCCCAAACGGTACCAGTTGGGATCGCATCTTTATTCAGACACTCGATCAATATATCCACGTCAGCGTGCAAGCATGCGTTGCGAAAGAAGAAAAGGTCTCTGGCCCTGAGCACTCGCTTACCCAGACTGTGGAAGAAGAAACAGCATACATGGCGAAGTCTGCAAAGATCTTCCCATTCAAGAAAATCATCTTCCGTCATGAGGAGAAGGACTTCAGGAGGTAGTCGAAGTAGGCGGCTTTGGGTCATGTTGCGTGTCGCCGACATGTTGCTGCTTGAAGGTTGATGTGTGCAAAGTTAACGACAATTTCTCAAAGATTCTGCGCTGCGTAGAATTTCCTCAAGTCACTGTTGCTTGAAAGGTACAAGTGTTTGGGGCAGCAGTCCACAACTCTCAATATATGCTCATGTCTCACAGTCCGTCACAGAGCAGTCCACTGGCAGTGAGAAGCAGACTTAGGCAGAAGCGTCAGTACGCTGTTTAACTTGCGTATGAACAGTGCCACTGGCCTCACAATGTTATGTCTGTTCTTCTGGTATTCATAGAATAAATACCATAGATTACTAAGAACTTAGCATACCAAACAGTCACTCACCAGCGCAACTCAAGGGTTTCCGAAATAAGCATTTTCTTTTGAACTTCTACCGATGCCGTTCAATTGGAACTTTGAACTGATCATTGCTAGTTACTAGTTCCAACTGCTTTTGGTAGAAGATTCCGGGCAGGGGCTGCATTTCTCTACTCTAGGTGACCAGCTCCAAGCTTGTGGGTGCTTTTCAGGCCACCTCGATAGGCTCATATCAGCTGCCCTTCATCCCGAATTCTACCATAATTCTCGAAATCTAACCTCAGTACTTCAATCGGCCTTGAGTGGGTATGAGTAAGGAGGAGAAACGAACAAAGGAAAGCTGTGGTCACCACAATCATTGCTCTATCGTCTCTTACAAAGCCATTGTACAACAAAGCAAAACTCGAATCATACAAGGCACAGCTTAGAGGTAGCAGAGGTGTAAAAGAGGACTCGGCCAAATCTCATTAGACACTTGCCCGTAACCCAAGTATTTTAGGCTATTGTTCTATATTAGGGGGGGAACGTCTTACAAAAGTTGGGTTCAAGATAGAGTTCGCAAGACCTTGGGGAGCAAGAAGACTTCTGTTATTGAATCAAGGTGTCGATAATCTGGTCTGAAGTCCTACTAAGCTTATCCTAAATTTACCTAAACTTACCCAAGTCCTTTCATATCTTAGACCAGGGACCATCTTGACATAAGCTTCACGGACTCTTGAACAATCCTTGTAGGGAACTTCGGGATACTTTACACAACCGTTTTTCTATTTTCAATCTATACTACTACAGAATCTTACATCTAGGACTGCTGGCTACTGCTTCCAGGGGAGAATACTCCAGCCGGTTTACTCTACGATCTGCCACTTTTCAATTTATCATTCTAGAGTGGCTGGGGATGTAATCCCAAGCATCCAGGGGCATTTGAGCCCACTTACGTCCGGCTGGCTCCTCTCCTTGTGACTCAACGTCCTTGGGATCTTGCCCAGACTCACGAGCTCGCTTCTCGAGAATCTTCCTCCTCGCATACGCCAGTTCTTTGTGGGGGAGCCACCCTCTACTGAAGTATGGGTTAATCATCTCCCAGTCTCCTGGGTCGGTGAAATGAAGATCCACGGTTTGCTTTTGAACGTCCTCATCAGAGATATAAGCAAGTGCTGTGCATAGCTCATACCAGCACCATAAGCCATCACGCTCAAAGTCAAGATTACCCTGGCTTACCTTTCTGGCATCAATCTTTCGCAATGCAGTAACAATGTCCCGAAGCACGTATAGCTCAAAAGCATTGGCTCCCTGATGTTGAGTTAGTAAGCAGATCTTTGCTTGGAGATCATCGCTCATACTACGGGTGCTGTCACCCTTGTAGATCCAGGGAGCGAGCATGTCATCGAACAAGATAGAGAGAAATTGCGAGACGCTTCCCAGTCCGTCGAAGGATGAATGCCATGTGCTAGTATAATCGAAAACGAGGCCCTCGTCGTTGACCTGTCTCAAGTAGAGCTCAAGAATGGACGGTGGGCAATTGGTCTGCAGCATAGCCTGCAGCATGGTTGGGCGATTTTCCCTGGCTAAAGGGTAGTAAGCTGGCCACATTCCTCTCCTCCAAAGTCTCCTGTCCGGATGCGGGATTCTCAAGCCCTCTCTGTAAAGGAATTGGATGACATTGCAGATCCCTTGGTGATGTACTTTGTCGGTAGCCGTTGGAAGCATGGATAGGAGAGCATGCGAGAAGCAAGGGAAGGGGATGCGGACCAGAGAGCGTAGTTTCATAAAAGTGAAGAGCTCACACCCCCGGTCCGACAGCCATTGCCAAACTTTTATGAATCTCTCTGCAGAAAAGTTGCCTTCGTAGAATCCTAGAATAACAATGTCACCGGGCCCGTGAGATCCGTCGCCCCAGACATTCCAATGCCAACACTCCTGGTAGTTGTCTTCCACATCTCTACGGTACACGCCATTTCCCGGCTCAATAAGACCCAAAGGACCATCGGACAGGGCCTTCTGGCTGCACTGGGTCGGCACGGCGCCATACTGAGCACAAATAGCTAGCGTATCGAGATCACCACGAAAGCAAGCCATTCGAAAGACGCAATAGTCTCCTCCCTGGTACATGGGCTTGTGAGCAACCCGGGATAGCCGAGATGATGTACGGCAGAGGTTGTAGTAGTCCTCCCATTCCAAATTATCCTTGTGGAGAATCTCAAGTAGAAGCTCAGTTGGAAGATCGGTCAGAGCACCCTGCAGTTCGCTATTCGTATTGTTAGATGAGGATGACATGCTGATAGAGTTGAATGTCGAAGAACACAGGATGTACGGAGTGTAGTGCTTGCTACTGTGGTGATGTGTAAATAAATACCATCGCTTCAGGTTCAGAGAGATGCAATATATACCTATATCTTGGACTACATACTTGTGAGACTCATGTTCGAGATAACTTACAGAGGCTTTCATCTACCATGGCAAAAAGCCTGTTCTATTATTTAAGCAAAATCTACCCGAGAGTCGATGAACACCTCTCTGGCTCTCAGTCCATTCTACGGTGAGGCTGTTCACAGAGTATACACCAGACATTTACATACCAAAAGGGTACTCAAACAGGGCAATTTAGCCAAAGACAAGTTTATGTTCAGTCAAATGGCTAAAACACCAAAGCTTAGATAAAGAAAAATCATCAACATGAAACACACTCGCGAGTCAAGGAACCAACAGAGCTAAGAACGAAGCTACAAACCACGCTTGAACAGCCCCATCACCACATGGGCCTAGTGCCGCCCCCTCAAGGAGCAAGAAAACACTGGACCTTAACGTAAGGTGTCAAAATAAACTTAGCAAAAGGGATCCTAAGTTTAGGCTCAATTTATGCTAACATACCTAAGTCTTTTTGTCACTTAGGGTCAAGGTCCTGAGTTTTCTTTCCTCCCCTAGCGCCCCTCCCTCTATCACCTGATTGTCAAACAAAACCTCGCCAGAAGAAGCCCGAGCTGAAAACACAGGACTTTACTTGTTTTTGTTTATCAGCAGCTAGTGAATCGGAGGCCTGAAGAAAGGGGAATGGTTAAACACCTAAAATCAAGCTATCGACAGATTAGCAGCGTAACACTAGACTATTTGTTTAGAGTGCCTGTCACAAAGAGGCTAAATCTAAGGTTCTAGAATACTTCCGGATAGTGACCTTACGGATATGCATGGAGTTAACGTTGCAGCTACTACCTAATCAATCCATCATATTAGAACCCTTGGCAAAAGTGATAAATGAAGGACCTTCCATCTTGGGCTCTCCTTTAGCCGTCCGAACCACGGCGTCGGATCCGGAGCTCGCTCATCTACCGAAGCGCTCCACTCGAATACGCGGGATCAGAACCATCCCATCTTTGCTTATATCCATGATCCATTTATCTTTAAGGATTAAAATATACAATCTAAATAAAAGGTCCTGACACTGGAAGGAGATATTAACATTGGATAGGGGGGCGTGTGGGCTCTACAGATAACCCACCGCGCCGAAACATCAACGGAATTCCCACGAATCACATCCCGGACCGCTTCCGAATAGGGCAACATGGGCCGGGAGGGTCCGTGGCTCGATGAAGCATTACACCCCGAAATAAGGCTGTAATCAATCGTCAACTTCGCCGAATTCCCGTCTGCCAAGGGGGCTTTTCCGATGCTAGCATGATGCTCACTCCATAGGGTGGAGGAGCAGCCTAGCTTGGCTTACACGATGGCCTGAGATAGTTAGTATATGAACTTCACGATATCTCACTCTCTCTCTCTGACTTGCTTCTCGGCATTCTCTCCTTCATTCTTTCTCATCCAACCAGTAGCTGGGTCTCTGGTTTCTTCACTTACACACATACATACTGCCACTGTCACTCCCTGTATCAACCATCATGCCTTCTCTCTTCAAGACCCTCTTCGCGGTCGCCGCCGTTATCCCCTCCGTCCTCGGCGCTCTTCCCACCCGCGCCGAGGGCTTCGCTTCCTCCACCACAGGAGGAGGCAGCGCTGGAGCCGTCTACCCCAAGACCGCCGCTGAGCTCGTCTCGTACCTCGGTGACTCCTCCGCCCGAGTCATCTACCTCGACCGCACCATCAACTTCATTGGCACTGAGGGTACCGCCAGCGAGACTGGTTGTGCCCCCTGGGGAACTGGATCCAAGTGCCAGACTGCCATCAACCAGAACAACTGGTGCGGCAACTACCAGCCCAACGCCCCCAAGGTCAACGTCAAGTATGACAAGGCCGGTATTCTGGGTATCAAGGTTGGCTCCAACAAGTCCCTGATCGGCGTTGGCTCCAAGGGTGTCATCCGTGGCAAGGGTCTCCGAATCGTTGGTTCCAAGAACGTCATCATCCAGAACGTTCACATCACTGAGCTCAACCCTCAATACGTCTGGGGTGGTGATGCCATTACCCTCGACAACACTGACAACGTCTGGATTGACCATGTTACCACTTCTCTCATCGGTCGTCAGCACATTGTCCTCGGAAACAACGCCTGCAACCGTGTCACCATCTCCAACAGCAAGATCGACGGTACCACCAGCTGGTCTGCTAGCTGCAACAACTACCACTACTGGGGTCTCTACTTTGCTGGCTCCAACGATCTCGTCACCTTCAAGAACAACTACGTCTACCGCATTTCCGGCCGTGGCCCCAAGGTCGCCGGCAACACTCTCCTCCACGCCGTCAACAACTTCTTCCACGATGTCCCTGACCACGCTTTCGAGATTGACTCTGGCTCTGTCCTCGCTGAGGGTAACATCTTCCAGAACGTCAAGTACCCCGTCGACTCCAAGGGTTACCAGGGCCAGCTCTTCGGTGTTCCCACCTCTGGCTCTCCTTGTGCTGCTTCTCTTGGCCGCAACTGTCAGCTCAACGGCTTCGGCAGCTCTGGTACTCTCGGTGGCACCAACACTGGCTTCCTCAGCAACTTCAAGGGCAAGACCATTGCTAGTGCTTCTGACTACAACAGCGCCAAGAGCGTCATGACCTCCGCTGGCTTCGGCATGGCCTAAACTAAGCACCTTGTTTGAGATGAGGCGTTGATATAATATCACATCTGGCAGCATGTCACTTCTTTGTACATAGTATCTTTGCATATATTATCTGGCCATACATACCAGGCCTTTGTCAATACCAGTAACATATCTTGACTTAATCACTTTGTCACCAGAGTTGGAAGCTACCGTGATAGAATGACAATGGTGAGGAAAGACTAAATCCAGACGTTAACACCTCACAATGACCAGTCCATAATGAAATCCATCGCATTCCCAATGCTCATAACTCAATGGCCCCCCAAAAACAAACAACCTTCTTAAAAGTTTAAACACCAAACAATGCAGACCCCCGAATCAAGGGCTCATCGAATGCACTATGTATGATGTAGTTTATGTTCGTCCAGTATTAACAGTCCATGTAAATGCACATTCTCCCAATCAACTACTCAACCCCTTTCTCACCAACCAGCAACTCATGCTGGGAATGCCATGCCCCTCGTCGATCTACCAATTGTCTTGTAGCTCTGGTATTTACCATCAGCTCCCATGACGTCGAATCGTTCCATGCCCATAGCATCATCCGTATATCCACTGAAGTAATAGCCAATGACGACGACCAAGTAGGTCAGCATAAGAATGCTGCCCTTGAAGTAGTTACTCTTTCCTTCACCGTACATGTAGCTCAGCAAGAACACGCACAGAATGACAGTGACAAGATCCCACTGGGGAAACAGAAGCGAGAAAGTATACAGCGCCGGGTCACCACCCTCGGGGACACCTGGCCAGAAGGCCGAGTAGAAGACGAGCGCAGGGATCTGAAGCAGACACACTTGCAGGGCGTAAGCCGAACCAATCTCCATGGAAAGGGCGATGTTTCCGTTCATAGCAAAAGAGATGGCGTTCTGGGGTTGGTCAGCAATTATCAGTCAAATACGGAACAAAACCACTTACCAAAAACTCGGTAGTGTTGGGAACAAGGGCGAACAAGGTGATACCGAGGAACTTTTGATCAATCGAGAAGCTTTCCAAAACAACATCCACAGTATCAACCAGAATTTCAGCGATAATTGCATACAGAACAGTAGCTCCGAGAAGGATTATGGAACTCTTGGCACGACTCCAGTTGGGCGCGTCATGACCGCCATGTGCTTGGTGAGCTTCGGTAGCAGGTCCCTCAGTCTCGGCATGCGTGTGGGTGTGTTGACGGCTCGCTGAAGGACGAGCGCCGGGAGCATGAGTAGGGGGTACAGTTGATGGCTTTCGCGACATGCGTTCGCGGGATGCAATAGTCGCGGCCGCGGCAGCAATCTCAGTGACCTCACGCTGGAGGATCTTGTTGTCGGCATCACTTAGACCGGGAACATGAAGAGCAGAGCGAGACTGCTCACCGCCGCTGGATTTGGGAGGCACAACATGGGGGGTCGAAGCTGAGCCATTGGTAGGGGCGGTCTGTCCGGTTGTAGAGCTCTGACGAGAAAGGTCTTCTGTGTAACCAGACTGCTTAAGAGACTGGCCCAGAATACGCTTGTAGAGTTGAGTATCGCGAACATCAGCACTACTGGTTTCAGCGGTGTTTTGAGAGTGAGTATGAGGATGGCTGTGGACTTGAGAAGTGCGAAGACTGGATGAATGCATATGGTCTTCGTGTCGCTTCTCCTCAACCTCGGCGTTCCAGATGACAGCAGCGTGAGTTCGGAGAGTGAACCATAGACCAATCAGGTATGAGAAGAACAACATGGCTGCTGCCATGTAACAGTAAGGACGAACAGCCTCCAAGTAGAACCTGTCACTGAGTGAAGGAGCTTGGCTGAAATAGCAGCGACGACAGTCTCTATTTTCGCCGGTGTTGTAGTCCTCGCATTCCATACAGTTGAGCTCATGGGTGCCATAAATCTGATAAAACAGAGTAGGGCCAAAGGCGCCAACAATGGCAAACAGCAACATGGTTGATGTTACACCGGCAGACCTGGCGTTGAAGCGCTGCGTCTTTCGCTTAATAGCACCGAAGCACATGGAAATACCAGGCAAGAATAGGATACCTGCGAAAATACTTCCTACGATACTTCCCTCAACGAGCTGTCCCTTGCCCTGAGTTAGAGCAACACAGTAGAGGAACACTTCGACAACAGTGGCGAAGAAAGCGTTGATGGCGGCACCCACACCCATCGAAGACTGGGCCGAGATAGATGCAACAGCTTGTCCGATAAAATAAGCCAGAGGGATGATAGACAGGAGTCCAGCACAGAAGAGGAAGGCTGGAGATGTAATGAATCCTTCAACATGGAAGATACCCTCAAGGACAATCCAATCGGCGATAACAAAGACGACGACAACCATGAGGTTGATAAGGAAGATGTTGGTACCATCAACAGTATACTTCCAGTATCGAGTTCCTACAGCACGGTATGTGCAGAGGAGGACTGAAGAGCTCGGACCATCGTCTTCACGGATATATCTAATATCGGTCTCAAAAGACAAAGCCAGGGGATGTCGTCGAAGGTGGTCAAACAGCAAGAATGTAGCCTTGCCCATGGGGATCCAGAAAACTAAGAACCAACAAATACCAGATACAAGGAGGAGCAAAGGCGAAATGAGACAGTAGAAGAAGATGAAAAAGATGACACGGCCAATATTCCACTGGCCACGTCCAAAAAGTCGTCTCTTGATTCGTGGAGGGAGCTCTGAGGGCTCACCACGTCGGCCACGCCCAAGCAAGCTCTCTGTCTCGCTGGGCTCAGAATCGATACTTCTTCTCGAACGTCCGACAATTGAGCGATTGCGATCAGGTCCAAAGAACAGTCGGCCATACTCGAGGTCTCCGCTTTGCCATTGCTCATATTCAGAAATGCTGCGTCCTTCATCTTGGTCCTCGTCCATGTAAGTCTCGTCCTTTTCCAGGCGGACAAACTTGCCAAATGGGTAAAACAGATATCCTGCGAGACCCCATAGAACTCTTCCATACTCTCTCCCACTAGGAGCAGCAGAAAAGAGCAGGCATACGATGGCGCCAAGAGCTGCAAACGAAGCTAACCACCAACCAAACAGAAGGGTCCAGAGCAGATTGAACGCGAGAAGCCAGCTGCTCACTCTTCCGCCAGGCGCTGAATGAATGTCTGCTTGTGCAAACTTCTGAATTGAACGATCCTTCTTGTACAATGCTGGCTTCCATACACGGATACCGAAAGGGTGGGTCTGGTTGATGGCCTGCTGTCTGTCCTTGAGGGTGAAGCTCTCGGCTTCACTGACGTCGCTATCTGAGTCGTCCTGGCCCTCGACTGGAGTAGTCTCCTCTTCGTCCCCTTGTGCTTCAGCAGGGCTCTCGGTCGATTCGCCATTATCGTCGTTGGTATCGTCATTTTCATCGTCTTCATTCGTGTGAGATTGAACTCGAGAGAGTTGGGTCGAGAGCTGAGGTCGTCGACGATATGATTGTTGACGTTCGGCGGCATCGGCCTCTACCTCGTGTACATCGTCATCGGCTGAGAAAACACCGCCGCGATAAGGCGTGTTCGAGGATGGGCGTCGAGGCATTGGTGGCTTTCGTAGTCGAGTGGCAGATCGCATTCTCTCGGGGCCTCTCGCAGGACGTGAAGATTGGGTGGCGCGAGCCGAGCTGCGCTCTTGAGATGTCTCTTTTGATTGTTGAGCTGAACCTGAAGCAGTTGGACCGCTTATCGAGCCTAGGAATATTTGAAATTAACCCCGGTCTCTCGCCAAGAAAAGGCATAGAGCATGGAACCTACCATAACCCTCTGGTCTCCGCCGCACAGTGTCAGTGGACTGGAAGCTTTCTGACAAGGTCTCTGCCTCGCGAAGAACGGCAGACTCGGCCTGGGCAAGCGGATGACGCGTATCCGATGGAGATGCATTGCCAGACGAGTCGCCAAGTTGATGCCCAGTCGACGAGCTCTCCCGTCTCGAGGGATCCATAGTGGAACAGTGGTACTGCAATCAACAGTCGAGTAATAGGCGACTTTTATCACAAAAAACTTTTGTTTGATGCAAAAAGGTGAACAAATAAGAGAAGGCAATAAATAAGACACAAGCTCACAAATGCGACCAGAGGTAAGCTGCACCTATCTCTATACTTGAGGGAAAAGAGGGAATGCCGAGCATGCCAATGTCACGATGCAGCGCCGAGAAAGTCGTACAGACGATGCGACGCGATGATCAAAACGGCCCAAGCAACCAAGAATCGCGATGCGACGAAGGATTGGGCAGCGGGACTGGACTGTGCTCAGTTGGGATTGAAAATTGAGATGAGCACAACTGAGATGAGCTGGAATTTGCTTCTTTTCTGGATAAGGTTAAGAGAGAGGAAGAGAGGAAGTTGATGAGGGAAAAGAGATGGACGGAGTCTCTGAGCAAGCAAGTAAATATATATGTTACTCGAGCTGCAGTGAGCTTTCCAAGAAAGCGCAACAGAAAGCGCAAAGAAGGAGTCAAGGCAGAGAGTGCCAAATAAATCGTGAAGGCTCACAATTGACTCTTGTTATTTTACGGGGGAAGAAGGAATGAGTTTTCAGGTCCCGTAGCTGAACACAAAGAAAGTTTACTGTGGTCTACGGATACAAACTTTACAGTACTGTAGCCGTATCCAACTCAAAGTCGATGGAGCACTGCACTCTCACAAATCGACTCTGGATATGTACATAATAAGACGATAAACAAGCTAGGCCATCGACATCGACAGAATCCAGCCCCTAGTCTAGCTCCTTTGCCTGGTCCACCTTAGCCAAGCTCGCAGCTCGTGATCAACCAACCTTCCCCATGACAGCTTAGTGTGTCTTATCGCACCTTGCGCGTGTTCAACCTCGTCCAATGATTCGACGTCATTATGCATCCCCAGGGTCTTGGTTGGTAGCAGACAGGCGGCTCTTTGCACAACAGTTGACCTTGATCAACAGAGGGATACCCAAGGTAATCGATGAGATGTCCGAATTTCTAAGAATTCCGAAGATGGTCATGGGCCAAGATAAGATATTCATCCGCTTTAGCCGGGTGCTGATCCATCTTCTTCCCTAAACCATATCTTGATACCTTAACGGCCGATGTCATGTCAGCTTCGATGAGCCTTGCATCAACTCCTAAGCGGTCTAGTGTGTCTCAGTGGGGGTAACGCGGCAGAAAGCGTTGTGGGTGGTGGAGTTCCACTGTCATGGCAGCCATGAGTCTGTACACTTGAACGTCGTGAACCAGATGAGTACTTGACACAATGAAACGGCTCTCGAGAGACTCGACATTTCACACAGAGACTCGGTATGCAAAAGTAACCACGCTCGGCTACCACAGACCATAATATTGATCCCGCACTAGACCGTTAAAGAACCCTCAATCTGTAATTCTCGGCTGGTTCCATCAAAATAGTTCCAACTCAACCTTCCGTAAAGCCTACCCTACACCTGAGATCGCCCGGACGACGGCACAACATAACGCCGACCCTCGAGGGCAGCAGCTCCCACCTGCTTGGCCCGTGCGCTCATTCGCTTTGGAGGATTACGAGACAAGCTGTAGCCTTGTCATCGAGCTTCAACCTCATCGCAAACCATCGCCAACACACCCAATCTCCGACACGCATCACTATCTCCGCCTCCACCCCGAATCCGTGAATCTGGCAATTCGTGCCAAAATCTACATATCTACACCCCGAACAGTTTTTATCCGCTCGTTTCCCTGACGTCAAGGGAGCTTCGCCAAACATGGCGCTCGACGAGTACTACCACAACAAGATCGAGGCTATGAAGCTTGAGATTCTCAAGGGACAAGCCGCGCTTCGTCGTCTTGAAGCTCAGAGAAATGACTACAACTCCCGCGTGCGATTGTTGAGGGAAGAGCTGGGTCTGTTGCAACAGCCTGGTTCCTATGTCGGAGAAGTCGTCAAGGTCATGAGCACCAAGAAGATTTTGGTCAAAGTCCACCCGGAGGGCAAATATGGTATGCTCACCTAGGTCATCTACCTTTGAATGCTCAATGCTGACGCTTTCTAGTGGTCGACGTTTCGGATAGTGTTGATATTGGCAAGCTCACACCAGGAAAGCGAGTCACACTCCTGTCCGACAGCTACAAACTCGAGAAGATGCTCCCCTCCTCCGTCGATCCTCTCGTGTCTCTCATGATGGTAGAGAAGGTTCCCGACAGCACATACGACATGATTGGTGGTTTGGACCAGCAGATCAAGGAGATCAAGGAGGTTATCGAACTTGGTCTCAAGCACCCCGAGCTTTTTGAGTCTCTTGGAATTGCACAACCCAAGGGTGTCCTGCTATACGGCCCTCCCGGTACTGGAAAGACACTACTGGCACGAGCTGTTGCTCACCACACTGCCTGTAAATTCATCCGAGTGTCAGGTTCCGAACTGGTCCAGAAGTACATTGGTGAGGGTAGCCGAATGGTGCGAGAACTTTTCGTCATGGCTCGAGAGCACGCCCCATCCATTATCTTTATGGACGAAATCGACAGTATTGGTTCCTCACGAGTGGAGGGTTCTTCAGGAGGAGATTCCGAAGTCCAGCGAACTATGCTTGAGTTGCTTAACCAGCTCGATGGTTTCGAACCCACTAAGAACATCAAGGTCATCATGGCCACCAATCGTCTCGACATTCTCGACCCTGCCCTCCTGCGCCCAGGACGTATCGACCGAAAGATCGAGTTCCCCCCGCCCAGCGTCGAGGCCCGAGCAGATATTCTCCGCATTCACAGTCGCAAGATGAACCTCACCCGTGGTATCAACCTCACCAAGATCGCGGAAAAGATGAACGGGTGCTCTGGTGCTGAGCTGAAGGGTGTGTGTACGGAAGCAGGCATGTACGCTCTCCGAGAGCGAAGAGTGCACGTCACACAAGAAGATTTCGAGCTTGCCACGGCAAAGATTCTCAACAAGCACGACGACAAGGAGGTGTCTCTTGGTAAGCTTTGGAAGTGAGAAAACTGCGACAAGGGGCGTTCTTTTATTTATCCATATTATTGTCGTCTCTGCTGCTGGTTAACCTGCTGGGTTCGCAACAGAGCCTGGTCGTTCATAGATGGGTTGGGTCATGACAGCGGGAGCGGAGTTGTAAGGATAGAAGATTGTACCATAATGGAAACAACGATCTCAAGCGACAGAAGCATGATCTTTGTAATTTGTGAAGTTGTTTGTATAAGCTCAAATGTTTGTATCAGGGTAGTCGAATATGAATACGGCTAGATTAAGGGTGCTATCACCAAACTACATATATGGTAGGAGTTGTTTATAACTATCAAGAGGGTAGTCGAATATGAAAATGGCCAGATTAATTAGCTATCACCTTACTTATCTATATAAACGCTAAGAGTTATTTGTAAATACCGGGAAGATAGCCGAACATGAATCCGGCCACTACCATCTACCCACACGTCTAACTGTATTTATCTGTGACGATTGAAACTGGCACTTGGGAACGTAACAAAGCTTTATGGCGTCAATCTGATCTCGCTAACCATATACTGGAACTCGACTACTCTGTACTGTGCTTCGAAATCCGTGAGTGAGTCGGCTTCTCTTATTTAGCTTCAAAACAAAAAGCTTGATGCAATGGATCTGATAGTGTGCTACCCTGAGATCTAATAGTCTGACCTTGGTGCGTCCAAATAAGATCGAAACCTTAGCAGCAATATCTGCGTCGCTCTCGTAGTATATGTAAACGATCTTTTGACGGCGCCTGATGTCAGTGGGTGATGTCACTAACTGAGTGAAGGCATGCTGCCATGGCCTGCCAGATAAGCGCGGTTGAAGATGGATGAGAAGTGATAGGAAGACGAACGGAGAAGTTGAAGATGCAAAAGAAGAGGGAAATGTGAAGAGAAATGGAGACAATGATTGAGCAACGACGCTTGAAAACAATAGCTACAGAACAAGATCCAGGGAGAACGCCGATGGAGAAAGCTTCTTGGCTACATTACCTATTTACGCATGGCTATGATTCATTGTGCAATCTCACTGCACACCAGTGTTGACATGTTTATCGGCCATTGTACTCACTGAATCACTCACTGGACTCTCTCCATCTCTCTCCCGCGCGAGTAATAAATCTAACGACAGATTGAAAGTATTATTCATCCTCCATCACCACTCCGCCATCCCTCGATCTACACCCGAATGTCCCATTTGACACAACATTATCCGTGACGCTTTGGTGATGTCCAGCCCACCCAAAGCAGAGGCCGGACTGAACACGCCTCCCAAGAACAACAGCCTCGAGAACATTTCACCTACCATTGTATCAATCTTGAAGAAACCGATCAGAATGTAGAAGCCCCAAAGCTACTGAAGCAAGAGCAGAAAGTTCCCAACCGAGTGACACCTCCAAACCAAGGACGACTGAAGCGTCACAGAAGCACGCAGGCCTCGGAGGCATCTCCACAGTCCAAGCGGGCAAAAAGACTTGGAATACCCTTGACTAATGCTGCTCTCCAAGATCCCGACAAAGAGCTGGAATTATCCATCGAAGAGGAATCCCGTATTGTTAAGGCACTCCGGGTCGAGGCTGAACGAGAACATCTTGTCAAGCTTGCCAAGGCTCAAGCCTTGCGCGAATCAAAACAAGAAGATATGAAAAGCACACGGAACATCCCCAGGAAACAAAGATGCAGGAGCCGACTGTGGAATAGCAGGAAGACATCACAGAGGAGAACCGGATAGATGATGCGGCCCCCCTCCGAAACAGACGATATCCTCGATCTCACATCTGCACTCGCCAAGAGTCGAAGTGTTCAGTAAGAATCTGAAGATGCCGATAAAAAGATTGGAAAGAAGTACTGACTACTCCTTAGGTAGCTCCGATCTCGCGGACAGAAACATCTTGGGAAAGCTGATGCATAGAGATGAACGCCAACGACCTCATCGCTTCATTTGACTGTGAAGAAAAGGACGATTACAACGGCGGGATGGATGACAGATATGACACGTCTTTGGACACTACGAGATGTACAGTGAATGTTTCCTGAATAGCATGTGAACAAGTCGACACCACTATTCGGTCACTCAAAGGTTGAACCTGGCATGTAAATAGAGCTTATATTCAGTACGAATACACACCTTGGGTGAGTGATTCTTAGTTGAGAAGGTGGTGAAGCTTTGAAGACACCAGCCTTGGAAGAAGTGTTAGATGTACCTTACAATGACTTCGAAGCGTTTGATAGAAGCCTGGTAGGTAACCCCACTGGTCTAAAATAACATCGTAACAAGGCCGAGCAACGGCAGGCATCGTCTGGAGAGGAGAAGTTCAGCTGCCTGGAGGCTGACACCAATCTCTCCAAGTTGTTAACCACCAATTAACCTGGGTGCAAGAAATGTGCACATAGACTCTTATGATGAGTTTATGCAACCCAAGTCTTAAGCTTAGGGTTATGAAGAGCTAGATGATGATCAATTTAGTAGACTTACATGATGACTGGTCTAAGACGCCATGTTGCCCTAGTTGGTGGATGAGAGTCAACCCTTCCTCGCCCTTGCATCAGCAAAACGGTGGTTTCTGAAACCGCATACGGGGAATACGGTAAACAACACACAAAATCATGCGAATTGTCTCGAATAGCATCAGCTGTTCGATTGACTTTTCTTCTTAGCAGTCGCATGCCCTTGCGTCGGAGTGATAGCTCCGCTGACATCAGAGACGTGGATCGCGTGTAAGTCCTAGTTTAGCTAAGACACCATTTTCAGGGAAAAGCGAGCTTGGAAGTCAGCAGGTGATGAGACCTGGTTGAAAGAGTCATGCTGGAGGAAGGTAGTTGACATGGTGCGAGGGGCAGCTTTAGAGATATGTTTCAGTTTTGCACTTTGGAGTTGTTGGTGGAAGTGTTCGAGTTTGTGGCTTGAGCTTATTACTCTGTGGTTAGTTTGACGACTCATGAGGGAAGCAGTTCTTGTCAACAAGCTTTCAGCTCGTCTCGGTATCGGATGTGACCTGTCGAACACGAGGGTATGAAGTACAGTATGCGTGAACCATGGTTCAGGAACTGGGGCTTACAATGCCAAGAACAAGAACATGAGCCTTCAGCTTTTAGCAGGGACTGATGGGATCATTCAGATGTCAGAACCTGTAGAAACAAAACACTACATGATATTCAGTTGAGGCGTTTTACAGCCGATTTATGGACCCAAAAGTTCAAGCTTTAAGTCTCTGATCTTCATCCTCATTGAAGTCATGTAAAATGTACTTACAGTTAGCCCGCATGTAATAGCATGATTTCAGGGAGACTAACCACTATTTTCTCTTTTTGCTGTACTACTAATTCCCCCTACATATCAGCGGCCAGCCATAGCGTTTTTAATCCTTTGAAACGTCCAAACTAACGATCAAGACGTGTCCTCCGTCCCACTTGAGCTCTATCAAACGCCGCTCGGGCGCCCCGACAACTGCCAGAGTTTCAAGAGCTCGAGTCGCGTGCCACGCTAAACAGATTCATGCTTGAGTCTAGAACAACGATCGAAGCTTGGTATTTCCAGCAAAAAACAGGTATTTCCAGCCACGTGTAGAAGTGCTTTGGTCAGCTGATAGCTCAACCGGTGAGGCCCGATGCTTTTATTTTGTGATCAATATGAGAATGACTGTTTAGGCATTTGCTATTAGTTGATTCTCTGGCGGTGACAAGGATCGGGGATTGAGGGCTTGGGTTGAATCGTGATCGTAATGTAGGTGTTTTTGGTGATGTGCTTGTGACGGATTGTCGAGTAGATGGTTACGAGTCAGTTGGTCATCGGTGATGTAGTGACACTGACGGGCCGAATTAGCTCTGGGCCAGACAGGAACAAAGTGTGCGATATAGACTAGCTTTTTCGAAAACATACAAGTTCCAGTGTATAATCGAAGCATAGTATCGGGATAGTTCCTATATTGGATAGCTCTGGGATAGCTTTGGCACGAATGACTCTGGACAAACGGCCTTCGGTCTGAGCACTCGAAACGGTACAAATCATTCACAACAGTCCACCATGACGTCTCTCACAGACATAGGAAAAGTATCAACCGTAGAAAAATATCATTGGAGTGATTCTGTCCTCCTTGATTTCGAAGAACAAAACTAAGGTCAGGGTACCACCCATCTCGAGGTTATACAACCAGTCGGAATGGAGAACCCTCGACTCCCACATCCCACCCGAGTGGCTATCAAAAGGCCATGTAATCAATTAAAACTGCATTCAATTCTTCCTGCCTTATTTAGAAACCGAACTGCCTCGTGTCAACACCGTCTTGCATGATCGACATGCCTGGACGCATCCACGGCAGGGATACTATGTCTTGACAGAACCACAACTGATTATCGACAATGACAATTCCCATAAGAACGAGGCTCATCAAAAGTCGACGATGTCATACCCAGTGTCTAGAACACATTGGCTTATGCGTTGTTGCTCAGCTGAAGCACAGCCTGAGCATCGAGAACGGTCCATCATACGTCACTGAGGTAATAAACCTCTATCGCACAAGGCGCACAAGGCGTTCGGGACTCAGTCAGACTTGAGTGGATCTTTGGATATCCATTTCCCGTGGGAACGATTCTGCAGGTTTGTCGAACATGGCAAACTGTCAAAGTGGGATGAATCTGATTCTGTCAGGCATCTCCTGGCTAAAACACCAGTTTGTTGTCAGTCTCGTCTCGTGCCCCTTCCGCCCACGATGCTAAAGGTCAGAAATTCAAGGGTCCGCCTTGCTTCGATGAGGCTAGTACTGTAAGGCGGCGTCTCGCTGGCACACAGCCTTGGCTGAAGTTGGAAGTCAACGCCATGTTTCTGCGAACAACTAGCGGTAAGCGATTAAAGTTTCGATTCCTACTCAAACAGTTCCACTTTGAGAGCATTTTGTCCGCAAAGACTTGAGTGAGATTGTTCTCGCCTTGGCCCTTTCGAGATTGAGGCCATGCTGTTGAGTCTTTGTTTAGAAATAATTGCAAGCGCCGCTGATGAGTTGCTCTACTCGCGTGCAACCCTAGTTGGACAGTTGATTTGATAATCTATCCGTTATGGAGGGGATGATCTCAGGGTCCAGGCCCTTCGATGTGGATTGGAGCAAAGATGTACATACGTGACGGTGAGAAAAGATGTCTGATGTGTGAGGCTTCCATCTGCAAGGGTGTGCTCTTAGCGTCCGTTGGATACCCTAATCAGGAACCGTAAGGAAACGGCAGCTAGCTACTGTATTCTCGCAGGACTTGGCTTGGTTGATAATCGAGGCTTGTTAAGCTTCGGCCGGTGGAATACGGAATACCGAAAAGCTGGATAGCTTCGTCCGCGACTCGGACAAGGGCGTCGGAGTGACATGCATCAGGCAATCCTCGCATAAACCCGAGTCCCCTGCTTATAATTGAGCATTACGTTTCTGATATCTGCATCAAGCTTTGCCTTAACTTAGTCTAAGCAGCGGTCCCTGAATTCATCTCGCAACAAGGGAGAGAGCATGAGCCAGACAGCCTTGAAACAAAATCATAGACACAAGATCAAATCGCTTAGCGGAGGAGCAGCCGTTTTTTGACATTAGCCGAAGCCGGGATATGGCATGGTTCCGATTCAGCTTTTGTCTTTGGGCAGATGGCTTTTCAGCTGAAACTCCGTTACTGAGCTATCCAGACATTACAACAGTAATTGTCAAAACGGTGAGCGTAAGTGGGATGGTTGCTCGACGTCTCATCAACTACGTCATGCCGCAGCATTTAATTTCGTAAAGACCTGGTCGAGACTCGGCATCAGACTTTACGACCGTTGACGCGAGATCTGAACACGCAATTCTCCAAGAGCTGAAGGCACAAAACAAACCGTGATTCGCAGTAGATTCGTTCTCGACTCTAGCGACCTTTTCAGACGGAGGTTGGCAAAAGTCGAAATGGGCAGAGAGCGAAAAGGCGGAGATAAGTCAGTGGGAGAAAAGAAGCAAAAAACCGATGCGGGCCAGTGACGTTGACGATGGCGCCACGCGGATTTCTGGTTGGTTCAAGCCCAGACAAACAGATGCACACACGCCCCCATGCGCACCGTTCCATTATTTCTTTCCAGGTGGGGACCCTTGACGCTGCAATGACGATGTAGTCAGGGGGAAGACTCGAGAGACGGTGACAGATTCGATAGACAGAGGGGGGAGGATGAGCATCAGCGGGGGATGAAAGTGTGAAGATGATCTGGATCATCTTGGGACAGGGGAAAGAGATGATGGCATCTGCATGCTCGAATGAACTCTATTATAGTGCTCAATTGTAAGAATACGAGCGGGAAAGATGCCGTCGTTGGTTGAAGCTTGCGTAATAAGCTTCAATAATACATATTCTATCAGGCCAGTCAGGCTAGTACCTGCAGTTGCTACGACATTGTCAACAGAAAGAGTTTGATACCTTGAATGAATTGATTTATATTACACCTGTCAGAGTTTATCACCTGAAGCTATACTGAGCCTCAATGTCCTGAACTATTGGCCAGGTTGTACCAACGGACTCTCCCCCCTCAACCTCCACCGCCAGAAACCACCAAAAGATCAACCAAACACTTCAACAAGTAAAGGCAAGCGTGCAATTGCGAAATCAATGATCTTCAAGGGTCCTTCTGTCCATCTGCACGAACAGCACCAGAAACAAAAAACCGCACACACACACACACACACACACACACACACACAAACAACTCCGGACCGGCGTCTCTTACTCCCCCCCTTCTCCAGAAAGCAAGCGTCTATTCGCTTGGATAATCTTTACCACACGCGACCACCCCTAACCCCCAACGACCGTTCTCACCGGGAGCTGTTTCTGCAGTATTATCAGAACTGCTTGTGTCTGTTCAACTGGTTGGTTCCTCTCTCTTTTGCACCACCCACACAGTCCTAGTCGAAGCATGCCACTATGAGATCGTCGGTTCAGCAACAGAGTAAATGACACAGGAGAAAAGAGAGACCACTTTGGAAGTTGTCAGTGTTTATGCACTTTGACGTGCAGGTGTACGGTAGCCATGATCGACGTCGGTGACTGACTGTAACCCGACTAAAAAGCTTAGGCTACTGTAACGATATGCTTCTCTTCGTGCCTCTTTTTTCAGGCCTTCTTTCAGCCCTTTGGAGTTTCAGGATAAACAGGTCCCTTCTTGGATTCAGCCCTGGCAGAGAATCTGGTGATAACTTCTATCTTATCGTAGAATCGAACGATTCGGCTGTGAGTTTTCCAGGTTTTGATTGATGCAGGATTGCTTTGCTTTCTTTTTTCTGTACCGTCCGTTTTCTCGTCTCCCCACAGAGGACTCACTCCACTTGCAACGCTGACGCACGAGGACATGCGATACGGTAGGTTGCAGGGGACGTTACGGTAGGATCAGGGTACGTACAGGAGAGTTGGGAACCGTATTCATTTTGACAGCTGCAGATTTGGATTACAAACCTGTGTCCTCGGACATTATAAACGCCACGGATGCGAACCGCGAGCGACTATTTCTAATATAGGAGAGTCAAGACAGAATAGTCTGTGAGGTTCTAAAGTCTAATAAGTATTATCTAAGAAGGCAAATATAGAATAAAATATTTCTTTCCGTTCTATCACCCATTTGGGCTGTTGATTGCCCTCTCTCAGATCCTCCTTTCTCCACCGCACGTCATCGCCCGCGAGACGCCACCGTCGCCATCCCACTGACCCCGACGGTAACGGCGTTTTCACTGTACCACTGGCCGTGTGAGAGTGAGAGTGAGAGTGTGTGTACCCATAAACTTGTTGCCACCGTTCATCACCATTTCGAGCACTGCAGGCTGCATTTGTTCTTGTGAACGCCCTGTACGTGTGTTACAGCAACACAACACGCCTTTTCTGCTGTGCTCCCTGAACTCATCTCAACTCTCCTCAGCTCAGCAACATCTCTTTTGCTTCTTCTACACCGACTTGGAGACTGGGCAGCACTAAGTAAAGTCTGGGGCACCTTCAGTAACGTACGCCAGGACCCTTCGAATCTGAAATTCGGCTACCGTCTAATTTACTGTCGCAGCCTCTGACCTCCCCCTGGGTTTTAGGCCATCACCCCCTGACCCCTACCGGTGTTGACACCCCCAGCCAGCCCAGGCCCCCCCACCCCCCCTTCTTGGCTTGTTTCCAAGTCTTCCAGGGATCGGATTCATAGACCCCACCAACTGCCCGCTTCTCTTCTTGACCTAGCCTAGCCTAAAGGAAGAGGGTAGCCTTCGTTCATCCATCCATTCATCTTTATCTTTGGTGCATTTGCATTTCTTTAATCAACCTTGCCTTGCCTCGCCTTACTCACTCCCACACTACACTCGTACTACACTTCTCGGTCCTAGGTCCCCTCGCCCCCCCGAGACCCTTATTTAGCTGAAGCTAGACTTCCATTAGCTACTACTATTCTCGATATAACCGACTCCAAGTCCCCTTCTTCCCAATCCATCCATCACTTACTCACTTTAATCTAATTCTCGACCTCTTCACCATGGCCTTATGAGCCTCGCTCAGCCTCTCTTTACCCCTGCGTCTCCAGAGATGACGTCGACTACTCCGATCAACGCCTTCGCTATGCATGATACCAGGACTGGCGACCGGACGCCATTACACTATACAATGAAGACTCCCGCACGACACTCTCCCGGCGGACAGTCTCATTCTAATAATATTTCCCATTCACGATCTAATTCGTATAACATCAACCACTCCCATTCTCACTCTCAGACACTCCGACCTACCAAGTCAACAAAAACATCGACTCCTCTCGCCTCTCCCCGGATGCCCTACTCAGTCGGTCAGAATCACCCTCCACCCAAGCTTTCGCCTCGCGTGGTCTCCGACAACAGATCACCAAGTCCTAACTATTTTGGCCTCATCGTCGAATCAGCCAATGAGCGTGGAGACTCCTCCTCAGGACTCCCTAACGAGAATTGGAGCCCTTCATCATCAGTGAAATCCTTCCAGGCTGCGATTCCCAAGCAGGTCCCTCTTGATGCTAATCCCGAGTTCGAGGCCTTCAAGAGACAGGCTGACTTCAACCGGGGCAAGTCGTTTGCTCTCTCCACCAGTCACTATGCTCAGCCTTCAGTGACATCAAATGGATTTGCACCTGTGCGCCCTCGACCTCCCAGATGGCACACCCATGGAAGTGACACTGGCGGCCCATCGCCCTTTGGCCGTGGCTTGAGCTCTGCCAATGTTCGACCAGCCAGCCGGATGGATGTGGACCAGGACAGCCTAGGAGATTCGGCCTATGTGTCATCAGACTCGAAGCGTAATTCCGAATCATCTCTCTACGGCCATGTTCCAGCTCTGAACATGCCCCGATTCGACTCTCCACTACCAATGGACCCTTCACAGCAAAGAGCGAGTCTAACTCGATCTGAAGATCGCGACCCTCGGCTATCTGTAATGGAACATCGCCCGGATCCTCCTGATTCTCGAGATATTCGACGCTCTGCAACATTACCAGCAACACTGGAACCAGGACAGCCTCACATGATCACAGGTCAACAGCTAAGGGACATTCTTCAGAGTGTGAAGCCAGAAAGACTGCTTATTCTTGACCTTCGATCATCACAGAATTACGCCCAGTCCAGAATTCAAGGTGCTCTCAACCTTTGCATACCCACTACACTTCTTAAGCGAGCCACCTTCAACATTCAGAAACTCAAGCAGACTTTCCAGACTAGCTCTGACTCAGACAAGTTCTCTACCTGGAAGGATACTGACTACATCATTGTTTATGATGCCCACGCCTCCGACAAGCGCGATGCTATCACCGCTCAGAACATGATTAAGAAGTTCACGAGTGAGGGGTATGCCGGCGGCACCTGTATCCTCAAGGGTGGCTTCAACTCTTTCCAGGAGAACTTCCCTGACTTGGTCGATCACCAATCTGCAACTGGATCTCCTGGAAAACCCGGTCCTGGTCATGGAGGTATTGCACCTGTCATCGGCGGGGTCATGCTTCCCACTACTAGCAACGACGTGAACCCGTTCTTTTCCAACATTCGCCAGAACATGGACTTGGCTGATGGTGTTGGCCAATTGGATGTATCGCGACCTTCAGCCCTTGACTCACCCTCTCTTCCCCGTTGGCTACGAGAGGCCGCCGCGAAGCCTGACCACGGAAAGAAGGTTTCGGACAAGTTCCTGCATATTGAGGTTGACGAGCAATCTCGAATGAAGGCGGCCTATGCGGCTTTCAACCCTCAAAACAAGGATAAGCGAAGCCAGGTTCAACTCTGTGGTGTTGAAAAGGGTGTCAAGAATCGATACAAAGATATCTTGCCTTTCGAGCATGCTCGAGTGAAGTTGCAAGAGAAGCCTGAAGGTTCATGTGATTACATCAACGCAAGCCACCTCAAAGCTTCCCGAAGCAACAAGCAGTACATCGCCACTCAGGGACCACTCCCCGCCACTTTCGAGGTATGTCGCAAGCCGCTTACACTATGCGAGAGTTTGACTAACGTCTATTCAAGGACTTTTGGTCTGTCATTTGGCAGCAAGATGTGCGTGTAGTCGTCATGTTGACTGCAGAGTCTGAAGGCGGGCAGCTCAAGTGTCATCCTTACTGGAAGGGCAGAGACTTTGGAGCCATTAGACTGAAGCTTCTGTCTGAGAAGAAGGTATCTCTGGACATCGACAAGCATAGGTCCGATTCACATCACACGCCATCGGCTTCGGCCAGCGAACAGGGACGCAAGCGTGCAAACACCACGACAACATTCGAGTCTTCGACACCTACACCGAGACCAACTCAAGGCCCCGTGGAGACCCCCTACGTAATTGTTCGCAAGTTTGCACTTTCTCATACCGCCCATCCTTTTGCGCCCATTCGAGAGATTACTCACTTGCATTTCCCGTCGTGGCCTGACTTTGGTACACCTGCACAGCCATCGCACCTGTTGGCGCTGGTTGAGCTGGCCAATGTCATGCAGCGTTCTGCTCTGCCTGTTGAGACATCCTCGATGGTGGGATCCAAGATTACGTCACTTGAGTCACTCCCTATTACATGGTACGATGAGCCCGAGGCCGACTCTCGGGCACGACCAATGCTGGTACACTGTTCCGCTGGATGTGGTCGCACTGGAACATTCTGCACTGTCGACAGTGTTATTGATATGTTGAAGCGTCAGCGACAGGCCAAGATGGATTCGGTACGATCTCGTGATCATGACGGAGATGTCAATATGGGCGAGAATGGGGACATGTCACCCCGCTCTACCAAGCACTTTAACTTTTTCACCCCTGGTCAGCGATCCAACATGGAGAGAAAGGTGGCTCGAGGCGGCGCAAACATCAACATCGACTGGCTATACGACGATAGTGTGGATCTCGTCCAGAAGACGGTGGAGGATTTCCGAGAACAACGACTCAGCATGGTGCAGAGCCTGCGACAATATGTTCTCTGCTATGAGACAGTCCTCGAATGGGTAACGAGGATGAATGAGCGAGCGTCAAGCGCTCCAAATGGACGACTACGAAGTGGCAGCCTCCGCCACTAAGATCAGGACGCATGACGAATAAGTAACGGTTATTATGGAGCACATCTGCATAGGGCACATGGAATAATGCAACACACGGAAACTGGATGGATGGTACAGGCGTTTAATGGTTCAGCTGCGTACGATTCTATAAGGAGGCTAGCGCGGCGAGCATGCAATGCTTACGAAAGGGACATTATAAAAAATCAGCGTTAAGGGGGACCTTGACTTGATACTTACTATGAGTATGATTGGTTCTTAGGGGTTTCTGTATAGTAGAACAAAAAGGTACGATGGAAGGGGAACGGAGCAACCTTGGAATCATTGGACTTGCATAGTAGGATCATGAAAGGCTACGTTGCGTGTGCGATTAACATTGCGAGAGATTCGTTTATGTGAGATGTATGATAACAGAATAAGCCAAGTTAAATTGCAGTATCAAAACTGACACTATTGTCCTGAAGATATGGAGCCACGTCTGAATCTATTACATATTATCGTGGAGATATGTGAGCCCATCATTACAACAACAATAGAAAATGCTGGTAGTCCAAATACATCGATTTCCTAATTGGTCGTTGTATCTATCACGCGAGACGTAGAGGCGCATCTGGGTCCAATTGCAGCAAATCACCCAGAATGGCACAATGCACAATCGCAATCTTGGCTCCAAAAAGCGTCACGGGAGGGGAAACACGTGTGATGACGTCGTATCGAGTACACATGCATGAATCTGGGGAGGGATGGGCTTTTCGGTAAACCAAAGATAGAAATGTCATGGCTGGGGTATGAGACGAGACGAGACGGGCATGACCGGGCTGGCCAGCCTGGAGGGGCGCTTCGGTAAGCGGGAAAGGGCCTCGTTTCAGTAATCGTCGACTAACCTAGTGACAGTAGAAGAGGGAACGGATAAGGTTAGGTGATTTGCAGAATTGATGTGATTGATAATCGTGGAGACATGGTTCTGGTGGGTTCTTTGGAATGGATTAGAGCTCATCTTATAAGCTGACCTAACCAGACTCAACTCGCTATCGTGGACTCGCTGTAAGCCAGTGAGTGAGTCCGCTGGAGTTTAGTGGCCTAACCCCAGGCTCCCCGGGCAGCCCAGGGATCTTGACACATGCCCTGTCCATTGTCCACTGTCCACGAAGCTGGGGCGTCAAAGTTTCACAATGTTCCAAGGAAAAAAGGATTCTGCCTCAAGTAATAACAAACAACAAAAGAGGAAAAAGAAAACGTCTATGCTTTTGGTACTCGAAACTGGAACCTTCCCTCCTTATTGTTAACCCCCCACTTCCCTTCCCTCCCCTCCCCTCCCACTCTTTACATATCCCTTTAAGGTAGTCGCGGCGCATGCATCCATCTCATCGTTCTTGAAACGGGTGCCTTCCCTATCGTCGTCGCAAGCAGTGGAAAGAGCGGCACTTGGAAGCCACCAACTGCATATGCAACTGCAGCTGCAACGACGGGAAAGTGCGAGTCCAACGATAAGGAATTACACTTCATTGGCTTGACTCCCCCGCCATCACCTGGCACTTGGTGTCTTCTACTGTTTTCCCTCCTCCAACCTCACTCACTCACTTCCATTCTTTTCTCTTTCCATCTTATCTTTATTCACAATAGCCTGACGCTTTTGTAAGCTTTAATAAACGGCCTGTGCAATACTCATATTTTGTCTTCCGCATTCCCCTCGTTTCTACTCATCTGCGCCTTTATTATACGCATTCATCGCGACTTGTTGCGCATTCTCTCATTTCAACCCTCCATCCATTCTTTGGTGGGCTCGTTTAGCGGATTTGAGACCTCCCCGTTTTAGCCTTTCGCTGCTGATTCAGAACCACCCACGGATCCCACTGCGCCACCAGAGTTGCCCAGACGAAACGCTCCTAGTCTCTCAACCTTACTGTACGCTTTCAGCGCCCAGCCTGATCTCAAACCGGCCTCCCCCGTTTGGGCGTCGACAAGACGAATATCCCGCCCTGGGATTGACTTTACTTTTACCATTGATTTATTCTTTGGTAACATCACAACACAATCATCCAGCGGTGGTCATGTCACATCTGCCATCAGGCGCCGACACGATGCGCCGCCTCTCCCACGACCTGGCGGAGCCGTCGCGCAATATCGAAGAGTCAAACGGGGCGCCGGCGGACCATGAAATGGAAGATACACTCGATCTCTCCATGCCTCCTCCCGATGAGGAAGACGATGTCCTAGATGACGACTCCAGAATTTATACACCCCCTCCCCACATTGCCGCTCGCTTTTATCGCCCAACGCAGGCTCGTCGCAGAGATTCGGCTGCCTCGTCGCGCCGCAATTCAATCTCGTCTGCTCACTCGCGATGCTCTTCTATTCAACCATCAAGTCACCGAGGAGGTGAACAGAGCAAGCATGTCGCCCAGCATCTTCGCCGCGCCTCTTTTCTTGAGGACCGCAGGGCGCGACTTGCCGATCGAGCGGCGCATGCCGAAAAGGTTCGCCTTCGAGCGGCCCTGGCCAAAGCGACTCATCGAGATACTTCACTATCGGAGGAGCGAGCCATAGCGGCACAGCAGGCCAGGGAGCGCAATTTGGCAGAGATTGTCGCCAATTGTGCGGATGAGGTCAAGAAGGCAAAGCAGGTTGCCGAATTTATGAAGGAGAAGCGAGAGCAGGACATTTCCCGATTGAAGGCTCAGATCGAGGAGCGAATGGCTGAGGCAGAAAGACGAAGGGAAGAATTACGAACCAAGAATGCGTCTAAACGGAGTCGCGGGCAGAGTATCATGGCAAGGAAGCCCACAGATCCCATGCCCGATGCCGAGCAAGAGAGACGCAAGCTCACGGAAGATGAGGCCGCAAGGAGCATCCAATGGTGGTGGCGTGGCTGCCTCCGAAAGAGAGCCATCTCCGAGTTCAACAACCTCGGCTTGACCGTGGATGGCATTAGAGATACACACTTCGATACTGTCGTTGAGCTCCTGGCTCAGGAGCGGGTTCTTGTCATCACGGCACAATTGCTTAGACTGTGTGGTCTTGAGGAGGGTGAAACTGGTTCGGTTGGCGAGATGACAGCCGTTCGCACGTTTCTCAGTGCCTTCTTGATCCTTGGCCATCCCAATCAAGTTCTCAGCAACAAAAACGACAGTGGTGATGAAGACGTCGTTGATGTACTCAATTCTCATCGATTGCCTTCTACGGACCTTGCCAATCCTCAGTTGCAAGGCTTGGTGGGCAAGGCCCGTGACTTGCTCATTTCTTTTGAGAATACCCTCTCTCGCTTGACGTCCGCCAACAAATACACTATGCCACCTGCACTCAAGAAGAAACTTCCTGAGGCGTATGCCACTTTCTACAACGCTTTCATCGCTTGGAAATCTCGGGACTCTAATGCATTGATTGAGGTCATGCTTATGCAGTTTGTCGAACTTGACGCGATCTACCATACCGTCAAGGATACAACTGACGATGCTGCTACAGCTCTTTACAAGAAGAGCATCCAAGACAACCAGTTGATGCTCATAGTGCGGATCAAGAAACTAGCAGGTGCAGATAAGGGCAAAGATATGATATTCAAGGCGGTTGCTCAAGCCCGCAAAGATCGACTTGCCAAGAAGAAGACCGGAGACACAAAGCCCCGTGTGGCTGAGCACGCACCCGGGGAAGCAACTGAGACAGCTAAAAGTCTGGTCTCATCCGAGTCTCAAACACTGACTCCTCCTGCGACACCAGCCAGCAAAGCCCAGGAGAAGGCACCTGCGCCCAAGACAGGCCTCAATGGTCTATTGCCTAACAACAGGATTGTGGTGCATGAGCTGGCCATCAACAAGGAATATCAACTCTCGCCTGACGAATACCGAGAACAGCAATCGGAGCGTTCGAAATATATATATATGAAGATGCGGACCACTATGACAGATGACAACAGTGGAATTAATTTCCAAGTTTTTGCTCTTATCGCGAGCTACATCAAGGAAAGGCTCCAGCGTCTGCTCAAGCCGGGCAACTCCATGTATAACCTTATCGGTGAAATTCTGGACCCCGAGATGGCAGAGCGACAATTCGCCCTCGGCAACTTCTCATACGAGAAATTCTTCACTGCGATGTCGTCACTTCTGCCCAAACTATGTGCCCCTTTTCGCGATGAAGAGGTTCAGGACTTGATCCAGAACAAACTTGCAGATGGCGACATCATCGATCGAGTTGAGGCCCTCAACGGATTTATTGATGTAATGCTCTGCGACTACATCAACTATCTTTTGCGAACTGCTGCACCTCAGCTTATCCAATCCGCGGCACCATATGAATCTAAGAGGTTCGCTGAGGATTTTGAGAAAGGCGAGCTTGGCCTCGCTGCAGCCGAGGCGACGTGGAAGGCTTCGCGAGCAAAGGTTCTTGCAGAAGTTCAGAAGAGGGACCCAGAGGGAATCAACCATACGAGGTCGCGACCAAATGCTGGAAAGTTCTATGCGCAGATGCTCGTGGACATCTTTACCAGGATCTCTCCCCCGCCCATTGAGGAGGTTCCAGAGATGCTTCGTCTAGATTACAACCGCATCGGCCAAGTATCTACCACTATCCAGCGGGTTATTACCGCTGGTGCTGTTCTGCTGCAGTGCAAGAACCTCTTGAAGCGGGATGTTCGTTCTTCATGGAAGATGGAAGCAACACGCATCATGGCTGTTCTCGAGGCTGGCCATCCCCTCCAAGCCACTGTGGACGGTGTGATGGCTGCCCTTGAGTCTGGACGTTCCATGCCGACGGCTACCAAGAGCCACCTCCGCGCTCTTGTTACCAAGGTTCTGACTGCCAGTCAAGACATGGCACAGAACGGAAACGAGCCTAGAGAACCTGTCTTGCGACTATTGCTCACCCGCCTTCGTAGCAACATTCTTGCCCGCCTCGCTGCAGGATCAGCAAGCGAGAAGGTCAAGGCGGCCAACACGGCTGGCGAGAAGCTAGCCAGTCTCGGACTTTCTGAGTTTGTTGATCGAGTTAGAGAGATTTCGAACTTACTGGAGAAGATTGGAACAGTTGACAGAGCAGCCCATGGGCCTTGGTGGGATGCCGTGGCGACAAAGGTTGAGCAAGAAGAGATGTCGACATAGATGTAATGGATTGGATTGTTTTGATAGGGATTATGCATGATGAGCAATAAGGATGCATGGTATTTGGAGGTTAGCGTTTGATTCTTTCAATCAGGCAGGAATGGGTTTGCTTTTACTGGGAAGCGCTTTTGAACTTGGGTTGCATGGCGTACTGGTATGGAAAGCCAATATGGCTTACTTGGTGGAATTGGATCAAGCTTGTCCCTTCAAAGAAGTGTGGCAGTGTTGATGGGTAGCTCATGGGATCGGCAAATTGCACTTTGGCTGGAATAATGGATAGAATGTTATTTCAACTGAGCGGTAGAAGCGTACACTATATCTGGTTTCAGAATTCAATCATAAGAAAGCAACAGCAAGCATAGTGACAATTGCACTTTTGACCACTATGAATTGGGTAACATCGTGCCTAAGAAAGAAAACAATTACCTCAAAGATTGAGTAAGCGTAAAATAATAGAAAATTGTACAAAACTTTGAATAATCTATGATAAATTTATCCCAAGGTCTTCCAGATTACAGTTAGGAGGACATTCTGCTATCGCTAACCCTCTCCCAGTTTGCTTCATGTCACAATTTCATACATCCACTGTTTGCTATAGACTTGAATGATCTCTGTATGAGTAGCCGACTCGATATGATTGTGGTTTCTCTCACTCCTCTTGAGTTAGGTACTAAATTACCCTATCTCATGATGTACAGTGCAAAATGAATGTCATGACACAATACACACGGCTCGGCCATCTCGCTTGTCGCCGGCAATACGGCATACCAAACGGCCCTGAGCCTTACGTTGACCCGAAAATTTCGACACAGCATCGACACTCTCTTAATACTGATACGATACTGGGGGCAGCTACGCTACAAAAGTGCCGTCAATGGGGGCTCTCAGTTGCTAAAAGAGGATATCATTGGCATCCCATAAGAGTTCACCCATCAACGACCTGCCCAATTGCGACGGCGCATCACACCTGAAAAGGGTGAAGGATCCGGGCCAAAATGTCGTCCTCGAAGGGCCTTTTGCGACATCTGCCTCTGCCTCTACGTCTGTGGAGCAATTGTAGCCCACTATCGGTGATTACACGGCAGACGGCACCGTCTGTATCTGTTTCTGTTTCTCAAGGAATCGTCAACTGTGGTATATTTTCGAGAGGTCTTGCTTCACTTGTAAATGGTCAAGTGAAGCCGTTGAATAGTCGCCGTGATAATGGACGGCCTATGCCAATCGGTATTCGGAGGTACGTTATCCCTTCCATGATAGAGCTCCCGTCTCCTGTGGTTCCGCTGGAGATAGAAAGGGAGGGGCAGCTGGGATCTTAACGGAAACCGGCCCACACCCCACCAGCCGCGGGGTCCTTTCTACACGGCAACGCATCATCACGCTCTTGTTTGCTCTGCCTACATTACCTCACCTACTAGTCCATTGCCCTTTTGTCAAGCTATATCTTGCCGCCTGTTCCACTCTCACATCATCTGTCTCCTGCAATTTCTTCTCTATTCTCATTATACCCCATTGTTCTTGTGAACAACTCGAGACTCGCTAAGCAAAAGCTCAGAGCTATAGCTTGCTAACACAACAAGCAGTCTTGTTCCCAAGATCTCTGACCGAGCTTGTTCCGCCCACGCCAGACTCGCCCGCAACGAAACAATGACTGACCGCGATGTTCTCCCCGACAATGTCAAGCCCAAGCACTATGATCTCTCCTTGAGGGATCTCGAGTTCACCAACTGGACTTACCAGGGAACCGTTACGTACGTCACGCCTCCTCTACCCCTCATCGTGAAGCTAGCTCTAACAGCTCTACAGTATCGACTCAGAAATCACAAAGCCCACCAAGGAAATCATCGTCAACACTCTCGAACTCAAGCTCTCTCACGCCAAGGTCTCCGTCGACTCCAAGACATTCGAATCTACAAAGTTCGACTATGACTCCAAGGCTCAGCGCTCTACCATCACCTTTGACGAGGAGCTCCCCGTCGCTTCCAAGGCTTCCCTGATCATCGAGTTCGAGGGTATCATCAACAATGAGATGGCTGGTTTCTACCGCAGCAAGTACAAGCCTGCCGAGACTCCTTCTGCTTCGGTTCCCAGCGATGGTGAATGGCACTACATGTTCAGCACACAGTTCGAGGCTTGTGATGCCCGCCGAGCTTTCCCTTGCTTCGACGAGCCCAACCTCAAGGCCACTTTTGATTTCGATATTGAGATTCCTTCCGACCAGGTTGCTCTGAGCAACATGCCTGTCAAGGAGACTCGACCTTCAAAGGATGGCTGGAACATTGTATCATTCGAGACCTCTCCCGTCATGAGCACTTATCTGCTGGCCTGGGCTGTCGGTGATTTTGAGTACATCGAGGCCTTCACCGACCGCAAGTACGACGGCAAGCAGATTCCTGTCCGTGTCTACACCACCCGCGGTCTCAAGGAGCAGGGTCAGTGGGCTCTCGAGCACGCTCCCAAGATCATTGACTTCTTCTCCGAGATCTTCGACATCGACTACCCTCTGCCCAAGTCCGATTTGATTGCTGTTCACGAGTTCACACACGGCGCCATGGAGAACTGGGGTCTCGTCACCTACCGCACTACCCAGGTTCTCTACGATGAGAAGACCTCTGATCCTCGATTCAAGAACGCCGTCGCCTATGTCGTCGCTCATGAGCTTGCTCACCAGTGGTTCGGCAACCTTGTCACCATGGATTGGTGGGATGAGCTCTGGCTCAACGAGGGTTTCGCTACCTGGGTCGGTTGGCATGCTGTTGACCATCTGCACCCCGACTGGCAAGTCTGGGCTCAGTTTGTCAACGAGGGTATGGAGGCTGCTTTCCGTCTAGATGGTATCCGTGCCAGTCACCCTATCCACGTTCCTGTCCGGGATGCTCTCGACGTCAACCAGATTTTCGATTCCATCAGCTACCTTAAGGGTTGCTCTGCCATTCGCATGCTTGCCAACCACCTTGGTGTCGAGACTTTCCTCAAGGGTGTTTCTAACTACCTGAAGGCTCACGCCTATGGAAACGCTAAGACTACTGCTCTGTGGAACGCTCTTGGCGAGGCCTCTGGCAAGAACGTCAATGAGCTCATGAACCCTTGGATCTCTAAGATCGGTCACCCCGTCCTTACTGTTGCTGAAGAGCCTGGTCAGATCTCTGTCAAGCAGTCTCGATTCCTGTCTACCGGAGATGTTAAGCCTGAGGATGACACCACCACCTGGTGGGTTCCTCTCGGCCTTGAAGGCAAGAAGGACCATGCCGGTATCGCCTCTCTGTCTCTCACCACCAAGGAGGACACCATCCGTGACGTTGACGAGGACTTTTACAAGCTTAACAGCGGTGCCACTGGTTTCTACCGTGTCAACTACCCCCCTGAGCGCCTCGCCAAGCTGAGCAATCAGCTGGATAAGCTCAGCACCGAGGACAAAATCTCCATCATTGGTTCCACCGCCGACCTTGCTTTTGCTGGCAACGGCACCACCCCTGCTCTTCTGACCTTCCTCGAGGGATTCGGAAAGGAGAACCACACTCTGGTCTGGCGCCAGGTTCTTGACTCCATTGGTGGTGTCAAGTCCGTTTTCGGAGAGGATGAGTCTATCAAGAAGGCCCTGGATAAGTTCACCCTGAAGCTCATTGATCAGAAGGTCAAGGAAGTTGGTTGGGAGTTCCCTGAGGGCGAGGACTACCTCACCGGTATCTTGCGAAAGGAGATTATTGGAGTTGCCGTTGCCTGCGGCCACCCTGCGTAAGTGTCTTGCATCCGTAGCTTGACTGGACTAACATGAGTAGTGTCACCGAGGAGGCCCTGAAGCGCTTCAATACCTGGGTTGAGAACCCCGAGGCTGGCTCTATCCCCGCTCCTATCCGTACTGCTATCTGGCGCGCTGCCATCATGAAGGAGCCTGCCCGTACTGTTGAGATTCTCAAGAAGGAGTGGTTCAACACCAAGTCTATTGACGGCAAGCTTCTCTCCCTCAGCGTTCTCGGCACTGTCAAGGACGCTGAGCTCCTCACCAAGGAGGTCATTCCCTTCAACTTCAACGAGTCTCCTCCCTCCAACGCCGTCCCTGCCGGAGACATGCACGTCCTCGGTGGCTCTGTCGCTAGCAACGTCATCGGCCGTCCTTTGCAATGGAAGTTCATGCAGGATAACTGGGATGCCGTCATCACCAAGCTTGGCAACCCCGTCGTTGTCGACCGATACATGAAGCTCAGTCTGGGCAGCTTCACCAATGTGTCTGCTGTTGACGAGATTGAGAAGTTCATGGCCGACAAGGATACCAGCAGCTTCAACCGAACTCTGGAAACTGTCAAGGATAAGATCCGTGGACGTGCTGCGTACCGTGAGCGTGACTCTGACAAGCTCAAGGAGTGGCTCAGCGCTCATGGATATGCTTGACTGTGTAAACTATGATATTGGAAACACGTTTGTAACAAAAGTTAAATACCATTGAAATATGACGATTGTTGAGATTCTTCAAAGTTTGGCTCGAGGGCTGCCCTGACGTCTGGAACCGTTGACAGTTTTTGCTGGGATCTGAAAATTGGCGTACCTGAAACGACAGAACATCTCGACTTTGTCAAAGGATCAAACCTAACAGCTTCTGCTCACAGTATCCCAACTTGATATCTGATTTTACTTAGCCATGGCCCTGAAGATCCTGGTGTTTGGGCCTGAATCACAGCGAAGGTGTAAGCCTAAACGATATAGTAGTAAACTCGGAATCCAATCTCAACGATTCCACAACAGGTTCTTTGGAACCTTGATCGGTCTGGTGGTCTAGTGGTATGATTCTCGCTTAGGGTAAACCCTACAGCACAGCTTGCGAGAGGTCCCGGGTTCAATCCCCGGCCAGACCCTTCCTTACTTTTGCAGTATGACCGTAATTAAATAGGAAACTGTTTCTTTTTAGCATTCGTAATGGTTTTCCACCTCAGAATGCTGCTTTTGAATAGAATGTGATTTCTTTTGATACATATGCGCATAACGAAGTGCATGCGGTGTGACGGTCATCTACCCTTTCACTTTTAGGTGAGCAGTGAAGAAATAGACAATATATGCTTACATCCTCTAGAGGTGTCCGAATTTCCAGTCAGAGAAGAACCAAAGGTCAATGAATACTAAGACAGCTTAAACTAGTAATTGAGACATAGCTGGCCTGCCAACGAGCATATCCATATGTCGACGTACCACTAGATGAGTAACTGATGCAAGAGACAGTGACTCAACAGGCGATGAGGACCATAAGAGAAGAGGAGGTCTGTAGATATGAGAAAGGCAAATGAGTCGAGGTCTTAAATTGACGAGCAATAGTTGAGTCAACAAAAAAATTCTTACAGCTGGAGTCAATGTCCTTAAAGATCAAGAAAATGGCAAAGCTTTAGAGGAGAGCCTGATTAGAGCATGTCTTTGATGGACTGGGTAAGGAGGCACTGGGCCTTTCGACCTCTTTAAATAGACTTGAGATGATAGGTAGGACTTTCGGAACAATATAGACAACAGTGAGGATAGACATGGATGGTGCAGAATCTCAACTCGGGCAGTCTTAGAAAATATACACAACTTCAATCTCTCACTGAATAGCGATGCATTAACTCATAACTATATCCTAAATTATACCTTCAAGATATCCACATTATTCGAAATCCAATCATATTGCGCCGTCCTGAAGTTATCATCAATGATACTGTTCTTATTCGCCGTCTCAAACCACATAAGCTTCTTACTCCCCTTCCACTCCGGCCAATCAGCATACTTAGTGACGCCCTTATTAGGATCCAAGTTATACACAAAGTTGAAATAATACGTCCTGATACTGCGCATAGCGTTATTCGGCCAGATGCCAAAGAAAACTTGTAGCAGATCAGAACCGTGCATCGTTCCGAGAATAGGAGTGCCGTAGTTGTAGCTTGCGAGGTAAGACCATGCTGGGACGTCGGGGTTCTGCTCAGCTGCTGTTTGGAGAAAGATTCGACGGGTGAGAGAGAAGACCAAGTCGCCGAAGATGGCGGCGCGGCGCTTGAACATGGGGAAGACTTCGTTGAGGAGAGATGTTCGGAAGGGACTTCCTGCGCTGAGGGCGGTGGGATATGTGTTTACCAGAGCGGTCAATTGCTCCTTGGTGGCTTTTTGGAAGTATAGTTGCTGGAGGTAATCGACGAACTTGGCTGTGGTGGTCAAGTTTGGCTGGAAGAGAGCAAAGAGAGTGCCTTCGTCTTCCTGGTTACCATTGATCATGGGAACAGCGTGGTAACGACCTGATGCGATGAGTGCTTCTGGACTATCAGGAAGAACTGTACCATCTGGGCGAGGGAGGTATGATAGAGCGAGTGAGTTGTACGACAAGAGCCCGGGAACAGAGTTTGCTGCGTTCAAGAACTTGTCGTAGCTCAGACCCCGAAGACAAGCGAGGGTATCAGAGGATCCAGAGCATCCGCCCGATTTCACAACTGCGTCGTAGATAGCCTGTGCCTTGTCGCTGTCCACTGGCTCCGCGGGGGCAACACTGCCAGAGTTCATGATGGCGCCGCGGAAAAGGGGCTTGCCGTTGTAATCGGCATCACCGCCGTAGAGAACCATCTGATCGAGCACTGAGATGGCACCAGCGGATTCTCCCCAGATAGTGACCTTGTCAGGATCACCACCGAAGGAAGCAATGTTATCTGCAACCCACTGAAGACCCATTCGCTGATCAAGAAGACCCAAGTTCGAACTTCCATCCTTCTTGATCTCGGCACCTGGCATGAATCCGAAACCAGCCACGCGGTAGTTGACAGCAACGTAGATAAAAGGTTGGTCCTGATCGATGGCAGTGCCCAAAAGACTGGTTCCATCGTACATAGCGCTTGAACCAAGTTCAAAGCCACCGCCAAAGATCCAGAATAGCACAGGGAGTTTATCGCCAGCTTTGGTACCAGCTGGTCGCTGAACAGTCATGGTAAGACAATCCTCCTGACCCGTGATGGGAGTAAGGAAGGGAATAGACAAAAAGTCTGATAGAAACTTGGAGATGACATCTTGGGCACCAGACGAGATGAACATCTGAGGACATGACGGGCCAACAAGTCCTGAAGCGTCAAAGTTGCCCAGAGGCTTGGACAGTTTCTTTGGTGGTTTAAGTCGCAGAGAACCGGTTGGTGGATCCGCAAAGGGAATTCCTCTGAAGGAGTCAACTTTGCCAGAACTCGAGCCGATGACAGTTCCAGAAGGAACAGCGACTGTGACTTTGGCAGCTCGTTCTTCAAGAGCTGGCGTGGCTGGTTCAACGGGCTGAAGATCCGGAATTGCATCTGGTGCAGGGAGAGGAGCTGGAACAGCTACCACAGCCGTGAGAAGGCCGAAGCCAGAGACAAGACTTGTAAACTTCATCGTGAAGCTCAAGCAACTGTAAACTGACAGAGCCTAGAGTGTAGGAGTGGTTGGAACAAAAGTCTGAACTAAACCACCACGGAGAGAGCCGTACACAATAAAGTTTAAGTCCTCTCAAGGGCCAAAACAACAAGTCAACAGACACTGAACCCGCTGTCTCAGTTGAATTGCTGATCCTATTTTCACAGGGGAAATGAGCTCAATTTGAACCTCGAGCAACATCGCGCTCGACCCTCCCGCTTTGACATATCCACACAATATATTGAGTTTTTCTCCCTCTTTTCAACCCTGGTTCGACGTCGACGGTGAACTTGCATCTTTCTCATAGGTATTTCCCCCAGAAGAGGAAGCCATCGCCGCGTTCAAAGAGTGCATAGCAGCTGTATCAGCCCGAAAGAAGTCCCTGAGCCGAAGAAAGTCCCCGCTTCCCCGTGGGGAAATCAGCTGCCAGAGGGCTATATGTCAATATCTTCCAAGTTTTCTGACTCTACGAGACCGAGGCAGAAAATGTCGTCCCTTTAGTCCACGTGGAGAGGGGGAGGGATCGACGATCAGCTGGATGGTTTTTGTGATAGTGTGTTTGCTGTGGTTGGTGGAGATGTGGAAAAAAGATGGTGGTACCGGAGGAACGACAGAAGAGAACAGTTGGTGGGGAAGCACAGTTGATCAAAGATGGCATTGGCATTGACAGTTGGTGTAAGTCGGAAAAGAGTTCATACCCCGGACCCTGAGTGAGATCCTTGTCTGCCGTAGTCTAAAGTAGTTCGTTCGGGCCCTGGTGACCTCTCAAGTCCGGGGAATACAGCAACAAGAATGCGGGGGAGCATTACAAATGTCGGTCTGTAACTAGTTAATACGAGGAATGTTATTGTTCCTATGAGGGATTAATGTCCTTTTCGAGTAATCTATTCACTATCTGCCATTCCTATCCCGCGTATAGATCCAACATCCCCCTGTTCTCACATTCGCATCAAGAACGTCATCACACATAAACAAACCCCAGCCCTTTCAAAAAGGTTACAATTGAAACAAATTAAGCGGTAGAAACAAAAAACCTTGTTAATTACCGGGTAAAAGCCCCAACCCAACCCAGCTCAGCTCAGCCTTATCCAGAGACAAGGTTCTATAACCATGCCAGTGCAAAAATGGTAATATTTGCGATCAATACCTGGAGATGATTTCACCTGAACTAACAATCGCTGACCCATCACACGCACAACTACATACTCTCCGATGTTCGAATTAGGAAGCTCTCACGATGCTATCCCTAAAAGAACACTAAAGATATGCAGGTGCAAGTTCGGATCAAGGTATGGAGAAAAACTCAAATATCTCCGCTTTCTTGTAAGCAGAGCGGAAGAAGATGGTGTAGTCGTGCAGCATTCCGAGGTTCGGGCTGAGTCCGTGAGGTTAAAAGAGAAATGAATAGACATGTGTTTCTCTTTGACAAGTGGTTGCTTGTGAGAGATGGCTTTGCGTTGAAGGACTCGTGTCGAGCCTACTAATGGTCGGAAACGCTCTACCCCGCGAACAACCCAAACAGCAACTGAGATCAAGAGTCAAGGCCAATGCTCAAGAAATGTCATTGAATTCGTGATCAAACGCAGACCATCTCGCTAGAAAGATCAAAACCACAAGAAAGGCATATGTACATGTCCTAAACCCGTCCCTCACTTCAGTCCCTCTGAAAGCTCAATTCAATTCATAACCAGTCCCCAAAAGCCAAATGCTGTTTGTTGCTCATACATGCCCTGATAACCTAACCTTGCGCCGTCAACTATCTGATAACCCTGCGCCGTTGCCCATGTCATGCGTGCCTGCGAGGCAGATTGAGTCTTCATGCAATCCCAAAGACAGTCCAGCCCCAGCCAAATGTATTGTGTATACCGAATGCGTCCTGTTGCCCTCAAAATTAAACCGTGGGGGTATATCCATCCCATCTTAGTTTCATATCATACACACACTGCATGTAGTTTGCTTTCACATCACCACGCCCACAGGTGTACCCTCGTTTAGACAGCGCTTCTTTGAAACAATTGCGGGCTCTTCCTCCGTCTCTTCCTCGTAGCTACTGCTGACGACCTCGGCGAGGACATCTCGCTTGCGCTTCTCGCCAGTTGGCTTCTCGGGGTCTTTCTCCCATGTCTCGATCTCATCTGGGTTGAACGTTCCGACAATCTCTTGGCCTAGAGCTTTGCCCAGTCTCTCTCTGAGTCCGAGAATTGGCCAGATGGGAACTCTTGTGTATTCGATTTTGAGACCAGACACAATAGCGTCGTCATCGTCAGCTGGTGCCTTGAAGGGATCGTGGAACTTCTCCAAGAACTCCTTTGTGATGTGACCAGTGTAGACAATAAACTCGGATGTATCAATGTCGTGTGTCAGGATCTTCAACTTGATGTCGTGGAAGTTGGGGCTTGGAGGAATGCCCTGCCCTGGTGAAATGCGCGAGTCGCGTCTGCCACTGATAGGTGGGGTAGGGTAGAAGTGCTTCTGCGCCATCCCTAGAAAGACACCCACAAAATGAGCATCGTGATCGGAATTAGAAGGTACGAGGATTCGAGCTCGCAGTTGCTGGAGGCGAAACACGGGTTCGTTCCATGTTCGTCCAGGTCCAGAAGCGACGCGGAAAAGGTTGTTTCGAACTGAAGCCAATTGAGTCTTGCCAATGTAACAGATCATGGGTAGGTTGGCGGGGCTGTAGTTTGGCGAAGACTGTGTCGAAATGTTGAAGGATTCAGCGGGTCGCGTTGAAACTGATTTGAATGAAGAGTATGAGGACTTTGCCTCCTCAGATGGGTAATTCCACATAAGCTGCGCGCGTACAGCATCACGATAAACGCGACCGCCAAAGTATAGATGGAGTTCGGGCAAGTACTGCGGCTTGTTGAAAGGTGTAGGCCACAGCGTGTTGAGAACCGACTTGACAGCATTTGAGGATAGAATAGGGTGCAATGGGTCGGGCAGGAGGATCTGTGTGAGCGCGTTGCTAAGGCTGATGATGGTGTTCGATGGACTCAAATGTCCTCGCGATGGTGGCGTGCCTGGGGCCGCTGACGGCTGAGGTGTATCGCATGGCGGCAGTTCCTCCCATCTCGCGCCGAGTAGCTGAGCGTGTAAATCTGTCCAGCAAATGGGTCGCACAAAGAGCGATGTGCCGGCGTGTTGCTGGAAGATATCGTAGAGCGAGTTCTCTGCGGGCCGGTAGATACGCTGCGGACGCCTTTTTCGCGGGGCGACAGTGGGCGCTTGTGAAGTGCAGGGCGTTGTGTCCAGTGATACACCGTTACCGTTACCGTTGCGCGACAGTGAAGTCGAAGAGGGAGAAGAAGAAGATTGTGAAGTCGCCATATCCACCAAACTGCGCAGCTGTCCGATGAAGCTGCCGTTTCCAAAGAAAGAACTGTCACGAAAGAGGGTTGATTAGCACTGCGTGTAAATGGGTTGTTGAGGGAGGAATGATGTCGTTGATGTCAGGGAAATGAACAGAAGAATAGCGCAAACTTACTCAAATGCAAGCATCCGATGGTTGAATAGTCGATCTGTATTTGCCTCCTTTTGGATGACTCTTTCAGCGCTTGTTGGTTGCCTGAAGCCGGATGTTTCTCTCCAGTCTTTGTTGTAAGTTAGGTAGAGCCTTGGTTCTGCGACGCGCCCTTAACGATTCCCTGTCGCCTGTTTATCTCCAGTCTTTTCCAGTGACAAGCTCTCCGCTAGCGTCTGGCACGAGCGTCGCCCTTGTCAAAAAGGATTGACGGAAAAAGTAAAAAAAAGGGGAGATTTTTCAGCGTCCAATAGGAAGTGAGCAAAAAGAAGAACAAGGCAACTCTTGTTAAAAAGCAGACTCTTCAGTGAAAGAGAAAAAGAAGTTGAAGGAGGGGAGAGCAGAGAGGGAGGAAATATCGGTGACACTGAATGAATCACACTTAGGGCGTGAAACCAAGGCAAGGCTTCTTTTTTTCACTCTAAGGTATGAGTTGTTAGTGGATACGACCTGCATCAGCGCCAGGAAGAATCTGCACGAGGGACGAGGGAAAAAGCGCGTCGCCACCGTGATTCGTCGCGGAGCTAATCGGCGCGAATGAGTAGCGAGTTCACGTGAGGAGCCATCCCTGGCGTTAGGCAGCCATAAACGGAGGCGCACGCGCTGCGCCACATCATCGCTTGTGGCCTGATTGACAATCCTCCGATTAAGGCATCAACTTTGCTCTGCTGCCAGCCTTGCCCCACACCAATAGAGTGAGTGAGCTTCGTGAGCTTTGGTGTAGCCCCGCCGGTGACGAAGCGAAGCGCAACTCAGCATCTAAGCCCGTAACTTGCGCCGATTTGTCCATTTCCCTCCCAAACAGCTTTAATATACTGGAATTGGTCTGTTAATTGCTGTTCAAGATGCCGGTATGTCCAAGCCAAACACCCAAACTTCATAAATAACCACACAAGCACACTCCACCATCTCCTATTGCATCACCGCATGTCACGATATCAACCAAGCTAACAACACCTCTCTAGGCATACAACTCCGTTTTCAACAATGATCCCAACATCCCCCGCATCATCGGCAACTTCCCTCTCCTCCCTCTCCGTACCAAGACCAGAGGCCCTGCCTACACCCTCCCCAACCCCTCGCCGCCTCTGCCGGCCAACGAGTCTCCCGACCCCGACAGCGAGAGCTATGATATCCTCGACGAGGTCCTCGCCCTCTTCCGCGCCAACACATTCTTCCGCAACTTTGAGATCCAAGGCCCTGCCGACCGTCTGCTCGTGTATGGAATCTGGTTCGTCAGCGATTGTCTGACAAAGATTCGACCCCAGGCTTCTCTGCGTGATGCCCAGAAGGATGTTTTGAACTTGGCGCTTGACCTTAACTTTGCTATTCCTGGAGACCCTGCATGGCCTCTCAACCAGGTGTGTTTTGCCAAACTCAAACTGCAGGACAAATTGGCCGGTTTGCTAATGTTTGAGTGTAGATGTACGAGGCCCCTAGGGACAGACAAGAAGCGGAGCAGCTCAAGCAATATATGTCGCAGGTTCGACAGGAGCTTGCTTCTCGATTACTCGCTAGGGTATATGATGAGGATGAGACTAAGCCCAGCAAGTGGTGGTTGAGCTTTACCAAGAGAAAGTTCATGGGCAAGTCTCTGTAGAGTATTGGTAAGGGGAGAAGAGAAGGCATTTTAGAAGACTATCACCAAATCGAGGAGCTGGCGTCATACAAAATACATTTTCAGTACTTACTTGACCTATTACTGTCCGCTTCTCAGTCGTTGGAGAGTCGGAACACTTGAGATGTCCCAATCGAGTGACAAGATGAATCGCCTACACAGGCCTGTCAAACTTACCACATAGTCACCATAACTTATTATTTTATCCCAAAGTATCATAAATACAAGTTAACATAAACGTAGCCGCGCGTTTTATGACTTGAGATTGACTACCTTTGTTATTTGGCACTGCTCCTTTGGTGTGTGCCATTGACAATCAGGGGCAACATCAATGCCACTGTCCAGTTTCCAATATAACACATGTGATTGTTTAGGCAGCTTATTTACCTCTACCATTACTTCAGCAATTGATTATTGAATAACCTCATATTGGGTAAATAGATAGTAATCAAGGCCTTTATTCTGACTATAAATTCTCCCAAATCCCCGACCACGAGACAGAGTTTATCTCACCACATAACATCCGACCTTATATTACACACATACACACATATATATACTTAGTCATCACTATATAACTTTCTTCTCTCATATCCAGACAGATGAATATGACACCTTTCGCCTCTTTCCCACACTCCCCAGAAGCAGCCCCTCGGGATCGGTTGCACCTATTAAAGAGCATTCAACTGTGAGCGACCGAGATGCTACACTCCTCAGCTGGACCTCAAGAAAACAGCATGTGCCGAATCAATTTTTCCTGGAGATATTTCTTCTCATCAGGGAGGATTGCATTACATTCGACGTCAATCCCCCAGTCAAGAGACTCTGCCAGCTTCACTTGCGCAAAGTCATCCGGGACAACTGGGCGGAGGGCGTAGAACATCAATTTATATCAACCTCGACGAGTACGCAGGCTTCAGCCATGTCGCATAGTCGGCCTACACAGAAAACGGTTTGGTCATCGAAGTTCATTTGAATCTACAAGCCATCAAAAACATGGTCATGAAATGTTCCGAGCCAGTCAACCCATTCCAGATCGACCGCCCGGAACTGGCCTTAGTATTCGTGGCATCGACAGCAAAGGCATATGGCTAAGTAACCCACAGACGACTGAATCTAACGACAAGGATACGTAGCAAAAGTCTTTCAGCTATCTAAAAGGGCGTGCCAGAAAGCATGGGCAGAAATGACAGTTTGGTTCGTGGTCATTTTCCTTTGAACATTCGACAAAGCCTCGCCACTCAAGCAGCTGTTCACAACGTTAGTTATCTTAAAATATACGGTATGTTATGAACAGACCTCTTCCTCGTTGATTGCGAACACTGTACGCTGACTCTTCATTTCAGCCCCTCGTGGTCGTAGGCCCAAAGACAACTCAACAGCTCACGACCATGATCTGCGAAACCATGTTATTCTTACAGTTGAGGAGTACATTGTATTCCTTAACAACGAGGTTTTTGAAGCTGTCGTCAATACCAGCAAACTCGGACACTGCCCTGCATCTATTTTAGACAACCTCCTCATTCACGAGGCGAGATCATTATCAGTTCTCCTGGACCCCTTTCTCTTTCGAGCTGCTCGTGGAAGGCAAGATATTCCTTTGGTGTCGCCATCATCAAATCTTTATATACAATGAAACTCTCTACAAGCAGCCATAGAAGTACCTCACGGATTCGCTTTCCCATGCTTTGGCCTGCGAGGTGAAGGACGGTTAGGATTTTTAACCCTGCCAAGTTGATCGACAACGTCTACCCAATGGAGGACTACAACCGATCAATTGTCTTGTTCTATTGCTTTATATCGAGGCGTGATTGTACGCGTAACCTCACTGGATGCAGGTCTAAGAAAAGCAACAAGGACCACGTATTTTTTAGATATTGCGATCCTCAGTTTGTCCAGGCGGAAATAAAGCTGGAAGGGCTCCCTACCCAGCAGGACAGGCAAAGCTGTGCTTTCATCGAGTTCCAAAATCAGAGGCTCGAGGCCGTGGAACAACGCGAGATTTCCAAAGCCAATCACGAAAAGATAAATAACGAGCTCGCTCTAGGGTTAGGGTAACCTTCTACGAAGATGTCCAAAGAAACTTGGAAACCATGAAGCACATGGTAGTCGAGGTCTTTCGACCCATTGACCCTTTTCAATTCAACCGTCCGTCCAGACCTGGGGCTAATTTTCACCCAGAGTATCATGGAAGAGTGCCGCGTCAGCTCGATCGAGCATCGTAGACAATTTGATACTCTGGTCAAATCACCTCATAATTTCATCTAATCAACGGAGGTGACATACCCGTTACAGCTACGGAGTAGATGCACACCAATACGCAGAAATGTTTCGCCTTACGACCGTACCCGCGGATTTCACCCATATCACGCCAACTCGAGTCCCTTAGCCAAGTGCTGAGCAGAAAGACCCAACCTCAAACGAATCGACCAAGTCAAGCATATTCCAAACCATCTTCTTCAGCACCAGAGACATTCTATCGAAACCCTCTTATCACCAGCTCTGAGATTTCCTTCCCGCTCCCATCATATATACTAAGAAGGCGTTGTCTCGTGTTGACGCTCTTACCATCGACACAGAGTTCTCTATAGTCACCCGTCAACCATGGGAGGTCGCAATTATTGAGTATCTATCTGCAAAAACTCGACTGAACACATTCATCAACTATAACTGGTGTATTCCAGAACTATACTTTTTACAGGCTGGAATCCACAAAAGCACTCTCTCCTCAAGTCCTGACAGCCCTCAGGCGCAGGTGAACATATGTAAAGAAACCGGGTAGCGACACGTATGTATTAAAAGCCCTAAGCAAAAAGGAGAGTCAGCCAAGCTGTGTTACACAAGAGCTGTTATTTTGACAAGAAGCTCACGACAGAAGAAGACAATTCAAACTCTGTGTGGTCTACGAAGGATAGTCAACAATACACAAAGAAGTCTATGTTCTCTACTCACATATGTCATTTTATGACTGAAATATCCTGGAATAGGGCTCTCCCACCTCTGACAACGACAGCAAGGACGTTGTGTCTTGCCAAATCGACTGAACAAGCCTGGACTCTGAGAACACCATCTACGCTACTCCATCTTGCCTGACGCACTCTCCGAGACGGTAAAACCGACAAACTTTGATACAAAGTCGTTAACAGGCTTATTCAATTTGGGGTATTGGGACAAATTATAATCTCATATATATACGGCCCGTTTGACAGCCTACAATGAAAGGCTTATACAATCAGCATGGTCCACCTGGTGAATCCAGAGAGGTTACCAGAAGAGATTCCTGAATTATTCCCGATTCGCGATGTACTACCTCCGTGCCTTGTTCACCACAATGCCAATCTCCCAGTTCGCCCTCACTACGAACTTTGAACCCATCCAAGGACGGAAGTGAGTCCACTTTGCGGTCACTCCGCAAACCTCAGTAGTCGGGTTCACAGGTAGAGATGACAAGGAAACGTTCGAAATTCGACACCGTCCTACTACCTCTGAGCCAACAGAAGGTACAGGTGTTGACTTGGCAGATGTTCTCCAAGTTTCAAAGAGGTTGAAGCCGCTCTCATATTGTCCATTTCAGAAACTCGACTACGAATGTCAAATTCCAACTCGAGACTGGCTAAATTTCGTCAAGACCTGGGACGCATCACACTGACAGGAGAAGTTGACCAATATGCCATGCATTTCTGTCCGCGCTTCTCCAAGGTGAAGTGGTTTGACTTGGAATAGAGACATGGTTGTCAATCAGTCTTTCCCCTTTCTCACGAACGTCTCCTGGCAGAGCCATAAGAGTGTCTCTGCGGATGTATGATATTGTTCAGCAAGTTATGATACAGTTTCTAAAAGGGCCAAAAGTATAATGATCGAGATAGTCGACACTCCTTGGCTATAGATGTAAGTGCTCACAGTGAGGATTTGATCCTAGGCTTGATTAAGTATAAATTGTTGGTATATCTTGCCGAGGATTAAGTTTTACTATAATTAATTCTCTCTCTTATCTTAACCTAGATGAAATAATTACTAACTATATTATAGGTGGACAGTTGCTATCCTGACATTATATGGGTATGAGGCGATCACAATCCGCTCAGGGGACACCCAAGCGGAACGCAGCGAGGTCATCAACGAATGGAATGACAAAGAATCGTCAGTGCAGGTTTTTGTCGCGAACATGAGCACGACAAACTTAGGGCTAAACCTACACCACGATTGCTAGAATGGAATATTCTTCTGTCTCAATTTATCTGCAACTCAGATACTGCAGACCATTTTTGTGACGAAATCAGAACATCTCATACTGCAGCATATATATCCCATACGACAACCCGCGAGAACTCATGTCGACAAGTTTCTTCCTGACGACCAGATCAATGATTTCATTCAAGGTCAGGGGGAGTCTAAAGTTGTCACTAAGTTTCTGCATGCCAATCCAGACAAAGAACTAGAGTTGATAAAGATCAGTCGCCAACAGTATGCTCTAGAGCACGTATTATCATCACGTCAACATCCAAGCACACCACCGACTCCAATTTCTATATAAATCTTCTATAGAACATTCACCCTTGAATGCCAAGCTAGGCTCAGAATCGGCTATCACAGCGTATGGCAGGGTCTTCGACTTAAAGTATGATGATGATGTCGGGTACTGCGTCGGGGAACTTGGGAATCCCCGCACACGGTCCTCACTTTTCTCAACTAATACCCTCTCTCATTTCACTCTACCACTTAAATTGGATAGGATGGGGAGGTATAACCTTAACTTCTCCAGCAAGCAACGATAGTTTGGATTCATTGAGAGCTACGTCTACGACCCACGAGCTCGGTGTGTGATCACAATATGAAGCATCAAAAGCTGATTGGAAAGCAAAGTTTCGTTCTATAATATATATCTACTCAGCATAGTTCAGGCATAGACCACGACTTCGACTCGAGAAAACCGCCAAACACCACGTGAGAGAGCCAGGAAAGGTCTTGAGACGAAACATAAGGCATTCAGGGTCAGCGAAAGCTAGCACCAAGTTCGACATTATGGACAATCAAAGAAAGCTAACGATGCATTTCGACATCCTGAGGCCACCGCGCACGGTTGGAGTGCCGAGGCACTGCTGATGGTTCTCCGAATCCACGACCTGTTCCAAGAACCTAGAGTATACATCCACAGCAGACATCATCGATGCCAGATACTTCCTTGATATCTTCCATACCTACGTCACAGATGAAGACCTGGAAACATTAATAAGGTAGCCCTATCTTGAGATACTCATACTCTCCCTCCTGAGTATTCCGAAACAAAGACGTGGAGGAAGCTTATGTGACGCGCAGGTCATGGGGCTCTGATGAGTTTGCAATTGCATATTGCCAACCCTGCCAGAGGAGTGGCGAACTTTATCGTATATTATACTCAACGGCATCAGTTTATAGCCACGTAGTATCGCAGCATATAAAATGCTCACCTTCGTCATTGGCCCCCACGAAACCAAATACACCATCCATTTTGCCCTTATCGCTAAGCAGTCTCCCATCTTGAATACCCTCGCCGACAGACATTTCAAGGACGCCTTGGGATAACGCTTCAAATGAACCGACCTTGACGAAACCATATTCCTGAGCTCGAGGCTATAACAAAGGACGACCTCCATAACTTCAACGAGACATGGCGCCGCAAGCCCAGAACTTACCGAGATATAGGTTCCCTATCCTGCCATCCCTTTTGTTCTTCCTCAATGCCGAACACAACAGGTGCAGAAGATATTTTAACACAGACAAGAGGTGATATCCAAAAGTAGATCTACACAAACCCACGCCCAAAAGAGTATCTGGAAGTATCTCCAAGACCAGCGCTGTTAGTCACAAGTCAATCATTGATAAATCCGCGAAACTTATCACGGCTAAAGTCACCGGTCTTGAGAATGTTGGTCTGAACTTGCATTACAACTGCTAGAACGGGATTTTCCTTTACTTTAACCTCTCTGCCACCCAGATCTTGCAGATCATTTTCCGACTCAATCGACTCAGGCAGACCAAGCAGGTCAGATGGCACATAATTAAGACCAAAAACTCCTACCAAGATAATGTAGAGAGAATCCTCGTAAATAAGTGGATAATCCAGGCTTCAATCGAGTCTGGTCTGCCTAAGTGGCTATTACATAAGCTTCTCGAGATGTGTTTATGCGAATGCCTTAAGGCTCAATGGCACTAGCGATTCAACCGATATGCCTGGATCGTCGAAGGAGAATACTCAGGCTCTGATATGGCCTACCATTCCGATCATATCCAAATCGTAGGGTTAGTGTTAGGGTTAAAGAAGTCGTTGGAAGCCTCTTGACACAACATTAAGCTCTTAATATACAATCCTTTAGCATGTGGCCTGTATCCTAGAACACGGATTCCTATATAAACCAGGAATTGAGTTGGCCATCTTGAGTGTCAACAAACCTCAGGCAAACTCACGGTTGAGCCCACAGAAGGGTCAAATTCCTTAATTAGGGGAGTCTTACTTGACTGGGGAGCCCAGGACTCCTCGAACCTGGGAAACCGATCCCCTGGGTTTTCAGCCGGATGCTATAGGCACTGCTTTCTATCATCCCCAGCGCATGGCTTGTTGCAGATAATCAGCTCTGTAATGACGACCAAGTCAGAATGTCCAGAAAACAACCTGATGCTATCATGCTTCGGGCGCGCTCCTCGAAGAAAGAAACGAACAGCATGTTTTCTGAATTAGACAGCTCCGAGGATCCCCAAGGTATAACAATCTACAGCCAGGGTTAGCAGAGCGATCTGCAAACACTGGCCTATAAAATCTTACTCTAATATCTGATAACAAGACTGGCCATAGAGTTGATGCGGCGGTTTTTATACCACCAACTCTGGGTGAAATGCGTTCAAAGTAACGCTGCTTTTGATCGCTCGATACTTACCAAGCTCTATATGCAACTGAGACGCAAATATTTATTACTCTTCTATAAACCAGATATATCATGTCCCTTTCGAACTTCTCACCGCACTTGGTGGGAAGCTAACAAGCACGTCAGCGGGGGTTAAAGCAATGAGGAAATATTGTTGGAGTTTGGTCGGTTGGAATGGGCGGTGCTTCTGCTTCACACCTCTTCGAATATTTCAACCTCTCTCTCCCTCACTCACTCATCATCTCCCCAAGACTATATAGAGCAACCATAAGCCCATCAATGTCACGGAGTATGTTTCTCTTTACCTTGCCATTCTCCCACTATCCAAATACAGTTGCTGACCTGTTCAGCTTCAAGCGGATAGAGTGGATGCAATCCTCAAAACAGCTAAACAATCACCTATCCCATTGGAAACAACATACATACCCAAGCATCATCAGAAAAAGAGTGATTAGGTGGACGAAAAGAAGACTTGAGCTGCTTTCTGCGACTATCTCGAGACCATTTGTTGGATAGTAGATATTTCCTTGTCTATATATTTATTATTATAAAACCGTTGCTTAATTAGCATAACCAGGAGGCCAGGATGTTGCAACTGGGTTTCATCCGTACCGCATCTTCAAGGTCCTAGGTGCCAAGGTATAAGACCCGGAGGACAGTCTTGAGGTCAGGGTACAGCGGGTTAGATTTCCATGCACAGGGCTTAGGAATGTGAGCTGGGAGCTATTCGAGGATATATGGGGCTATAAAACGTTGAGATTATACCCTACTTCAGAACGCAGTCCCTGTTTGTCGGCCTAGCCGCCGAAACGGAGGCCAAGACCCAGAAGCTACAGAGGAGAAGATAGTGCCATTTCCATCGATGAAAGATCTTGTTATCCCGCTCATCACTCTTTTTACTCCCACAAAGAGTTACCACATTAAGTCTTTCTACAATAAATAGATATTTATAATATAGAACCCCCAAAAATAAGCAATATAAAACACTTATGTATGGCCACAGAACGGTTCAAGTTTAGTAGCACTCCACCTGTTCCTAGGAAGGCCCTATATCTATATTCTTCTGGCTTAACTCCGATGATATGCTACGTAATTCATAACTAGTAATAATTTATATATACAATTCTCAGGCTATTTGCCTCGTTGGTCTCAGGATACACTGAACTTCCGGGTCTCTATCCCTAAGTGTCAAAGATATTTAGATAAAATTTAGGGTCGACTTAGGAGGTCTTGAGACCAGCTTTTTTTCACACCTTGATCTGGACAAACGTAGATCATGAAAATATTAAGTTATCAGAGTATTTCTCTGGGCGTTGCCCTCTGTTAGTCTTGATGGCTATGTCTCTCTCAGCAAGGTGCCTTGGCTAACAACTCACGGCAGAGTTCAAGAAGCTGGGGTGAAAATCGGGTGGAAGGCGCTTATGTGACAAAAGTCTCAGGAGCCCCTTACATGTATCTTTGGGACTCAGGCCCAATGTCGAAACCGTGGAAGGCGAGGATGGCATGTAAATAAGACGAGTTCATTGACGTTTTATGAGGGAGGGGACGATATCTATGAGAAGAATAGCAAACATGAGTTAAAACAATGTATATACATGAAACTGAGAGTGCTTTAATGACCAACGAAGTGCTTCAGCACTATTAATATACTTACCACTACCTTTTCAATGCCATTATCTTAGGGGTCCTCAGGATTGATGTTGTATAGTTTGGGAAGCAAGCCCGACTGATGCTTCTGTTACCCTGAAGCTCCTTTGCACTTCTCCTTCACTTTTTGATACGCATATCTACTTCATTCTTACACTTCCTCAGTTTTAAGACAATACAGCATTCTTCATTGGGTTCCAAAACCTCATCATCACAATACTCATCTCCATTTGCTACCCCCTCATTGATAACTGACGATTCTCGACATCGCTTCATCGTGGCCCATCGACGTTTCCAAGACTCTCCAATACCATGTACGTTTCTCGGTCTAAACGAATCAGGAAGCCGTCGAGTAAGTTGCTTTACTCGGTAAGTCATTATGTTCATCGACGCATTTGTATGTCTGATTAATCGAGTAGAATGCGGTTGCAAAACCTAGCACGAAGAAGCACAAGCAAAGTCAACAAAAACGGCCAGACACGCCCACCAAAACAGTAGAATGCATAGAGGTATCCTCTAGTCCAACAAATCCTACCACAGCACGCAAGAAGCATGATGTGGCCCCGGGGGCCGTAGTCTCTGCCACAGCATTTAAGCATACGCCTCCTGGAGCAGTAGTCTCCGCGATGACGCCCGAAGTCTTGAGAACGCTGCCGAAGCCACGCACTTCTCAAGTATTAGGATTCTGGCTCCTAGAACAAGTTGAGCATATTTACAAGGAGTATAGAAGCTATTGTTTGAAGGAAGATGAATACGGCTATCCAAGGAAAACAAAGCTCGACATGCTCGAAGTCACTGTACCAGAGAACGGAACTGCCATTCCGTTCGATATCATGTCCGCCAAGCACCCCGGCTTCCAGAAAGTACAACTCCTACAAGGAGTGCAGTTCATTTTCTATTCACCTGAGTCACTGGTTCGATTTACGAATATCTTAATTTCAACCCTTTTTGTACCACGCCTTTTGCCCATCGTGCCATGGGCCCAAATCAAACTGGTCATTTTCGACCCCACGTGTCTTCCTCAAGCACCAGAGCTGATGGCTTGGCAAAAAATTGGCGTTGGCCAAGATCCTCCTGCTTCTTGGACGTTGGCCTATAAGCATTATGATGATTGGATGAAAGCCGTCAAGAAGTTCTGCAAGCTCCCGGTGGCAGCCCTGGTCACTCTGCACTTTTGCTACCCTTATCGGGACTTCGACAGTCTTGAATCTCTTTCGAAACCACTCCGAATAACCGAGAATCTGGGATTGTCGAATATCGAGTTTGAAGGGAAAAACTAGGAGCAGGTTCCTGAGCCGGAATTCCATAGGGCCATGGCCATACGTGCCATCACCCGTCAAAGCATGAACAGCAGAAATGAGAAGATGAAACAGGACCTTGAGGCCAAGTCCTATTTCCAGTCATATGGGTCGTGCTATTCGAATTTGCAGTTGGACAAGAATAAGAGTGAGTGGCAGGATGCCCTTAAATATCGCAAAAATGCGTCCGATTGCAAGGCACTACAAGCACACATACAAGGGACGCTTGTACTCATAGCAGTATGAGCTTGGGTTGGGCGACAGCTAGCATTGCCATTCAAAATTCTGTTTTTTCAATGATATGAACAAGAGGTTCGCAGTGCAATAGCTTCTTCAATAAATATTGATTCATTGATACAAGTTCACCCCTGGTATACTACCTTGATGGCTCTGAAGGGATCAGCAGTAAATAGATGTAGAACATCAACTAAAAGAAGCCAAAATGCTTTAATCATACCGAATGGATTTGTGAACTGGATGTGATGGCTGTCAACCTAGATATGCTCCAGGTGGACGATTACTTATACAAACGCTATCAAGACATCCCTGATCCAAAGCCTCTCTTCAACTCAAGTATCTATCTTTCTCCTCTTGAACCTTCCCCTCGCCTCAATTTTACCTTCAACAGGCACCGCCCTCCATGCTGTGAGTAAGAATCCATCTGCACCACCACGGCCCATCATGAAAGGATGTGTCCTCCCAGGAAGGACCTGCCATCGTCGTGCCCTGCTAGTCTGGATAGTCACACCCAGCAGAAGCGTAGGGTTAATCGGGAACTCTTCACTGCCCTCCCAGCGCTCAAGCTCTTCGGCTGTTTTGCTTTCGACCTCTGGGGGAGGCGATGATACCCACGCGGCTCGACGCGCCACACTAAAGCAGTCGGCCAGCTGCGTCAGGGGCTCGATGGTGGGAGAGTAAATAGCGATGGGGGCGCCACCCGCTAGCAAAGGTACTGTGCTGCGGACAATGGAGATGGGATCCATGGTGCTTGCAACTGCGAGACCAGAGAATCCTCCGGCGCGTGTTGTGTCGACCACATGCCGAATACGCGCCCACCTTCTTCTCTTGCGGTGATAGTTCCCTCTACGGTTTGTCTTCCATGTCGCAATTTCCTCTGGTGTTGCCTCAGGTGGCTTGTTGTTGTATGCGTCATCTTCCTCAGGCGACAGGAGCTGCAGCCATGAAATATCCATGAGGTTGGTGTCGAGGGGGTGGTAGGGCGGAGAGGGGTTGGCATTTGCGGCGTCGTAGTTGAAGTATCTTAGAAGGGCGAGGTTGGGCTGGGTCTGGCCGTGGATCAGGGTGAGGGTGTTTCTGTTGACGTAGGGAACATTGAAGTCGCTTCGCTTAGAAGATCGCTTCTTCTCCTGCTTTTGTTCGGGGTCTGTTGCTTCTGTTGTCTGGGGCTGGTCTTGGTCCATCTCGTCTGTAGGAGCAGTGTTGGTTTCTGTGACTTCTGGTGCAGCGGGATCTTCCGTGCTCTCCTCCTCAAGCTTGGGGTGCAGGATGTCCATCCTCTCAGCCAAAGATGCCACCAGCAAGCCACCCGTATCATCCACCACCAACCACCTCCCACCCTGTGAAGCACCATTATCCTCGGTAGCAACACCTCCGTAGTGGACATCAGCCCAGCAACCGACCAGCGCCATCATCTCCTGCCTCATCTCCAGGATCTTTGAAGCATCGCGGTCCTCCAGCAACCACTGCGCTAGCATCGGCACGTCAAGAGGTAGCACGGTAAACCGTCGAATATACTTTTTGGTCTTGAGGAGCTTGTACTTGGCCAGAGAATACGCAGTCTTTTGGTCAATGGCCGTATGCGACAGGAGTAACTTGGCGATCAGCTCCTTGCCCGCCGATGCGCCCTTGCGCTTGAGCTCCTCGATCTCTTCTGGCTTGAGAGTCTGTCGGGCCGAGTCGTCGATGATCTCGCGATTCGATCGAATAAGAACCTTTCCGCTCTCGTCGACAAGAGTGAGCTCCTCGCCATCTGCAGCTGCAACAACATCGTCACCCTCGGCTGGTTCTGTCGCTTCGGCGCTGGTGTCGGCCAAGTCGTCGGCATTGAGCTCCTTAGCGGGCACGACGCGCAGGCGCGCAAATGTCTCTCCCTCGCGCTTGTCTTGGACCTCGTATGTGAAGTGGTACGGACGGTTGATGATCAGATTTGTTGGGAATGAGCCATACTTGCCCAGTGAGATTGTCCTGTCGCAAGTTAGTCGTGCAGGGAGGGAGTGGGAAAATGACGATTGGCTTACGTATTTGGCACGACCTGTAGTACGCGATATGTCTCGTTGGGGAGCCGTAGGGCTACCCACGAATTGGGCTGTACCGTCTCCTTGTCCATTGCGTTTGTTGGAGCGAGTATGATTTGCGATTCTTGGAAAGAAGAAAAAACTAAGGTAAGCCAGCCTCACCTCGGTGAGCCCCGCCACGGCCCCCACACTCCGATCTTCACCGAGATCGCGGGAGCAAGGGTACTTCGTCTAAGTAATGAAAAGATTCAGGTAAGTTTCGTATATCTAGAGCCTTTTGGCCAGTTCATTTTATTCTCACGAGAAACTTATGGAATGGAAATTCACGTTCAATGACACTTGTTTTGAAAATACGCACTGGATTGAAGGTACTGATTAGCGTGAAACTGTAAGGCATGTACTGAAGCAGCTGCATGTGTTGCAACCATCAAAAATCACAAGTTTTTCATCTGTTGATGGGTTTCTTCTACAAAAGATTTACTCCGCAGTGCTAAAGACTCGCTAGTCCACAGGGAACCAATGACAACTTGCAAAACTCAAACCAACCTCTCATATTCGGTGTAAGTCGACGTCGCAAACGACCCAAGGTCTATCCTTTCATGTGCTCAAAACTTCTCGTGGCTTCATACTCAAAGTGAAAATCTGATTTCAATATCCGCTCACGCAATTCGGTCGTCATGGGCGTTCCGTTCGTTCGTGGCAGACCCAGAGTGTCCGCCAAGAAGAGAGGCGAAATAGTTGCAGATACCGTACCAGGCATAGAGGACCATGCTCATGCTTCCGAAAAGAAATAGAGGCACAAGAGTGTAGGTCGCAAGATCTGTGAAATCAGTTAGTATATATTTCAAATAGGGAGGCATGGGGGAATACTTACAGACAAAGCCGCCGGAGCGCTTGACAATGTTGTACAACTCGTTTCGCATGATGTTCTCCGCGCCATGCTCCCACTTCCAGGGACCAACCATTCGGAACTTAGTGTTGAAGTTGGATCCCATGGCCCAGGTGTAGAAAACCTTCCAGCCCTTCTTCATAACCGAACGGGCCTTGGGTGCGGAACCAATGTCGAGAGCGATCTGGTAAGCATAGCTCTCATGGTCAACAGCTCGCTTGGTTTCGTAGAAACTGTAGTTGCCTCGGGGGTGAAGACGATAGTCAAGGTCATAAGACTCAAGAGCATTTGTGTCTCGGATAGCAGGTACCTCCTTAGGGTACTGGTGTTGGAGCAGGTGAAGAACCCAAAGCTGAGCCTGAAGCTCGGCAAGGGGTGGGATGGCTCCAATAGAAGGACGGACAAATCCAATGTAGCCAAGAGTCACATCTTCTTCTTTGTAGATCTCTCGAATGTTGGTCTGAGCGACAGTTGGGTAGTCGTTGTCCAAGAAAGGGAAATCTCGAGTGTAGCCAGTTGCAAAGACCAAGACATCGGGCTTCAGCTGCTCCTTCGGGAGGGTCGAGTCACTCGGAAGCTTTTTGTCGAACTGCATGTTGCCATCTCGGTCAATGCTGGTAGGCCAAGTCATCACATCAATCTTCTTGCCCTTAGTGTCTTCAATCTTGACATTCATGAAGAAAGATCGGATACGGTTGCCCAAGGACTGGGATCGTTTGCCGACGCTCATATAAGGTAGAGCCTTGTCGGACTTGCAGAGGAGGACTATTAATATGTTAGCCGATGTGTCTATAGATTGTGGAAAAGGGGGATACTTACTTGAATCCATGTACTTGCGGTCAGGGCTCATCTGGCCAACCCACTGATCAGGACCCTCTTCGGTGCCTGAGATGAACTTATGCATATTTTTAATCCAGCTGTCGTAGTAAGTCCAGAGAAGCTGGCTCTTCTGAAGCTTTGGATGCGCGTAGGCTGTGTCAAACAGGCTGGCGACAGAGGTGTCGACAGGCTTATTGGCAGTGGGGGTGGAACGTCCCAAGGCTTGAGGGATAGGGATGATCTATAAACTGTTAGCTTATTCTTACAATTATAGTGTGATAACATACCTTGGGTGCACAAAAGAAGCCATCGCGATGACAGAGTGTCACAGTCTTTGCGCCAGAAGTGACAGCGAGGTACGCAAGATCCATGCCAGTCTCGCCAGCACCCATGATGTACACATTCGTGTTTTCACCAAACTGATCTCGAGACTTGAGACGGGATGAGTGAAGGACCTTGGGAACTCGTTCGATGCCCTCGATATTGGGCATGACTGGGTTGACGTTGATTCCACTGCAGATAGCAACGGCATCGCACTCCCAATCAAAGGCACCTCGCTTGTTGCGCAGAGAGATGACATGATCAGTGTCGTTAGGTCCACGACGGACTTTCTCAACCTTTGTGTTACACTCGATCTTAGGCCAGAGGTCGAAGTTGGTGGCGTAGTCTTTGAGATACTGAACGTAGACTTCAGGGGTAACGAAGTCAGGGGCATCGTCTGGGAGACGAAAGTCGGAGAAAGCAGTGAGATACTTTGAAGAGACGAGCTATGATATGATTAGCATATGTTTTCATTGAAGGAAATGGTTGATAACTTACCTCAGCGTCTTCGTAGACGCGGTAGGAGAAAGTGCCGCCGATCTGGGACTCAGCTTCAAAGAGTCGGACCTCGATAGGGGGAATGGGGAAGTACTCATGGGCATGAGCGAGAAATCGAAGGGTAGCTAGTCCAGCTGGACCACCGCCGATGACAGCTACCTTCATGGTGACTTGCCTTGTGAGGTAGAAATGATACAAAAGAGTTGTGAGAAGGTTATGGTTGATAGAAAGTGAGATGGTGATGATCAACAATGAGATTTTGTCCTGGGTGTTGATGTAAGATGAAGAGACGGATGAAAGGGAGTTTCAGAAAGAGGATGATAATAAAACCATGGAAGAGTAAATATACTACAAACGATGTTCCTGGTGAATCAGGCTGGACGTTGCCACTGCCAGTGTCAAATGGAGGGTGCTAGTACACAGCGACATGTTCACTCTGGAGTGGATTTGAACAGTATGCGAGTCAAATCCACTGGTACATTTCAATACTATTCATTATTGAAGGGCATTTAATTAAATCAATCGATTTACTATATATTACAGACATTGGAATAGTGACAGGGCGAAAAGTGAGGGCATCGCGAGTTTCGTGTGGTAGCAAGTTCTATGGCTTGAAAAGCCCTGCGGCTGGATAGTTTACGATAGACATTTCATGGCACACAACTTTTTAACAGTCTCTCTGAATGTTCACCGTCAAAGCCTTGTGTTCAAAACGTTTCCATTGTTCATATATCTGGTGACTGAACATCCCATTGCAGTTCATTCAACTGTAATCATGGGTGCTCACTCCCGCATAACGTTACACGCCAACTTTTGCGAACACTCGTACACAGGTAGTCATCGCTCGCAATTCTTCTACTGTCTCTCACGTAAATTTCGAATACGTTTGCTGACATAGAACCCAGAGCATTACTTGTGAGTGTTACCTACTCCCTCCTGGATGAGGCCACCTACGAAGGGAACCCATGACCACCACCTGGGACTTCCCTGATCATTGTTCTTTGCAGCTATTGCCTCATTGTTTACTTTGAGTCCGCAAGAATTGACAAAGACCCCGTGGGGAAAACAATGGATCGTCGATTTGTCGTCAAACTCAATAATAAAAAGCCTCGGCACTCGTTCAAGCTTAAAGCTTATCGCGAACCCGCAGGATGCTTAAATTTCGTATTCCATCGTCTGATCCTTCGTTTTATGTAACATTTTCTGTCATTTCTAGACCAAGGAATCGTTAGGTTATCTCCGTTCCTGCATGCTGCCCTTGTTTCGACCTATCGAAATTTCCCAACGGAGTGAGTACTCCTCAATTTGAGCCTCAGGAACCAACGCCAAAAGTCCTTCGATATCATCGACAACTTCTTTCTTCAGCATCGTCAAACAACTATTGGGCTTCTTTTCCCGCAAGACGATATGCATCCTGCAGCCAACTTTGGAGCCGGACCGACCTCGTTATTTGACTACGACCTATCATCGTCAATTACGCAAATGTGCTCAACATAGCCTCGAGATCACCTCATGTTGCATTGTCACATGCAATCTTCGATCGAGTTACGTGACCAGCGAACCATGGAACTCATACGCGCATTCACGAAGAGACGGAAACTGGGACTGGGACTGGGATGAGAGCCTAGGGGATTGATACTGTTTCTGAGCAACCCGGAGGCCATACGATGTGGAACTCGTCGAATGGCGCGATGGATATTCACCAACATCTTAGCCATGTGCCACACAAGTCTCATTCTCCTCGACAATGAGCTCCTAGGTCAAACTGCTGTAGTATCGTCCCAACGTCTAGTTGAAGCAGAAAGGTCACTAAAGGAACTGTTTTTGTGTCTCAATTTCTATCATGGTGTTCATTCACGGCCATGACAATTCAGTGAGTCAACCTGAGCAGTGTAATCCGAAGCAACTCATGAAAACCATTAGAGGTACTTCATGGCCTTGCTTCATTCAACAGCTTGGATAAACATCAGGAACGGTTTGTTGTTGAAGCCCTTCTCCTCACCCTTACTTTCATTGGCGACGTTTCTGGGGCGTCGTGGATCCACAAAGCCTTCTTCGATGCAATATCTCCTCATTCTGAAGCTTGACATACTTCTCACCGAAGCCTCAAAACTTTGGATATCGCCATGAATACGGCGTCATCATGTTTCCAACCTCCTCCTTACACATGTGATATTCAGCAATTGAGATGAGTCTAAGTACAAAAGAGTTGGAGGATCTCTAAGGATGAGTCTCATCAAACCGATCAAGTTCTCACCTCATTCGTTACCCTCTCATTTCTGCACTCTGTTCGAGTAAGAGATGAGAACGTCCCTCTTTTACGCCCTCAACGGGGCCCTCGGGGTGGTCGCCCACGAGTCGCTTGCCCATTTCAAGATTGAATCCGGTAAAGAAGAGCATCGCTCTCTTGAAGGATGCTCAAAGGATGGCAAGTACAAGTGGGTTCCCGACCCTGCGACATTTGTCTTTCCTGAGAACGACTACAAGCCCGGCAACTCCTGGGACCTCTGTGTCGGCACATCTCATTGCGCCCCCCACGAGGCCTTGACTCAGGTTTCCTTCGATTTCAAGGACAACGGCATCGTCTTCAACTTCAAGCATATCGACCACTACAAGTACGAAGATGTAGCCGTCTACATCGAGCGTGGTCAGCCTCCCACAGAGGACTCTTTCAAGTACAACAAGAAGAGCGACCACTGCAAGGCCAAGAACGACTACAAGGAGGCCAAGTGCTTGGTTCCCTTCTTCTCCCTTTCGGATGGCGGCTCTTACGGCGATCTCTGTCCCCTCGAGGACAACGGAGGCTGGAGACTTTACATCAAGGTCAAGGCCACCGTTTCCCACGGGAACAAGAAATACGAGCTCTACAGCCGCTCTCCCGATATCAACGAGAAGTACTTCGTTGTCAGCTACACCTGCGCTGAGTGCAAGGAGTAAGTCGACCCGTTAATCAGCATGTCTCACCTCACCTAACATCAAGCAGGTACAAGCACAAGAAGATCGAGTTGATTGAGGAGAAGGAAGAAGCAGAGGCCGAAGCCGAAGAATCTGAAGAAGAAAAGGAGTACAAGAAGAAGAAGGAAGAGGCTGAGGAAGAGGCCGAGGAGGCAAAGAAGAAGTACAAGAAGAAGAAGGAGGAGGAAGAAGCTGAGGCTGAGGCTGAAGAAGAAAAAGAGAAGAAGAAGAAGAAGAAGGAAGAGGAGGAAGCCGAGGCTGAGGCTGAGGAACAGGAAAAGAAGAAGAAATACAAGAAGGAGGAAGAGGAGGAGGCTGAAGCCGAAGAGGAGGAAGAGAAGTACTACCCCCGCTTTATCCTTTCATTTCCCCAGTACTCATACAGCTGCAGGCACAAGGAGCATCACCATGAGCATTACCATAAGCATCACCATAACCATGGTCACAACCATGCTCATCGTCATGGACACAGACACGGTCACCTCCACGGTCATCTTCACAAGGAGCATCACCATCATGATCACCGCCATAAGAACCATCATCATGACCCTCATCATAAGCATCATGCCCGTTCTTATGATCATCATGACCACCATAAGCACCACGATCCTGGACATTACCATCATGACCACCACGATGGTCACAGGCATCACGATCCCGGTCATCACCACGGTCATCACGGTCACCACGATGGCCATGATCACTACAAGCTCCATCACTACTATGATCCCAACAGCCACCGCGACTTCAATGCTTTCTTGGACGACTACTTTAAGCACTTCGGTTATCACTACCACCACGCTGATCCCGGTCATCACCATGGGCATCACGGTCATCATGACGCTCATCATCATGGTCACCACGATGGTCACCACCACCGTGATCCTTACAAGCATCTCTATGGCGAGCATCATGATGGAAACCACCATTATGAGCACCACGATGGAAAGCATCACCACAATGAGCATCACAAGCATCATCATGTTGAGCACCACAACCATCACCACGGTCACAACGAGCACCACAACCATCATCACGGTCACAAGCATCACCACGGTGAGCACCATGATGGATATAACCACCACCATGCTCGCGGCTTGCTCGAGGAAAACAGAGAGAAGCACCATGGACATAAGCACCACCACGGACATCATCATGGACACAACCACAGCCACGCTCATGACCATGTTCACAAGCACCGTCATAAGCACTTTGACGACCATGTCCACTACAATGAGCACCATGTTTACTACGACTATAAGGACGATGGCCACCACGACGGTCGCCACCATGGGTATGATCATCACGATCCTCAAAAGCACCATTATGATCATCATGATGGCCACCACGGTCACCACGGTCATCACCACCATGATCCTCATAAGCATCACTACAGCCATGAGTACGACTACGGCCACTACAAGCGATCTGAGCACAAGGATCCAGTTACCATCTACTACAAGGAAAAGTCCGATCACTCTCGCACTCACATTGATGCTTCCAAGAAGGAAAAGGCATCCAAGAGTGAGCTCGAGGCCGAGAAGCACAAGAAGCTTTTGGAAGAGGCCAGCAAGGACGAGTACAAGCACAAGCACAAGGGCGATCCTGAGCACAAGTATCACTCCGAAGAGGATAAGTACAAGCATGAGAAAGAGCACGGGCACAAGTACAAGTACGGACCCAAGTATGAGCACGAGCATGAGCATGATAAGAGGTCTGCTTCCGAGCATGGTGATTACAAGTCCAAGGAGGAGGTCAAAGAGGTTCTGAAGGGACACTTCCAAGAGGCCCTCAACAAGTTCTACCATGCTTACTTTGCAAATAAGGAGCACAAGCACTATGAGCACGAGAAGCCTGAGGAGAAGTACGACTCTGGTCACTACAAGCACAAGGAGTATAAGCATGAGGAACCTGAAAAGGAACACCACTCTGGTCACCATGAGCACAAGGAGTACGAACCTAAGCACTACGAGCATAAGGAGCATGAGCCTAAGGAAGAGCACAAGGAGCACCACTACAAGCACCCAAAGGAACATGAGCATGAGCACGAGCATGAGCCCAAGAAGTATCATCATGATGAGAATGAGGAACATGAAGAACATGAGGACAAGCCTGAAAAGAAGCATCACTACGACCATGAGCAGAAGGAGCATGAACACGAGCCCACCACCGAGTTCGAGAAGTCCTCTCACTATTCCACCAAGAAGGCGAGCTTGGAGAGTGAGAAGGAAAAGGCCAAGCACGAGGCTTTGGAGAAGCTTTGGGATGCCCGCATCACCCATGAGCGCAAGTTCAAAGAGAAGCTTTTCTTCCTTGAAGTCGGCCACTGGGGTAAGAAGGGCGCCCACAAGCGCTCTCTTGAGTCCAAGCCTAGCGAGGCTACTGAGATTGAAGTCAACAGTGCCAAGGTCGAAGAGTACATTGAGGAAGCTGAGGACGAAATCTTGGGGAAAATCGAGAAGGCCATCCGCACAGCTATTAAGAAGACCGGGCCGAACCCTAGCATTGAAGCTATCGTCGAGTTCCTCCAAAAGGTTGAGGAGGTCATCGAGAAAGCCATCGCAAAGAACTTCCACAAGATCGTCCGCCGCATCGTCAAGATTGAAGGTGTTGCAGAGCCTGATGAAGATCTCATTTATGATACCCTTACTATTGCTATCCAGGATATCGTCAAGGTTGCCGACAAGATCTTCGTCAAGGCCATCAAGGATCTGGGCGATAGCCCTTCAGATGAGGAGGTCGAACACGCCATCAAGACGGTTCTGAAGCTTCTCGATGAGGTCATCGACAAAGAAGTCCGCAAGGCCCTCATAATCATCTTCAAGTTGGAGGAGGAGACCGCTGAGACTACTGAATCCACCGAGCATGGTAAGCACGATAAGCGCTCCGATCCCTATGACGACACCACGGTCGAGAAGGCTGTTGAGAAGACCGTTGAGAAATGGGCTGCTAAGTACGTCGAGGAAGATGAGAAGAAGCACAAGCCCCTGAAGCGCTCCGTGAGATTCGCCCGACTCTACAACTGATGCGCTCCCAAACGAGGCCAAGGCCATCCAAGCATGAGATTGAATACCACAATCTGAAGGCCAGTGTCACTGGACACAAGAGAACCACTTGACCTGGGTACATAATAAGGATACAGTACTTGGTGCCGTGTCTAGTTGACAGGTTGAGGAGGGATTAGGTACATTGTTTCATCATTTAAGATAGCCATTCCTTTAATAAAAGTAACCTGTCTCTTTCTTATATGAGCTGCGCGCAGTTAAGATGTGACGATGCTTCAGAAAGCCCCTTTACGGAGCAAAAAAACCTCCAACCTTAGGTCAAAGTGCTAAAGGCAGGCTGATGTATAGACCTACTAAAATTATACTTATCTTTCCTCAATTTACCTAAGTCTTTTTGTCATGGGAGACAGGTCCCAAGTTTTACCTCTCCTAGAAGTCGCATGTGCAAGCTTATGTGTTCAATTTGGAATCATAAAATTGGTATATTCTGTATCTTATTCCCAAACGCCATTCAACATAAAATCATAACAGTTCTATCGCAATCTTTTCTCTAGTTCCAGTTAGGAGCATATGTGATGAAAGCCATCAAGCAGCCTGAGATCAGACCAGCTGTAGGAACAGTGATGAACCATCCAAGATAGATCCATCCAACCATGCGCCAGTTGATAGAACGCCAATCTCCGTTGCAGAGACCGACTCCGACAATGGCGCCAGTGATACATTGAGTAGTAGACACAGGCAGCTCTGCAAGACTTGTTAGTGCATGCTGTTGAAATGTGTCTGTGGATTAACTTACTAAGACGAGTGGCCAGGATGACAGTGATAACAGAGCCGAGTTCCATGGAGAAGCCACGAGCAGGAGACATAAGTGTCACACGGTTACCTAAGTTTCGCATGATATTGTAACCGTATGTCCAAAGACCAATGACAATGCCAGCACCACCGAAGGCGAGAATCCAAATGGGAACTTGAGCCTTACTTCCGGGGACTGCGCCGGACTGCCAGATCTGGTAGATAGAGGCGTAAGGGCCAACAGCATTGGCAACATCGTTGGCGCCGTGGACGAAAGACGCAGAGGCAGCAGTCATGACTTGGAGGAAAGTGTACAGGAATTCAGTACGGTTATCGAAATGTTCAGCACGAGCGTGAATCTCTTCAACATCGCCGGCAACAACAGACTTCTCGCTCTGGGAGCTGACAATGTCCTTATCGACACCGTGGAGAATGGCAAACTTGAAAGCCCACCACATGAAAGCACCGGTATACCAAGGGGCATCAGGCTTGGGTCCGACCATGGACTTGTGCTGGTGAGGGTTGACGGCAGGTTCCTCGGCAGCTTGTTCAGTGACAACTTTCTTGTCATTGCCAGCGGCCTCGAGATCTTCACCAAGGGCAGCAGCACGCTGAGTGCGGCGCTCCTCAAGTTCCTCGCGGGTAAGATGGCCTTCGTAAAAGTTGCGGACGACGCCCTGGAAGTTGTCGGGGGTGGGAGGGACAGGACCACGGCGGAGGAGGAGAGGGCCCAGGAAGATGTGGTAAGCCTTGAGCTGCCAATCCTCCTTGATGACGATACGGTACAACCAGGGGACGAGGAAAATGGCCATGAGAAGACCCCAGCCAGCACCAGCGGCGACAATCACACCGGGGATTTGCTCCTCAGTAAGGTTGACCTCATAAGAGCCACCCTTCCAGATGAGAAGCATGACAATGAGTGAGGCAGTGGCCCAGAAGTAGAAGGGGACGAGGATAAGACCCTTGATAGCAGGGCTCTTGCGGAGGAGGACGCAGTATTTTGTGAAGAGGAAGATGCTGGCACCGAAGATGCCAGAAAGCATAGGGGCGATAATCCAGGCGAGGAATACCTGCGAGTTATGAGTTAGTGAATATGGGTGTGAGATGGTGGTTGAGTACTAACCTGAACAACACCTTGCTGAATATCAAGAGAGCCGTCCTCCTTGTAGCCAACCCAAGTAATACCAGAGCCGCCAAGGGCACCAACACCCATACCCAAAACACCACCAAGGATAGAATGGGTAGTAGACACAGGGAAGCCAAAACGGGTAGCAAACGTGAGATAACTAGCAGAAGCAACAACTGCGCAGACCATGCCCAGCATAAGAAGAGCAGGGCTATCGTCAAAGGCCTCGACATCAACAATCTTTGTTCGGATGGTATCAGCCACACGGCCACCAACACCAAGAGCACCAGTGAACTCCATGATACTGGCACCGATCATAGCCTGGAAGTAGCTAATAGATCGGGAAGACACCGATGAAGCCCATGAGTTGGCGACATCGTTGGCACCGATGTTCCAGGCATCGAGGAAGGCAAAGATAGTGCCTACCGCGAAGAGGTAGTCGTACTGAGCGAAGACTGCCATTTCAGCGGTGCAGTACGAGTAGAAAGAAGAGGTTCAGAAGGAAAGGGAGGATGTGTGAGGGATCTGGAGACTTCAGCTTCTACGAGACATTTCCGTAGTATATATAAGTTTTTTCCAGCTGGTGGAGAAGAAAAGAAAGAATTGTTCTACGTGGGCCATGGAGTTACTGACACGCCCCCCAAGAGAAGAGCCAAGACAAGACATCGCCAAGACGATTCCACCGAAGAAAAGGACCTCGAGCTAGGATTAACATCAAACATCCCGGGCTTGCCACAGAAATTCTTGTACGCCAAGAGTCAGATCAACAGAGTGCGAGTGTGACTGCGTAACACAGAACAGGGCTGGAACATGCACGAACCGGCTCTACAGCAAGCAATTGGCTTCTCTGAACGGTAGCAACACATCCGGGAGGCGTTGAAGAAACTGGAGACCCTCTCCACTTGAAGAACTAAGCTTACCTTAAGCTTGTGACTAACTTTGTTTCCAGTGCTAAAACGTCTCAGGCTGTAACTGGCGATCGCGGGAAAGGCAAGAGTGATGGTTTTGGGAAATAGAGCACGCGACACATGAGCTGAGAGGGGAATACGATGGGTTTGAGGTGGGAGAGGAGTGAGCATGCGACATGATTCCTAATGCGTCACCGACGTCTGAGATGGTGATGCAGATGGCTAATGCTGGGGGCATGTATGCCAAGCTGTAGGCGAGCCATGGCTTGACGAATCCTGGAGGGGAAACGAGCTGGAGAGCTTGTGACGATCGAGAGAGATGGCGAAGGTTGAGCTTGAAAGGGTTTCTGAACTCAATTGCTCGAACTCAGCTGCTAAGTTGTTCCTCTGTAGACAGGCTCTTCACAGTTCCCTTGAAAGAGCCCAATGCTTCTTGGTTTCTTAACCGTCGAACTCGACGAGCCTCAGCTTCTGAGTAGAGGAGCCCTCGTGTGCTTGAAGCACAGACACGCGACTCGATACTCTTTTCAGGCAAAACCTCCAAAGCTCGAAACACGCAACGAAAAAGCGACCAATCAAACAGGCACCATGCGTTCAAAAGTCGTCGGTGCACTAAACGAGAAATGCTGTAGGCAGGGATCATGATAGACGGACCCTCAACTTTATCGTGGATAAAGCCAAGGAGCTTGTTCCTTTTTGTGCTAGATCTGCGGGTATTGTCCGAACCAAGCTTTCAACGCGGCGAATGAGAAGAAAGGATCTCTACACGTGTGAGACGTCAATGCAAGATTGGCTACTGGGGCTGCATTATGATGGTCAATGTTTTTATGGTGGAGAGAGAGGGAGAGGCAAGGAGAGGATATTCTCGGATGATTCTATCGGTATCCGAAAAGAGTATATCCCACGCAGAGATATGGTCTGTGAGGTGGCTTTTGAAACAATTGCCATGGGGACTCGTTCTCAAGTGTCACCGAGGCAATAAGACATTACTCTTGGCGTAAAGCCGGGACGTGGGATTTCCGTCGTCGATGATGGCTATGATATTGATTCCAGGCTGTTCCTTGCCACGACGAATGTAAATCAGTGCTCAGAGAGACGTTGCTTCTGACCCACTCGTGATCTTCACGGAGTTGAGGCGAGTCTATATGGAGCACTGGCTGCTTCACAAGCAGAGCACAACGCTATGAAGAGCCTATCTCACACAAATTTTGCTGAGGTTGAATAACGATTTGGTAAAAAACTGAATGTTTATGGTCATATGAAACCGGGAAATAATAAGGTTAGAATTAAGGTATCGGCAGTTAACGTCCCGGTTGAGATACAGGGTAGGATCTCGGGATTTTGAGTTGATGATAAAAATAAACGTGAAACGGTTACTACACGCGGGAAAGCTTCGACCTCTTGCTGATGATCTTATAGTTTCTGAAACGGTAACTCAATGCTTGACTGTACGTGTTTCTTGTAGCTGATATATCACTGCGTGTTCTGTTTCATCGAAACGAAGCGAGTATGTCACTGCAGGGATAGTTGCAACAGATACTCACAACTGGAAGTATTGGATATGAGAGCATGTGAGGTCACTGACTGAGCGACCAAGTCTCATGATTCAGCAGTCAGACTCTCTTTTTGGCGTTTGGTCTCCATGCTAGATATCTAGACAGCAAGAATATACTTGAACAATGAGGCTTTTATCGGCCACGTGACAGCTTGCCGCTTCGGGAGTTACACAATCTGTCTCTAATTGGCTCGGCTAGATACCCCACAACTGCCCCACGGAAAATTTTTAGCCCATCCACCAAGACCTAGCATCACGAAACATGAATTCTGCTACCACAAGACTCTTCAACGAACTACAAGCGTAATTGGTTTAGTGGTAAAATTCTCCGTTGCCATTCGAGCAGCGTCGGGGAGCCCTGGGTTCGATTCCCAGATTACGCATCTCTTTTGCCGTTTCTACGTCTTGTGCATCTGTTTCTTTTTTGAAAATGTGGTATTCCGACCACTAACTATGCTACCTACTCTGGAAGGAATTGCATACATCAAGCGCGTGCCGTCATATCTTTCTCCTCATGCTGTGTACCTTGAATCTTCTCTTCATCGAGAGTTCGCTCTCCAAGACCAATGTCTGCCTCGTAGAAAACGTCAACCACCTTCTTGTAAGAGGGGACAAAGTTGACAGCAATGGGATATGACCAGGCTGCGACGAAAAACATCATGGGTACAACCATCGAGATACCAACGTCATGCATATCTGCAACAGCTCCTGTCAGGGGAGGCACACAGGCACCGCCAATAACACCAGCAATGATGAAACCACTTCCTCGCTTAGTATGGCGACCAAGACCTCTCATACCTAAAGCAACAATGGTAGGGAAGCAGATAGACTCGAAAAAGAGAACGATATAGAGGAATGATACACCAGCTGTTCCGTGATGGACGATAGGCGGTCCGATAAAGACAATGCACATAGTCAAGAACACGAAGAACACCTTTCGCGGCTTGCAGAACTTCATGAGAAACGTTCCGAAGAAACGCCCGACGGTAAAGGCTGCTTGTGCGCCGGCAAAGAGCTTAGCTCCCATTGAGTCTGATGTTCCTTTGCGCATCTCAGTCGCGTAGTTGATGAAGAAACTCGCGATAGCAACTTGCGCGCCGGTATAACAGAACTGAGCGAATGAAGCATGGAAGAGCTTATACTGTTTATAGAAGGGTTTATCATCGGCTTCCGAATGTGTCTCTTGAGCTTGCAAGGCCATGTCTGGAAATTGTTAGTGATGGTAGTACCGGTGCAGGGGATTCGACGAACCAGCGTCGGTGATTTCTGGAATCTTGGAGACGTAGAAGAGGCACGCCAGGATCAAGACGAAGACGGCAATGGAGAGGTAGACCCATTGCACGTTGGCGAGCGCTGCGTTATCGTCAAGATTGTTGAAGAACACATATGAGCCGAGGACGGGAGCAATGACGGTGCCGATACCGTTGAAGGCTTGGGAGATGTTGATGCGAATTTCCGAGTATCGAGGAGGACCGCAAACTATAGATGTCAGAGACGGATACAAACTGAGGACGAGTCAACATACCAGTGATGAATGGGTTAGCAGCAGTCTCAAGAGAACCAAGTCCGTTTCCGATGATGAAGATGGACATGCAAAACCCAGCAAACGACTTTGCCTTGATACACGGAATAGCAATCAACGCGCCAACAGCATACAAGCAAAGACCCCAGATGAACACAGCCTTGTACGAATAATGACGAAGGATCCACGCAGCGTGTCCCAGCGACGCAAGAGGATAAGCACTGAAACCTCTATCAGCTCTACTACAATACTCGTCGATAGTGGTGTACATACCCAAAGTACGCAGCCTGAAGACCTGCCGATCGCGCACGATCGATATGCAGCACCTTTTGAAAGTGCTTGTTCAGCGTATCAAGGAGTCCATAACTGAAACCCCAGAGGAAGAAGAGAACAGTAACAAGCGCAATAGGCCAGATGGATTCTCGCAAGGTGAGCTCCGCTGCCTTGGTGACTTTCTTATCCGAGACCTTGAGCGATCTCTCCTTGAAGAACTTTTTGGCGCCCATGATGAATGTATTACGAGGGGGAAAAAAAGGAAGAACTACAGTTTTGAGGAGGCGAAAGGGGAACGAGCAAGCTATTTACAGTTTTCTTTTATCGGCTCGAGCAGCCCCGAGCAAGGGGGCGGGCGTCACACATTGACCGTCATCGAAAGTGTGGCATCACGGTTCTCCTGCGCTGTAACCTCATCAGGGAAAAGGCTCCAGTAGCTTGAGTATGTTTGTTGGAGAAGAAACCTGGGGATTTGCGGGGGAAGGGGGAAAGGGGTCTGGAATGGGTTTAGTTGATGGAGTGATAAGCATGGTTTATGGTTGTTTTTGGTCGGGGACATGATTCAGGTTTTCGGACTATCCATGATGATCGTTGCAATGATGGACCGAGTGGGAGGGGATGTGGGCTGAAGATGCATTGGGTGACACTTCTAGAAGAGTTTGTAGAGATACCTAAGCGTTACTCTAAAGTCTAGAGCTTTGACAAAGGGAGATGTGTAGTAATAAATATTGCTGATAAGTGATGTTGTTCATGCATACCGACCAATTACTCCAACTTTCACAAGGCATTCATCTGCCGAACGTGGCTGGCAATAGCGTCAATTCCCAACGGCACTCTCCCTCGGCAAGTCCCCGTCTATTCCTCTTAGTTAAATTACAATCTCCTCCTTGACTTCAATCCCCAAGAACGAGGGGCAGAACGTCAAATGAAACACAAGAGCTAAATCCTCCGCTCGTGATACGCACGCAACTTACGTGCATAAAGCGCCTTCTTGTTACGGCCATTTCCATGTCTATCATCGGACTATTTTCCCTCTAGGCTCTCGGCTTGGTTAACCCACATGCCGAATGGTAATTTACCTGGGATGGCCAATCGCATTACTCTGTTGGTTGCGAGGAAGTTTGTTAAAGTGCTGTGTCTCAGGATGCGACGTGAGACAAGGGGACCTCAGGGCAGGGAGGAAGAAAACTTGGGACTTGGGAAGAGGATGCTAAAATCAATTTAGTAAAGAGCCCCCTAAACTTAGGCTAAAGTTGCCCAAATATTTTCCTCCTCTAGGATAGAGGTCTTAAGTTTTCTTACAGCCCTTAGGGGGACCTGAAGGTTTGACGTGGTGAATCGTTGGTTGAGGTGATGTTGTATCAGAATGCTACAAGTTCAAGTCTATTCACTCCCCTGACCATGATCGAGAAGCGTTCTAGACTTTGTCACTGTCACGTACGAGAACAGTCGTCTTATTCGCTCAGCATCACAAAGCCGACAGTACACCATGAACCTTCGTTACCTCTCTGTTTATTGTGATGTTGTGTGATATCTTAGATCGTCACATGGCTATATTCCGAGTGATCATGAAAGAGCAAGAAACCAGACCTCAGTAAAAGATATCCTAAACTCATCTAAAATCTATCACAAAGTTAGACCAAGTTACCTAAGTCTTTTTGTTAGGATTGAGATCCCCAGGGCGTATAGGTATAATATCCCCTTCTCATTACACACACCGGCGACATCTTGACAAGAAAGTCGATCCATTATCGTCTCTGGAAACGAACCGACGACGTCAGGTATCTGAACTCCATATTGGACTCATTCACTCAGTTCAACGGACAGACTGCACTCCCCTCAGTACAACAATTGGGAAGAGGCTACCTTCTTCCACGACAAAAGAACGAACCACTCTCCGATAAAGCTATGCCAAGCTTGATTACCGAGTTCAAGGTGGGTGCTTCTCTTTATTCATTGATTATAAATGCATAATTAATTCCATACTCAGAAAGCCAGCCAGCCCTACGCATACAGATCTGAACAAGGGGGTCGCGCAAGCCGCTCGTCGAGTTCTTGGAACTGAGAAAAATAAACGATTCGCCTATTCGAGCAAGCCTCCCATAATCGTGCCTTTTCTACATCCTCGAAAACTTCTAGTTGCAGATCAAACCCGACGACGATGATATCAACACCAAGGTCTGAGCAATCTTCACGCCAACGCAGGTGCATGCCAACTACACGGCTTGCACCCCAGAGACTGTTTCAACTATGTATTGGATACTTTGTCCCATATTGACATTCCGGGGAGTGAAGATAACGAGGAGGAACCGAGTGCAAACAAGGAGCTATCGGACTGGTTGAACGATCCAATCTTCAACGCGCGTTTACGCCGATGTGGTTACCGAGAAACACGGGCTCATTCTATCAAAATCCATCGATGATGCAATGACACGACTCAATAATGCAACCGATGTCAAACGCTCTCCGTGCCGTTTTGGAACGGCTGGCTTCAAGTCATGCGGGTTTACTCGCGAGTAACCAAGCATCCCTTTCCGGACAATTGGACTTCGCTATAGACGGTATTGAGAGAGGGTTTTCTGACTGAGAGCAGATGGCTGAATACGTTTCGCACTCGGGTCAAGCGGGAATACGTTATGGAAAGTAGGGTCCGATAGATGGATGCCATCAGCTTTCATCTTGCTTTGCTTCGATTCTGGACGAAGTCTGACTGCGATTTTCTCAAGCCTATCATCTTGATTATGGATGGAGCCAGCTATTTCACGAGGGATAACATTCGAGGATGGAATATCCCACCTGACAAGAGCCCATGGAAATGCGCAGAATACAGGCACACATGGAAATAGCAACGTAAAATCAATAATGAATCAATAGTTTCTAGTTATAACAGTCGGGATTGACATTAGACTCACTTACATACTTGGGCTTGATAACATCCACTCTGCTTTCTCATGATCACAAGCGTTGCAGATTGTGGGATAGATGGACAAGTGACGTTATCTGGGGATGAACATTCACGAATTCATGAATGAATAGCAATGAGAGGTTCGGGTATTAGATATATAATAATAGGAACATTTTAAATACAAAACTGCCGCATACGAGAAAAGTCGCCTTGTTCACTCAGCAACAATACTTTTGACCGTGAACATCTATTTGCACGGTAGAACACCAAATACAGAACATGAACCCTCATTCACTGACATGTTCAGCCAGCGCCGTCTCAAAATGCTACAAATTCATGATTTTTCCTTCCTAACAACTTCAACCATCTCAAGAACCTGGTGTTTCAACATACAAACTCCAAAGCAAGGTAAAGCAAGGAACTAACTAACCAACCGACATCATGCCTTCTATCCAGGAAAACAAGACCAACCTCATCGCTAAAGCGAAAAACATCGAGGAAACCCTCATCAACGTGTCCGCCGATGCCGCAACGATCGAGACTTGCTTCACTCTCATCGCCATGTCCCGCGGCACCCATGAAATCAAGCAACACTGCCAAACCTCCGGTTGCAACAAGTTAGTCAAGACCACTTTCTATTGTAGATCCTGTCAGGCTCGTGCTAGTGCTCGCGCTCGCGCTCGTTCTCACAAGCACCAGTACTCGACTCGATCCAAGGCTCGAAAAAACGAAGATCGAATTAATGCTGACTCGATATAGTCTGACAGGTGAGCTAGTAGTCCGGACTAAGAGACAGATGGCTGATCCATCGGCGTTTGAGAGAGGTAAGGAGTGGGAAACTCCAGGATTAATGGCTGCTTCACGAAAATGCATAGACAAAAGAACCTCCAAGTGAGTAAGTCGAACAAAAATAAAGTCTTTCTTTTAGCACGCGCTGTGTCAATAGCACAAGTGAATCTATCTCTAACCCAACCCCCCAAACTCCAAAACTATGTACCGTTCGCTCTTCGTCCACCTCTGGTACTCCTGTCGACATGTCTCTTAAGAACCTTCCTCGTCTCCACCAAACTCCTCTTATGCTTGCTCTTCGCCTTGCCCATCGTCATAAAGATATTCTTGTTACGCTGCTTCTCCCTATTACTCGTGCTCTTGCCCTGGGCCTGCATCTTGGACTTGCTGATAGCCCGTGTGCTCTTGTGCTCCTCGCGGTCTGGCTTGCCCTCCTTAGCAAGCGCGACACGCTCTTCCTTGGTGAGCTTGCGGAGACGCGCGGGCGCTTCGATCTGCTCCGCGGTGAGGCCGTCGTCGCGGTGGCGATTCTCTTCTTGCTGTCGCTTGCGGCGGTTGCCCATTGCTTTGTCGATGGAGGCCGACATGCGGAGCTCTTGGAGTTTGGCGAGATCGGCGGGTGTGAGGATGGTTGTGGTGGCGAGCTTGGAGATGCGGTCGATTTCAGCCTCCTTCTCCTCCAGAGCCTTCTTGGTCTTTTCGTCCATAACAGGCTCTTCGTCTGTCTTTTGCTTCTTTGACGCAGGCTCGTCTTCGTCATCCTCCTCATCGGAGGAATGATAGACATTAATCCAGTCACCAGACTCGCTGCTGTCATCAGAAGCAACCTCCCACTCATCGGATTTGTTTCCCTCGTCCTCTTCATCAGTAGCAGCATCCTCGGGAAGACCTCTGGCAAGTCGCTTCTTCTTCTTTTCCTCCTCCTTCCACTTCTCCAAAAGCTCCAGACCTTCAATACCGCCGACATCCTCCTCACCAAACTTACGCTGGGCCTGGAAACCAGCCTTCAGGTTGATAGTGGCGTTCTTACCACGGTCTCGCTTCTTCAGAAGCTCGGCACCAACCTCTCGGTACAGTGACAAAAGACCCTTGGCAGCCATCATGACACCCTTGTCCTTGCTCTTGCGGTACTGGACCAAATCTTGTAATAGAGTATCAGTCATAGCCAGGGGTTGACGGGCGCAAATCTCGCGAATAGAGTTCAGGCCAGCAGCTGCGACCTCAGCGGCCGAAGCTTCTGAAACGAACTCGTTTGCGATTTTCTGAATCAGGGGCTCCAGCACATCGGGAGGCACCAAGTTATGGACTGCCTGCGCCAATGAAGCTAGAAAAGAAGTAACAGACTGTTGTCGAGGAGTAAGGAACTTGATGAACCAGGAGTAGAGCGCCACAATAGTCAACTTGTGCAGACCAACAAGTCGGGTGACGAGTTGTGTTACTAGAATCTTCGTGTCGAGAGATAGTTTCGCCTTGGTGTTTTGTAGATGTTTCGAAAATAGCTCCTCAGCAAAGTTCTGAGGGTCGTGAAGGAGGTGAAGAGCGGAGAAGTTGAGAGGATGAGGCTTTGTCTTCTTGCGCTCAGCGCGCTTGACCTTATCGACAGCCTTGTCGTACTGCTTCTTCGACTTCTTGGTCTTCTTGTTGATACCCATCTGATGCTTGACCTGGCTCAGATCAACCTCCTCATCACTGCTCTCGTCCTCAAGTTCCTCACGCTCCTTGTCTCCACCCAAGAAGAAGCGAACAGCACCGACAACAACCTTCTCGTTGTCCGACAGACAAGCCTCCTTCATGACATCAACGGGCTTCGCATCGGTCCAGAATTGTCGCTTCCACATCTCGCGGGTGAGCTTGATGGCCCAGATAGCTCGAGGAGAGGATCGATCGGCGGTTACAAGGTTGTAAAGAACGGTCTGAACGGTTCGGTTAAGAGGGTGGTTGATGGATTTCGTGTTCGAGTTTCGCAGATCGCTCAAGATCTTCTGGAACAGGGTTTCACGCAGAGTTTTGCTAGGCGACGATACGAGAATGGGGAAAAGCGTGGTGAGGACGCTGGTCGAGTCGATAACTTCCTTTCGTCGCAGCAAGACCAGACTTCCCACAATCTTCTCCCGCAGCTCGGGGTGTAGAATGACATGGTTCTGTGTGAGAATAGACTTCAGATCGTCGGGGAAAGTAGCTGTCTCTTCCTTGTAGCAATCGGCGACGTGAGCGATTAGATCGATAATGTTGTGGAAAGATTCGACAGAATCGGCGGTCGCGGTGCCAGGAGAGACCAAGAAGATCTCACGCTGAGCCTCATATTGTTCCCATTGCTTCAAAAACTCCTCCTTGTACGACCTAGCGCTTTGTATCAGTATTTAATCGCAGTATCGAGTAATTTAGGGACGCACTTGGGATCGCGACGGATTTTTTGTTGCAGACTCGCGCTGTACAAAATGTTAGTGAATGGTCAAAAAGAAGCGGAATTATTTCGCAATTGACGCACAAGTCAGCATCGAGCTTCTCGAGTGCAGCGACCTTTCGTTTGACCATTGCGACGTCGAGGCTCTCGCTGTTGATCTGTTGATATAGAGCGGGAGGGTGGGGGATTGGTCCCTTTGAACTTTGTCTGCAAACGAAGAAAATTTGGGAGATTTTCTGGCTGATAAGATAAGCTCATCCCTATGCGGAATTGGACCGCGGTTCTAGGTCCCACATCAGTCAGTGTTGGACCATGATCTTAGAGCAATACGAAGCTTGATTGTCCGTAGCCTTCATACAGTAGCTTTAGCATTTGGCGGCTTCGTTACTGGTGCTCGTTGGAAGAGCAGTCAGTGCCATTGACGTGTGAGGTGAGATGACTTTTCACAAGGCAGGAGAGGCAGTCCATGAGTTGAGACAGTGCTTCGCGCGAGTTTCACCCAAACCTACCTACACAATGAGCGCAACGTGATCTCAAGATGACACTAGATAAAGAGCATTAATCATCGTTGATCGAGCCATTTCTTGTTTCTATTTTTGGATAAGGTATAGATGGGCGGCACGTGGGGGCCTCGTGGGTTGGCATGATGTGAGGAGAAGGAAGGTGCGATAGCCTGATGCTCAGCCTTATTACAACGACATGTCATGATGAACATAATCAATTCAAGGCGAACATTAATTTTGTATGTGAATAGTCCTCTAATACGCTCTTACTAGATACCAGATTGCTCAATCAACATCATTTCCTTCAATTGGTCCTAGAGCGCCGCTGGTGCCAGTTGCGAATAGCTTCACATATCATAGTCATGATGAACAAACAAGTAGATATAAGAGTCCACAAACTCCCAGTCTATGATTTCAGCGTAAAAAGAGACTATTATACAACCTTTCGGCGGGGTATCACCCGTCTGCTGCCCATTAATGCGGAAAGGTATCATAGGCAAACATGAGTCTAACACGAGCATCCCCCCTCAACCAAAAGATCACTTTTTGTTTCCCAGACAGCGAGAGCAAATCTGGATGTCATCCGTAAGCTCCTGCTAAGCTGTTTTGGCATTAACAGCAGCTGTTGTTACAAGTAGGCCCAGCTCTTGGGCAATACTTGGGCCACACTCCCCAGACTTCTCATATCACCTCTCGCACCTCGCGAATCTTTCTAGATGTGATTAAACGCGCTTAAGCAGCGATTTCTACACCACCTGTAGCTCCCATAGCCTTTGAAAATGCGTTAAAATGATGCCCGGAACTATTAGGGGGGTTGAAATTGACATACCTTCTTGAGATCACCATAGATGGCGAACTGACCGGCGGTGAGGGTACCGACCATGAAGAGACGGGCACCAATACCGGAGTACGAACCACGGAGACCAAGCTCCTTACCGATCTTGATGAGACGAGAGACAGTGCCCTCACCGGGGAGACCCTGGGTCTTGTTGATCTTGGAAAGCATGGTGTCGGCGGGCTGAGAAACAATGGCGGCGGCGAAACCGGCAATCAGACCAGAGCCAAGGTTGGCAACGGTCTGCATACCGTCGGAGAGGTCCTTCTTAGGGAACTTGCGGAAGACAGCCTCAGAGACCTTCTCGTAGACGACGAACTTGGCCATGGTGTAAGGGATCCTGAGTAGGAAAGTCAGCTTGCTGAAACACAGTTGAGCGGTATAATAGCGGGAATACTCACTGCTTGAAGAGAATGGGTCCGAATCCGGCGTAGAGAGCACCGACACCCTCGTTCTTGACAATCTTGCCGAAGCCAGAGACGAGACCGCTGGCGTAGGTGGGCTCAGAGACGAGACGGATACGGGTGGCCTCAAGAGGGCAGAGGGCGATATCGGCGAAGAACTCAGCGGTGGCGGAAGAGGCAAGGTAGACAGCAGTTCGGTTCTTGGAGGCGGTCTCGTAGCCGAGAGCGTCAATCCACTGCTGCTTGAAGAACTCGTAACCACCGAACTTCAGAGCACCCTGGAGGAAGTAACCGGCAAAGGTAGGGCCGACACCAGTGAGGAGGGCACCAGCACCCTCATTCTGGACAACCTGGCGGAAACCACCGACGAGACCGCGGTTGTAGGTAGCGGGGTCGAGCTGGATACGGGTCTTGACGCTGTGGTTTCAGAGTCAGTAAACTTGTTCTTTCGATTCGATTTGGTGTGCTTTTGCTTCTCCATCATGGCTCTCAAGGTTTGCAGTACTGCAAAGTGTCCATCTCGGGTTCCTCATTGAGTTTCTCCGAGACAAAACCCGCACAACCACAAAAACAACCTCTCAAGCAATTGACGACGAGAAACTCAGCGCAGAGGCGATTCAAACATACACATCGACGGGGGTGAGACCACCGTGGGTGACGGAACAGCAGACAGCACCGGCAAGGGCGAATCGGGAGTAGAGAGCAAGACCAGTCTTCTTCTCGGGGGTCTCAGCCTTGATGTTCTGGACGACGGCGTCGACCTTTGTGGAACCGGTAGAGGCAGCCATTGTGAAGGTTATGTGATCAGACGTTTACAAAAAAAGACTGAGGGGAGATGGTGGAGTGAGAAAGAAGAAGAAGAAGAAAAGGGAGAGAGAGCTTCTGGTGTTTTGAGTGACTTTTTTTTTTACTTGGTCCCGCGGCGGAGCAGCTGGGGAAAGGGAAAAATAATGCCTCCTTTGCCATTGATTTTTTTTAGAGCTCGGGAAGACTCGGATAATCGGCGCCGGCGAATGCACGGACCGGGCCAAGGGGAGGATGCTACGCAATTTGTGTCCGTTAGGTAACAAACAAAGCCCCAGAGACTAGCTTTTCGCACTCATGATGCCCCCATATCATGTCTATCCACTGGCTCACAGCGGCCAACAGATCATGAATACTTGCAAGGCCCGGGGTAAAGTAGAGATTGGGGAATGTCCTCCCCCAGAAGCAAAGCTGCCAGTGACGTTATTCCAAAGACCGCTCTTTCGGTGTAATCAGCCTGCTACAGGATCTTATGACTTGCAACATGTAACCTGATAACTGACTGACATTTCTCATACTCCGCCAAGACCTAGACATCAGTGAGTTTCTAAATCTCTTCGTCTTACTCTTCTAAAATGAGGAAAATGCCAGATTTGGTGAACTCTCACATACTGGGCTCCCCGAGGATTCCTCGGGCAGACCCACCAGTAACTAACCGTTGCTCGCCAACGTGTCCACGGCATTGGTTGGATAAGACAAAGAGAGACAAGTTTTTTCTTGCGTGCTTGTTTATTTTATCACCGGGCCAGCCAATGGATATTGCGCGATAAGCAATGTCTCTTCTGCTCGCCCCCTGCTCGACTCGGTCTCGGAGGTTAATCAAGTTCGCGACAGTGCGTTCTTCTATTCGGAATTCGACGTCATACCATCAATGAAGATGATACTCGGGTAAATAGAAGACTCTTGAGGATATCAAAGTTTTCAATGTCTTCATAAACAAACTTTTCTCAACGTCCCCTTTTCTGTCTGGCAGCCACTTCGGTACCTAATGCATCCAGCCTGTATCATGCAGCCCTGATAGGCGCATCTCAGATCAATCGCCGATTTCACCACCTTCAGCCGACGCTGAACCACCAAAATCATTATCCCTGTTCAGCCAAGCTTAGCCTTGTATTTCTCTCCTTATCTCCGATAGGGAGCCTACTGCCGATACAAACGTCCCCTTTGTCTTTCAGTGGAAGAAGATCACAAATAAGTGCCTTGACTTATATCAGATCAGGTCATCTTGTCAACTTATACGAACGCCTGATTATCGTTCTTTCCCGAGGTCAATTGGTGTTTAGAAACTTTCCTGATTTGGATATTGAATTAACATGATTGGTTCGATTATTTATGGTGACGTCGTTGAGGCTATCCACAAAACCAGAGCACCATCACTAATAGCCCGACTTATGTCTGTAGCTCGTTTTGCATCACATGCCTATCGTAGAGCTTGTGTAAGAAAATTTGGGGCCATAATAAATCATCAGTGTAGCAGTATCTTGCTATCGTAGATCCCTCATTCCCTGCCATCCTTACTATCCCGATCAAACAGCCTCAAGACATTCTCATTATCATAAGCCGTCACTAAATCCAGAGTAGAACGCCCCTCAACATCCTCCGCCAAAGGATCAACTCCCTTGCCCATAATAGCTTTGAACAGATCCTCCCTCTCGTCTGCCATTTCATGAAGAATAGTTCTCCCCTTGTCGTCTCTCGCCTGCCAATCCACTCCTAATTCATCCAACCAGCTCACCACCTCATCCACCTCATCATCATCGTAGCCCCTCATGGCAAGGAAGAAAGCTGGTGTTTGACCAGCATTGTTGCGCGCATTGATATCCAGTCCCAGCTTCAAGAACCGCTCAAATGGATTTCGAGTGTGACTTCCGTCATAGCAGAGACACCCAAAGAGGCCAGGGGCAAGGTAATGGAGCGCATTGTTTCCAAGACCATCAGTGGCAAGCATATCGGCACCCTGTGTTATGATATAGTCAAGCCAGTCGGGCTCAGTTTGGTCGAACTCGCCATGCGCCAGCGCAGCTAGGCCGTAATGGAGTGGCCGATATCCATCAGAGTCAGTCTGGTTGACCAAGGCCGGTACAGCGTCCCCTAGTTCCTTGAGTGATTCCAACTTATCATCGTTCAGAGCTCGAGATCCGAGTCTAATATGCAGTGCGTTTCTGCCGAAATTGTCCACTGCATATGCATCTGCCCCTTTGTCAAGCAGGAGTCGTAGAGACAAATGGTCTTCTCTGGCCCCCTTACGGCCTCTACTTGACACTCGCTCGCAAGTAGCCAAAAGAAGGGTTGCTCCAGACGCATCGCGGAACTCCATATCAAGATTGGCCAACTCTAAGATCGGCCCACAGACACGTTTTCCCTTCAAGATTTCGTGCACAACTACCCTCTCAGCCATAAAGGGTGGTCTGAAAATGTGAGGACATTTGGCATAGGAGATAAACTCAACCACAGAATCCTTCTTGTGCCACTCATGGGCTGCTATAGCCATCGGTAGGGAAGGTCTGTTTGGCAACCGAACCTTTTCAACGATGACAAGGCAATTGGCATAAGGACTGAAACCAGCTCCTAGTAGAGCTTCCATCATCTGTTTGGCAGCAGCATCACGGTCGAACTCAACTCCGCCCCGAAGCGTACCCAACGCGGAGCTGGCCAAGAGCAGAGGATGACCCTTCCGTATGATCTGGGCTTCCTGGGGATTTGTATCAGGGTCCAGTTGCTTTGCATAATGTAGTGTCATCTCCCAAGACGCTGCAAGGGAGGAAGACTTTTCGCCAGACAGCAGAATGCTCAAGATATTTGGGTGCTTGGACTCGATCGCAGAAAGGATGGTGGTTGGACTGACTTCAGCTCCATGACTGACTAAGAGTCGAACAAACTCTTCTTGGTGTGCTGCTTTGTTCAAACATCCGTTTCCCTCAGAATCGACGACGTTCACGTCAGCGCCTTTGTCGATCAGCGACTTCATCGCCGCAGTCCGGAAGGCGCCCCATTTCGTGAAAGAATGAAGCAGCGGTGTACATCCCTTGTCGTCTCGACTTTCCATATTTGCCCCTTTAGAAAGCAGGTAAGGCATTGCGTGAAAGACTTGCCACCATTCCTTGCCAGTGACTAGAATATGAAGAGCAGTGAGACCGTCGCGACCTCGTGCGTTTATGTCGACTCCTTTTTCCTCTACCAAGACACGAATGACGTTCATGTTGGGAGAAGAGCGCCGACAAGCCGTCACAAGCAAAGGCTCAAGCTCTTCCGCGCCTTGTTCCTTTACCCATTTAAGATCGTCAAACCTGGCAGCCTCTTCTGGAGAGCAGCAGTCATTGACTAATTCATAGTAACCATATTCGACGAGTCGCGAAAGAATCGACACACCATCGGTATCGACAGCAGTATAGTCCGCACCAGCTTTGTACAGGTTTGCTACCAAAGCGAAGTGGCGGTCCGACAGTAATCGTGCGACTCTCTTCCATTTTGTTTCTTTTGCACAGGGTATGAAAGAGTCGCCCAATACCGCAATCTCCGTCTGACGAAGAGCCTTGCTTCTTGATATTCCAATATGAAGAGGAGTTGGGAGTTCAAGATGCCCAGCTTTCTCCTGACAGTTCCAGAGGAGGTTCGTGATGTAATCTTGCCATTCATCTGATGCGAAAAGAATCGCACGGTAGAGAGCCGATCTTGGACCGTGTGTACCCAGAAACACATCTGCCCCTGCATCAAGCAAAGCGTTGATGATCTCATCATATCGCGAGGCCTCATACACTGGATCGAGGAACTCAAGTTGAGGCCCCGATACAATCTCATCAAAGTGCCTTTCCTTATTCTCGACAGTGTAACCAGAAGCGATGTCTGTGTCGGGATCTTTCAACTGGTAAAAGGGAAGCTCGTCATCACGAGGTATTTTCTTGTGTGGCCCACGCTTCCAGAGACGTTGCTCACGGTCAAAGAATACGCACTGAAGAATTGGAGGGAACCAGGGTTCAGGGCAGCATGTCCCTCGGAATTCATCAAAAGTTGGATTGACCTCAGCTCCGGCTTCGATTAGGAGTTTCACAGACTCAATGATCCCAGAGCGACTTGCGTAATGCAATGGCGTGTATTGGAAAATATCCTTCTGGTCGAGTGCCACTTTCGTGGCGTCAGGATTCAGCTCGTGCATACGCTGAAGTAGAATGCCAAGACTGTTACTTCTCTTACACCTCGAGGCGATATGCAGAGCATTCATGCCCTGGCTTGTGACAACGAAAGGGTCTGCACCGACGCGTAACAAGCGGTCGACAGTGTAAGTGTTCGTGGAGGCGGCAAAGTGGATGGCCCTGAACCCTCGAGTATCTGAAGCGTTGACATCGGCTGATCGTTTAAGGAGCCACTTCAAACAATCTTTTGCATGGTAATTGACCCCGTGGCTTCCGTCCAGACGCATGCGGCAGGCTAGATGTAAAGGTGTCGTGCCAGCATAGTTGGGTTTGTTAACATCCAACCCGGCCTTTTCAAAAAGTGAAAGGAACGTCTCTCCTTTACCTGATAACCTTATTGCATTTGGGACGAGAACCAGCTCGTGGCATAGAGTGTTGCCGTGCAGGTCCACGGCACAAGGTGAAACACCAGCCTCAAGGAGGTATTGGTATACCTCGGTGAGTCTCCTTTGTGCATATTGAAGGTCGGTAATGCTGTGGATCGCTTCGTGAAGAAGGGTTCGCCCGTGATTATCGCGGGCATCCAGACTTGCGGAAGCCTTGATAAGAATATCAAGAGTATTAGCTATCATGGGTTGCTCTGGGGAGTTGCCCACAGCCCGAAACAAGGGTGTCCGGCCCCTGATGTCCTTGGCATCGATCTCAGCTCCATATTCTAGTAGCATGCGCAGACATTCCTCTTGGTGGGTGAGCCCCTTGGCGACAAGAATATGTAAAGGCGTCTCTCCATCAGTATTTGCCAGATTTGGATCCGAACCAGCTCCTAGAAGCATTTTTAAAACTGACGGCAGAGTGCTGTCTCCGCTCTTGCAATCATCACCTCCACAGTTCCTGGGCGAAGACACCCTCTCGTAACGAGAAAATGCGTAATGGAGAGGGCCATTTCCTTCGAAATCAGTGACAGTACAATCGGGGCTAAACTTCAGCATCTGTGAAGCAAGGGCTGAATCATGATAAATGGCAGCAAGAAGTGGCGTCCTGCCATTGATGTGTTCTCTTTTATTGATGTCCACATTTCCCTCTTGCAACAGGAGCTTCAGGTACTCTTCGTCGCCTTTCTTTGGCAGGCAGTGCAGCGCGGTCTTCCCATCCTTTGTCTCAGCATTTGGATCAGCGCCCGCCGCGAGCAGACGTCTCAACACGTGAGAAAACTGCGCGGAGTGTATAGGAGCACGACCCAGAGAATCTCTCTCGTTGATGTCTGTACCAGCTTGGATAAGCAACGTCAAGTTACGATCAAAGTCTAAACAGTCGAGATCCGACATGTAGTGGGGAGAGATGTATGGCCGACGTATGAAATGAGACTGTCGCTCACAGAGCTCTATCAGGGGAGTCGACCAGGGGCGTTCCAGCACATTTTCTTGTTTGTCCCAGGCATCGGCTTCCACCCTGCAAGCAATAGAAGCATCCGCACCAGCATTCACCAGCACCTCAATTGTTTCAACACAGCGTGTTCTAGCAGCCAGAAAGATGGGTGTCTCAAATCCTGTCGTATCATTCGGATTGACATCAGACTCCTGAAGAAGGCGCTTAACGAACTGGGGCTGCCTGTTCTTTATGGCGATGCGCAAGGCAGATCGTTTCTCAGTAGTGCTTAGCAATGGAAGCATCGTTTCTAAGCTGTTGACATGGCCGTATGATGCTACATATGACAATGGCGTATCTGCATACTTTCTGGTTGGCTCGGTGTCTGTTAGGAGACATGGGACTGTAGGAGCTATTCCCTTTTCAATGAGTAGCTGAACAACCTGTGCTTTATCCTTCTTTGCAGCTATATGCAACGCCTGAAGGCCTTGAAGGTCATGAGTACTAGGCGATGCCCCCCGGTTTAGAAGCAGCTTAACGATATCTGCGTGACCGCTGAAAGCAGCCCACCACAAGGGGGTTCTCTTTCTTGCGTCTTGCTCGTCTATGCTCTTCTGACCCAGGCGATCAATCAGGGTCGAGATGCACGCTTTGAGGCCACACAATGCAGCGACATGGAGATCCGACATGGAGATGATGTCATCTTCAATCCTCACTCTTTCAGGGATATCGAAGTATGTTGTCAGCCAATTGTTTCGTGTCTCCTTGTTGCCCAAGAACAGTTCGATTTGCTGATACAATAAGTCATTTTTCAAGCAATACCATTCAGATTTTGCAGCATGCACATGCCAATTCTTTATAGCATATGCTGCGAACGGAAAATCCACGTTGCGGTTGTGTTCGCGATGAAAAGTTTCTGACGGAGTAGGAGTTTTATCTTGAAGGCAGCCAGCGCAAAGATATCGGAGGCAAGCGAGAGCAAGATCGTAGTGAGTTGGCGAGGATTCTAATATGGGATAAACAGGGGTATGTACTGTTCTTGATGTCCCAACCAAAAACTCGGTGAGTGAATGGTGCACGACGCTTACAGTCTCGTCTGGTAAGATCTCGATGAGAGGGCCACACACAGCCCGGACCAGATCCTTGTTCTCTTTCAAGCCATCTGAAAATCTGCTTCCACCGACTGTCTTGAGCATATCGGCAAGCTCTAGCAGTCGAAGAGGACGGGTTGCGTGAGTCACCCATTGCAGTATTAACACCTGTGTGTTCTCTGAAATGCCCGATCTCTGAGCATGTTCTCGTAGAATTCCGATGTACATAGCGTCCAAGTCAAGTGGGAGCTTGTGGATTGTCTCATGAATGTCGGCTCCTGGCTCCAAAAATGATTTCATGGCCAATTTAGCGTAGAGGAACAGACCGTTGGCTCGGCCAGGTACCGCTTCCTTGACAAGCTGTTGATCGCATTCAGAAAGAGAAGTGCCGGATAGACAGTATCTCACGTAAGAAGAGATATCGACATCCACAGCCTTCTCGTCCATTCGGATGTGAAGAAATCTCGTGCCTCTCATTGCGGCCTCAACACCAGAAGTGGGTCGGCTGGTTAACAAGACCTTCACGGATGAAGGCTTCCAGTCACCAAGCTCAGCCAGTTGGTTGATGAATTCGCTATTCCCATGGTCCATTTCGTCCAAAGCATCTGCCACACAATAGACCTTGGGCACAGACGCCAGAGCTGTTCTTAGGTGTCTCCATAGCTCATCAACTGATATACTATCCAGGTCCCGACCCTCATCAACATAAGCCTTTAAAGATGCCTGCAATGGAGGGCAGTAGACGAGAATCTGAGCCAGCCAGTCTCTGAGAAGGTTGATGGGCCGATGATTGGCTTCAACAATTTGTCGAAAGAAGAAGTAAAGAACAGGGATTTTTTCTTGGGAGAGTTTGTGAATCATGCTGGCTGCAACGACAGACTTTCCGGAGCCTGGAACACCTTTGATCCACAAGAGGCCATCTTCTTGGCTCTCATGCCATTTGAGGTAGTTGTCTGATCTGCGAATCCATTTTCCAGTACCTTCGAGATGGAATGCCAAATGTTTGCGATATTCGCTGCTTTCAATATCGTATTCTGTAGGTTGTAGCCACTCGCGAATACGGGCAATAGTAGCTTCAGATTGTGGTAAGATATTTCCAGAATTATAATTGCTGGTATCGTCTCTACCGATAACCACAATATCACTGCCTTCGGGCGACGGCGATCGCTCGACAGACATGTTGCTCGCTGGGGTGGAGAGTATGAGTGGAAATGATCAAATTCGTTAGATTGCAGAGATGGCCGATGCTCATCAACGTAAACTCCAGATTAACACAACATGATGAAAAGATTGATCGTCGCAGGTTGTAAGAGGTGAGGAGGAATATTAGGCTGCAGTCAGCAAAAGGCATGGATTAGTTCACCTGATGATCCCAGCGAAAGGACTCCGAAGTCCGTAGGACTTACCAACTAACCTCAAGGCACTGCCATCTTAGTTAAACCATATGAGAATGAGAAGCATAATGAGGAGAATTCGGAATTCAGATACTTATTTGATGAATAGAGCCAAATTTGATTGAGTAAAATGGTATTCCATGAGAGTTGAACTGCCGATTCTGTTATACAATGCCCAGAAGGAAACAACTTGAAGGCTCCCAGTCCAATTCTATCCCCAACGCCACGCTAAAAGTTCACAGCCACAACACAACCGTCCCGATCCTGTCTAACAACACATAACGTTATCCATTGTTATGCTCATTTCCTTGGATTATAAGCTCTGTCAAAAGCCATAATCTTATCCATGCCTTCCCATACACCGTGACCAGTTCTTTGGCCTGTGACGTAGAATCGTTCTGTGCGGTCTGGAGTGGTGGCCCACTGATTAAGCATGGCGCCGGTGGAAGCGGCCTGGCCGCCCGTGTAAGTCGAGCCACCAGAGGTGTTGATGTTGGCGTAAACGGTGTTGTATGATCTGAGAAATGACTGTCAGTGAATCATTTTTAACATATTATTTATCAATAACTTACTGGTTGGCAGTTGAAGACGACATATTGGTTTGCTCTGTTGGTTCAGAAGTATAGTCTACTGATTGGTTGGTTGTATGGTTGCTCTAAGCTCAAGTTGTAGTGATAGGTTCGAGGGTAGAAGACGAGTCAATGTATTGATGATGATATCAAAATCTCTGCTCTAGGAAGGAAAATACCTTCTATTTATAAGAAATCAAGTAACGCTTCAATCGCAAACACGCAGAAACGGGACTTTGAGCAGTCTCAAACTGGAAAAACACCACCATCAACATCTCTCAACTCCAGCATCCGCAAAAGAAAACGGCCCCCATCAAGCCACGGTCGCGCAGAAGCGTAAAGGCAACAAAGTCAACCGCCAGGCCATCAACACCACCGCGAAAGCCTCAATTGGACGGTGGCGAAAAAGCAAACTGAAACGGAGACTGCGCCGCTGGCAGTTCAGAGAAAGTTGAATAACTCAACTTTTGGCGGGAATGGGACCCGTCTCATAACACCCGCAATTGCGCAGAACCTCAAATCGTTAGAAACCCCCGGTGACATCAGCCACAGAGGTAGCCAAGATAGTGGCTCAGCCGGCCGGCCCCCAAAGATAAGGCTGCAATTAATTGAGGATGAGAAGTACTTCGGTGAGGGTTTTGATACTCATTTGCGGCAACTTGCAGACAGCATGTTAAGTTGTCTCCACGAATGATGGAAGGCCCTTAGTTGAGCGCTTTTCAGCATACTTCACTGATCGTCACGAAGTGGGAAAAACAGTGTAGCTGCGCCACAGTTTCAATCTCGGACGGTTATCATCAGTGTAATCCAATTAATTCAGTTCCCAATGCTCTTTTCTTATTGGAGGTCTTCCTAGACAATTTGCTGCACGTTTCAGGGTGGAATCGGTTCAAAACAAATGGGCTATGAGGGAGGCAGTTATCACGATGCTGACAAGTTCATAACGGCCATCATGAAGCTCAATACATCCCTGGAAATCAAGGCCATGTTAATTACATGCTTTCGGTCAGTTGCCACCCTCGCAAGATGACATCTGCGAACTTGCAATTTTGACAAAAGATCATTTTTGTCTGGAGAATGACCGCACAAGGGTTTGACTAGGCCGACTTGACAGGCTTGTTCAATGGTAACTTCGGGAGGGAACCGATACTTGACACATGAGACAATTTTTCAGTGCATCCGCTCAGTGCATCCGCAACACCAGCGCCCTTTCAGATCGCTGTCAGTTTGACAGAGATCGCTCTGAGTCGGGGTGGTCGAAGCGCATCACTGACATGTCCTTGGCACATCGTAGGGCTAGCCTTACGATGCTACCAACGTTTCATCATCACGATTATGGGAAACACGTAGGCACAGACTATTTGAGCATACCTACTAGACGTAATTTGAATATAAAACATCAAATTTCTATGATGAAGTGCGTCCAACGCTGTTATTGTTGGTCATTCTGAGGTTAAAAACAGATTGCTCATTTGCACTATATATTTCACTACCCTACACCTAAGGTACGTAAGTGGAGTATTTCTCGATTTCACACATGTTCTCCAGACCATGATCAATACTCGATCTAGGCTGACTGATCTCATTCAGCTCCAGGACGTGTGTAAAAGGCTACGTGGTCTGGTTTGGACCTATATCATTGACTTGAGCTTTCACGTCAAAGTAATTAGCTGCGAGAAATGTGAAGCCGAAATCGATATTTGATTGCGAGGTTTGGGTGCATCATCTCACTCTGCGATAAATTGCATCCTTTACCTGAGCCAGGATGATAAGGAAACAAAAGACTTGGTAAGACTTCGGAATCTCGAAATCATTCTCCAAGCGTTATGGAGCCAATGCAGAGCCTCATTGTCCCACCGCTGAAGCCTTAAACCTTGAGCCCCATCAACATTCCAGTGCATCGGCAATCGAAACTTTACATTCCAACGGTCCTCAGCCCTATTTACAACTACCGAGACTTATCTGAGATATATCGAGCATGCATGTAGATAAATTTGGGAGCTGCGAACTATTCTCCTGTTAAGTGTTCTCATCAAAAGTTCATCATCCACACACATTATTTTCACAAGTAAGGTCGTGAGTCAAGTTCGGCATACTATTGAGGGCGCAACTCCATCCGGAATTGAGGCAACGGGCCTCAGGATAGAACCGGTAAGATCATGTGTAGCTGAGTCTAGGATGGATCGCCTGAGGAGAATGAGATCGTCTATCATGGTCGAACGAAAGCGACAGGGTCGACGGCCACTTGAGAAACGATCATAGCACAAATCCGAGCAATGCAGCCCGTTTCTGATATGAATTGGGGGTACCTATGGTAACGCCTGGAGCAACGCACGCCAGATCAGAGAGCAGCTTTCTATGCCAAGAGCACTATCAATCGAGGTCAGCATTGTGTTGTTGAGACAGCCTTTCTGTTGCCTCTGACGCTGGAAAGTCTATCGGGCCAGGAGGATCAGCGCATAATATTAGTATGAGTCACAAGGGAAAATAGATCCAAGCCCGAAAGGTATAGCATATCGTTGACAAGGTGATGAACCTCAATAGTCAGAATAATTCAAAACAACAACATTGCTGGGACTGACAGCTTCTTTAACTCAGAGTTCACCATGTACTACCTCCAGCGAAGCTTGACAGCACCACACCATCATCATACTCCCATTGAACAAAACAGCAAACTCAGGAGCCTCATTTCCGCAAATCCCAAGACTAGCTTCACAAGCGCAACGCAAAAGCCCAGAATAGACGTGAGCTTGGCCAAGACAAGCTATTCGCAAAACTATCAATTCCAAGTTTCGATAGCTCGACGCTTCGACCATACCATGCCGAACCCCTGCGCTCAGCTTGGCCTCGACCTCTAGAGGTCAACAGGGCTCCCCTCCCCTATCTGGGGCAGATCATCGGGACGAGCAGAGCTTCCTTCTCGGCTCCAGTTGTGGCAAAAATGTCCAAGGCACCGGTGCGTGCGAAAGCGAGAGTGAAGATGAAAAAGACATTTAGACTAGATTACTCCGTAGATGACATTGCTTTTTCACTATACGATGGGGCCCGAGCACGGGTTGCCAAGGCATAATGGGCTGATAGGAAAACTCAGTGTCTCCGTGCATCAGTCATCAGCCATCACTATGGAGATAGTCGCTGAACTGTAATGCATTAGGCCAAGACCTGTTAACGAATGCCTGAATCCTCTGCATCGATAGCATGCTCCCATGACGAAAGGATTCCCCTTTTCCATACGGATACTGCAGGCCAACACAACAGCAACGGCCAACGAAGAGCTCACCAAGAAGGGAAAAAGCAGACTTAGGCGCGGTTTGAGAGTGACAGGCCTGCATGGAACTATCACCGTTGGCGTGGTGCGCTAACACAAATCGTCTCCGGTGACAGGGGCAGCATTGGTAAAGCAGAACGAGAAAGTGGACTACGCTTTATATGGGGAACAGAAGAGGCGCGATAGGAAATAAGTACATACGATCTGAGGTTATTTCGCACTGGAATGCGGCTTCAACCGATAGAACGTGTCGTTTTGTATCGTCTTGTCTCACAGCGGGAGATGACTCTCCACTCCCGCAGCCGCTGGGACATGTCGAGGCTTGGAGTCGTTGAATCAACTTCAGTTGAGGAGAGCGACAAGACGAGGATATTAATTGGTCCCTGGGGCTATCGCGTGGTAATGGGCAAGGATTCCTCAGATCGTGTTGAACCCTTACGATTCTTGTGCGACAAAATGTCACCTCGTAGGTCATGTCCCTTGCATTATCGCGATTTATCCAATTATCACCGGCAAGGTATTATTTTATGAACAAGGAAGAGCACAGCTCAGGGGCAAGGATAGGGATTCTTAATGGTCCAATGAGATGAACTAGATTGTTGGAGAATTTGCGAATCAACCTCGGCGCATGGATCCGAAAGCACCGACCGTTTATTCATGCCAAAAAGTTTCAGTCGAATCGAATGACCGGACGATGTCGAAACTTGACACTTCACAAAGGGTCCTATCAATCATGGATTATTGCGTATTATCGTCAACGAGTCTTCCCCAGTATAATATCAGTGCCACCGTAAATAAGACGATTATAACTACCACTACCGGTAGCATGACAGCCACCGTCAGGAACGCTTTCGCATCGACTCCTCCTCTTTACCCCTAAAAAAAGAAAATATCCATTTATGCAGATGCATAAAACACACCCTCTCGTATGCACGCAATTGCTTGCGACGGCTTAACGCCAAGTGGGCGAGTCACGGACGCCAATTGGACTCTAGAAGACGCCACAGCGCGAATGATGCAAATTGCACCGCTCTCGTAGCGCTTCCCATGGATTCTTTCAAAGTGCCCAAGCCACCAAACAACCGGATCTTTGGATGCCCGTTTTTTTTCGTGGCAATTGGGTTCATCCTTCTTTAATCTCCCCCTTGGATTAATGCAAGCCTTGATAAACCGTCTATGACGCTTGGTTGTGTTTCCGTGTGTTTCCTCTCCTTTGTCGGTGTCATCCACACACTCTGGAGATTGCGGACGCTAAAATCTGCATGCTGTCAGGTACCCGAACTTTCAGTGTTGATAGTGCGATGGCCATTGGTAGGGATCAACAGGCACACAAGATGGACGTTTTTGGTACCAAAACAGAATGTGAAGGCTGCGCAATGCTATAAACGGCATTTGATGAAGATGAAAGAACCAAAAGAGGACGAAAGAGTTTTCAACAGTTAAACAATATCACCTCTTTTGCTCTAAAGATACTCTTGATCGAGAGTAAAGAAAGAAAATAATGGAAGACAAAACGTCAGCTCTATAAGTTGGTGGAGTACAAGCAAGTCATCATGAGGGGCTTCTTTGAAGCAGACCAAGGAAACAATTCCCAGTAAAACCAACGGCTTCTTCGGTCCTTGGGAGTTATGATGCTACCATTCATAGGCTATCATCACGATCGATGAGATTCCAGCAAAGATCTCGGTGATCGTCATGACGATCAGTGAAAATTCTAGATGCCAAAACTTGGAATCTGTGGTTCTTCGGTCGTTGTCGCTCCGTAGGTTAACGTACTGTCTGTCACTGCCTCTCACTAACAGAGCCGATATGGGTTGCTTAATTTCCTATTCTCCATATTGCCCCGGAGAAGACGATAGAGTGAATCACTGAACGCTAAAAATAACAAACCTTCTTTGAAGCTAGATCCAATGGCCGACAAAGGCTACCAGAGGAACAATACAAACTGCCGATGACTAACAACGTGCGATTATTACAGTTGCATGGAATTATACAGGAAATGAAGGACACTACTCCGTACCCCTATCAGTAACAGCAACTAGGAAGCAATAGACAGCCTCAGCTGCTGGGATACTCCAGAAGGTTATTCGTATTAATCAAGGTTATCGCGAACGATTTGGTCCAGCCTCGAGCTGAAATAACGAGGTGTAATAGCGCCAACCATCGAAGAACCGGATTCTTTGGTGCGACATCCGACGAGAAACTATTGCTCAGCGACTCGTCTCTACTAGCTATTCCAGCTTTAGGCCTTGCAAGGTTGAATGTTTGTAAACGTCTCCCCGGCTCAGATAGACAGAAGTCCTTGTATGTTAATCCCAGTATCGTATCGCTCCACCGCAGCTCTCGGCGACTGCCTCTTAGCGACCCCCGCTAACAACGCCCAAGGCGGTTAGTTTAGCCACGATTTAGTCAGGGGTCAGGGGACCACCCCTGTGGAGACCCGACTCAGCGCACCATTACCCAGATGGCTAACGACTTTCATCGTTCTTTGACCCGCACGCACTTTGTTCAACTGTTGCTTTTCCAACAGGCGCCTTTCACGGCCAAGGCCGGGCTGACGGCACCAGAGCCCGTCATTTACAGCACTGCACTGAGCAGGGCACCCGTTCTGGATTAGTTCCATCTGCTCATCTCTCACATGGGTGTGAAGCCCTGCTCAATAGCGCCCTAAACTAACGCGAAGCTCAGGCACACTATCAAAATCTGGGTATGGGTCACCCACCCACGCCCAACGGCCCACGCCCGCGAGAGGATGAGAAGAGAGAGAGAGACAGAGAGAGATATGGGGGAGAGAGGCAGGGTAGGGGATGAATGGATGGACGGACCAGGCTCACTCGGTCGTTTCTTGCATATAAACAGCATCCTCCGACCTACATGGGCATTCTTTTCCTTCCCACTCCTCTTCTTGTCACTCTCTTATTAAGTCTTCGCGGAATATAAGTAACTCTTCAGAGTTCTACCGCAGTCCATTCGTTCATTACTGAATCTGTACATTCTTTCCAACATAATGAAGAGCGCTGTCTTTATGGCCATGGCCTTTGGCCTGGCTTCTGCCAACATCTCCCCCCGATACAACGATCTCCCTCCTTCCACGGAGACTTGCGAGTGTGATACCGATGACCTTTGCTACCAGGCTGTCCACGCCGTCGGTGCCACTTTCTGCGACGCCATCGAGAGCTGTGATCTCCCCTCAGCTTGCGCTGACCGTCAAACTCTCCAGGAGGCTTGCACCTGTGTCCTCCCCACTACTACCACTGCTGCTGCCGTCTCTACCACCGAGACTGCTAGCACCGAGGCTGGTACTGCCACAACCGCTACCACTGAGGCCGAGACTGCCACCACTGCTACCACTGAGGCTGAGACCGCTACTACCGGTACCACTGAGGTTGACACCGCTACAACCGGAACCGCCACTACCAAGGCTGACACTGCTACCTCTGAGACTGAGACCGAGACTGCCTCTCAGTCTACTGAGACTGCCACTGGTGTGACCACCGAGGCTGCCTCCACCACCACTGCCCCTGCTGAGACCAACACCACCACTGAGGAGGAGGACTGCGACTCTACCACCGAAGAGCTCTCCACTGGCACTGAGACTGCTACTGCTCCCACCGGCACTGAGACCAAGACTGAGACTGCTCCCACCGGTACTGAGACTGCTCCTACCGGCACTGAGACCAAGACTGAGACTGCTCCCACCGGTACCGAGACTGCTCCTGTCAACACTGAGACCAAGACCGAGACCGCCCCTACCGGCACTGAGACCAAGACCGAGACTGCTCCCGTCAACACTGAGACCAAGACCGAGACTGCCCCTACTGGCACCGAGACTGAGACTGCTCCTGTTAACACCAAGACCAAGACTGAGACCGTTCCTACTGGTACTGAGACTGAGACCGCTCCCGTCAACACCAAGACCAAGACCGAGACCGCTCCTACTGGCACTGAGACCAAGACTGAGGGTGTTTCCACCACTGAGGGATCCCACGGTACCCAGACCACTGAGGCTAGCGTCCCTTATACCGTCCCTTACACCACCAAGACTGTCTACACCACTGCTGTCCACACCTACTCCAAGTGCCCTGACTACGTCAAGGACTGCCCTTACGGAACTCACGGTCCTTACACCGTCACTGAGACCGTTGCTGTTTCCACCACTGTCTGCCCTGTGACTGAGGAGCACCCCAAGCCCACTGGTTACACCACAAAGACCGTCTACTCTACTGAGGTCTACACCATCTCCAAGTGCGCCTCTACCGTCAAGGACTGCCCTTACGGATCTGTCACCACCAAGAGCTACCCCGTCTCTACCACTGTCTGCCCCATCACCGAGGAGCACTCCAAGCCTACCGGCTACGCTCCTCCTGAGTACACCACCAAGACTGTCTACTCCACCAAGGTCTACACTGTCACCAAGTGTGGCCCTGAGGTCCCTAACTGCCCTTACGGTTCCGTCACCACTGAGACTGTCCCTGTCTCTACTACCGTCTGCCCTGTCACTGAGGAGCACCCCGCCAAGCCCACTGGCTATGCTCCTCCTCCCCACAGCACTCTCTACACCACCAAGACCGCCTACCTCACCAAGGTCTACACCGTTACCAAGTGCGGTCCTGAGGTCCCCAACTGCCCTTACGGCTCTGTCACCACTGAGACCGTCCAGCAGACCACTGTCTACGCCACCGGTACCAAGGAGATTCCTTCTTACCCTACCGTTGTCGTTCCCAAGCCTGAGTACCCTGCTCCTAAGCCCGAGCACTCTGCTCCTGCCAAGCCTGAGTACCCTGCTCCTAAGCCCGAGTACTCTGCTCCCGCCAAGCCTGAGCAGCCTGAGCACCCTGCTTACCCTGCTCCTCCTGCTAAGACCGAGACTTACCAGGCTCCCGCTCCCAGCCAGCCTTCTGCCACTCTCCCCTACCACGCCCCCACTGGCACTGCCCCCGCTGTCGAGGTCACTGCCGGTGCTTCTCGCTTCGGTGTCGAGATGGCCGTCGCTGCCGCCGGTATCTTTGCCGTTCTTCTGTAAATGCATCATGGAACATAAAACTTTCCCTTTGCTGTTTATTTATTACAAACATAATAAGCTTCACTATGTACATAGTATGATTTAGACGATCTTGGCTCGGCCAAGTAGTGGTAGAAAGAATGGTTACGATTTTTGGATAATATTGTGTAATTTTGTTGTTGAAGATACCACATCATCAAATTATAGACATGTCTTAATACGTCTTTGTTCCCCGTGATTCCCAAAATATCTTTTTACTCACTCGAATAACTTACTGACTGCTTCATGTCCAAGTCCTTATCTCGCAGCTCAACAGCTCCGCCGTTTATCACGTGAACTCACTTAATCCCTTGTCGTCACTAGTGTCTCCATGTGATACCAGTTTTCCAAAACTCTATCTCCTTCGATTCATCATGTGGAACAGCGCTAGAACAAAGAGGAGGGGGTGAGCAAAACAAATTAGGGGACCGTTTCAACCGGATCGTTGGGAACAGAGACAGGGCGGGATTTTCCCCGAAAGTCAAAAAGGCTTGTGGCCGTTGAGGAGAAAAAGGGGAGACATGTCTCTGCTCTGGAATGCGGGAAGCAGATAGTGGTGTGTGGAAGGGTTCTAGAAAATAGGCGTGTTTGGAATGGAAATGTGGCTTTTGATTGCGGTGTGAGAGAATATCGGTGAGGATGGCGAAGACAGATAAAATGACAAAGGACGCCAGATAATAGGTTTAGATAGAGAGCCAGACAGGCAGAGGATTATGTTGGACTGTTGTCAAGTTCAGGGGTGTGTGATAGAAACATTCGAAGGTTTAAGAGTACCCGTGATTGGCTCTTCAGCACGAGACAAAGGGAAGCAAATAGCTCCTTGAACGAGATCCATGAGTCGTCCGAGTTGTCTCATCACTCAATTCTCCCTTTGTCCCGTCACACCCGCAACGTTCCAAGCGATGGCGTACTCCGCAGTGTCTACGTACCAGCTATCACAAGGAGGATGTGGTGTCATCGATGGCTTCAAGGTTTCAACAGTCAGCCACGGAAGAAACGATGTCGTGGCTACAAACAACTAACCGATTCTACCGCTAAAGTTGATAAATGGTAGCTGGATTTATGGCGGGGTAGAACTGTCTGGTTTTTTGAGGTCGGATGACTTATAGAGATGTCGAGCGCGGCTGTTTCAACTAATGAGGCGGCGAATGCAAGGGATGATGACATACATGGCGCGCTTGGAGGGAGACGTTTCAGAGAAGGGATGCAAAGGGGAACCTTTTTTGATAATTGAATAACTCGGAATATTTAATGAGCTCTGTTAGAGATAATTCACTCGATAAATTAATACATGAAGCACACGATCCGTTGTACGTCTAGGTGCTCTGTATTGTCCGTTCAGTTAATCCAACCCTAGCCGTTCAGTTGGCCCTTCAGTCTCGGCACTTCCATCATCGTCAGTATCAATTCAGAAATTACTCTTGTCCTCAGACATATTGACATCATTACTCTCCGCTATTGATAAAGGAAGAAGCAGCATTTTGCTGAAATACTGCATAGATGTTGGTGGTGATGCCGAAAAGCCTCGCTGGTGTGGCGCAAGGCTTTTTGTGCCTGGAGCCACAGTAAGCACAGCCGTGATCTGCGCCTCTGCATGTGTTCCACTGATGCCAGGGCAGCGACCAATGTTCCCTCTGAATTGACAGGTTCGGCTCTAGTTCCGTGCCGGAGAATTGAATATTTCATCATTTAATTGATCAGATGATTAAGAGTTTTGACGTAACTATATTCATGTTCAGACTATTGGAATGCCCCATATTAGCAGTAATTGGTGGGAACTGTAACATGGAGCCCTGTAGCACTATCAAACGGCCTGTATTATAGCTGTCTACGGGAATGGCCTCAGCGTCTTAGTTGCAGATTAGATTATCTCCCTCGTCTATCTCCAGATCACAAACGTCAATGCATCGGGAACGCGGCACTTAGACCTCCTACGGACTTATGCTCTCTAGCTATCCATTTACAGCACATTCTGTCTCACCCAAACATCCATTTGTAGCACTCGCAACCTCTTTCCGAACAGGCCTCCTGCGAGCGCTGAGGCGCAGCACCTCTCCCATTCCACAGTCTGCTGCAGGTTATTTGTGGCCCGCCGGCCTGTTCTGGCGGCCATCTTTTTTCTCATCACCACTGCCCTCTAGCGACCTGACCTATGACTCTGGCCTACGAGGGAGCTGACTTATAAGCTTGCGACTCCCGTATCAACCATCAGCATCATGACAGCCTCGTGAACTATAGCTAAAGCAGCATCGGAATTCCTCTGATTGCCTTTTCTCCATTTGTTGTTGATTGTGAATCAAAGCTCGGCGCAATGAACAATATCGTTGCCTCGCCGTTTAATCTCCAAGTTCCGATGTCATCTGCTTCGCCTAGCGGATCTAACAATACCACAACTGGAAGACCGCCACTATGGACACCTTCGTCGCGACGAAAAGTCTCACGGCTTTATCTTTATACTACGCTCCCTTTGGAGAAGATTATGGCAGTTGTTCATGCTAAATCTCCCGATACTCCTGCGCCTGGGTATGTGCTTCTTGACGTTGCGCTGTGGACATACACTAACAGTTGTATAGTAAAGATTCCGCCCACAAGACACTCAATGCGATGCTCAACAAACAGCCACGATGGCTTCACCCCAAGACCGAAGATGACATGGTTCGCCGATTAGAAGAGCTGGCTCTTTCTCCTACACGCACCAGCTCAACCCATAATTCCGTCGCATCTCCAACTCAAGCTTCTGGACCTATTCCAGCTCTCAACGCTATCCCAACGCCGCATCTTGTTCGAGATCCCGGTACCAGAGTTTCGCTCGAGGTTCCCCCCTTTAATCAATATCCGCAGCAATATGTCCCAAATAATGGAACGGCCGCTCAAAGACAAATCCAACAAAATCAGGAGGACAACAGTACGTTTCGAAACTTCTTACAGCGACCTACATTCATGACTACGTCGACGGACTGCACTACCGGGAGTTTACGGCAAATACTCAATGACTATTCACATCCGTACGTCAAGACTGTTAAGCGCCTCATAAAGCGATATACAGCGCCCCTCAACCGTCGAGGAACCAGTCTATCTCCCATCTCGGACGAGGAGCCGAGTGTGGCATCATGGCTCAACGATCGTGACGCACCAGTTCACTTGCCCATGGGACCTTACTACCTCCCCGGAAACTTCCTCTGCCTCGACGAATTTGCCCACTATACATGTTTTCCGCAAGATGAGATCCATCAAAAATTGGCTTGTTTCTGCCGCCCTATTCACGAGATCGAAGAGCCGGCTTGGATCACAGCACATGGCCCTACCCAAACTGGCACCAATGCATTATCAGCTGCCATCCATGGTAGATTATTTGAAGAGCGCGATCAGTTTGGACATACGGCACTTCATCTCATGGCTGCGCGATTCTTGTCGGATTACCTTTTTCAAGCGATCATCTCGGTTGAGGCCAACGATGTCCTGAATGTGCAGAATACAGCGGGCCAGACACTCCTTCATGTATTGCACACTACGTGGTTTCTGCCTCAAAATCAGAAGTTGCTAAAGCAGTTGTTGGATGCACTCGCCCACAAAGGATTCGACTTCAGTGCGCGCGACTGCTATGGACGCTCATTCTCGCATATTCTCTTATTGCGGGTCACACCACCTGAGCTACGCAATTATGCACTGGGACTGTGCAGTGCGACTAGCTATCAGAAGAGGGACGCCTTCAACGTAACACCTACCTACTCAGCCATCCCCGAGCCTGGATTGGGTATCAGTAGAGCCAGCACACAGGCTATGGATGTCGACGCTCCAGTACCAATGTCTCGACAAGCTAGCATCGCTGATCCTTGGCACTTTGACGATATCCACGAGGAGACACAACTCCTCAAGTACATCAATGATGCGGAACTCAACCCTCGACTCGAAGACAATCAGGGTCGTAATGGACTCCATTGTCTCGCAGCCGCCACACTCAGTGAAACCAGTATCACGCAAAAGTACTACCTCGATGAGAACGGTGCGCCAATCGACCGAAGACGCAGAAGGGACAAGACTGTTAAGAACTCGGACTCGTGCACCGATAGATTACAATTCCGTCTTGTTCTCCTCCAGAATCTCCTCGATGCAGGCGTCGATCCAAACCACTGCGACATCCACGGCAACACACCCCTAATGGCCTTCGTCGCTCAACTCCCCGAAGATGACGACTACAAAGTCGGCCCCGATATCATTCGAGAACTCATCGATTCCGGCGCACAAGTCAACGCTCGAAACCGATCAGGCGAAACAGCACTACACGTAGCTGTTCGCTGCGGTCACAAACTCGCTGTCAAACAACTCGTTGAGAGCGGTGCATGTGTTCACGTTCGTGATGCAGCAGGTAGAAGCGTGTTGGAAGTCGCGGATGTCAAGATGAAGGGTTTAAGAGGTCACGATGATGCAGAGTATGCGCACCTTGAAGCGTGCAGGGCGTGGCTGAGTGGGATTTCAGGAGGTGCAGTGCAAGAACCGACTGTACTTCAGGAGTGGGAGGTTGTCTTAGGTAATGAGAGTTGAAGAGTTGATGGTTATATGTGTGTATATGGGGTTTGCACTTATGGGATGGCGTTGGGATAGAAGCGGATACCAAGGTGTTATATGGCAAAAGAAGGTATAGACTTGCTTTCACTGTACATATAGGGACTTTAGATCTCCTCCACAGAAATCAAGAAAGAAGTAAAAGCGATGTTTTTCCCAATACCACGTAAGTTGTTGGTGACAGTGTGTTCTGGGGCAGTTACTCTGCCTATCCTCTGGTGGCGGCATACGCCACGACGGCGCAGCAAACTATCAATAGACTGAGAAACCGGAGGGATTACTCTAAAATTGGGAGAGATTTTGTAATAGAAATCTGGTACTTTTCAGTGTCTCCGATGCGATTGATGAAACCGCTCGTGAACCTCATTGGCGGACTTTAGGGCAGCTTCAAATGGTTCCTCCAGGCCTTTCATCCTATGCACTTTCTAGTCCAAAAAGGGATCTATAAACGCATCGATGCACCTTTGCCGTCATCATGCAGTACGATAATACCCTTGCTCTAAAGTCCGAAAGGCCAATCATATTGTGAGTTGATTGAGACAACCTTTGCTTTCGGACATGTTGGCGAAAAAGCGTCAGCATCGGCCCCTCCTACGCCGATGGCTGACGCCAGCCGCGATGTACTGCAACACCGCACTTCATTTTATTCGTATGCACCATACAATCTCAACAATATCAATTTCGGACTTTAGAAATGGTTTTCAGTATAAATATCGTGGGAGATTCCCACTTGAAAAGACATATCATCATCGACACTCTCAATTCAAAACATACACTCGATAAAACACTACAAAACACAACTTGAGCATTCATCAGCTATCAATTCAATCACCATGTCTCCTCACTCTACTTCAACCACCACCAACGACCTCGTCAACGAATATGCCGACATAATCAAGGGCAAAACAATCCTCACAACCGGTGTCACACCCAATAGTCTCGGTGCAACCTTCATCCTAGAGACCGCCTCCAAATCCCCATCTCTTCTCATCCTCGCAGGCCGCAACGCCTCTAAACTCCAAGAAATGTCTGAAGCCATCACTAAAGCCAACCCTTCCGTCAAGATCCGCTCTCTTGTAGTAGATCTCGGCTCTTTAGCTTCGGTGCAAAAGGCCGCTGAGGAGGTCAACAGCTGGAATGATGTGCCTAGCATTGATGTCGTTGTTAACAATGCTGGAGTCATGGCTATTCCGTATACTAAGAGTGTGGATGGCTATGAGATGCAGTTTGCTATTTGTCACCTTGGACATTTTCTTTTGACGAACTTGATCATGGATAAGATTCTTGCTTCGGAGTCACCTCGCGTTGTCAACATCTCGAGCAATGGTCACAGTCTTGGTCCTATTCGCTTCGCTGATCCTCACTTCAGTGTAAGTCATCTAATCTTGCAAATTGTACCATACTAACTTCAACAGGACGGCGAGCTTTACGACCAATGGAGTGCCTACGGTCAATCCAAGACTGCAAACATGCTCTTTTCCGTATCTTTGGCTCAAAAGCTAGGAAGCCGTGGTCTTCAGTCTTACAGTGTTCACCCCGGCCTCATCCTATCAACTGGTCTCGGCACACATCTAGACTTTGCCAGCATGGACGCTGATCTCGGCACTTTCAGTAAGTCAACTCAACATACTCCATACTCCCACTTCTCTAGCTAACAAACCCAGTCAAATCTCATCGCGCACGTGGTAACTCTGAAGGGTGGACAGCCATCCCCCCTGTTCCCGTAGAAGTCGGCGCTGCGACCCATGCATTTGCTGCTTTTGACCCCAACATCAAAGGTGAGATGTTATTTCCAAATGTGTATGGATAAATACTAATATCAAATAGCAAGCAACGGCGCTTATCTCTTGGAGGCGAGGGTTGCTGATCCTTTTGTTGATACTGTCAAGGCTTGGGCGCGAGATGCTGTTGAGGCTGAGAAGTTGTGGAGGCTGAGTGAGGAGCTTGTTGGGCAGAAGTTTGGATACTAATCGCTGAAGGTTAGTTTTTAGCTTGGAGACAATACGGCAGAGCTTGGATTGAAAATTATAGGTAGACTACGGAGTACAATTGCGTTAGATGATCGTAATTGCCGCTTAATATGATCGTTTGCTTCTTATCTACCTCATCCTCTACTTTTTGCTTTGTGATCTGTGTGTTTGTTCTACCTTTAGATGCCTTGAAAGTGGAACGCCGCAGACAAACTACTTTAATGCATAAGACTGCGCAATTTGATTTTTTTGATTATTTTGCTCACTTCATCATCTATAATGTTGAGGAAAGTGTCTTCCTCTCAGCGGTTATAATGGCGTGTCACAAAAAGCCAGCCATGGATCTCATGTCGTACGCAGATGGAGATCTGACGTATAGCTTCAAAAATGCAGCAACGATACCTTGCGCCAATCTAAGCTTTATATCTCAATTCAAATAGTAAAAAAATGCCGTTATAAGCCTTAGCAAGTGAAATAACGAATTGTAGGCAATAAAATCGAATTAGGTTCTCACCTGACAGCTCGATATGACCCGTCAAGGTGCGGTGGCATGCGTTGGTTGGCGCATCTTCCGAAGCATTGAATCATCAGGGTAAATGCGGTGAAGCGCTTTACACAAGCCAAATCACGAGGCAAGAGATATCGCAGGACATACATGTCAAAGCGTAGCAAATGAATCTGATAATTCAAGCAATATGCATTAATGATATTTCACAAATTGCAGCCCCTCATCCGCTGAAACTACCTAGCCCAGGCAGCGCTGATACTGGTGCGTTGTGGCGCTGAGCTGCCTGTTTAGCGGCTGAACTCTGCATACCCAGCACCCAGCACCTTCTCCTACCCGACCTGACGGGAGGTGGCAGACTGGCTGTGACTGCCTGCTTCCCCGCCCATCACGTCCCGATTACTCACTGGCCATTGATATGAGGCTTCCGCTACTTCTCCAACCTCACTCCATCATTTTTGTTTCTGCAACACCATCGATACTCTGTATCTTCACTTTCTCTTCACTTCATACTGCTCCGCCGATCGCTTTTGTTGCGTCGTCTTCGCTCTTTTGACCGTCCGTCTTTCTAATCTACACCCCTCCTTCATGATCGCGAGATAGCGATAAGCTCATGGCCCACGGCTATCATGAGTGCTCCCGAAATTGCTAATGCCCACGATGGCGTCACCATCCAACATCCCCCGGCATCAAAGGATACAGACCCTTCTACAGAGGCACCTATACAATCAATAGAGACTCCTCTCAAGTTTCGAATACCTGAAGATTGCCGCACCTTCTCGCCTTTTCCTCGCCTGCCGCCAGAGATACGTGCCCAGATATGGCAAGCTACCCTGGAGACTCCCGGCATGCACTTTCTCAAAATCGACACCGACTGGCACCCGGCAACAGGGCTTGGGAAATGGTGGCTCAAAGAGCCGATTTTCCTCCACGCAAGTGCTGAAGATCACGATGATGACGTTGATTCTGTGGCGCTCGAGGTCAGAAAAGAAGCTCGCCCTACTGCAAAGGTGTACGGTACACTGAAGCCTCTCTACCCCACTCCCCAAGCCGACATCTCTTATTACACGAATCTCCATCAACAGCTCGCCAAACTTTCTGTCACATGCAATGAAGCTGCCGCTGTAGCTAAGTCCCTCACAAATCGGTCTACGACTTTCCGCCTTAACACTGGCCGGATCGTTAGCCTCAACTCCCCCTCGGATGTCATCTACCTTGAATACGTCCCACCTGAAGTCTACGAAGACAGCATACGCTTCAATAAGGTTCTGAACTGCTCAGGGCTCGATCAAATTCGAAAGGTCGCGGTCAGATATTGCCACAAATGGTATGAGAAACAATCGCCCAGGCGATGTCCAAACTGCGGCCTAATCCACAGCACTCCTGATAGAGTCAGGTACCCGAAACACTTATACAGGTTCTTGGCTCAATATCTCCCCAATCTGGAGCAGTTCTTCTTTGTCGATTACCTCATTCTACGTAAATCCGACCTCAATGCTGCCACAGATCGCTACGGGTTCCAGAGAGACTTGAAAGGTAAGCGATAGATGTCAGAGGCTTGAGACAATAGCTGACCTCATTCAAGCGAAAACAGGCACATGCAGGTTCGAGGGTGGGAACAGAAGCTACTTCGAAGCGGACACGCAAGATTGGACTATCAGCTCCCGAGTTCTTGAAGTCAAATCCTGGCTGCAGGAGAACTTTGTCAAATACGCCAAGTCGAGCAGCCTGAGCGCCCACAAGAACCCAGAGCAGGTCGAGTTTAGTGTTCTTGCTTGCGAATGGAATGTTGAACCACCGTCAGAGCCAAAGAAGGCATTGGCGACACCGGTTAAGAAAGGAAGAAATAAGAGAGCCAATAGCGAGGAGCACACTTTATCAAGGACGAACCGACGAGGATCGACGCCAACGGTATCGCGTCCTGTTGCCGATAGCCTCCCACTCGACGTGGCTATCAACTTCCCGTTCGTCTTTGACGCAGCTGGCAGCAACAATTTTGAATTCACCTTTTCTATGTCCCTATAATGACTTTGCATGGATTTTATTTGGCTTTTGCGAGGAGTTGAGGCTAGCACTGAGATTTGGGCTACAAGAGCCAGCACTTTGATGCTACAGGAGGACGACGAAGCACATCAACACCAGAGTGCTCAGCCATGAATTATCGTTAAAGAGATTAGATTAACTTAGAGTATAAATTCCCCCATGAACCGGCACCTTAGATCCGAATTCTACGTCTACGACTTACTCCTACACTACGAAGTTGCTTCTGTAATTCCTCATTTCCTGTATAGCAGAGCCAGCTGGAAATTGTTCAGTAAATCCCCATCATGGTGAATTCGTCCAACATATCCTTTGTTATCCTATTAATCTCCATCAATTTGCCTGGCCGCGTCGTCCACCCATCCTCCACATCTCCTAGCTCAGTATTCAGCATATCCCGATAACGCTGATTAGTCAACAGACCTGTCCAAGCGCTTTTGCTTGACCATGCACTAGGGAGTCCCATGAGAAGATTCATCTGACTCATTATGTGGCGAAACATCTCGGAAAAGAGGACGAATTGGGTTGACGGCTCGATCAGAGGTACTTCGGCAAACGACATGGGAGCGGCATCGATGAGGTCCTGGTGTGGATCTGATATTGAGTTGAATATGATCCTGAGTACAACTTCAAGATGTTTGATGAGTTGCACGTAGCAAGATATTATTAGAAACATGGTCGGTGAGTCGAATATAGGGGGAAGCTCGGGTGTAGTGCTTCCGGATGTTGGTGTCGCTTCACCCGACGAAGAAGCTATCGACTCAGGAGATTCCGTGTTTGCCTCAAGGGACAGCATCATCCTGTTTGTATGTGGCTTGCGACCTTGGCAATACACAGTCCGTATACCGAGCTGCCGATGCAGTGTCTTGAGGACAACAAGGTACTCCTGCGCCGCCTTCAAAACCACCTGGATATTCTGATACCCATTCTGCCTCTCCCGATCCTCACACACAAACGCACTCAACCGAAAGTCATTCTCAAGCTGCGACACGAATTCCCATCCCCGGTGGATATCGACATTAAGTTTCGACAACTTCTCGAAAACCTGCATACTGGGTACTATGATCTTTTGCTCGATCTCGGGTGGATCAAGCTCTGACACAGAAGGCCACGCATCCATGGGAAACGGGAGACTTTCAGGCGTATACCCGCAAAACGGATCAAGATTCCAAGCCGTGTCGTCCAGTAGCGCTTGAACAAACTGCATATCCTCAGCAGGCCTGTGAAGCACCATGTCCTTCTTGGGCGGTCTGCCGACGCGTCGTTGCAGGCCGGCCTGACATGTCAGGCCGAGACGGGTGCAGCGGGCGCATGAGGGCGAAGAGAGGGACCGTGAGCAGCGCAGTTTCTGCCGGCGACAGCGCTCGCATGCTGAGCGAATTTGATTCGGGTGCGTGTGCATTGTTTGTTTTGGTGATGAGTTTTTGAGAAAACGGGCTGATGATGAGTGAGACGGACGTTCGGAGGCTTATTGTGGGGCGACCGGAGGCTTTTGGGGAGTGGAGATACGGGAGGGACGGGAGGGAGGCGGGGCCGGGGTGTTTAAGCTTGGGTTGTGATTTGTTCGATTCATAATTAGATGACGGTTTTGGATGGTGAATGTTTGAATGTATCACATTATCCGTCATTAAAGGGTCTTTGCGTGAGGAATTGTGACGTGGCAGGGACGGCTGAGAGCCATTGACCTGTGAGTTGTTGGTAGAATTGAGTTCTGACGGCTGTTCAAACGGTTGAGTGTGTCATTTCCCGCCGGTGTGAATGTTGGGAAGCCTGGCCTGAGTGGAAGCGGGTGGGCAACCTGGACTGTGATCTCTGATATTTGCAGTGGTTTAAAAATTGGGAATCAAGGACTTTTGCTTGTTTGGCTGCATCTCATCTCTCACGGCTCCAAGTGCGTGTACAAAGATTGAAGCGTTAATTGCTCAGTCTCGGGATGTGATGTGATAGATGCGATATCAAATCTGATATCTCACGGGAACATGCCTGAATACACCACAGCTCCCGTCAATACAACACTCCGCCACACGGCAAGGCATGTCACCTCATCAAGCACAACTCAACATTTAGGACACAAGAAGTTTTCTCTTTTCTCTTAGCCCATCAAAAGTTGATGTAATGAAGAGCTCGGACTTGTCGTCCAGATATATAACCTCTTCTTCTTCCCGATTTCATTTCTGTTCTTCAATTATCCCGCCCCGGGCTTCCCTCGCGGTTGTGCTGGGGCAACCCCCTTGTGACGATGCTCTCGGTCTCTGACCTTGGTGCTGAGTCTTTTGTTTTGCCGGATGTTTCAACTTCGTCTGCTGAAGGGAGTTAGAATATATGATGGCTCTGATGCCAGGGTTGACGGCTCTCTTGCCATCGACTCCCTCACCATCGACCCGCTTACTATCACCGCCGACGACAATGTTTGACGACAACGAGCTTGACGAAAGTTCGTTGCGGGAAGCGGTTGGTCTGTCTCTCCAGAGATGACCCAAAGGTTCGTTGATCGTTTCTTTTAGTTTTCACCATTTGACTTGACAAGTTTAGCTTTGCCAAGGCGAGTTACCATTCTTCTTGAGGGATGGGGTTAGGGGGCTTGTTCATCCAGCCCCCAACACACTTCACGCACCCATCACCCTCGAAGATACGCTGATGACGGGGACTATGCTCTGGCATAGCTTTCAAATCATTGTTATCACTTACTATGGTAAGGCTCAGGTTCTTCAAGTCTGACTCTGGTAATGTCACTTGTCTATATCGTCCTCCAAGCCAGGAACTCCATGCATTCCATGCCTTGGACGGATGATCAAGAGACTTTACAAGATGACAGATTGTCATCGACACAGACAATTGGTGGTATGTTACACCTTTTACTCTCTTTGCATTCATTATATTTAACCTAAATCAGGACCCAGAAGCCTGGAGGACTAGGCTCAACTGCCTGTTGACAAGCATCGAGACCTTTGATGCTTACCGACAAGCAGGATCGGCCGAAGACGTTGGAAAGTGGCAAGCTGCCACTGATTCGGCGCTCATGTCCCAAGGTGGCCACAACACAGGGCCCCATACAGACAGCCATGGCATGGGGAAGTGGATGACGGTGTCCAGTCCTTGTTAGTATCTGATGGGTCTTCTTGTTGTTGGACCTCCACAAGAAGCACAATGCCGTACCTGGACCACCAGGAGTGGGGGCACCACCCGTTTACCAGAACTACACTTGTTGGGATGAGCGTTAGGGGTTGTTTTGTCCCAGCTTATCATTGTGGCAAGTGGCCTCTGGCACTCAGTCAAACCTAGCCTTCTACTGTGTGGCCACAACGGGGAGACGATCAAATGGCCCCTGGGACTCGCCAAGCCTTATTTAGACCTCAACAACAACAAAGTACTGTTGGCTTGGGGTCTGCAAAGTCTCGTCAACATTCTCACCAACCCAATCCAGTACTGGGCACCGCTACCGACCAAGCACATCCACCATGTCTCTCCCTTGCTGGATTGCATTACTGCCTCGGCCACTTCATAGTTCACTACTTAGATCTCAGCTGCCGAAGGGATGCCTACGTCTCAAGTGAGGGACACTGGTCTGTTCAAGGCTATGCCACCTACTGCATGGACAGAAGACCACCGCAGTCCCAAGTCTCGTCTACATATCATATGAGAAACCACAATATGGCTTTGACCAGTGTGGCGTTGATGAAGCTTTACACCGAAGGACATGAATCCCAGAGCCGTTTCAGGCCCGTGAGTCCTTGATAAAAGGCGACCAAGACACGAGAGATTGTGAGAAGCACCACTGCCCTCAGTATCTGATCCAGGCACCTCGCAGGCATCGATTTGGGTACTAAGTGTCGGCAAAACAAGATCCCTCCGCTGGAAGAAGAGGAATCAAAGTGATCCATCTTGATCAAGTCGAGATACAAAGCGGAAATCCAGCGGGCCAAGTAGCGAAAATATACAGCAGCCGCTTCTGACCCCTCGGAGCTCTTCGGTGAGCACAACCTCTAGTCAAGCTCAGGGAGTTCATGCCCTTCTGACCAGAATGAGTCTGAAGTTTCATGATGGAGAACCAAGCTCAACATCCGTAACGGTGCAGCTTACCGGGAAGCCCATGTTTCAGACCAGAATGAGCCTGCAAGCTCGAGCACTCAAAAAGTCCGATTTTCAGCGGATGTGTAAGGCATACCCTGGGCTCCTACAGTCAAAGAGTCTTCTTGAGCATGATCAGACAGATGGAGGAGTTTGAAGTTCTGATAGTCGACATGATCAACGGAGACACCGACACCAACGTTAGCACTTCGTGCCCTCTGCCTCACAGTACGAGAGCTGCTCCTACGTGATACGAAAACGCAAGCACAAAGTTTCCAAGCACGCCACAGGCTCATGCAACAGAAGAGTATCAAGTACAGCGACTTCATGCAAAATATAACCTCAGGGCAAGTATACAATGGTGATAACAACCAGCACGAGTACGAGATCGGACTCTGGTACTTCTCAACCGGCATGGCGTCACAAGGCTGCCCTTGAAGACTCCTCCCATTCCAGCCATTTCTCAGCAGCACAGATGTTACCGGATAGATGCTGCTTACACAGGGTATGAGCCCAGCCCGCACCGCGATCACAGAGGAAGGGGGCAATGGTCTACCCAAATTCGATCTCCAGACCTTAAGAACAATATTCGAAAAGGCATCACAAAACACATGGACGTACAAGAGACCCTACAATTTAGTTGAATGGAACGTCGACAAAAATTACGAACAGGCTCTGGAACGCATCGATGACATTGAGGCTGGGAGAATCTGAATACTATCTCTGACGACGAGGATGTAGAGATCATCATGTCTTCACCAGCAAACGCCCTCTAAGCTGTCACTTCGGGACGCTCCATCAATTGCATTTTGGGGAGACTCTCAGAAGGACCCCAGGTTCAGGTCAGATCAGTGGCTCTCCGAAAAGGAACATTTCTTCTTTTAGACCTTATTGCCTCCGATCGTGAGCCAGGATGCGGATTAGAGTCGAACCTGTCCATCTACCGCTCCCACAACCTCAAACACAACAAGGCGGCGAGGCTCGTCCACAGCCTCACATCGAACCAAACGCTGAAGAGCCTGGGTTTCTCTGCCGTCTTAGCAACAGTCTACAACATCTTCTCAACAGTTTCGGAAGACTTGTCATTGGTGTAGAAGACATGATCCCAGCCACCGTGTAAATTCATTCACAATGCTGTCCGCCTCACCGGATTTGCTATTCTGCAGTACGGTCGCTGGAAGTACCAGTACTTCAATGGACGCCTAAATGGGTCAAAAAGATTTCGGTGATCTTAACAATCCGTGACTCAAAGGATCCCAATCTGGTGAACACGAATTGCTGCAACTCTCCAGGCGGGCATACGTATTGTCTCCCGTATCTAGACCCTGCAAAGTACCCGAACCCAAGCCTGCCGGCAAGATCGTTGGGAGATGCTTTGCCCATGCTTGCCCTTCCCTGTGGTATTCCCATTCAAAACCCTGCACAACAGACTGAGAGTCGGCGAGTTCGATTAGGCTCGTATCATAACTGTGAGGAAATGGTGTCACGGGCTGGATACGAATGGAAGCTTTTCGAGACGATTGAGGACTTTTTCAAGTCTTACATCGCTTCAACTGTCATCACCGCCGATTTAAGTGACGTTGAGATCGATGAGGAATCACCCTTTCAATAATCACCACCGGGTGATTCAGTTTCGGCGCACCCAAACCCCTACGCAGGAAGGACTACAGATCAGGTTTAATGGGAAAGTTCCGCCTCCAAGAGCTAGCCAGCAACTTCAGCAAGACAACAGAACATTCCCTTCAGTCCACCGGGGTCCGATCTGAACCTACCACCAGTTCTCCAGACCCCTTTCGCGGGCCGTCTCCCCAAAAGGTGCCAAAGATGCACCGCAGCTTGGGACTGGCTCCTAGGAGTAAACGGAGGAGCAATTCAAGGATCTCATTGGTGAGATGGTGTCTCTACAGCAGAGCATGTCACTCAATGAGCACCCCCACCTCTCGGCGACTACGCTGAAGTCATGAAGGTTGAGCATATTAACCCACGGCAACGAACTTACGGAACCTGCTCCTACTGGTCGCCCTAAATGGAGAGATACGGCAGAAATTCTGGGAAGAGTGATGACGCTCGGGCACTCGGAATCTCACTTCTTGGAATGATACGAAACCTCGCATATCGTTGCAATCAAATGGCAATGGAAAAGGAGATTGAAGTCCTCCAGGCGGCTTTCGTCTAGATCTATAAGATATACGCCCGCCCAAATAAATCTACATTGGATTGTTTAGTTTAGTCCAGGCTCGGAGAGTTCTCAGGACGACGACGCTGTGGTGGCTCATGCTGGTACGCCCGACGTGTCAAGATTGACAAAACCTTCGCTCCACCAGGAATGAGCTTGCTTGTCTTGACCTGAGCACGATATCATTGGCTTGTTCATCAATGAATCCACCTGCAAAGAAACCCCATCCCCGCGATTCAAGTGCCGTCCTGTTGTACGATAGCTTCGTTCGTGACCAGTCAGATGACGGCAAGAGATTCGCCATACTGAGAAATCAGGCACCCTAGAGAGAAAAGAATCTAAGGGGCAATTGCTCGCTATAAAAGAGCCAACAAGAGCAATCCTATCAATATACTGAACATCGGCATTTATAAAGATAACCCAGTTCCTGCATGTCTTGCAGACCGGATGGATTACAAGCTGATGGACCTCTTGCGCACTGACAATGGCAAGCTCGAAGAACCGCTTCTTCATCAGTCTCTTACCCAGCTGCCTCGATATATATTAATGTGGCTGTGGCCGCGGATGTTGAGAATGATGTTGAGGGCTCCAAAGATGAACAATTCGACCTAACTATCAATATACAGTAAAGCTTTGCCATTAACAAGACGAGAGACAGGCTCCAGGTGAGCCTGCGAAAGGATCATCTTGAAGGCTATTCCTTTGCCAATCTACCTCGATACGACCCAACTGATAGGAAAGGCTTTGAAGCGCGTTTCTGGTGCAGAGTTGAATGAAGTTGCGGAAAAGGTCGAAAAGAGACAGCTCTGCGGTATCACGTTAACGGCGCTGAGGGGACTCAAGCGGAGTTCGATGAACCGCCGTGGATTTCAGAATGCATGAAGTTGGAGAGACCCCGGCAGGTGCTTCGACCACTTCACGATTTCCCAATGTGCATCATTGAGGAATAGGTTATTCGAAGTTGAGGTTAGCTAATGACTTAGGTATCAAATCCTCGCTGTGGTGATGGTTTGGCTGAGCCATTCATCTTTGGAGGCCCTGATCCTCGCCTTCGTCTTGCAAACCCCAGCTTCGTAGGCTAGGGTTAACCACGTGGAATCGGCTTCAACATCAAAATCTAAGAGCTCTTGCAAAAAGAACATATGAGTCCAACGAGCTCATAGATAAGACGGCCACTCTCTAGCAAAGCATGCATCTGAATGAGCAGAAACAGCGGTGGATGTTCTTCAAATCACAGAAGCAGCATAATGCAAAGGGGAGGGGGAATTATCAAGATAATATTTGTCTCCTATCAGCCTACGGGTGGCACTACACGTCGAAGCCTCCTGTTTCTTCCCCCCGAACTCAGCTTTCGCATCATCGAAGAGTCTGAAGAGACTTCCATCTGTCTATCGATGTACCAAAGATTCCATATCACGATATCATGGCCTTCGCCTAGAGGGACACTTGGAAAAGCAAGGATGGCGCGGTTGGGGCTTGTCTCCAACTTCAAGGAAGATGCAATTCTCGTCACCCATATGAGGCGCCCTCACCGTTCAGAAGAGAGCGTCGAGCACCGATTTGAATTTGAAAAACTCAATGATCAGATCAGGCGGGCCAGTGATCTTTCCTCAAAGGATATTAGTCGCTACTAGTGTCCATCCTCCAACTTGGTCGTCGCCAAGATCTGCACCTATAGTGAACATACCGCAGGAAGCCAACCCATGGCAGTGTACAGGAACCCATGTGGCGCAATCAAGCGAATCCTTACCCCATGAGCCCCCCAAACCCCAATCTCACCGCGTATATGCGAGGGGTTGGCCCCTAGATATTTCAAAGCTCCTTCACCCTTGAGCATTCTGACCTTTCGTTGAAGCCTCTCCCTCAAATTGAGGCCCAGATCCAGACCTATCACCAAGAACAAATGAGCGCCGGCTCCGGCTGGCAATCTGATTCAATCTCACCAAGGTAAGGCCCAGAAGGCTATTCATCGTTTGAAAGCCACGATCAGACACCCAGTACGTGAACAGATGTGCAGACAATTCACCAACAAAGATATGCGGACAGCACATCAGCAACTACGCACAGGGGTGGCAGCTATGGCCCCAACATAATATCGCCCCAAGCTCCTTGAACCGCACGGCTCGTACCTGAGAAACAACACATAAAACCCAGACCATTGCCGAAATGGCTCAAAACCACGTTTCAGAGAAAAGGAAATACTGCCCTAGTTCTATCAACCTGACCCAGAATAACACATGGCCGAACAAAGCTCGACCTATGGCTGAACGAGGTACTTTGGCAGCCGGGCAAGAACAAGAAAAGATCCCGTAGTGCACCTGCATTCACACCGACTGCGGCTGGCCCTGAAATTATCGCCAGCCCCAGTCCACTTCGTTCCCTTCAACCTCAAAAGAAGAGAGATTTGCAGCACTCGAAGTCCACGAAGCCTGAGTTTAGCTTCACCGTGAACTGAAGGCCGATAATAGCGGCAAGAATGCACCAAACCCGAGATGAGTGGGATAGGAGTGAGTTCGCCGCTATTGTTATAAACGAGGTACGCTGGTCAAGGCAATAAAGAGGAGGAGTTTCCTCGTATTGTCGAAAAGCGCCTGAAGAAGACCGTCGTGCTTTTTGCGAAGATGGCTGACAAGCACCAACTGAATCAGGATTCAAAGGATACTTCTTTATGAGCTCAAGCAAGGTCTCTTGATATGACCTCTTTGTTCAAGCTCACCGAAGGAGAATTTGCTGAAAGCATTGGCGTGGAGCGAGCCACAGACAAGGACAAGGAAGGGGAAGAGGGTCCTCTCTGCGCTCCCTCCTCGCCCAAGCTGCCATACAAAGGAGACTTTCAAAGGTTGGCAGACGCTGGTGCTTCGTTAGCTTATCTGAAGAAGCAAGAATCAGAGCTTCGCGTTGTCCCGTGCGGAATCCGACAAACTCATCGGAGGCGAATGTGACCAGGCCGAGGAAAAGCTGACGGCAACAACGCTTCGCAAGTCGCCCCGCCGACAGTGGTAGCAGACATCGACTCTTACGGAATTTCTCGTCCCCTCCTACCAACTGATTACGACGAACCCAGGGGAGACAAGGCGACGGTGGAGGAGAGAATCAAGATGCTTGGTAGACACCGGGGCTGACCCCCCGAACGCTGAACAGTGCAGAGGCTACCAGGAAGCTTTCAAGAACGAAGAACGCAGGCAATTGGCAACGGGACTTTCTATAAGGGTGTCACAGACCGTGATACTTGTTACTCATATGAAGGCTTCCAGAAGCGCTTTGAGACACGCGAGCGTGCACAGTGAGTGAGTCTGGAAGAGCAGCGCGCTGCCTACACTGTCATCGACGCAGACACTACCTCTCATGGCGGTTATTGAGGCGGCCCGATCTATCCAGGATACGCCATGCACGGAACGGAAGATAATCATCCGCGTCCCCTCTCGTCAAATCCTTTGTAGTCCATCAAAGTCAACACCCGGACTATCCCTGTGATACTTGCTTGGCCAGCACGAGCATTTAAGATGACTAACTCAGGCAACTCAGGGTGGGAGATCGACCGAACGCGTCCAAACTAACGACGCCTGTATCCGCCCAAAAACCGTGAAGCTGGTCAACCAAACCTACAACGCAGCCGCGCAACGAATTGCCTTTGCAGAACGCCGACGTAGTGGCGGCCAAATCGGGACTCGGCCTCCAAACACATTTCACACCAGTTACTATTAAGACTTGTCTGATGATAGGCATAATATAGTGGTACTCGGGACATCTGAGGGATATTACCTTTGCTTTCTGTGCGGCAGCCCAAGATGATAAGATCTCAAATAAACATATTTTCCGCCCCCAAAAGGCTGAAGAGCTATGGAGCCAGAGAAAAAGAACTCGTCTCGAAAAGAAAGCTCATCATCGAAGAGGTCATGCAAAAACAGAACGAATAAAGTACTTTGAAATGCAAACATGACAAACTGACGAACTATATGTGATGATGTCCTAATGGCTTCTTACCTCGTCGGTGCGCCGACTGGCGATGCCACCCCTGAACTCATCACCCGTTTACTTACGCCTATCAAGCTCCATGAAATTGCTTTTCGTGAGTCTTTACTTTGATTCTCATATTATTTTATCTTGTTTTGTTGCTGTCGTCATGTAGCTTTGTTTTTCCTCAAAAGGTACTGAGGCATGACAGATGAGAGTCAACAGCAAGACTGGGGTCGCTTCATCGGCATTGCACGAGATAATGTTGTTGAGAAGCGGGAAAAGATACTATTGCTGTGCGCTGTTGCTCGGTACTAGAGGCCTGTCCCAACTACATCACTACGAATGGTCCGCAGTGTCTCCTTTATACAAAGACTGGAGACACCGGAAGCTATGGCTGCTAGTCATTGCGTGACTGTCGAAAAGAGCGATAACACCAGGAGAACCAAACTGTCTCTTTCACTTACACCAAACCGCAACAGCCAGTAGCGGAAAGATGTTATATAAGACGCCTCTGACCTCTCACAAGTGCAAGTTTTGTGAGGAATATGTACCCATGCTATTCCTCTCAACATGTACTTGAACATGTAACGAGTGCCTTCGAACATCACCTCGGATGGCGGTGATTAGGATGGAGGAGATACTTATATGGATTTCCTCATGTCACTACTGTTTCATGACTGAGAAGAATAGAGCCCTCAACTCACTCGACTCTGTGATTTTCTCAGAGTTTGGTATCCCAGGCCATACGCGTGCCAACGTGAACTGGCCTGGCTTCAACTCTTCATCTGTGCCTTCTCGCGCATACTTGATGCATGTCTCGAAAAGCGGCCCACACCTACAAAGCTCAAGTATTAGATTTCTGCAGAGCCACCAACTTGTGCCGCTCAGATTCTTCGACGTGATGAAATTGGAAGTTCTGATGTGTCAGATACTGAAGTATACCAAGTTCTAGCTCCACTGTTCTTCAACCGATGCTTGCTTAAGAAGAGGCTCCGCGCGAAGAACCTTGCCTTGTTTTGTTCCAGGACACGCCGTAAGCCACAGTTCTTGTGGACCGACCATCCGTCGCCGAGTTCATCAGTGAGTATCTTCGGATGACTCGCAATCTTTGGCGTCTCAGTCGTGTAATGACACTGGCTTAAGTGGATGTCTTAACGCCACCAACTTCCAGATCAAGAGGCCATGTTTCAAGCTCAAATAAACAATAACCCGGAAACAAAGAGGCCATCGAATAATTATACCCTAGTTGTGAGCTAGATGTGTTATTTGCAGTTGAGACTCGTGGCTGAGAGCTCAAATCAGCCTGGACCGCGATGAGAAATGCAACCTCGGAGCGCGGCGATGCCGATGAAAAGCTCAAGGGCATTGCGAAGAACAAACGTGAACGCCAAATCGCAATCAATTGCGAAGAGCGAGAGGCCTTAGACCCCGAGGAGAAATGTTGGGATGGTCCTGACAAATGTGGTCCGTGCCTTGAAGAGGGACTCCTATGTAGGGAGGTAAGTAAACGCTCTTTCTGACCAGTCTGTGATACTAAGGATTCATTACAATAGTTCCTAAACATCCAGGATGAATATACACAGCGACTCATGCCGAGAGAACTTTGACAACAGGCCCAAAAGGGGCCAGATGCATACTGCGAAATCAAACCACTCAACACCGCCCCCAGAGCCTACAAATAGCCTGCCAGTCTCAGACACTCAGCAGACAGCATCCAGAAGCCAGCAGACACGCCAGTCGATGGTATAATACAATGCGAAATGTTTCTTAATTAAGTTCACTAGCATATCGACAGTATCTGTTCCTCAAAGCGACGGTTCAAACTTCATCCCTCACATCAAGCATCAAACGTAATCATCTACTCATCATGGCTACGATCATTTCAATCGAGCCGCCGGTAGGGATCGAAATGATCCTGTCAGTGTTCGCCGGTAGAAAAGGATCTTGACATCGAAGCTTGGATTGGTTTTACTGAAGATGCCTGGTCTTACTTCATCCAAGCCCTGTTTGTCGCACTGGAACTTCTCTGGTCAGGCTTTCAAGGAGTCTCGTTCACGTTCATGATGGCCAATCTCGTACCCACCAACCGGTGCATATAGAGATCAACTGTGCAGATCGTGAGGATGGTGAGCAATCGCCCGAGAACGACGGTCTACTGGACTCGGCACGGCAGGTAACGATCCAAAAGCCAAGACAAGCTAACTAGTCATGATAAGCCATGGCAGGTATGTCTCAGAGGCCCATCGACAAATTCATTCATGGGCTTGTCCGTAAGCGATGTATGACTGCATATGCCTTGCCAAGAAGATGGCGATGATACCTCGGTTGGTACAAAAAAGGAAGAAACCAATGGACCCTCACAACGCAGTTCCCCAAGTGGTCTTTAATAAAGGAGCCATGGAGAATGTTTTGCCCGGGTTGATTCTTGCATGCGGTCAACAATTCAACCTCAGAGCACACCATTTCAAAATGCCGCCCAAGAGACGAGGCCCAAGCAGAAAACGATGAGCATCACCGAATGTCAGTCAAGTCCCGCAAATGAAAGGATCTCTGTGACAGCATCAATGAAGCCATCCAGAGCCGCAGCTCAGATCCGACCTCACGAGCGCCCTCACGAGCGTCCTCCCCAGAGCCTCGACTTGCCGCCACGCATAGGTGATAACGTAGGCAGCACACCGACATAGTGACGACCAAATCGTTAGTCAGGTCCCCAAAGACAGCGACGATGACCCGGAGTCCTAAGAGACCCAGCTGTGGTTCAAACTGAAGGGAGTCCGAGTTCGGCCAGAGTCTGATTGAAGAGGTGATTAGCTGCGCCAAGATCACTCTCAGCCTCCAAGCTCGAGCTCAGAACAAACATCTTCGCCATCTACAGCAGGCCTCTCTGGTCAAAACCGTCACCTCAGCGCAAGTGCCTGCTACAGCTCGGGATTTCTATCCCTGCCATCCCGTGACTGAAACTGAGCAAAGTAATGCTATACAACTATCTCGGTTTAGTCTATGGGTGTGCAGCCAATACCCGAACCTGATCATCTATCCGACTCTGATAAAGAGTCGAACAATGCGGCGCCTAACATCACGGAAACCGTCAGTTATCGGACTACTCAATGCGTTCCATGTCTCAGACGCATTATCAAGGTCCCCTTGGAGTACATTTGAATGAGAATTCTAAGCCATGCATCCTAATGGACCTGAAAAGTCACTGGAAAATGGCATAGGATTCTGTTTCCATATGGCTTGCTAGAGGATCAAAATGGGTATTTCTGGCATGAACGAACAGCGTGGTGTGTGTTCTCTCGAAGAATGACATCTAAACCGGCGCCATATTGCAATAAATACCGACACGTTAACATTGAAGAAACTCGTGTCTCAGGAGTTCCATATATGCTGGACCCTCTCCCACCCCAGGGACAATATACGACGATAGAATCCAGCAGATCTAGGATCACGCAAAACAGTCAGAGAAGAGTTGGCAGTGTGCGGAATTGTACTGATCGGTCTTATACTGTTTCTCTTCTAATAGAGGATGAAAGGAACGCTCCCTATGCGGGGATCCCGTCCCATGACGAGTATAATCAACGAGATCTGCGCCGTATGTCGGGCATATCATGTGGAACGCAGCAAATCTCTGTCGATCTGGCCTAACTACTGTTTGAGCGGATCACCAAATCCTTGCCGCAAAAAAAAAAGAGAGAGAGAAACCCGAAAGGAAAATGGAAAAGGAAAAGGAAAAGCATGGGGGCATGCTGGGCCAAGGACAATTTGACCTTGCTGGGGGCTGCCCATATAAGCTGTCCCTTCTCCGGTGGAAGGGCTGGTGAAGATACTGGCCGAGGAGAATTCTCTCATCGAGAGCTACAGTGCCCTGGTGTCAGATACGTTAGGAAGGACCTTACAACGTGAACGACAGGAACTGAGAGACATTGAGTCAAAGGTGCTTTTGGCATTGGAAAAAAGTCTCAATGTTGAAATGGGCAATATTTACCGAATTTCCGATTGGAGAGTTCATGTCTAGCTGCCATCATTTGGGCTACTGATTTGACTTCAACTTCGAAAGCTTGCAACTCGGTGTGTCTAGCAAGCTTAGCACAAAAGACAGCTTCAAGGAGCACCAGTGTCAGACAACTGGCGACAACTTGGAACATGGCTCGGGCTACGAGCTTCCTCTACAGTTGCGTGCTCTATCCCTTACAAACAGTCCTGGGGTGAATCTGATGGCTATAGGGAGGCGCTGCAACGGAGTCGAGGCATCTTCTGGAACCAGGCCGAGCAGGATGCAGGACAAGGACAGGATCAAAGATTCCGTCAACTGCTTCTCATGGAAGAAGCGGTGACTTCTATGAAGATAGAGATCGACAGGATGCATCGAGAGAGTGCTATTGAGCTTTATGAGTTCACCTTATCGATTTACGTCAAGCTACGTCCCTGGGATTGTCTCATCACCTCGAAGACTACGTCCTAGTTTCTTTCTTCGCTTGTCTACCGCAGTTTTACATGCTTTCTGATATGCAAAGACTAACTGGAACAAGTTCGAGGACGCGCCCACTGACAAACTTGACCGTCAAAGGTTCGAAATTTGGATATTTGTCTACCAGCCTCGGGAAACTAGGCGACTTCGTCTACAAGTACAGTGCTCATCGACAAGATCAGACCACGAGAAATACATCTTATCCTGAGACCAGGAATTGAAGAAATGCCAGAGACTCACTTATAACTCCGACAGTATTATACAAGCGATCTGTAAAGGCAGGATCATCAACAGGCGAAGGGAGTCAGTCGGGCTTCGGGTGATTGGAGAGATTCAAAAGTTGCTGATCTGAAAGTGCCCCTGCATGACGCCGCAACGTCATGCAACGCATGATGATGCTCTCCACACTCAGCATGTTGGTAACCTTCAACCTCGGCGCCAGACTCACTCAAGAGTAGGCGATTGTACCATGTCCCAGGCACACACAGTCAGAAACCTACTGCAACCAAGACTTACGATGGCTCAGGTTGAGCACACAAACCTTCGAGAGACATCGGCCTGGCATCCAGAAAAGCGTCCACGCGAGCTGGAAGACAGCGAGACGTATCAGCCCCACCCTCTCCTCTGTCTAGAGACGTACTGTTAGGACGTGGTGATGACTCGCAAACCCAACTCAAAGGTCAAGATACTTCTGCGGTAGCGAAAGGCGGTGGTGCTGATGATGACTTCGAGGAGGGTGTTGATGCTAGGGACAACCAAAGTCTAACCAAAACATCACCAGGCGAAGCACTACCAAATACTGAATGGGATTTGCGATGTATGCGGCCTGATCATGGAAGAAACACCATGCTGCCCCAGCCCGCCCTCACTATACAAGTACACAGTTTACTCGTCAGGATATGGTATTCGCGAAGGTTTGGACTATCTGAAACTCGACAACACGGTATCGACAACACGGTATCGACAACACGGTATCGACAACACGGTATCGACAACACGGTATCGACAACAAAGGATGTTCAAAGCCACTTACGAATGTTTGGAATCGACGGACTTGGCGCCAAATATGGCTGGCTCCGTGAGAGACATGAGCTGTCTGTGACGGTGACAAAGGTTGTTAAGGAGCGCCTTGAAAAGCCCACTGCAGAGGTTAATGGCCTTGATAGCAGTAAGATTTTCCTATCAGCCCTCAACAATGACCTCTCGATCAGGAATGCCGCTCTTAGTGAGAAGAGCAAGCAACTCCAATACGGCTGTCTAGGTGAGAGTCTTCACCAGGGGCTTCCAGCAGATACAGCGAAATAAGAGGAAGCCTTTCGGCATGATTGATCGAACGATTGAACATTCAAGCACTACCGCCCCAATATCAGACGATTGCAATTCTTGCGCGTGCGTTGACGCATTCAAATGATCTGATCACGAATAAGCTCCCGAAAATGCACATTCTTGTCAAGACTTATGCATAGGAACACCATACTATGAAACGAATCACGGTCTGGAGACGGCAGGCACATGCGATCAGCTTGAGGACGAAAAGCGAGGCTTTGAACAGATGGCTAACGACAACTCGTAGGTTGGTATGACCAAGTGAAGTCCAAATGGTTCTTTTTCGTCTGCGGGTGCTCACAGAAATAGTGCCACTGCCAAGTCTCTCCTCTCGGTCTTGCTACAATCAGACCCTACACCAAATGCACTCAACGTAACGCTGGCGGAAAACCATGATGAGCAAAGCCCAGCGGAACTCCTCGGTCTCTAACCACCGAGACCATCAAGACTAGAAATCCCGGCGCTACAGCCAAGGATAGATGAGTCTAGATCTATCGAAATACGGAAACAATTGTGCAACCTTTAGCATGCGTACAATTTGATTTGTCTTCCACAAAAGCCTTTCGCAGCGATCAAGGCTATGCTTCGGAACAGCAAAAGGATAAGATCTGTGAAGGCCGCAAACAAAAATCAACTGCGACCCTCCCGTTCAGTTATCTCCAAACAATGTCATGCCAGACAAACTTGCCCAACCCATGGGATACGATCGGCCACAGGCACTCGAATTCAACATTTCAGAGCTGGTCCTTGAAAGAGCTCCGCCACCAGACCAGCCGAGAGGAGTTGCGGCTACAGAACCAGCTCAAGACGTTCTTGACTACATCGAAACCGACAATGAATACGCCCCAGTCGACTGTATGGTAGCAACTAGCAAAGAGCTCGATCTTTCTGTTGCTAGTAGTTATCAGGAGACGCTCGGGCTTGTTCTTGAGAGTACTCCGAATATAGTCCACCAGATTCAGGTCTTTCCATAAATGAGCAACAAGCCTACCATCACAAGTCTCTCTGTCGATGTCGACCCGATAACAGCAATACTATAGAGTCACGTACATGAGGGGAAGCAGGCAGCGCTCTCTGTCCCCAATAAAGTTGTCCCTCTTTGCAAAAACACCACCTATCCCTACGACAGACTTCCCTCTGGCGCCTCCGCCAAGCCCCGACAGGACGCAGGGTGCTCTCGAGCTTATGGCTACTCAGCAGTTGTTACCGAGTAAGCCGTAAACGTCCGCGGCTACGATTAGACAGCCCGTGGCAACTCACCGAGGCTTTCTAATCAGCTATACCCCAATCCCCCAGGTGTATACGCCCAGCACTACTCTCCGGCACCAAGTCAAGGTGCAAATCAGGGAAGTCCATCACCTCGGGGGATTGAGCTAACAAATCTGCAGCCACGAAGACATCCTAATGACTCGTCGCCTGTCAGAATCTGCAGATTGAAAACAGCCAGCTCGAGATGGAACTCCAAGGCTCAAAGAGGAGCCATGCTCCAAGTTGGGCAGGCCGTGGAGTATCTACATATGAAAGGGCTTTTTCACACAGATGTTAAGCCTCATTGGTGACGAACCCCGTGTATTGAGCATATCCATCAACTTCTTTTCCAACAGTATGTCACGCACGCACAGCTACCTGAGCCTTTCTCCTGTTACTAACTACTTCCCAGCACAATAGAAACGAACTTCTCACCCCTTCCCCGTGAACTTCTGGTACCGCTTCCAGAACGTTGACGGAGACTGGGTCAGCCGACACCACTGTCAGCTCCTGGACCTGCACGAAAATAATGCCCGTGTTCTCTCATGGTCTCACAAGGATACCTGATCTCCTTGGAAGAGTTAACCAAGGCGAGAAGATGCAGTGAGATCGAGCGGTAGATTGTTGCACTGCAGGAAAAGGCGCAGCAAAAGCTCTATCGGGGGCTGAACGGAATCATGCGATCTGACTACAAGCACGAGATTAGCAGACTGGAGAAGGAGCTTACTGGTCCATTACGTGAACGAGGGAGCTCCTTCATCTCGCCTTACGTCCGCGGTTGATTTTGGTGTTGGTGTTGGTGTTGATGCTCAACAGACCCGGACAGATATTGCAGGAAGAAACACAAACGACTCAACCAAGGGAATTAACACCTTTTTAGCCTAGCTAACATACCGAGATACATTACACGTCCATGACTTCAGCCGCCCATCCGAAGAAGGCCGTGCTCTGATTGCCTTGCCTTTCAAAGACGCCAAAAGGCAAGGGCAGTTTGATTGAAGAAATTACTGGAAACCCCCGTGTGGTTATTCTTCAAAATCAGCTGGATTGATACCCTCGGACTCAATCACACTATCAACATCGAACCCGCAGGGCGAACGATATGTTCCACGAGGTATACACAACTACCCAGCATGCCAGTGACGAAAGACGGCCGCCACGGAGCTCGGTTTGATGTAAATCGGCGCATAACGAACGCATCATGAGACGTTACGACTGACTTCCAGACTGATAGTATTGTTTAGGCTGAAGCCTGGCTTGCAAGACAGAAGAGTCTCACTGATGTCGAGATGAAAGATGCTGCCTCAGTCATCAATACAGACACTCAGGTTCGTCTTGATGAGGTTATCGCAGAAGTGGAGAGTCATGATCCAGGCTGTGAGAGATATCTCGCCAGAAGAGCCTGGTCTATAAGACCCTATTGGACTAATTCCAACCGATTATCTCCTCCTGGGCTTTTGGCCTAACCATCTTGGAAGCACAAAGTAGCGTTTCTCGTGGAGCATGCGCATACCATTTATGAAGCACGAGGAAGGACGGGGCTATACTTGAAGCATGAGCTGGGTTACGGTTTACTATGGTGCTGAGTGATGCATGCATCCGAAGTATTCTTCAAGCCAACACTCGCAGCAACTAAAAATTCCTTTCTGTTTGCATCGCACAAGATTGACATGTCGTCTCTTTCACGAAAGACAGATACTCAGAAAATGCTCCGGCACACCAAGGGGTAGACTATTAAGCCCCTTTGATGTTAGAAAGGGGTCAGTCATATTTTGCCTCTTGATAGACACTACTGGTTCCGAAGTCATAACCTCAACACTGGACTCCAGATTCGATCAAGCCACAGGATCTCATGTTGGCAATAGAGCCTTCTCTAAGACCCTTCTCCCAACAGTGATCTTCTCTGAATCGCAATAACCCCCCCCCCCGACATTTCACTCTTCGTCACCAGAAAGCCGCCACATACGGAGGACAGGCCTACAATCCCTTTTCAACTCGCTATTGCAGGACTAAATTTTGGAACCATGAGAATCACCTAGGAGTCTCATGTCCAATCTAATGGCCAGTCTCTGGATCTTTTAACTCTTGGGGAAGGCTTTATGGTACAACGTCGATTGAGGGATCTGAGAGCTTGCAATTCGAGCTATATCCTCAACTTCACCAAGGCTTGAATTGAAAACTCACATCAACATTTACCAAACCTTCGGCTGTTAATTACACGAGCCATCTCAACTAATATTTATATCTACATACAACTAGATACCTGGAAATAAGAATAAATAGAGGAGAGTTAATAGGGTACTAAGTATTTAATAAGTCATAGCATAAAATGCAAAGAAATCTCATACTCATGTCTCCAATGGTGATTGTGTGAATAGAGTCTCACTCTAGGCTCGTCTCATTCCAGCAGATGCCGGCTACTTGTACTACCCTGTACCCACAGAGTTTATCCAATAAGAAGGCGCAGTGGCAGAGTGGTCTAATGCGATAGACTAGAAATCTATTCTCCTCGGAGGCGTCTGTTCGAATCAGGCCTGCGTCGATTGGTATTTTTTGTCGTTTGCCTCTTGTTGTCCCGAACATTCATTTTTTTAACTAGGTCATATTGACAACAGCTTCGACTGATTTGATGCAAATCGAGGTTCAGATGATATCGATATACATGAGCTTTACTTCGACAGTTGACATATTCATTATTGCAACTAATGCACATCCAATAAAAGGTTTCTCTGTCCGAATAGCCAAAAATTTATAACATCCTTAGACTGGTAGTAAGACGGAGTGAAACATTCGCCGCGTCTCATAGGACGGAGGCTTACTCCTATTGAAAGCATCCGAACGTAAGCCCAACTCCAGCAACAGGATATCACACAAGCTACCGTATATAAGTTAGCTTAGTTGACAAATCTCATATCACGGAGCATTTCGTCAGCAATTAGTTTCCTGTGCAAGTCGTAGTTCATTTTATAAAGCCTCCGGTTTTCTCTTCCTTACTTCATGAGTTGAGAGACGTCTCTTATAAATTGGCATCCTTCCTCTAAGGATGTGACAATATCACCAAGGCAAGCAGACTTGTTGCACAGTGATCATCATGGCTTCTGCAGAAATGAAAGATACTGCCTCGCCTTACAGGGTCGAAGCATCTAACCAGACACTCTCATCACCACCCTCCGTCAACTCGTCGGACCAGACGAAAACAGCCCAAGAAGATGAAGAAGCTCAAGTACCAGTGACTCCAAAAACAAAGCCGGCTTTCAATAGAGATTATCGCTTCTGGATGATCATGGTTACTTTAGTCCTGGCAACACTCCTTGCATCTCTCGAAGCAACAGTCGTCATAACTTCTCTTCCAACCATCGTCGAGAGTCTCAATCTTGGGAGTAGTTACATCTGGGTTACTAATGTCTTCTTTCTCACCACGTAAGTCCCCCTTCCGATTTCTCGAAGTGGCTAACATGATACAGAGCTTGTGTCCAGCCCATGTTTGGCCAACTCTGCAATCTCTGGGGCCGCAAGAAAGTTATGATGTTCATCTTTGCTACATATACACTTGGAAGTGGTATCGCAGGTGGTGCTAACGGCGGCGCAATGCTCATCGCTGGACGTGCTATTCAAGGTATCGGTAGTGGTGGAGTTACAATGGTCAATGATGTGATCATCTCTGATCTAGTACCGCTTCGATACAGAGGAAACTACATCGCTATCCTTCTATTAGTAGCGACTATTGGCTTCGCTGTTGGGCCTTTTCTTGGTGGTGTTATTGTTGAGAACACGACTTGGAGATGGGTAAGCAGATCAATGACATATGCAGGCATATACTGACTCGTTAGGTGTTCTACCTCAATCTTCCCATCGGAGGTGTTGCTATTGTCGTTACATACTTCTTTCTCAACCTCCAATACGATCGAACTCAATCAACCATGGATAAACTCCGTCGTATTGATTACATTGGCAACGCTATCCTCATCGCGTCAAGCGTTTCGATTCTCATTGCCCTCACCTGGGCAGGTCCAGTTTATCCGTGGTCCGATGCTCGAATCCTAGCTCCTCTGATAATCGGTCTCCTCGGCCTTGTCGGGTTCGTTATATATGAAGCTTCCGGAATTCCCTCGGAACCTGTCATGCCCATTCGCCTATTCCCAGGGCGCACATCATACATCATCTACATCAACACGTTTCTCAACATGTTGCTAATCCAGTGGTGTTACTTCTTCTTGCCGTTGTACTTCCAAGCTGTCAAGTTATCAACACCTTCACGGTCAGGAGTGCAAATGCTCCCCGTTGCTCTCATCGCCATCCCAGGCGCAGCCCTCTCTGCGGTCGTCCTCTCAAAATGGGGCAAGTATAAACTGCTTCACGTATCAGGCTTCTTCCTCATGACACTTGGTGTCGGCCTCCTCGGTCTTCTTCACGAGGATAGTCCCCCTGCAGCTTGGATCTTGCTGCAGTTCATTCCAGCTATTGGCTCTGGCTTTCTTCTAAACACCCTATTGCCTGCTTTTCAGGCAGCTACTGATGAGGAAGACCAAGCTGCTGCGACGGGGAATTGGACTTTCATGCGTTCCTTCGGCTCGGTCTGGGGAGTAGCTATCGCTGGATCTATTTTCAACACGTATACGAAGCAGTATTCACGTATGATTCATAATGAACTGGCGCGAGAAATGCTCAGCTCTGGAGATTCTTATCAGAGCGCGACACGAGCTTTCGTTCTGCAATTTGACGAGGTCGTTCAGACTCAAATTCGACATGTATTTATGTTATCGTTGAGCAAAGTCTATGTCATCTCTGTAGCGTTCGGCGGGCTTGCTTGGGTACTCTCTCTGTTTGAGAAAGATGTTCCTCTGCGAAAAGAATTGGATACACAGTACGGTTTGGATGAGAAAGCGCCTGTTGAGCAGAAGAAAGAAGAGGCATCGTAATCATATCTAAATTTGTCTTTTTGTCAAAGCCCGGCCTTTGTATTCTAATTACCCATCTCCTATTCAAGATCACAAGAATTCCTTAACAGCCTCCCAGAAAGCCTGGGGATTCTCAGCCATAGGAAGATGGCCCGTTTGAGGCACGATCTTCAACTCCGCGCCATTATCACCAAGTAGCCCTTTGCTTGCATCCATAGCCTTAACAAGAGCACCCTTGGCATCTTCCTCTCCAACAACAAACAAGCCGCGGACTTTGCAGCCACCCATCTTAGGCTTGAGATCGTAATCCCACAGTGCTGTGTTGCTATATTTGAAGCCTTCGACGTCATTAGCGGCGACCATTTCTGTCATCCACTTGACAGTCTCAGCGTTGGTAGAGGGATGGAACCATCGCTGGACGGTTTGTCCAGCGAGCTTCTCGATACCCTTGCCGTTGTCCTCCTCGGCCAGAGCTGTGCGGTCCTTCCACGCTTGTGTGTTGGCAGCGCTTGATGTAGGGTTGAAGTCGCAAGCGATGAACTGCTGAAGACGCTCGGGGTACTTGATAGCGAAGTTCAGGGTAGTAACACCGCCGAATGAAACACCAATAAGGGTGTGCAGCTTGGTGATGCGAAGAGCATCAAGCACTTCTCGAATATCGTCAGTCAAACGATCCACGGTAGCAGCTACGGGAGGCTGAGGCACGGCGTGTCGGCCACGGGTATCATATCGGAGAATTCGGAACTCAGGGCGCTCTCGCTTGAGGATCTCAACGAGGGGATCCCACATGTGCAGCGAAGTCAACAGTGAATTGGTGAAGGCGATTGTAGGAGCCTTGGGGTCTGGGTTACCCTCCAGTCGATAGGGAATGACCAGAGAATCTGAAGTTGTGATGAAAGAGTTGATAGCAGCATTGGGTCCAGGTGTTGTAGATTGCTTTGAGTCGGGTGAGGTGAAAGCAGCTGTCGAGGGCAACTTTGACAGCGCTTCCAGCTCTCGAGGAGCAGGTCCAAACACATAGAAGAGAGAATATGTCCTTCGACCCTTTGAAGCAACAAAGTTGTCAAAGACTTTGGTGCGCCATGGAGTGTCCATCGAGGCCTTGTGCTCCGCTCCACCCTGGCCATTCTCCTTAGCATAGTCATGCAGCGCAAGGAATGTCGTCTTGCCCTGCCCCTCAAGATACGAAGTCTTGAAGGCACGCGAGCGCAACCAACCAGGAACCTTGGCCAACATGGGGATATGCTCCTCAACCAGCCACTTCTGATATTCCTCTGCAGCACCCTCAACGTCCTTGAGCTCAATTGTGACCGCAGTAGTCTGCAGACCCTCGGCCTCTTCGTCGATCAACTTCTCAAAGGGCACGAACTTGTCAGACTCGTTGGAATGAACCAGGTCCCAGAAATATCGCTTCACGTCAACTTGGCCAATGGTCTCGGCTTCTCGAGGAGATCGGTTCGCACGCAGTGTGAGGTATGTCTCGGTCTCAAGGTGTGGCATGGACGTGACGTCGTAAGCAGCGAGGTAGGTAGGTTCTTGACCATCCGTGGCTTTATATCGAAGACCGTTGGAGAAAATCTGAGGAAGACGAAGTCGGGTCGGGCCGTGCTCGTTATTATACCACTCGTGGAATTGGTCTAGAGACAGCCCAGGCTTGGGCTGCATCGTGACGTAGAGGTTACCGGGAGGAGACATTGTGATCGTGCTTCAAGTTGAGAGCTGTAATTGAGGAAGAGAAGCTCAATGAGAGGTTGTCGAGTTGTTATAGAGCGCCCTCAGGCCTTCCGGAAGAATGATTTACATGACGGGAGGTGGAGCGGGAGTCTGCGATTCGGCTCGGCAGATGGAATCGGGAATGTAGCGGGGTGTACTTCACTGTAGGTATAAATGTTTACCCCGCCACTCACCGAAAGGTCACCGTGAATACGGGGTCCACACCGGGAGCACACCGAGAAGTCATCGCGACTGAGCAGAGTGTGAGCAGCTGGGTAGCTAACCTAGCATCATGTCGATCCATGGTGTGAATACACTGCGAAGATAAGGGCAGCGCAATATTGTGCCGTATGATTTAGGGCATTTGTACATAGCCCTCTGCCCGCAGCTGCGCTATCACATTATCTACGCCAGTGCAGTGCTGAGCAGTGCTTTGGCTCTCTTCACTTTCTTTTTCTATCTCACGAAACCATTAATTGTGCTATTTTGTATTACTCAGACTTCTTTTTCTCTTTCTCACTCTCATACTCTCGATTTTTCTCTCTCATTAATTTGCCTGGCACTGTATATTATACCACGATATATCAGCAGTCGGCCTCCCGCATGAAGCATCCCGCTTTATCCAATATATTGTTCCCATCGGATATCACAATCTGCATCTATCCATATCGGGCGACACTGAGGAATCGATCTCGTACATATAGCCGCCAATCAACTCAGTTGTCCGCCTCTTGAAACATTACAATGTCCATGGTGATGCGCTAAGAAGTGCATGTGAGAGTCAACCGCCACATGCAGACGTGCCAACAAAGCTAACGGCCTGTAGAGCTCGCATCCCATATCAAATATATCCGAGTTATCTTTGTTGTTGCTCTTCTGTTTCTACTGGCGTACAAAATCTGTTGAATCACTCAAGGCCGACGGCCTTGTTCGCTCGCAGCAATGGAGGTCTTTTGCCGCAATGTCCCCCAGGACTTGTCAGAAGAGAGCTTCAAGCAAGAACTCATCCCGTTCATGAAAGCTTTAAATATCACAGACTTCTTTTGCGACAAGCCCAAGAGCAAACCTCAAGCATGGGTCAAATTCCTCAATCCCGGCGATGGCTACTCATTTCTTGAAAGACATGGCAAACACCAGCGTCACGACCTACCACAGAAGGAGAACATCAACCCGCGATATCCTTTCAAGACCAACTTCAGGCCAAAGGATACCCCGCGTCTCCATATCCTCAAGGCAGCTGTGTTTGTTGAGAAGAGTACTCGCGTACTCGATAAGCATTCCATCGCACATCTCAAGCATGAACGTGCTAAGGAGCAACAAAAGGCTGCCGCCGCTGCTTCTGCAGCTACCACTACTAAGGACCGCCAGGCTCCGGTTAAAGCCTTCATTATCAGCAGTATCAGCTGTGGTGGTAACACTTTTCGTGGTCCCGAACAGGTCATTACATTCGTTGAGCACAACAATCTCAACCTGCTCGGAGACGTTATTGGCAAGTTCACGCCGCAGTGGTTGACTGTTTATGACGAAGCTGGGTACCGCATGGATTTCCACAACGACACTATCCAGGATCTTATCGCTAGTCGCAATGATGCATCCATCACTTTGGTCTTGACTGAACCGCCAAAGATGTATACACCTCACAAATCCGACAATCCAAATCAGGCGTGGAAACGAGTTCAGGGTCTGGTCAACTGGGGGCTAATTCGCGAATACTCGTCATCTTGCCTCGTCTATCGCATCTTCTTCACCTCCTTGAACGATATGAACGAGGTCCTCCGCTCTGTCAAGCACCGAGATATTCTCGCTGTCACCTATCATGATCTCCCATCCGTTCTGTGGTCATACATGGAACCCGAGAGCAACCATTTCCTCGGCCGCCAACAATTCACGGAGAAGGCTAAGCTCCTTCTGGCATCGGGAAATGTTCACTTCGCTCTTCTCTTCCAAGTCCAGGCTCTGGTCTGGGGCAACTACATCAATCCCGCGAGCGGCATAGAACTGCTACATATCCTCGATAAAGTCATTACGGATGCTAAAGTGAAGAAAGTCGCGGCTCCCGTCACCACAGGTGCCATGAAGACCCTTCTTCAAAAGATTCCCTACCCTTGTCCTGGCACGGATCCTGATGAGTTGAATGTCGTCACATTGATGGCCAGCATCATGAATGAAGAGTACGAGGCCAGGGCTGAGAACCCCAAGCGTGACAGAATCTATGGAGCCAAGATTCCAGACCATCAGATATATATCTTCAAGGCCATGGTGACGCCCACGCGTGTTCTTCTCTCTGGTCCCGAGCCCGACAGCAAGAACAGGGTGTTGCGAAAGTATCACGAGAACAATGACTATTTCTTACGCGTCCTCTTCTGCGAAGAAGATGGACAGGACCTCGACTTTCACCCCAAAGTTGACAACGAACCAATCTTTGCCCGGTTCCGACACGTCATGGACGAGGGTATCACAATTGCTGGCCGAAAGTTTGATTTCCTAGGTTTCTCCCATTCATCTCTTCGTTCTCACTCCGCCTGGTTCTCTGCACCTTTCACCGATTCAAACTTTGAGCACCAGACTCCTGCAGCTATTCTGCAAGCCCTGGGAGACTTCAGCGAGATTCGAGTTCCGGCAAAATGCGCAGCACGAATTGGGCAAGCTTTCTCAGAAACTCCATATGCAATCCCGATTTTTGAAACTGGTATCAGCCACCGGTTTATTCCGGATGTCAAATCTGAAGATGGAACCCGTGTGTTCAGTGATGGTGTTGGAACAATCTCCCAGGACGCCTTGGGGGAGATTTGGCCTTATCTCTCAATGCGAGCTGCGGCACCAACATGTCTTCAGATCAGATGGGGTGGTTGCAAAGGAATGCTTTCTCTCGACACTAGACTCAAGGGGAAAGTCTTCTGTATTCGACAGGAGTCTATGATGAAGTTTCCAAGTGACGATCTTAAAGAGCTCGGAATTTGCGACGCTTCATCCAAACCTCTTCGGCTCGTTCTCAATCGCCAGATGATCAAGATCTTGGAAGATATGGGGACACCTAATGATTGGTTCTTCAGACTACAGAATAATGCACTTGATATACTGCGCAATGTCACAGCCGACGCGACCAACACGAGCTATTTCTTGGACTACCAAGCCATCGGTGTCAATATGGGGCTGCCCAAGCTGGTCAAGCAGTTGTACAAGATGGGCATCGACTACCGCCGGGATAAGTTCCTCAAGTCAGCGGTCGAACATGTCGTCTTGCGAGAACTGAGACTGCTGAAGCACAAAGCCCGCATTCCCGTTGATCAAGGGGTCACTCTTTTCGGCGTCATGGATGAGACGGGATTCCTAAATGCTGGTGAAGTCTTTGTCACCTACGACAAGACGCACGGCGTCTACAGAGGGCGTCGCATCAACTCCACGCTGAAAGATGGCCGAATCATTGTCACACGTTCACCAGCTCTTCACCCAGGAGACATCCAGATCGTCAACCAAGTCACACCTCCACAGGGGCATCCTCTACTAAGCTTGCAGAACTGCATCGTCTTCAGCCAGAAAGGCAAACGTGACTTGCCCAGTATGCTAAGTGGAGGAGACTTGGATGGTGATCTCTACAACATTATCTGGGACCCAGAAGCATTGCCAGGCAAGTATTTCTTACCAGCAGACTACCCGAGAGTTACGCCCAAGCCACTAGATCGCCCGGTGAAGCCCCAAGACATTGCCGACTTTTTTGTTAACTTTATGCGAACTGATATCTTGGGCATGATCGCTACAAGACATGTCGTCTTGGCTGATTATTATGAAGAGGGAACAACACACTCTGACTGCATTTCCCTTGCGGGCATGCATTCTACAGCGGTCGACTTCTCCAAGACAGGCATTCCAGTCGATGTAAAAGCTTTGCCCAGGAACCCCCCGTTCCGTCCTGATTTGTAAGTCTTACCCCCAACGCCTTGCATAGATGTCTTAACTTATCTTGTAGCCTTGCAACAGCACCGCCCTTGAAGACGTACGAAAAGGGTCAGATCGCTCATCTACATGATGAAGATGAAGATGACAACGCCGACGATGGCATGGCTCGTTACAAAGCAAAATATTATGAGTCTGACAAAATTCTCGGTCGTCTATATCGAAACGTGGATGAGAAGAAGATTTGGGATGAAGATATCCATCGGATTATCAACACAGCTGGACCTTCTGTTTGGGATCAGTTATTAACCGTTGTTGAAAGCGAGGTGAACAAGTATAAACTTGACGTCGATTGGACACGTAGGTCCGACGAGGCGTGGAAGATCAGAGGCCTGTGGGTTGAAATATGCCTCTGACTGCCTCAACTTGCTAACAATTTCAGATACGAGTCGACTATCACCGACAAGATGTGGCACTTCTCCGAAAACCCACGTGCACCGCTCACAGAAGTCGAAGTCTTCTGCGGTTTCATCCTCAACAAACGCGGTGCCCAAACACGCCGCCAGGGTGATTCATCTGTCAAACTGAAAGAAGAAATCGACCGCATCATGACATGGATCGTCAAGCAGATCCGCGATCGCGGTGTAGGCGACGGCGCAGAAACTCTCAGCACAGCCACCGACGCAGACGCAACTCCTTCGCGATGGAGAGAAGACGTCGTAGAGTTATGCTGGGCGTGTGTAGCAGTCGCATGTATCAGAAAGGAATTTGCGCCGATAGTGTATCACGGAACGGGCGAGCTAGAGAGTTTCAGAATCGTGGCGGCTTGTTGTCTGCTGAAGGAGCTGAATAACCTGGCTGGGAAGATGGAGATTAGCGCTGGAGGAGGCTTTGTTGGTGTTGGACGAGGACGGGGAGGGCGTGGGAGAGGCGGTGCGGGGATGATACTTCCCATACGATGATTGAGATTCACGAGGTGTATATGCGAGATGTGGTAGATACCAAGACTACTGGACAGAGATATGAGAGCTTGTAAGAGTTGTATTAGAGCTGGCTAGAGAGTTCGATGATAATAAATAATGAGAACATCAGTTCAGTAATAACTCAATATCTAGATGGCAATAAACAACACTGGCATAGAATGTCAGTCAGAGCCAGTTAATAACACTGCTTGATAGCATCCTGATCTAAACACTACTACGAAAACCGAAACCCGCGAATTTCAACCTATGTATACAATTCCAGCTAGATACAACTAGCGTGAGCGCCGTCCCAATTCCTCACACAGCCCAACCCAGCCCAGACCTGTAACGATACACACTTGCTGTCAAAAAAAGCCTAGACCGCGCTGTATCCTCCTCGACTTCCTGTTCCCTGCACGGTGTTGAGAACACGGCGGATCCAGTCCTTAAGTAGGTAAGGAATATCGCGGATGGTGTCGCTGTGGGGGAGAAGATCCCAGCCGCGGGCGCCGTAGCGCGTGAAATTGATCCAGGATGAGAAGATGAGGTAGCCGGCGATGCCCAAGAAAGCACTAAATTTGTTAGAAATTCGTCATAGAAACTGGTTTTTGTTACTCACATGATGATAAACCAGGTGAAGAAGCCCCAGTGGGAGCTTGAGCTGTCATCATCACCGCTACCGCCGTTGTCCTCTGGCTTTTCGCAGGCATACTTAGTATACCATGTCAAGCGCAGAACCCTGACCTTTTCCTCATCATCAAAGCTATTCCAGATAAGCGACGCATTGTCATGCTTCAGCTGGTGCTCGATCATAGACTCGCCCTCATCCTTATCATCACCATCCCCTTCCTTCTTATCGTCGTCCGCTCGTTTCTCGTACTGGTCTGAAGTAACCCACTCGCCCTCTGTTCCCTCCTTTTTAGGATCGCATAGGAACTCGATGATGGCCTTTTGATCGGTCTTCTTGATATCGCCCTTGAGAGGATCTTTGCCTCCTGTAAGGACTAGTCGTACGCCCTCTTTATCCTTATCGGAGGTTGAGTCGCTTGTCTTGAGTCGCGTGGGTGTAGCATCGAATCGAGAGCCGCCAACGTTTTCGAGATTTCCTGCGATCGCGATGACATTCGTAATCTCATCTGTCTCCTTCTCGCCAGACTTGAGAAGGTGTGTAATACCGCAAACTGGATTTGTTAGTCAGACTCGATTAGCGCTTGTAGATCTTGTACGCACCTCGAGTGCCGTTTGGACATTCTTCATCCTTCTTGCCACCCTTCTTCTTCAAAGGCTTGCAGATATCTAACGTATAAGTTGTGTTGTAATGTTCGGGAGGACTGGGCTTGAATCGCGTCGTCAGGACCGAATGAGGTCCACCAAGCTTAGAAAGATCAAAAGTATGGCCATCTGCGCGAATCTTTCCGCAGTCTAGAGTTTCCGCGGCGAAAACTGGAGCTGCCAGCAGAGGCAGTAGAAAAGCCAACAGATCCGGCCGATGCATCGAGAAGACCTTGATAGAAGAACGCAGAAGTTTGATAAAAAAGAGGTGGTTGCCAGCGCTAGTATGGAGATGAAATTACGGATGGAGTGGTAGTATCGGAAAGGGCCGTGTAAGCTTAAAAGAAAGAAGAGACTCGATAGATCAGATTACGAGCGCGTGCCTAGAATAAGCAGTCAAACTGTGCTGTGCTGTGCTGTGCTGTGTGATGTGATGGATTGGTCACGTTGCCTTGAGCTATCGCGGGTTTGCTAGCGTCATATGAAGCTCCTGTCGTCTTGGCGGTTGTGTCATTGCGCCCAAAGGTAGGAGCCCAGTTCCACAAGCACGTGACAGTCTCTGGAGCTCAACAAGTCACCCAGCTAGACCACATGGCAATATCATTATAATCCCGGGGTAGTATAATTCTTTTCTTTTTATTCGTGGTCAATTCTCAGGCTTCGTAAAAGAGAGAACGCTACAATAGACCATCCCTCATGATGTTACAATAAATCGATACTTTCTTCCAACCTGAGCCGTAACACCAAGAACAGCGACATCTGTCACTGCATCACATTGTCCAGAACCAAACAGCCAAACGCATAAGAAACCCTTGAACCTGGACTGAAAACTTTCCTCGGGGTATAAATCTGCCCAAACTCATAAACCGTATAAAAATAACATGCTGGTCCTGCCTGAACTCCTTTGATGATCAACCACCTGGTTCATCCTCTGCTCCTGTCTGCCGTGACATTAATTCTGCCCACTATTATCTTGTCAGGTCTCGTTCGCGACATCACATCCCCTGGGGACCACCCATCATTCCATTCATCCCCTGCATTTGCTGCATCTGTTGCATCTGCTGCTGTTGCATCTGCTGTTGGTGCATCTGTTGTTGCTGCTGTTGCTGCTGTTGCTGCTGCTGCATCATCTGCTGTTGCTGTCGGCGCTGCGCCATTGACGCTTGCATTAGGTTCTGAGCTTGTCCCATGCTCTGCGTCTTCATTTTCTCGATCACGTCTGGCGGAATATGTTCTTGGCCACCATACTTCTGAGCTACTGCTGGCATCATCCTACTGAAAAGCAGTCTGGCCTGTTGTTGCATTTGCGCTTGAATTGGATTTTGTTGTCCCATCTGCCCCATTTGTTGTTGAGCCTGCTGCTGCTGGACTTGTTGCTGCTGCTGAGGGCTCATCATGTTGCCCTGTTGTTGGGCCTGCTGCTGCCGTTGCTGCTGCATCGCCTGGAAAGCTTGCAGGTTCATGCCGTTGGGCATCATCTGTCCGCTGACTTGACGCTGCATAGGACTATTGCCCATCTGGCCATTAACTTGGTTCATGCGCATCATCTGTTGGAACTGTGCCTGCATTTGAGGGGTGAACTGTCGTATCTGGTTGCCCGACATGTTCTGCATTTGCTGAGCATATTGAGCCGCCAACTGCTGCTGCTGTTGAGGGCTTATCATATTACCCTGCTGCTGTGCCTGTTGCGTAGCCATCAGTTGCCTTTGCATTGCTTGCATCATCTGCTGTTGTTGCTGAGGGCTCATATGGCTCATGTTGCCACTGTTAAGACCGTTTTGCATGGCCATCTGCTGCTGTTGCTGCACAGCACGTTGTTGTGCCAATTGAGCCGCATATTGTGGGTTCATTTGGTTCATGCCCTGGCCATTCATCATCATGCCTTGACCTGGCTGCGAGTTCTGTGCCATCATAGCTGGTGGAGGGCTTGCCTGGCTCATGCGAGGGGTTGCCACCATGGCAGGCCTGTTGATCGGAGTACCTTGTGCCATGTTGGGCGTTGAATGAGGCATTCTTGGTGTGCCGGAGGGATGGCTCTGTTGGCTGCCCCTGGAAGACATGTTATGAGCCATAGGGACAGACATTGCTGCGGCATTTTGCACGACAGAAGACGGCCGAGGGGGGCTGTTTGCCATCCCAGAGTTGGTCTGTTGCATTGGGACACTGGCAACCATAGGAGACGACATATGCTGAGGTGTACCTTGGCCAGCAACTGGAGAAGACGCCGGTGGTTGAGTAATCTGAGCCTGGAAGCGGGGTTGTGCTTGCGGAGGCATATTATTAGCTATTTGAGGCGTTCCCACAGCTGCGTTATTGACTCCGTTGGTGACGACATTGTTCTGAGGATGTCCGTGTTGTGGTTGGCTCCCGTTGACTCTCTGAGCATTTTGGTTGTTCTGGCTGTTCTGATTCGCCGCTTGGGCGCGAGCTTGAGCTTGTCGTTGAGCTTCTGCCTGTCGCATCTGGGCTTCTCTCGCAGCGGCCTCCCGTCGGAGTCTTTCTTGTTCAGCGTTTTGTTTCTGAGCCAGCGCAACCGCATCTTGCTGCTGTTGCTGTTTCGCTTGTTGCAATTTCCTGTCATTCTCCAGCTGCTTGAGCTTCTCTTGTTCCTTCTTCTCGGCATGTTCTCGACTGATCTCAGCCAAAACCTTAAATCGCTCGAATCGAGGCTCGAATGCTGATGCACCGCCTGAGGCATCGCCATCGGCTGTGCCACCGTTCTGCGCTCCATTCGCATTTGGTGCAAGACGCTCGTCGGCAACCAGCATGAAGCGTTCTGTCTCTGCAGCAGCGGCTTCGTCCGCAGCCATCTCGGCAACAGTTCGTTTGCGTGTTTTGGGTTGAGGTGGAGCCTCTGCATGCTTGGGGTGACTCATTGCCTCCATTAGGATAATTGTTTCTTCAAGGTTCTTAGTAGGCTCAAGCACCAATGGCGCGTTTGTTGCCAACAGGATCTGCCCCTCTGCAGCATGAATATTGCTGCTGTCGAGCTCTGTCTTTTCACGTTTCTGGCGCTTTGCGGGTGGCGGCATGGTACCAGCTGTAGGTGTCGGGGGAATAAGTGACATTGGTGTGGACGGGGGTTGGCCAAGGCCATCACCCAGTCCTCGCGGGGTGGAAGCTTTTATTAACAGGTCCATCTGTAAACTTTCGGCCGTCGGATGGAGCACCATGGTAAAGACCCGTGGTTTGGTCGCCCTGTCCTTTTGCTCCTCAGGCGCTGGCATGACGGGGGCATTTTCTTTTTCAGCCACATCATTCCCTTTTGAGCTTCCATCTCCATTTGACAAATTCTCTTTAGGAAAAGGAACATTCGGCGATGGTGTGAGACATTGGTTATAGTTATGGATGGAAGACGGCATCATGGAACCCTTTCCTTTTGTGGGTTTGGCAACGTTCTTCGCTTGCGCAAGAGACTTGTGGTCGTGAACTTGAACAATGAGACATCCATCATAGAAGGGCACACCGGCATCGGTGAAGTAGGAAAGAAGATCATGGGGGATCGTCCGGCTTCTGACGTGATCGAGGAATATTTTCATCGGTGACTTGTACGGAAACACGCCATCTTGATTATCGAATCGGAAATGTGTTGTGTGTAGATGGCAGACAAGAGAGGGAGGTCGGCCGGCAAATTTGTTCAGGATATAGGAGTCTGTAACAACTTCATTACTGTTAGTGTATACGCAACAACACGATAAGTCAGAACATCGCATACTATAGGGTCGAGGTTCCGCGTCGTGGCCAGAGTGGTCTGCCGCTAATGACGCTGATCGTAGGCCAGCACTATTCCTAGAGTGCCGGCCCTGCAACTGCGATGCGGTTTCTCGTCGGGCTCTGTTGACAGGTCGGACGGTTGATGCGGTAATGGCCCTGTCGCTCGCCGAATGTGGCGGTTGCTTGGCACTCGGCGGAGGTTTCTTTGCCGACATTGATGGGGATGGGGATGATTTTGAGGATGTTATAGCGCCATTCGTCTGGATACCAGGAGGTACTGGGCGCTTCACTTTGTTGGCGACATTTTGATGGACTATAGGTCCAACTGGCGCCATCGTGTTGTGGTCGCGCTGCGCCGCGGGGGCTAGCGGTTATGACGATATCTCGGCCGATGTGGTCCGCTCGACTTTGGTGGAATATTTGCTTAGGTCGCAAACATGGATATTATGAGCGAAACGGCACGATGCGGGATTCAAGGTTGATTTGATGAGAATAGGCTGGTCGCACGTTGACTTGATGGATGATGCGGAGTTGACCGCGGCAGTCTCACGTTAGGGGCGCGAGTATCTCAAAGAACCGCAAATCGAGAACAAAGAAAATGGTCCATGAGAGGTTTTTCAAATAGAACAGAGCCGTCGATTTCTTTGTAGGTTTTGTTGCGTGGTGTCTGGGGTCGGATATTAATTCGATGATGGTTCACGCCTTGTCGCCGTATCACGGGAGCATTCCCTTGGATGAAGTCGGCTCGATTACGGAAGTTCACATCACGTGACGAGGCGTGAACAAGCGCATCGTCGCAAAAGCAAGAGGCATAAAAGGTTTACACACAAAATTCAATATCTTCTAAACAAGGTAGATGAAATAATTGAATAAATACACGCGTGCTCGTGTCTGTAAATAACCCTTAATAGCATATACTAAAGTTCAAAGGTCATGGTATCTCGTGCCAGATTGCGCAAGACGCGTTAGTCTCACTCCTGGCCCTGAACTCGACGCGCCCAATCATCATTCAGCCTCATACTATCGACAACCACAACTCCACGTCCTCGTCCAACTCTTTCAGGGCGCTGCCACCATTCTTGGCTCTTTCCAGCCCTCTCAGCTTCAGACTCGCTATCTGCCAATCCACCAGAGCCACCATCAGCTCCAACAACCAGAATGACGTCATGTCGAAGCCAGGTCTGGAGGGTGGTGATGATGCTGCCATCCTGACCAGAGAGAGCCTTCTGGAGGTAGATGACTTCTGGCTGGAGGTGTCGCAGGATATGAACGTGGCCGTTGGGTGTAGTGAAAGGGAGAACCATTGTCTCCTTTTCGACCAAACTTAGAGCCTGTGAGTAGATAGAGTTAAAAGAAGGGCTTGCGGATTCACTACGAGTTGTCAGCAACAGTACGATTCGACAGCGTAAATTAAAGCATACAGCTGGTTCTTTGACTCTTCAGCTGGGGTTTGAACTTGATCGTGTCCAATGTTAGAAAATGAAGAGCTCAGCGAAGTTGGCGGAAGGTTACTAGTAGCAGTATCCATAGTAGATTCCTTCAAACCAGGAGCGTAAATCAGAACAAATAGCTTAACCTTGGAGTGATCGATGTTTCGAGGGATGTGGGAGAGGATAGACTGGAGCGTGTTAGTGCGCGGCCTCGGAGAACAGTCTGGTCAACTTACAGCGTGCTCGTGGAACGAATCCTCCTCTTCAGGCACGGCGCCTGTCTCGGCAGACACCACAATCGCAACCGTCTTGCGTCGCCTATTGCCGCCGACGAGTGGTGACGACGTATCGGCGGGCGCTCGTTCTTTCTTAGCATCTGCTTCCTCTTGCCAGGGGTTGGTATCGTCAAAGGGGCTCTTGTCCTCCTCGCGAATGCTAGCCAAAGCCTTGCCCATAGCTGCACTCGCAGCTGCGACACCAGCCGCCACAGTCTTACCTGTCGAGTCAAAGAACTGCTGCGGGCTCGGTGTTCGCCGTAGAGCACCAGACATGCGCGAGCCCCAGCCTCCGCCGGCCGCATCTTCGTCCGCGGGCGCAATTCCATGGCTCTGGCCATCAGGTCGTGGTGGCTTCTCGGGGCCCTGAATATCGCGCGAATTGATATCTCGGGAACCGTGGGTTTGATTATCACCTGCGCGAGCTTGATTGCCGTAGTCTAAGCCGTAGTGGTCGTCTTCATCATCTCCGTCTTTTCGCTGGCTCCATACCCAAGCAGCCACGCCCACAGTAGCAACTGTAAGTGTAACTGCGAGAGGGACCCAGTGGCTCCAAACTCCCCGTCGCGACCGCGACGATCCGTGATCGGGCGACATTTACGCGGCGCACTGTCGCATTGCTAGGTGGAGGTGATGACGCCAATAGCAGTAGGCGCAAAGGGCCTTTTCGTGCAATTCGAGTGTCGTGAGTTTGTGGCTCTTGAGCAATTGCGTGATATTGGTGCAGCCGTTAAAGTAGCGAAGCCTGGGGCCAGATCCGATTCTTGTCGATACGCGGTGGTTGGTGTAATCGGCATCAACAAGCCAGTGGAGCTGAGGCCATCTACCCCCAGCAACAACGGGGTCAGCAGCCCGAGGGCCGACAAAGAGCTCAGCGCAGCGTTTCAGGGGCTCAATTGCGGGGGACTATCCAATAATCCGTACCGAGGTCGGGCCCAGTCCGTCCACGTGAATCCGTGTGGGATAAGATGTGGCTGTGCGTGACGACAGCCACAGCTGCAGCCACAGGCGGGACAGCACCCCACGAACGTACATTTTTGATGTCTTGGCAATGGATTTGAGTGACTCTTCACTTCATATTTGGCTTCATACAGCAACCACGGCCCTCACGTTGGCATTAACAAACCAACCCACAGACTGAGGCCACAACGGACTTCTACCAAAAGTTGACTCTGTCTCAGATCTTTCACCTTTGTATCAGTAAATCAACAAGGAACCCCGCGGTGTTATGCCCCACGCTGTATCAATGCCGTCAACTGGGCTTCAAGCCCTTATTCTTTGCGGGCCTGGCTCGTCATTCCCAACATTCACCTCTAACCCCGATGAGAGCCCCAAGGCCCTCCTCCCTATTGCAAACCGACCTATGGTCTGGTACGCGCTTGATTTCTGCTATCGAATGGGCATCACAGGTCAGTCAAGTTTGGTGCTATAGGGTGACTCATTGAGTATATCCGTAGATATCTCCTCACTCTCCAATTATGAAAGGATACATACTGATAACTACTAGACATAAATCTTGTCTGTCCTCCTACAGCATCCGAAGCTATCTCAACTGCTCTGAACACTAACCTTCATCTAACTGCGCTGCCTTTGCCGCGACCCGACATTCTCTCACCAGTAGATCTTGATCAAAACACAGGCACTGCTGAGATCCTACGACTGCCAGAGATTAGGAAGATTATCACTGGTGACTTTGTAGTACTCCCTTGTGACTTGGTCTGCGAACTTGGAGGAGACAAGCTTCTACAATCATGGATGGTCAAGTCAGCTAGTCTGACAGACATGCTTGGAACTGCCAGACTTTCCAATGGCCATCGATCAGTTCACAGCGGCGCACTTGGCGTTTGGTACGACACAAAGGCAGTTGCACCTATCAAGAAGGAGGAGACAGACTTCATTGCGACAACCCCATTGCCTTCATCTCCTGTTACACCATCAAAGGGATCTCTCTTCTCAAACTTGTCAAAGCTGGTGTACTCCATGCCAACCGACTCCTTGAGAGATTTGACAGAAGACAAGGGCTCACTTCCCATTCGACACGGCTTGTTGCGTGCTCATTCTCGTGTACGAATGTTCACGACACACCGAGATGCCCACATCTACATCTTCCCTCGATGGGTTCTCGATTTTGTCAAGGATAACGAGCGAATGGAGAGTATTGGTGAGGATGTTGTCGGATGGTGGGCGAAGGCTGGCTGGCAATCCGGTCTTGCCGAAAAACTGAAGCTGGAGAGTGCCTGTGCCCAAGGTCGGGTTGAGGAGACCAAGGACGATGAACGACCCAGCTCGCCTTCCCGAGTTTCCACACCAGATAACATCCAAAGTGATTGGAACTCACACGGAGACACGACTGCCGAGACATCAGTGCCGAGTATTGCAGTTGATGACGAACCATCAGCTGCCGAGAAGTCGAAATCGTTCCAAGTCCCGCCGATCGTTGCCTATGTCCACCCGGGCGGGAGCTCAGCTCCTTTGATTCGTCGTGTGGACACGGCACAGCTGTTGCTCGCTATCTCACTTCAGCTAGCCAAGCTTCCATCACTCGAAGAGACAGGCGGAGAGTCACCATCACCATATGCACATGCAAAGAAGATCGCTTACCCTGAAGGCGTTAAAGCACGCACGACAATCACACAAAAGGACAGCCTCATTGCGGAAAATGTCACTGTGGAGGAGAAGACCTCTATCAAAGAGACTGTGATCGGCGCCGGTTCGCAGATCAACGAGGGTGCCAAGCTCTCTCAGTGTCTACTGATGGAAGGAGTTGTTGTTGGAAAGGCATGCAAGCTGACACGTTGTATTATTGGAAAGAGAGCAGTCATCGGAGATGGATCTGTTTTGACCGACTGTGAGGTCCAGGAGAATCTGCTCGTTGAAGCTCGAAGTGAGTTCCCGTTTCCCTACCCTAGAGGTGATCGACACGCTAATCAACCCACCCCTGCACAGCTGAGGACAAGGACAACAAGCTCATGAGCTCTGAGGGTTTGGAGGCCACAGAAGCTGAGATGGAGGAAGTCCTCCAGGACATGGAGGCTGACGCCGAGCAAGCAGTGATGGATTAACTTAGAATCTCGGATGTAACCGTAAACGGAGAAGCATTCAATAGAGTTATTCGCTTGCTTGTTTCGACCCAACTCTCTGCTATTCCCCTCACTTCCAATATCACCACTATGGTTGCATTTCACGTGTGGTGTTGAATGTTCGAGACTTTTCCTTACATCGCATGGTAGTATCGAGGCCCGGTACGTCTAGGCCGAATGGATGCCCGTCAAAGTGCCATCGCCACCTGGGGAATACGATAAGTTGGAATGGATTCACAGGCGAATGCTAAATTCAATATCGCTTGACGGGAAACGTCTGACTTGAGACCCACGATGTCACCTACCAACCGTGCCGAGCTATCCTTCTGGGGCAGCTTACCAACATGTCTCGCTTCACGTTCTTCCGAACAGCAGCAGCTCTGCAAGGAGAGCATTGTCGATCGGGAAATCGTACGACTTTTGCACTTTGGGATGTTTCTTACCAAGAACTTTGGGATATCTCTTTCTCGATAGCAACAGCACTAACTAACCTAGATGTGAAGCGCTGTCGAGGTTGGGGATAAGATCGACGATCGTAAGACGGGACGAAACTAATGCACTGTCACCCTAATCAAGTCACTTCACTTAACTCATTGAGGGCGTATTCAGATATCGTCCCTGTCCCGCTCTCTGTCCGCGCTTTGACGATGTAGCTGATCGGAAAGGTGTCACTGTTGTTGGTTCGCTTCCCTTCTACGCGTAAGCGCGCGTGGGCCTATCTAGGGAATTCGGAACCGAACCACGACAGACGGGTACTCCAGCCTTGCAGTGACATTCTAAACGTAAGACTATCGCAATGTCCACTCTGAGGGCGTGGGAAGCGACCGGGTGACCGCGTATCCTCTTTACGGCTGGAGAGTGACAGCTTGTCGTAAAGTCAGGTAGTATGCCACACCCGCCGAAGATCGAGAGAATATACTGAGATCGAAAGCTGAAGCAGAGGCTGTTGTTTACTAAGAAAGTAAAGAAAAAGTAGGGTCCAATATGCATAGATTGAGTTTCGTGGATCATCATACAGGGCTGCGATTGTTTAGATTGCCATGTTGAAACGAAACAAAGTGGCTTCATAACGGCTTTTGCTATAGATAGAATCTGCAACTCTTTTGACAGCCACGTTTGACGGTATTTCCATCCAATTTACAAACTTCCCCATGTTTGTTTATTGTCCGAAAGACGTCAGATATGCTTATTTCGCCCTTCGACTGCAGAATCCCACGGTCGCTCAATGGTCTCGAGTCGAGTCTGGATCTGGATGGTCTGGCCTCATCTCGCCTCGCCTTATCGCGAGCCGTGTCAGGTGTCGTCGTGGCGCGGTGACTGACATAGCACATACTGAGTAAGTCAAACAATATTATGTCACCAACGAGGTCACCGATGACAAAAGTCTTGTAAACTACTGACCCAAGCCCAAACGTATGGGACGATTTAGCCCAGAAGAGATTTATCTGTTTTAACATACGCCCTACGAAGTGTAAGGCAGTTGGGTACTTGAAACCAACCTAAGCCCTGAGTTACCCTACATGTTCTATAGCCTCATTGGTAGAATAAATCTCCTACTGATCGATCGATCGCGTCAACTGAAGGAGGCGCATTCTAGAACATGAAATATCGAGGATTAGTGTTTGGGAGGCCATGGTCAAGAGTCATGAGCTGCATAAATCAAAATCGAAAATGTCAATATCGTGAAATCGAGGGGCTCCGTGGAAACTGTTAATCCTTTTAGCGAGAGGTATTTACTAGGCCGCGGGTAGCTAAACTCCATTTAGGGAATGGAAGTCGTGGATAGTGACCTAATACAGCCAAGCGTAACCACGGCTCCGGTTCTGGGCGAAACTCTATCACTGGCTTCCCGCGAATCCACAAGATCTGGCCACTGGATAATAGCTTTGCCGCCAAAACAACAGTCTAGGGCAATGCAATTGTTGTGCCTTTCACCGTGAGAAAAAAAAAGATCGATGTTATTTTGAGGCTGCGTCACCGTCCACTAGCTGCCGGTCCGACGTATGTTAAGCAATGCCACGCGCTACCAACGGTCAAAACGGTCGTTTTGAGCCTGCATTCCGGTGCTATTGATATGCGAATGTCACCGTAAGCATGACCGTCTCGTCAAGAGGCGAGAAACGGTAGCGAAAGAGAGTCAATGACACCTATTGGCAAAGGTAGTATCCTGAGGGAGAGAGTCAGGGAATATTAAAAAAAGAATACGGAGTAACGCAGATTGGTCTGTGGCGGGTGAAAACCTCCGTACCTTGCTTTATGCTGTGTAAGAGTCTCAATCTCGGTCTCGGTCTCAGTATCAGGGCCAATTAATTATACCCTGACGTGCCTCTCATGCTGCAGATGCAGATGCAGACGCAGATGCAGACGCAGCCGCAGATTATGCAGATGACGCAGGGCCAAGGTTTCGGGAGACCAGAATCTCTAAAATGGAACAGGAACAGGAACTGCTACAGGGAGCAGGCCCTGAAATCTGGCTTTCCGGACCCCTGACTATCCCCAGTATAGTGATCTTCTCCCGCCCGCCGTCCGTCAGATCACAAACCTAGTTGGCGGGAGATTCACGGCGGGTGTAACAGCGGCTGCGGTGTAACTTCGATCTGGGGGGGGGGGGGGGGGTAGCACAGAGCACCCCAAGCCCAAGGAAACAAAAAAGTAAAACCCTGCAGTGCCAGTACCATATGGCATTTCGGTCTCGCATCGTGAAAAGTAGAGTGCATCGGCGATCTCATGGAGCCTGGGCTCACCTGGTATGATATATAGGCTGGGCAGAGAACCGAGGGAAGTGGACCACGAATACTCAAGGGACTGAAAGCTATCCAAATAGAGAGCACTAACATATACCACCGAGTTTGGATGACATTCTTCACATAGATCAATGTAGGGCAGAATACCAATAACTAGTTTACAGAAGCTAAGGTAACTATGTCAGCGGAGACTGACAGCTTCGGGACCGGTGGCCCAGAAGCCGTAGACCCCGGCCGGCCGAGTCCCCCACTCCAACCAACGCTGCCGGTCTCCTCCAAGCATTGTATTGGATGAGTTGAGAGTGGTTTCGCTCGCCCACGGTCCCGTCACAGTGAGAACCAGATGTGGACATGACCAGTTTGCCGTCGGCAAGAGTACGGGCCCGTCAATAATTTCTCAGTACTGACAAAATATGTTGGCGTTATTAATCCACTGCCAGTTGAATTACCTTGTTGCAGCCACCGAGAGCCACAATAACAGCCACAGCAGGCAATCTTGACATGGCTACACAAAGTCAGTCAGCCAAGACACGAAGCGTTATTCTCCTTATGGATCGAGGTACAGTAGTGTGCGTGGTATACTGCTACAATCGTCTGATAACTAGCCTGATAGATAGATTGTCAACCAGGGAGGGTAAGGACAATAGCGTATGATTACCGTAAACAGAGGGAGACAAACACCAAATGGGCCGCAGATGTAACATCGTCTACTCGATACGGGAGTCAAGGGATGCGGCCAAGGCAAGTTGACAGGTTGATAAGTTGGTGATAGTGATAGTCCCCAAGTCAATCCGGCAATTCCTGGGCCCCGTGCCTGCAAAGAGCTCTACACAAGGGAACATCGTGCACCCAATTGGGCCTCCTAGTGTTCGCATATGGCATTGCCAACCAAGGAATCCAACTGTACATCAAGGGCACTAGCCCAGAGGGACGCCGGCGAGTGCGTGGAGAAGGATTTTACTGCGCAAGACCACTTTTTGTCTGATTAGACCATCCTCTATGGAGTATGCAGAGTGGGCAGCATTTTATGATAGATCACTTAGAGCCCCAACACAAGGTCTCGACAGCTGCTGGGACTTGTGGCGCTTGGTATGACACTCAAGACTCTGATTGGTAGGATAACCTGCGGAAGTGTGCCCGCAGCTCAGGTGAGACTATGAGGTTATAAATCTATGATGCCATAATGAGAGATGAAGAAGAAGCTCCAACAGCAGATCTGCTCCACGGTCTATCATAAGGGAAATTCAGCATTCTCATTCTTGGTCATTCTCGCACCACACGAGACAGTACGAAAATCCTTCTCATATACTAGCATCTTGGCACAGCACATAGTGTTTTTTTATTTTTACTTTTGGGAGCTCGTATATTTTACGGGAGCAACGGCGCTGGAAAGCCGGGCCGGGGATGGATCTACCTTTGGGATAACGGGCTTGGCCTTTCCTCGGCGGGGGGAGGGGCCTCTTCCGTGATCCATTCCCATCTGTGTATGTAAGCTGAGGAGGAGCTCTTTGTTTGTCAGATCACGGGCCTCGACTCTTCAGCTCTTGAGTCAGCGGAGACGGGAAGCAGGGGAAAACCTGGTACGCGTGCCTAAAGTGCTCCCCTCTTTCAGACTCTCACTCTCTTGGCCCCTGGGCCTGAGTTAGACAGAGGCTAGGCACGGGAAGAAGTGGATAGGAACATGGGAGCACTCGGATTCCCGTCGGGGGCCCGTATGAGATGCTACGCTGCTCGGTATGACCAGCCCAGTTCAGCTCAGGACAGGGCAGGACAGAGCAGGGCCTGGCAAAGAGACAGGACGAAAAAAGCAACTTACGATGCCGTATGACGAAAGAACTGCAGATGCCGGGTATGCAGTTGAAATGGCCCTGTACATGGTGTAAATGAGATGAGATGAGATGATGCTACGAGCTGCACGCACTATTCGTTCACTGTCCAATACTGCACCGTTTTCTTAACATGGGATGCATATGTATAGTAGAAATGATGATGAACACTCTGTTTCTCATTAAGGCCGAGACTCTACTTACATCCGCTTCAGACACTGCAAGGGCAATGATGGTGAAATCTTATGGGCAGTCAGTACTCTGGCATCTTCCGTTCGTTTAGCAAACAAGGGCATTGCGTATCGCGTTAGTAACTCGGGCTCACATCATCCATTTCGACTAGGTACCTTACCTACTTTAGGTTGAGTTGCTGCACATTTTCCAAAGTGAGAGCAGAACAGAAAGAAACGAAAGAGAGAGTAAAAAAAACGATATATCACCAAACTGAAAAACCCTGCCCAGCCCATCTCAGGTGTCTTACCAGCCTTCAGCAATGTATGTGTGAGTGCATTACATTGCAAGAAGGGGGGGCGTGTAATGCTACCGCGCCGACAGGTCTAACCTGGACTGATTTACAGTGGGGATTAGAAGAAGAAAAAGTCAGATCTATGAAAGAACACCAGCGCCAACGCCAACGCCAGCGCCAGCGCCAAACAGCCTCTCCCTCCAATGGCTCCCTCCACTGAGAGGCCCCTGTCCCCTCTCCGTTCCTAGATTTGATTTCTTGGGAGGATCGCTGGGTCGCTCCCCGGGAAGATCGCCCGGCACTAGGAACGCTTTGAGAGCTGACACTGGCTAAAGGCAGTGCGCTCTTATCTGAGGTGCCCTGTATCTAGGCAATCACTGTAAGGTCCCTATTGTAGCGAGCGATACCTAGTGGGTGCGGGCCCCGCAGCTACCGTCCCGAGCCTCGCGTTAGTGCTTGCACCAGAGAGTTGCGCGATGCACTAACTTTTCCATTCCCTTTGTTATGACTTCAGTGTCCCAGCTTCCCTTATCACGCCTGGGAACGCGTCCAGGTCGCGTTTTCACTGGGGCTACCTACTACCAGTAAGGGAGCAAGAGTATAGTGCGCCTCGGTTTGACTCGATGAGCCAAGCAGAGCTAAGATGATGGGGTAGTAAGAGGGGTCACTCAACCCAACTCGACTCGATTTGACCCCTCCTCAGCAGGAATAATTCAATGGCCGACGGATAATAAACTCGGAGACATTGAAATGAAGAATTCGAGGGCAGCCTCACACTATTGACGATATTCCCTCTCCTTGAACAACTCCTTTGATCAAGGAGTTTCAACTCTATCAATAGAGTCAGTTGAATTCGGTTGAGTTCGGTCCTGTTTTTCAGTTTTCAGGTGTCAGCCGAGGCTCCTCACTTGTAAGCGAAACGGATGCCCTTTGTTCCATTCTCTCTCTTGTGTGTGTCTGTCAGTTTGGCAAGTCTCTCTTGTCTCTTTTGTCATATTGAGAACCGTGCGCGGCTACAATAGAATAGGTAGTTTTAGTGCGCAAACTTGACAGGCAAGGCATTTCCTTTCCTATCCTTTCCTGTTACGATAGGCGAAGCAGGGGCCCTAACCAGGCTGACTGACCACGCTCACCTGTCAATGGGAACTTAATTTGTATTCTATGCATATGGACTGTAAGGATAGATACCGTGGTTGCTCCGCTACCGTCCGATATCTCCATTTTCTCGAGGTCAACTCGAGCCCTTTTCCATCATGATGGAGATTTGAGTTTAGCCGCTCTGACGTTACATTCTTCTTTGGGTCTGGTCTGGCCTGGCATGGCTGAGTTACCCAGCACCCGGCACCTTTACACCTTTAACAATTGCCGATGCCACCCTTGTAAAGCTGCAATGCGACTCTGCAGCTCTACAGTGCAGTTGGAGTTGCATCCGCAGCAGACCTTCCGATGGTTGGAGTGGATGGATGTGCAGACCGACCAACAGAGCTTCTTCTTCTTCTTCCCGTCCAATGACATCACAAGAAGCCCTCCTCTGATGGAGTTTTCCTCCCGTTTGTAGGTAGGTAGGTAGGTAGGTAGGCAGGCAGACACAGTATGACCAGACCAGGTTGTCGTTGGTTTGCAGAGTCAGCATCAGCCGAAAAAAACCAACACTCTGAGACGTTTATCGGATCAGGGTCCACGAAGAAACTCTACTCGACCTACTCCTACAGTCTACTCCTTACACTCACTCACTCTCTGCACTCAACTCTATCCGTAATGTGCGGATACGAGCACACAGTTCCCGTGTTCTTGCAGTGATGCCCCATCCATCGCCAGGAACACCCGCAGGTCCCTTTCGTTTTGGGTGAGACCTGCACCACGCCTGTGATTACTTTTCACGAATAGTGCCAGATTACCTTCAATCACTCTACGCCTTTGCTAAACCTTCTCTCCTGCTGACCCACATCTTCACTTTGACTCTCGAGTGAGAGATATCCCACTAAATCGTTCCGCTCTTTTGTCTTGTCTTGTCTTGTCTTGAACAGTCTCGACACTACTGTATGTTCAGTCTCAAGGGAGTCGAGATATGGGGAAACCAAAAAGACCTTTCGGATGGGGCATGTTTCGCCCAGGAGGTAACACATCCAGGCACGCTCAGGAACATGAACCTTCTGATGGTCTTGGCTCGGGTCCCCTCGACGCGACACTGTCTCACTTGACGGCCTTTCTGAGCGACATTTCCACTCTCTCCCATTCCAGGCCCTGATCATTCCTAGTGATGATATCCATAACTGTCGGAGGCAAGAAAGCTAACAGTTTTCTGAGTGAGAAGAGACCGACCGAGACGATATGGAAGTACGTACATCCGTACATCCTTACACTAGATCTGGGGCACCCACACAATTACCTCAGAGAGAACTCCCACGCTCTGGGCGTGGCTTACCCATACTCACCTTGACATGGACATTGACATTGACAGGTAGGCCCTGTCCTGTGGCCCATGTGCGAGATGGATAGATTATGGAGATGGACATGGACATGGAGATGGACATGGAGGGCTGGCGTCAGTCAGTCCAGTCAGTGACACCTTTTCTCACCCCGGGGGTTATGTTCGTGCACTCATGCAGGGTCCGATATAGTCACCCACTCAAGTTCGCCTCGAGTCTTTCAGGTAATGGAAGAGTGAGAGTTGGAGTTGATGCATGATCGCACACCCACACCCTTTTTCTTTTCTTTTCCCTGGGATCCGCAGCATGGTCATGGTTCGGCGGCTGCAGGGGTGTCTATAAAGTTGTGGCTTCGAGCGAGGAACCGCCCCAGAGTCAGGGACGCGGTCTAATCTCACACCCACCCATCCTAGTCCATACCGCACCCCCCATATGCCGACCCTTGGTTCAAGCATATTCTCGACTGCCATTATACGTGCCTTTGTTCTGGTTCTTCACTTTGTCCCTATTCTCCGAGTCCTGCATTACTCAATGCCAGTGTAGTATTTCTTCATCTTTCACTTTCATAAACTCAACTTCTCGGATCAAGTTCCAAGTCTGTATTGGTCTCTTCCTCTTGCTGCTGTATAACTAACTAGTCGGCAACTAGTCCAGCTGAGGGCGTTGAGGGCCGAGCGAAACATCCCCAGGGACGCTTGATCATAACTGACACAACTTCATCCAAAACATTGCACTCACTCTATGCGAGCAATAAACCCACTCGTTCAACTGTGGATCTATCACGCCTCTCCCGTCGCCCTACCTGGACTGTTCCTCTTCAAGCAACAATCTCGATCTGAGCTGCTCGAGTTCTCTAGACACCCTTGTTCGCATTCTTGCCCTGGGGGTATTGGATCATAGCTGTGTCTCGCGGGTTCCCTACTAGCTGCACCGGCTGTGTTCAAGGATCTACGGGTGGTTGAGTTAACAGCTTGACTGTCTCAGGACCCGCAGCCTGATGCTGCGTACCTCATTCCACCTCATCTCTATATCTTCAAGGGCGTCCGTCCTCGAAAGATGAAAAAACATTCCCGATCAGACTCACTCACCAGACAACTGAACAACTTCACTCAACTCTTGATTGTTCTTCACAGCCTCTTGAGACCAGCCTTGAACACTCTCACCCTTCATTCAAGGTCAACTCAAGACATATTCACATACATCTCATCCCTTCCCCATCCATTCTCTCTTTAAAACTCCTTGCTCTCATATATTCAAGATGCAGTTCGAGTCGGATTACCGGTTCGACATGGACGACTCCTTCAGCCTCTGCAGTCAGCCCATGTCCTGCCCTTCCACCACCACAAGCTTCTCCTCCGCCTCATCAGCCTACGACCCATTCACTCCTACATCTCGACGATCAACACCTCATGAATTCGGAAACATGGACTTTGATGGCCCTTACAACTCTGTCTCCCACCGGGGGGCGGAGCTGACCCCTCCCTCATCAGCAATGGGCAAGTTCATGTTTGGCCCTGTCAAGCCTGAGCCTGAGCACATCTCATTCTCGGACTCTCTCCCCAACACCCCCATGAAGCGAGAGCAACTCGGCTTCGAGTACGAGCACATGATGGACATGAACATGGCACATCACGGATCAATGGGCTCATTAACACCATCAAACTCCTTTGGCATGTATTCATACTCTCCTGATGCCTCAATGGGCCCCGCCTCTTTCATGATGACACCAACCCAAAGCATTCTGGCTCTGAGGCTGCCGAGACCGGCTCATCATGGTCTTGTGCCAACGATAGCCCCATCTCGTTCTTCCCCAACAGACAGCTCTCAAGTGACTTTGACACTTTTGATATGGACCGCCACTCTCAGTCACCTCTTGGTTACCATCTTCATGACCCCAACTCTCCCAACCGCATGCGTGCTCAAAGGAAGTTGATGGTGCACGAGATCCAACAGAAGAGTGCTGAACTTCAGCGAGCTCAGATTCGATCATCGAGGAAGCGATCGATCAAGCCTGATTCTGCCCAAGTTGATGTTGTCCGAAGAGCCATGTGCAAGTGTGACTACCCTGGTTGCCACAAAGCCTTCCGACGAAACGAGCATCTCAAGCGTCACAAGCAAACGTGAGTATTTACTGAGAATCATAAAAAATGAACATTTTCACTGACAATATGCAGTTTCCACGGTGAAGGACCTAACCGTTTCTCATGCGAGTTCTGTGGAAAGGACCAGTTCAACCGCCAAGATAACCTCAACAACCACCGCAAGCTACACGCACGACCCAACAGCCGCAACCGCGGAGTTGAGTTCATCCCTGCTGCAGTCCCTGTTATTGAGCAAGAGGAGCGAAGCAGGAAGCGAAGAGCGCCCTCAAAGTCCAAGATTGCTGACAAGCGGGGCTCAGAATACTAAGCTGAGCCTCCACAGTCATTGACTGCTTGGCATTACCTACTTTTGCTTTTACCTTTACTTTTACTGATGGATATATCTTGGCCCGGGTACCTTACCTGAGAACTCCGTCAGTCGCCACTGGTGGAATAATGAGACCAGGGAAGAGTCGAGTCCCAAAAGGGCGCCACTTGTATGAGACACGCAGAACAAGACCAAGACCCGCGCACTCGCTCAACTTGATTGGGGAGATACACACACACTCATACACACACACACATTCAGACACACATACCTAAAAAAAACTAAAAAAAACACCACTTACATATTCTGTCTGTCTCGTCCACACACATTCGCATCTACACACTATCATATACGGAAAAGGCGGAGCTGGAAAAGAAAGGAATTGCAGCAATTCTGCGGCCAGACCGTCATCTGGTCTACGCCGCTACACTAGAGACTCAAGCAAGTGAGCTCTTTTGGAAAGGAAACGAAATTACAGGAAACACGAGGGTGTAATGGTCTGTATGATTACTATGTCTGAAGAAAAGACGCGGAAAAGGATTACCTGACTTGACCTGACTTGGCTTTACTATTACTTGGGTGGCATTTGCATGATGGAGTTGTTATCACACAACCAGGTCCACTTCAAAGGTGCAAGGGCGTTTCTACTCTTTGGGGGGAGGCTTTCTGCTTTACTTTGTTCTTTTACTTTTACTCGGTGTTGAGGAATTTTGTCGAATTCGCTCTTACTTTACTTTTTGGTTAGCTATTCTTTTCTCTTCTATTACCCCCCACATTCTAGACAAAGAATAGCTGGGACAATATGGTGGCGGACGTAGGATTGGAGCAGCAAATAATGAAACAAGAAATTCTGTCAAATGAACACCTTCGTCATGACTCTCTCCATAATGATCTCCATGCAAGTGACATATCGATTAGCAATTCCTTTTTTTGAGCTGGCGCTGGGAACACGGCTGGCCTGGACATAGTGGTACCTGTTCGTGGAGAGACAAGACAGAGAAAGCTGGAGATTGCATTACATAGTGCAGGGCAAGGATGGGAGGCATTCACGTGTTGATTGATTGGCTTGGGGATATGTAGTTTGTGGTCAGAAGCAGGCTTTCAGATGGCCTATACCCAGAAAAGCAGGAAACCAAAAGATATCAGATATGACAAAGACAGCATCCGACAGAGAAAACTTCAGCTTCAGCAGGCTTTGGAGTTTCCGGGACTTCTTGGCCCGAGCGCAGAGCGAGAGCGGAATTGGAGCATTTCACGGACTGGCAGGCGGACAGTTGAGCGAAAGAGACTGTGGATGAGTTGGGGTGGATGGTTTGGCTTCCGATAGACAGCTCCATAATGTCTCAGATCTCAGGGTAGGACAGCCTACTGATCCGCGAGTCACCCTGGCACCCTAGTCCCAGCAGAGCCAAGGTACATGCACAGGCTCATTGCTTCTGCTAGATTAGGATGAGATGGGTGAGATAAGATGGCAAGATACGGCGTAGCAGCACCCACTGCTCTGGGTCTGGCAGATTTGATGTGCTGTACATACATGAAAGAGACAGAAAGACGGGTCGACAAGGCATTGGTGTGGTGTGTTGCTCTGGGGGTCTCGGCGGACACTCCGATGGACGTCGGATGTGATATATGATAATTCGGAGCTAACAAGAGGCTCAAACGGTAGTGGCTGAGACGGGAGAAGGATGATGTGATTGGAGCTTTTAGGTCCGGCCAGAGACTTTTTGAGAGCCTGGATCTAATAATATTAAGATTCAGATTGCGGGTGGCACAAAGACACATGTCAAACGGTTTCTGATTTGCAATAGTAGCAGAGGGAATGTCAACCGTCTTTGCCTCCCGACTCGAGGAATGCTAACATCAACGACATGTAATAGGCAAAGGCCATTGGACACGATCCGCAGCGGAGTAGATTGCTATTTAACGTTAGTTCGACAAAAGCTGCGGATAGAGGTATTTCCTCATTTGGAAAAGAGCTCTCTTGGACTCGACCGGGGCCCATTGTAGACTACGCGGGCCGTGGTGGAGAGGAAGACTCTACTGGAGGAGATAATGCCAACACGTACAGGCAGACCATCGGAAGAGAACAACACCCTCAAGGAGAAAATATTAGAGTTTCCGAGTGTCAAAGGGGTTGTTTAGCATCAGAAAGGTTGCATAAATAGTTCCAATACATAAAATTAGTGACAGAGGAAAAGTCCTCTTCAGGGAGAGGTATGCAGCCAGTTGCATCCATCGCGGCTTGGGTCAGGCAGTTTACGGCCATGTCTTGAGTGAGAATCGCCTTACAAGTACAACTAGTTTGGGACGAGATGGGTAGGGAAGAGAAAGAATTGGGGAATTATGATGACATGCACACATTCACATTTCGCACAGAGACAGGGGACCATGATATGATCTGATATCAATGTCGATCATTGTATGAGGCTGAACATGATCGAGTCCGTGCCGACAAGGGGAAGGGGATCTCCAATACAGTATGTATTGTATTGACTGAGGCGTTTAGGGGTCACTTGTATGGGGTGTCAGGGTGTCTCCAATATCTCGAGAGTCTAGTGGTGTCTCTTGGGTCGTGGTTCATATGATGATTCACTATATACGATATCAGTGGATAACAGCCCGTGGCTGAATTAAAGGCTGACACAAAACCCTTGGACCCTTTTTTTCTCTTGCCGTATGTGTTTTGCAGCTCGGATACGGACCTCGGGGGGAAATATTAAACGACCCCAAATGCACCAAAATTCGCTGGTGTTCCACCCATAGAGGGGTCGTTTTTTATTTCCTCCCCTAGACGGATTCCCACAGACTCTGTACTGTTGCACAGACCCATTTCCTTGGGATTTGAGGCGTCGAGGAGACGTTTGTGCCTGGAATGAGCTGAGATGAGACGCCGATGTGCAACGTGAGATGGGAGGGGACGAGAAGCTACTGGAACATGACACGATAGATTCGATTCAGGGAGGCTCAGGAACAGGAAACAGGGACAAAACGCCCGCGATCTCCGCAGACTCTAAAAAGATATGGACCTTATTCTTTTGTTATCTAGCAGACTATGGACAGCACTCAACTCCATTACTACGCCATAGTTAGCTCAATACAAAAAAAAAAATGACAAGTTACATGAGCTAATGTCACCATTCATCTCCTAGACCCCGTGATGCCCTTGGACCAAGAGACAGAGAGAGAGACAATTACGTCTATCATAGAGCACGTAGACGGGAATAAAGGATATGTAACAAACGCCGGTTTGACGACAAGGCCGGCGCGGAGACTAGGGTCGAGGCTATTGAGTTACGGGAATGGCTTCTTTGATGAGATTGGCGGGGTTCCACAGAGGTTCCCCAACACAGTAATTCATCTACAGTGCAGTTCTTAGTCGCAAGTAGAGCCCAAGAACCCCTGAAAGTCTCTTTCTGTTCCCTGGGTCGGCACTTGTCAGAACGAAACAGAGTTTGAACGGACCGGTGGAGGCTATTTCGTGTTTGGCTGTTTACCTGTTGCGATTGGGTGTGACGGAAGATGCTTTGGGAACCTACAACAGCCTATGAATGATCGTTGCATGGTTCGTTCCCGCAGCCGGTTTACTTATCTAAACGAGGTTGCAGCCAAAATGGAGAATGCAATGTAGATCAGATAATCAAACACAGGCCTTGTCAAGCTGAATTGCGATTTCGGGTGTAATATGTGAAGGCCGCGATCGACGCCGGGTTCTGTGCCCAGAAATCAGTAATAGTTGGACATGGGTTGCATGAATTAGTTAGGCAATGGATGAGTAAATGGTTGAGTTGATAGTTCTCTTTGCTTCTGAGACTGTTGTCGTAGGAATGCAAAAAGAGGCGGTTGTGCAGAACAGCATGATTTGATGAACCACGGCGGTGGCAATGACGCAAGAGATTAGAAGGCTACTGTACGTAAATACAAAAAGAGAAGCGAAAAAAAGAAACAAACCAACATGATCTTGGTATGGGGGACGTGCTATTCCGTGCATTAGATTGCATATGTCGATTACCTTGGCCTACAGTGCAGTAAGTACCTAGGCTGGGTAATTCGACGCCTCCATACAGTAACAGGCGGAGCCCCTCCGTCGGGTGAACGTATCACATGTATTTGCGCGCCTGTATTTTGAGAGATGTGATAGATCGCGGGGAAAGAATGCGTCGAATTGGTTGGCAAGTCTGCTAGGCAAGACAGGGACAGGGACAGGGATAGGACCTGCATGGCATTTTGTGGGGATATAATCAGGTAGAGTGCCTGCCGTCGGATACTGCACTGCACTGCAATGCGAGAGGCAATAATCTGTTGAGCTGTGAGAAGTTACAGTGACAGCTCTGTTTTCCGAGGAATCACCTGTTAATCAATCTCGCAGGGTTACATCAACTGCAGTCTTGACAGCTGTTCAAGGATACAGACCCTCTCCTCTGTAAGTCCAGTTGAATCTTAATTCAGCTGTGAAGGTCACTGATGACGAATAGAAAGTCCTATGGACAGTTTAAGAGAAGCTATTGATACAGTGCACACCTCACCTTTACGTACCTGATCGACCCCCTGTAACTTAGCTCCGATCTTGGCATAAGCCGTTAAAACAGGCTGCCTCCACAGAGGCTCACAAAGAGGCCTGTGCGCTTGGCACTCGCTGCTGTGCCACAGCCAATGACAAATCCGCGGAGTATCGCCGTCTGAGTAATGTCATATCACCAATCTCCACTGCCAGCCCTGCCAGCAGCAACATGCACATGCAGTGCTAGTAACCAGCTGAGGAACGGAGCGTCAGCACTTTTTACTCCCGTCTCTCTCTCTCTATCTCTTTTTACTGTATGGCCATGATCGTCAGAGTTGAGGCCCGGATTATCTCGACCGACGCAAACCCCGGGGATCCCGGAGCCTGGTTGTCTCGATGCTGAACCTGGCTGACTTAGCAATCTCGCAATGGCTTCGCTTCCATCTTACCAAGATGCCATCTCTCCCGACTGGCTGCCCCTAGTGGCTCCCTACATCTCTCCCAAGGACTATCCGGCCTTGTGCGGTGTAAATCACCGGTACTGGGACGTTTTTGCCCCGCGCATATGGAGTCGTATCCCACGCTCAGACATTGTTACCGGTCTTGATGATGCAGAACATGGTGAGCCGCGAACTGAACAATGCCCTAGTCTCTTGTCCTCATAGCAGGAACTGATTAGTTTCATCAGATTTGGATTGGTTGATGAACTCTGTTTTCAACGGCGTCAGTCGGCTGAGATCCGAGACGTTGAGCCTTGTTCGAGTCTTTGATGCTCGCTCCATCAGGGGCACATATTCTCTCAGCATGGGTGTCAACCTCAATACGAGCTTGAAGAATGCAGTCAAGTTCTTACCAAACCTAATCTGTATTCTCATCGATGGCCATGAAGATCTTGACCCTTCTGAATCCTTCGCAGAGGTTGGCCATCGGATTCAACTCCTCACCATGGCCGGTTGCCCCGTGTCACTATCAAACAAGTTCATCAACACCCTTCGCGGAATTGTCTATCTAGATCTATCGTACACTTCGGGGTCACTCCGTCCCTTATTCCAAGACGATGTGCTCCCTGAACTACGTCTCCTGAAAATCCAAGGCAAGGAGGTCGACGACACCACCGTCGAGAATCTAACCGCTCGATTCGGAACTCGTCTATGGAGCTTGGACTTGAGTAACAACAAGCTAACAGACCAGGCGCTCGATAGTATCGGGGCTCATTGTTTTCGACCAGCCGATCCTCCCCCGGACGCCAACTTTGATGTCGAGGGTAAGCTGGAATTCGGATGCACAATCCCTGACTTTGGGACTTGGATTCGCATTGTTGAGTCTGAATGGAGTGCCTCTTTCAGTCACCCAAACAGGCATTTTGTCGACGCGCCGTTGTATGATCTTCACGATACATTGCCCCAAGAATGTGCGTCTAAACGACTGGACGGGAAGTTCCCCGTCAAATCAGATGCGGCGGACGCCGTTTGCCGGGGCCTCCAAGGCGAGGACCCCTATTTCCCGCCAGCGAGCTTTCAAGCGTTACCGGGGCTTACGCATCTCAACGTCTCTGGCAACAGGGTCTCAGCCCTCGGCGTCATGAAGCTGCTTACGCTGTGCCGTGGGCGCCTCGAGCAGTTTAGCTGCGACTCGATGATGCTTGTTCCGCCTCTGAAAGAAACTATGGCCGCAGTGTGGTGGCCTAAGGCGGCTAAACTCTATGGCTTTTATGCTACACATACACTACGACCCGTGCTGTCGTCCAACTTGCAGGTAGTCAAGCTACACCATTCAGTAGTGACCCAAATTCCCACATTGGAACTTGAGGGATTCTCTAGCATGGCTTGTCTGCACATAGCTGAGAATATCCTACTGCCGCGGGCTGAGATGGCCTTCCCCGAGCCATTTGTCCCTGATATGAACCCACGCATCACCTCACTAACCCTTACACATATTCCGCGACGCTCGAGTGGCCCGCTGATCAATAGACTGATTTCCTTCCTAAAACTTCTCTCTGCGCAGGAGCGTGCGCTTTTTGACCTGTCATCTCGGCGGGGTCCCAGCGTCTTGGCCGGCCTCCGTCACTTCCGGCTCGAGTTCGAGCAGGATGCTTACGAGGGTGACGCCTATACTGCAGGAGAAATAGATGCTGAGGAACTGCTAAACTCGGGCGATAAGGGGTTCAGTTTCTTTGATGACGAGGCCAGCGGGCGCCCACGGCCCGTTCGAGAGCTAGCTACCTCTCCCCCTCACAAACGGGATCAGACGGAGTTTTCCGTTTCTCAAAGGGAGCAGGACCTGGAGACTGACTACCTGGATATAGACGTCTGGGTGGATGGAAAGTCCACTAGGGTCCAGGTATGGGTCGGCTCAGCCTCTAACGAGAGTAGCAACCCCATGCTACGAGACTATCGAGAGCTGGCGTTGCATTACAAAGTGCATGATCGTATCGGACCGGCCTCCCCTGCACAAATACGTGCGGGCGTCCCCTGTTCGGCACTCGTCTTTCACACAGCATGGTGTATGGCGATCATGCCCTGTCGGCATAGGTCTGCCGCCATAAGAGAGCCCACAAGGGTCGAGCTTGACACGATGAAAGACGTGCTGTCTGAGCTAAAACAGTTTCGACTCCAAGGCAGGGCAAAATACCTCAAGCTGCAAGGCGAGTCTGCCAGCGGAACCTGCCCGCCTGGTCCACCCCATGGATTCTGGCTTGGGAAGCTTGAGGTTTCGACTCACCAGAGGGCGGCGCTACGGAGCAAAACCGCAGACTATTGGAGATGAGCCGGACGTCTAAACTACTGCCCGAAGAAATTGTGCGAGGAATACTCCGGACACTTCAAACTTTGTTTTATCAAATAGTCTGTCAAAGGATAGGTTTGTGTGTCTGGAACTGATCTTGAAACTTTTGATACTTTCGTTTTGACGTTGGGCTAGAGGAGACCGAACATCGTCAACGGCGCACTTGGCATTGAGTTTCACAATTATCTGATGGGGAAATACGTGGTTAGCATAGGTAGGCCGATGTACACCGAATGAGGAAACTCCGGACATCGCCATTTATTCAGGGATCGCCAGCTCAGGTGGCAAATGTCATGTCTCTCGTCGCTGAAACTGTCGGTTCTTCAGGATGCATAATTCGTATTCTGGATTGACTTGATTATGACGAATTCCTCTTATGTTGCGCTTTGATGCAATGCAATACAGATTTATTCCCTCATAGTCTGGATATTGACAGTCAGCTCGAACCTGACCACATTCCTTACTAAGGAGATGATGGACATTCGCTTGCTAGCCGAGGTATGGATTCCAAGACAGACTAACTAGCAAGCTGACAGGTATAGCGAGTAACATCAAGTCAACGCGTCGTCCAAGATAGGCAGCCTCTTCATAGCAAATGATGCCAAAGAGGGGTTCCTAACTGCATTGCGTCAATGCATACTAGAGCCTGGACCCTCAGCTGGCAGGAAAAAGTTCGCCTACCCATGAACCCTTTTCCCTGCCTTACAGAGAAGAACCCTTGGGCATGTGCAACAGGGGGGGGACGGAGATGTTCTGCGCTGTGGGTAAGAATGTCTTTGACGGGTTGATTATAGAGTTTGGTGGCACACGGCACAGAGAGTTGATCTTGACCAGTCCTTGGAGGGCGTTGCAAAGAGAGGGCCCGAGCTTAGCTAACAGTAGGAATCTGACCGTTGGGTTAGAACCAAACTCTCCCCTTTTGGCTAAAAGCAGCGGGCTACAGGCACAAGGCACGGTAATTGTTAGAGTTTGGCGGCTTTGAAGCTATTCGCAACGGAGCCCCAGGTAGGAGTAGGGGCCCAATACGAGCAGTGCATTCTTGGCGCTAGTGCAGCGACCCGAGCCGTAAACGTTAGCCTCACCAGAACGGTTTCCCGAATGGCTGGAAGAACTTCTCAATTTGGAATGAAGCCGAGTATTAGGGTTTAATTATCTTTCAGTTCAGTCTCTGCTCTATCTATCTTGGGTTTCATTTCTCTCAGGGCCAAAACAAAAGCGTCCCCATTCGTGCGGGCTGTGCATACTGCAGTCTCGCGCTGTGGTGGTCTAGAACGCCGTAGACCTGGAAAGCAGGCCCAGCTAATGTGCGTTACAGGACAGTCTAGCCTCCAATGGGGCATAATTACAATCTTTTAGATAATATTTCTGCAGCAGGAAGAATAAGGGGAATTCTGCAGTGTAACATCGCCTCGTTTTGCTGCCAGGGCCTGTTCCACGCAGCCGGAACGCAGGGCGACGGGCGTCGCATTGCGCGTCGGCGTCGCCGCGGCATCTGCACTTTGAACCTGGTGTCGACGGAGGTGGCTACCTGACGTCCAGGGATCACACGTATCGGGGACCTATGGCAAAGCTCCGCTGCTCCCGAGGGGTTGGGAACGGACACTCCCGTTCCTTGCATGGTCGTCTAGTGAGCCGGACTCTCGGGTCTGTCGGTGCTTCCCTTTCCTTCTTCTGGGCAGAATATGCGGCTGTCATCGAGATCTTCAGCAGCTCTACGGACTATGGTGCTATTAATCCCTGGCAGAGCGTGGCATGACATGGGGGAGTTGTCAAGCTATTGATTTCTTGCATACTGCAGCTTCGGCGAACGCACATGGGAGGAATGCACCATTGGGACGCAGACAGGATCAATATCGCGTGAGATGACAATACCTTGGAAAGTAGGCCGAAATTTCCTCCTTGGCGGATCGGTAAACCTCTGCTGATACTTGGAAGAGGTGGCAAAAAACTCTTCCATCAGCTTACACAAAGGCCTGCAGAGCTGTGAATGACCTGTCATTCATTAAGACACGAACTAGAAAAACACACGGACTGCTAAGGGGCCACCTCATATGCGTTATCACGCCACATGCATCTCAGAAATTCGTCATAATGGTCGTAAAGAAAGAAAAAGAGGTCAGCCTTGGTCCCGTCCGTGTGGGGCCGAGCTGAGGTCCGCCCGGCCCGCGGCTTTTATCGTACAGGAAATCCGAGAGGCGCCTAGGGCGCTCTGGAAATGGCACAAGGCTGAGAGATTCAACGGCGATTGTATAGAATACATGAACTATAGTTATTGGCAGTGGAACTGTATAGGGTAACACCAAGATATAGAAAGTCGATATGGCGTGGAAGTGAGAGCATTCGTGATCTACTGTTGTTGCGACAGAATATCAACATCAGTTTGGCCAATTGCAACCCTCAGGATAATAGTTATTAAGTTGTCTGTATCCGGTATCGTTTGGAGACGTATCGAGCATTGTACCTAGTTTCCTACATATCAAGCAAGACCTCTGATCAGTGGATCTCACAACCAAGCAGCAAGCGATCATCAAAAAGAGATGCCGATCTCAAGACCCCTTGCAATTAACTAAGATATCTAAAACAATAGTTATGATCTCTTGTTATTTGTTCAGAGAATTGGTTGCAGCCACTACATTACCACAGCCGTCGATCTATCCTCAGCATATTATACTGAACCTGTTACTTGCTGGCCGGATAAACACACGCGCGACGCAAGGGTCATACCAAGTCATACCAAGCTGAGTCACCACATGAGTGAGCCATCATGTAAATTCGTCATTATGTTCAAGCACTGCATTTACGGAACAAAAGATCAGAAAAAAACCGTCGGACGCGGTGCCGAGTTCTTTTCCAGTCTTTTTCCGGGCCGGCCTGCGGTCCGCCGGAGTTTTACAGCTTCCGTCAGATCCCCGGAATCCGACATACCACCTTTGTTATTTCCCACAGAATGGAATAGACTTGGTATTCATTAGCTGCGATTCAGTCAGACTCAATAAAGTATAGCAGTAAGGTTAAAAAAAGGCTATGGTTATAGGCTACATCGTTAGAGATACCTGACAGAAAAGGTGCACTCTTGGGTTCAATGGGATACCTAACGCGGATAGCTACCAGGCAAACGGGACATGGCTAAGAGACTCAACGATAACTATATAGAACTAAATTATACTATGAAATAGTATGAATGGCATTGGCCTCTAAATCAATGATATCACGATGTAATAGCTATGTGGACAGAGTTGAATGCCATAAATAACTTGCTCACAAGAACGAAACTTCTAAAGACTTATAAGCTCAATATCAACACCAAATAGGTGTAACATATATATATATATGTAACCGGAAGTTTTGGCTGGTATCGATTGCTCAAACATGATCAATAATTGTAGCCATCTAAACTCATCACACAGTCTTTCTCGTGTGAATTAGAAGTTTCAAGTTGTGATGATTCTTCACAACTGGTCTATCGAGTTTGAAGCCATGGCTATCGGTAACCTCATGGCTTGCCCATACCATTTGATTCTACTCTCTAATTGAGCTTCCATGCAGATATGCTTGAATCGTTAAGGTGAGAAGATTACAAAGGTATTCCCTAGCTAACCTCTTAGATGTGAATGTTGACCAAAACAAAGTCAGTCCTAATTCAGCCCTATTCCCATGGCTCTAGAATCAAGATCTCTTGAGTCCGGTCACTACGGAAGAAACCGCAATTGTTTCGATTAATGAATGCCACATACCCGGCTTGAGGTAGTAGCTATCTCGGCAACAGGCTTTCAGCAAGTTCTCATGTTTCGAGGTGCATGGGCTTCAGCATGCGATATACGCTTCTTGCACCACTTTAACAACAAGGCCCCCTCACATGCCGTAAGATGTCTAATATTATAGAAGATTTCTTGTACAGCAATGAGGCCGTCCAGTAGCACCTATAGTTAAAGGATAGAATACAACTCGTTGCTAAGGATGGGGTCATTACCCCCTCGGGGAGAGGCTTGCTGACTTGAAGAAGGATCTCTTCGCAGGACGGATTGCTGGAGCTACCATCATATAGAGTTGCCAGCTGAATGAGAGTCTCTCGTAGGGTGACATCTCGTAGGTGTCTTAAGTGCCCATCTAGGTCTTCCTCGTGTGCTCAATTCTAAGTCGCGCGAGTCCATCAATGACTGGAATACGGCCCTCTTGGAGTTTAAGACTAACCCACTTGTTTATTGTAAACCGCAATTCAATCGTCTGCTGGAAATACATGGTCTAGAACCTGGTGAGGTTAATACCATGGTTCTTGAATACAAGAGAGTATATTCTATCATCCTTATTAATTATGTAAATCAGACCTGGTATACATAGAAAGGCAAATATACCTGGGCAAAGATGACACGCATACTAGGTCACAAAGAATGAAATATGTACTTCAAGCTCAAATAAAACCTGTGTTCATTTGATTTGGCACTCTCCAATGTTGGTGATCTTGTGGACGCCGAAACCTCCGACACTCGAGGCCACTCGGGCCTTTATGACGCGTCTTCCACCAAACTGATATCTAGATAAAACTGCAACGGATTAAACAATCAGATAGATGCCACATTATCAGACGCGACACGGAAATGTGCAGGAGACAGTTATCGCTGCCAACTTTCCTTGATAACTACCCTAGACTAACACAGCTTCGGCTGTCGACCTCCGCCACATGCTTTGTATATGCTGCAAGATTAATCTACTGATTTGCTCAAACTATATTAATGTGAATTTGGGCATCGAATTTGCATGTTGCTGATCGTGAAGTTCTGGTTGATCATCATTCGCAACTGAGCGATTGTATCACTGAAACCGTTTTGATCAGACTCAACACACGCGCAAACTTACTGAGTGACACATAGCAGATTGGCTATCAAGACTCAGAAGAACATCTTTTGAGGAGAAGCATTTGTACTGGAGCGAAGGACGCGAAAAAAGAAAGTTATCGCGTCTCAAGTCCTCACGTTGATGGATTTAGGATACTGTTCAGCGCCTGGACTAAGGCGCACACTGCACTGCTCCTTATGATTACCAACATGAATGTTCATCCCATATTCATATAATTAAGTTTTGAAATAGAGTAGAAAATGCTAAGATGACGATGATCATGCTGTGCCTCTCTTACAAGCAGACCAAGTCTCTTGTAAACCAACCAGCATCTACCAACTAACCTGGGTCAACACCACGAAGAAGAGTGTTACTCAGCACTAAATCAAGTACCTCTCGGCAAAAGCCCAGGTATGCTAGATAAAATAAAGTATTAAGCTCTTTGAACAGTGGAAATGGTGGTGTTTACGACAGTAAGCGCGTCTGCTGACTGTATTGGAGACTCCGAGCTCTGCTTATCCGACACTCCTTCACGAGTAATATTCGGCCTCAGTGTCAGAAACACCCATAATCGTCAGCAGAAGCCCTAAAGATGGGTTGGAGCTGACGAGAGTTGATAAAGGTCGGATCTCTTGCGTGTGTATGTAGATTCTGCGATGACCTTTTCGCAGGAAAGTAATCCTTGCAATATTCATTATGGGAACTGGCGATGCGGAAACTTGAGTTGAAATGATTTCTGTGAGAGCGCTCGATCACTTGCGAGAGCAGTTTTGTGGTGAGGCTGTGCCCATCAGTGATGACAACAACAACACAAAGGCACCTTCGACAAGCGGTGATGAGGAAGATGTTCAGAAGAAGACAGCGCCGCAACTCTTCCACGAACTGGCAAAGGGCGATAATAGCTTGAATGCTGTCAATACCGAAAATGAACTTCTTCGACTCCCAGCAGAACTCCAGCTCATGATCCTACAGCATCTCACATTCGGCGAGGTCGAGTCTCTACGACGAACATGTCGTCTCCTTCGCTATACAATCAACAAATCTTTCATACGCGAAGTCTTCCCCAGCATCAAATTCGAACTGCTCTCAACATGTTTTCGCTGTCTTCGCTACGACGCGATGAGAGATCATCTCATTCACGCCGATGAGTCTGACGCGAGATATCCTCTGGCCAACGAGTGTCTCGACTGCGTTTCTTCGCGAGGAGGTTTCGTCGTGGGCCGTATATATACCCTCGGAACGTTTGCGACTGTTTGTGTATGTCGATATTGTGGGTTTCCTGTTACGTCGGATGCGGCGTGGAAAGAGTATGAGTTTCATCGTGTGTGCTACAGGCGATATCGGATGATACTGCTGTACTACTTTTTGGTTGGCTGTGCGCAGAGTACGATTACCATTGCAGCAGCGTCGCTGTGTTGGAAGTATTACAAAAAGGAGAAGCTGGTTCTTGGACCTACAGTGGTAAGCGAGTGAATGTAAGAGTAGAGTGTTGTGCTGACGGGCGTAGGTCAACTTTCTCATGGCGTGTTGGGTATTCTGCTTGAGTATGGTAAGGGGCACAGAGATGAGAACTTATCACTGGTCTTTACTCTTAGAAATGAGTATTTTTGGGCTTTGGATTCCGCCCCTTACAGGTGTTGTTAGGACCATGGGGATAAGATCCGAGGGAGTTCGAGCAGCAGACATTGCAACAATCTTTTTCATTGCTTGCAACATGTAAGTCCAAATGCCGACAACAAAAGAATCACACTAACAGAGCAGGCTATTTCGTTTCATCAACGTCCTTGGAAACACCCTCCTTGTCTCCGAATACAAGCTCTGGCGCCGCTACATGCCAAATCAATCAAGGCCAGCTCGAATCCTCAACAAAGTCATTGCATTCCTCATCTTCTGGACGTACCCACCAAGTATTGAGCAAAAGTTCCCGGGAAAATGGTGGTTCTCCAGACAGAATACTCAGGCTGGAGGTGTTTGACACGGCAGATGGTGGATGGTCTGGGGAAACGGGACTTGCAATCTGGGGTAGATCCGGAGACACGGAGGGCGTGGAGGTGACATTCTTCTATTGGTCGCTCAAGTTGCAGTCACTGCTTTTTTTTCTCTTTCTCCATTTTCACATGAGATCAGATCAGATCTAGTAACGTTTTGTTGATCGTCTTGGGACATGGGTCTTGGAAGATGATGGGGAGAGGCTTGGCTATGCGATGCAGGTCACTTCAGCTCAACAACTCAACTATGCGCTCACGGGAGATTGGATTATGTTGCTAGGCACAGTATCATGGCGTTGCTAGGTCTCACTAAACGTGCCTGTTTCACGAAAGGATTCTAGATTTGACATCCTTGACTTTCAGGAGATTATGCCGACGAGGCAACTCGGTAAAACTTGCTCATTTTTAAGAAACTCCTGCTATGACTACTTGAGCATCTCTTCCTAGTTGGCATGTTTCTTGGTCGTCGTCTCGGTATGGTTGCTCGCAACTCGGGGATCACGGAAGCCTTGGCTCTGATCACCGCGCTCAGCGACATTGCCTCCTCCCTGTCCAAAAGCGCCCTGGAGGGATTGTGAAGCTGACTGGTCATTGGTATTCTTGCTGCTGCTGCTACCACCCTTGTTATTGCTGTCGTCGCCGCCACCTGATTTGTCCACTCTAGGCTGGTGTTGGTCGTGCTTCGTCGCGTCTCTCTTGGTTGGTGTGCCATCGTAGTTGCTAGCCACTCTCGTATCCTTGGTCTCCTTTCCAGACCCGTCACCAGCTTTCGATCCTCCAGTGCCAAACAAGCCCTGCAACATTCCACTGCCATGGGAAGTGCTCGATGTACCGGGCTGGTCTTTGGCAGACATCTCAACTGAAGTTCGAACGTTGGAGCCGCCAGCGCCAACTCCGCCGCCTACTCCACCGCTGGGAAGCTTCTCGGGAGGTGCTGTGGTGCCCTCTTTGCGGTTCGAGTTGACGTGGCTAAGCTCGTGGCCGCCTGTGACGGCATTTCCTCCAATGCCGGCGCCGCTGAGTCCTTCGGCCTTTTTGGCCTCCGCGCGACCCCTGCGGTCTTGCTCAGGTGTGGTCCCGGGCTTGGATCTGCCTAGATAGTAGACACCTGCACCGAGAGCTGCTACGCCTGAAATGATGGGAACTGCAGCGGAACCTTGTTGGCCAGCACCGAAAACTGCCTTCATCTTGATGGGGTTTTTGAGACGTGAGTGATGTTAGAGTGTTTAGAATTGATGCGTTTTAGAGCAATAGTTAGAGGTCAGATGAGATCAATTGGACAATGTTTGGTGAAGAGAATGGATTTCTCCCTTCTGTTTGTTTTCTACTGTCTCTGTCTGTGACGTCGTTGACACAGCCATGACGGATGGGCTACTCATGATGACAGCATAGACGTGTAAGTCAATACCATAAACAGCAAAACGTCAGGGACCAGAGCAAGCCATGATGGATCATTTATCGATAATGATGAGCCCTTTTATTAGGAGACAAAGCCATTGAGTCTTGTAATCACGATGAGGTTATAAAACGGCGATTGAATGTGTAAATCATCATGATCGAGTCGAGTTGATAACATGGAACTTGTGGGCCAAATGCCATCAATGACGGCGTGAGTTGGTTGTTATTCACCGACCAATGAGATGACGCGTCTCGGTCTTTTGTTCTTCCGACAACCCCGGAAATACAGCACTGCAAGTACCGTATTTTTAGCGACCTCACTAAAAAGCGGAACCGCGATTTAGCGTAAGACTAAACCACGGAGCCGCAGTCAACCATTGTTTCCCCTCATCTCAGGGCGTTGCAGGGGGGTCAAAGGGATCAGAATCTGGGGCAATGGGGAAAAGGGAGTTGTTCAAACTCAGACTCCGGACGTTCTTGGGCTTGGACGTGACGATCAATGGACTTTTGTGTTGAGAGTGGAATCAGGTGACAGTCAAAGCTGAATTGTGCTTTGACTGTTGAGATGCTCTTCGATCCATTGTTGGCAGAGACACAGCATATCAAGTGCTGAATTGGAGAAGAGGGTTACATTTCTCGAGTCAGTCAACGACCGTTACAACGTGTAACTAACTGTTATGCTGCCATACAGAGGTTAAACGCCTTCTCGACAGCCGGTCTTGTCTCCTCTGTCAGCCCAACTAGACTGGCACGCATCATAATCGACCCATCAACAAAAGCTTTCTGATGCCAGACACTGACTTATACGTACCCTGCCACGTTGCCCCTACACCACTACAGTAACCTTATAGGCCTCCTCCGTAAATCTCATGTACATCCATTCTATAGTGATATCCACTCATCTGGCAGCGGATCCGAAGTTCTGCTTCTTAGACCACCAACACGAACCCAACTCTAAGATGCACGGAGGTAGTACCAGTCCGGGGCCCCGGTGATCTCTGATACGTATCCATAATAATATACACGTTTGTTGGTCATTTCGATCCTTTCCCCAGACTGCAGTTTTGTAAGTGATCTGTTCTCGCTGTTGTGCTGTTGTGCTGTTCTCCCATATCTTGTCTAAGTCACCATGTCTTTCCCTCACAGCAACTCGGCTGGCCGGGGAATAACCCAAAGTCAATCTTGCCTCTCGATCTAGACTATCCTCAACTAGCAATTGACACGCGTAGAACATTTACTCTCCCCCAAAACGAATCCCCCCCGCACAAAAATGCATCAACGGTGAGGCTGCTCCCTCCCTAGTCCCTGTCTCCCTCAGCCGGGCGAAGGGATCGTGTGGAGATGGTGGCATCTGGGGTTAGTAGAGAACTTGAACTCCAACTCAAGGTCTTAGCGTTGCCAATCTAAATTCCTCCCCCGCAACGCAAATGCGCAACGCCAAGCTGGGGTAGGATGCTACACTCTTTAGGCTGCGAGAGGTTAGACTGAGGAAGGACTCGTCGAATCGGAGAGTTAGGCCTCCTTCTCCAATCCTGCTGTGGCTTTGATGAATCGAAGACATGCCTTGACTCGGATGACACGGCGCCAATGCCAACCAGGCCCAGGACTTGTGCTTCTAGATGGACAGGCGGGCTGATCTTCTTGACGCTCAGATGCCGTTGTTGTTCCTCTTCTCCTAGTGGTGGAGATCTGCGACTGGGTGGACAGTCCATACAGGACCTGGGGAAACAAAAGCAAAAGCAACATGAACCAAAGATGTAACATGGGGCCGGATCAAAGGGTGGCGCCCCTGTTCCGTGCCAATCTGGGGGACCAGGCTTGGCTTTTGAGCTTATGTCCCCGTATTGGCTCGCAATTTATATATATTAGGGGAGCTATGGCCTGATATAAGTCCGTCCCTGTCCCTGCATCTGCATTAACTTTGTTGTCTCTCCTCTTCACTACCTCAGAATCTGATTTCGATTCTATATACCATTGCGACTCTTCTCCTTTTCACTAAGAAAGATCAGTCTCTTCCCAACAATCTCCCATCCTGGACGAAATCACCATCATGGCCGCTACCACCGAGCACAGCGAGCAACTCAACGAGAAGCACGATGGTCTTAATGGCTTCGACCCTGAGGCTCAGCGCCTGGAGAGCCTGAACAGGTTGCGAACTGCCCAGAGTGTTCAGATGAGCCCTGAGTTGTTTGAGAAGCTTTACCTTTCGCCTATGAACAAGGTCAAGGGAGATCTTCGACAGACATTTGGAAACCCTACACCTATGTACGCTCGTATCACCTCTCCCCATGCCGGAGTCTATTACTAACAACAACTGCAGTGCTCTTGTTGGCTTCCTCCTCGCTTTCACACCCCTGACCTGCGATCTCATGGGCTGGCGAGGCGCTGGTGGCAGTGGCGCTGCCTCAAAGTACGTCTTAATCCCCTAACATCCCCTATAAACGCGTCTAACAATAGTAACAGTGCCGTCTACGTCTTCATGGGTGGTCTTCTCATGATCATCGGTGGTATTCTCGAATGGGTCCTGGGCAACAGTTTCCCAGCCTGCGTCTTCTGCTCCTTCGGCGGTTTCTGGTTCTCTTATGGTGGCACTCTCATCCCTGCTTTTGCTGCCTACGCCTCTTATGCTCCCGCCGATGCCACATCCTCTGCTGAGGGTCTTGCTACCCAAGGTTTCAACGCCAGTCTTGGTGAGTCTATCTTACTGTCCTAGCTGATGACCCTTTGCTAACGATAAATAGCTTTCTGGCTGCTCTTCATGGGTGTCTTGTCCTTCATCTTCCTCATCTGCGCTTTCCGAACCAACGTCGTCTTTGTCATGATCTTCTTCAGCTTGACCTTCTGCTTCTTGATGATCACTGCTGCCTTCTGGGCTCTGGCCGATGACTTCACTGGAAATGCAAAGCTCGCACAAAAGCTCCTCGTGGTATGTCTTCCCTTACACTACACATCTGACCTCTTACTAACTTGTCTCAGGCTGGTGGTGCCTTTGGATTCGTAACATGCATGTCTGGCTGGTACATCCTCATCGCTGTCCTCTTCGCTATCGTCGACTTCCCCATCCAAATCCCCGTTGGCGACTTGTCCACTGTCATCAAGGGATACAGCGAGAAGGCTCGTCGTGCTTAAGCTGGATATGATGGGATTAATATGGAAAAGGGGTTGTAAGGAAGATACGCACATCAGGGCATCTCCTTACTGGCGTTGGTGATGGCGTTGAATCATCCAACAATTGGAAATGGGTGGCTTCTTGTCCGACGTTCGGACTTTGAGATTCGAACTTGATTTAGTTATTGGTTATATCCAAAGGATCTAGTTACTTTATTAGCGGAAAAGATAGTGAATACCAGGGACGTTTCCCGTTATGCTCTGTACCACATTAACTATTTGTTTTATGAAGCAACTCTGGTTGTTAGTTTTGGGGAGAATCCACACAAACTTGTGGGTGAAAGAGTGTATTTTCGTTGAGTTTATTGCGCAGTAGATCTCCTTCGTCTTCCACCCAAAGTCACCGTACGCTTACAACGACAATTAGAAGCGATACGAGGAGGAGTCTTACCATGATGCCATACATAATTCTCTCATAGCCAGTGAGCTTTAGAAACGACGTCAAGATAGTGTTGTAGTGTCATATGTCAATTTTTCGACTGGTCGCCTTCGACGCTACGAGTACCCGACAATGCTGTTCTTGGGCTACAAGTATTAACGTGGTTGGATGCCGGACTGAGGTTACGCAGTGAATGGCGACGAATAGTAATATAATTTAAAGATCCTGATATATTTAGAATTAATTTAACTCCTAGACACCCACATTCGTAACTCATCTTGAGAGACTGCTTCTTACTCCAGCCCTTCCAATACAAGTCCAAACCCTCTTTAAGCGATGTCTTTCTTTCTAAGAAGCACCTTGACATCGTCTCCGTATCTCTCAAATCCAACGTTGAATCCTCCGCGCAGAGTTGGCACCCTAAACTCCTCACCAGGAGCAGCTTCAATGTCAAATGTTCGAAGCATAGTGGCAACAACAGAAAAGACGATATCAGTACCAAACACGCGACCAGGACACATATTACCCGCAACTCCAAAAGCTCTGACTTTGCGAACAGCACTTCCGGAGACTTCACCCGCTTTGTTGATGAACCGAGAAGCTTTGAAGGACGGGGCATCAGGACCCCAATTGTCAACGTCCAAGTTGGATGCACACATTGGGAGCATGAAGATCTCTCCTTGAGGAACGGCAATGGGATCCGAGTCGGGGAGGTTCAGCATGAAATCATGGCGAGCGATTCGAGCGACTCCTGTCATGTGAAGACGGAGAGTCTCGTACCAAGATGCCATCAACCATGGGCATTCAGTACGAACATTGGCAAAGTCCAGACGCGGCTTGTCTTCCCCTTCAACATGTTTGAGCTGTTGCACCTCGTTGAGAATAACCTTTATCAACTCTGAGTCCGTCAGCAAGTGGCGTGTGAGCCAGACTGCAAGAGTGCTAGTGGTTGCGAGGAGGCCTAGAGCTGAGACCATCTCAATATGATAGTAGTCTGGGTTGTTCTCCCAGTTGGGATCACTGTGGGCCACGACATTGATGCTGTGAGCTGTAGTTTGAACACGGGCTTCCCGGTGCTCGAGATGGAATTTGCGAAGTCTGGTCAGGAGGTACTTGCGAGAATTCCAGGCTGAGTGTGCTGTAAGCCAAGCGAAGGGCCGTCCAAGAGTATCGAACGTCTCGCTGAGTTTCCTAAAGTCTTTTAGTATTTTCCGTCAAATACATTTGGGTAGAACTTACATGAACTCATTGGAAAAGTCTTGATCCATACTCCAGGGGTTGGCAACTCCCCAGACTGCACTCGCTGTCGCAGAAACAGCCAACTCAAATACCCAACGTCCAACAAGAACTTCATTCGTCTCGGGCATCTTCATCACACGCTCCCTAATGTTGTTACTTGAGCGCTGATTGAGGGACACAATGTTCTCGGCGTGTCCAAACTTTTGCTTGTGCAGAGGCTGAGGGTTGTAGCCGAACACTGCCTTGATGGTCTCCTCCTTGAGACCAAAGAGGCGAGGGCCAACATAGACAAGAACTTGAGCGAGGCCAGTGTCATTGACATGACGAGAGAGAACTCGATCCATGCTGGGATGACAGACAGTGATTCGGGCAAAGGGGATGTTGATTGTGAAGATTGGTGCAGTGGTGGATTTGATCAGACGGTTGATGTAGCGAGTGCTGTCGATGGTCAGGCCAAAGAGATGACCCAACCAGGGAACAACGCCGGACAGGCGGGGGAGATTGGAGATGGAAGGGGTGTCATTGATGGAAGGCTTCTCCTTAAGGGAGCTTGGAGACGAAAGGAATTGCAGAAGACGGCGAGTCAGTGCTGGGAGAATGTAGACGGCTACGGAGAAGAGTATGAAGGTGGGAATGAGATTGATGGTGAGGTAGGTGAAGGCCTGAGACTGGAGGATAGAAGACATGTTGAGTTGAATCAACGCTAATCAATGATATAAGAAGAGAGATAGAGAGATAATGGTGTAAGAGATGATGTGATAGTTGCTCTGATGAACCTCTCCTTTCGTCTGGCCATCACTCCCACTTATACAACTTCACGATAGAACTTCTCAACTCCAAACACATTCATCATGATCAACCTCAGGTCTCGGCGAGTCTCTCCACCACCAACCTCAACTGTGAATAAGCCCAAAGGCCTGGACTACCAAACTCGCCATATCACATTCCCAGCTGCATCACTTATCACATGAATAATGCCTCCAAGACCATGATCTAGCGAATTTTCGAGCCACACATACCCAAAAAAGACTCGAATACCCAATGAAGTCGAAGAATCGTCATGTTTGTCGTTACACAGGATTCTAGATAGAGTTCGATATTGTTGGAAAGACATATATGCAGTTGGTTCCCTTTTCTAAAGGAGTGGGTGTACACGGCGATGCCCTCACTTGTGAACAACCCAACAGACATTCTAGATCCGGCGATACCTTGGAGGTTGTCAATAGTTCATCAGCAACGCCTAGGCTTGTACAGCCTTCTCTGACGCCCTTTTCTTACGTCGTTATGTCTCGCATATTATAGGGGGCGAAGGGGTTGGTGGCGTACGCATTTGGGGTTGGACCATCTTTTGCTGATAACATGGCCATACGGCGAGAAACGTTCGTCTGTGCGATCCTAATAACCGTCACGCTTTTATTTGACTTTACAACGTCTAAGCTAAGTATATAGTTCTTCAGGAGACGGCAAGTCTAAAGTGTGTAGCTTTGTTAATAGACTTCTGTACCTGAGGCCAAAGACACAAGCTGAAGTATATCACGCCCCAGATTACGAACCAACAGAAATGTTTCTGGAATCTCCGAATGACCGTGGTCGTGTGTAGCCATTATGCTTTTAGACACCCTGGTTCAGGTTTCCCAGTTCCAAGTCTTTGGGCCATACGCTAATTGCACAACACCCTCTTTGTTCCCTCAACCCATGCAGACATATCGCCATCAAAAGTCTAGATCTACAACAAACAAACAACTTTCTCGGATCGGTGCGAATCAGGCCGAGTGTGACTCCAGTCAGGTCTTCGGGCGCCGAGGAGAACAACGCCAAGTATAGTCGGTGTGAGTATTGGACGCCATGATTTGACCAGATGGGGGGATACTGTTCTACACTTCGGGTATTGTATCTTGCGTCGATTAGGTAGGTGACACTTGTATGACCAAACTCATCGGGATCGTCGATGGAGGATTTATCAAACGCGTTGGTAAGGCTGCGACCACCGGTGGCGTGAATCTTTACTCCTCCAGCGGTGCACGATCCAGGGATCTACGCTCACATGGGAGAGGTCTCGTATATGGCTGCACAACGGTTCTAGACTTGATTGGATGTAGTGATAAGGCTGTATAACGGGCGTTAATTATAGGATATGGACTGGAATGCCGCTGGATGTTGGTGTCGGGTTTGGCTGGCTGGTGAAACGGGGGCACTGCTAAAGAATCAACTGGGCGGAGTGGCTCTTACATTATTTCCTCTCTAATATGACCTCTATTTGGTGAATAGATGATCCGGTGTATTGTTTGCGAGCTGAAGGATTCTATGCAGTTGGATGTTCATGTTTCATCCGTTGGAATGTTAAGATCGGAGTCGCCTCAAGACAAAACACGACTATTGACAAACTGCATATGTCTGAGACATGTTTCTCAATTCCTTACTTGGGGAAAGATTGGAGTACTTTGTTGATAGTGTCAAGACTCCAGAGATGACATGTCGTGTCTATGGCTCGTCTCAACATATTGCCTAGAATTTACACAAACCGCTTGCTCAAAATACACATATCACATATGATAGTGTCATCAGGGCACCATATATTAGTAATAACTTATCACAAAATGAGCTTTCATATACATAAAGCTTCAGTATAAAGGGGGCGCAAGCGATTTGAAGACGTGATAATTTGATGAGAGTTACACTTTACCCAGTGACGCAAACTAGCCTCAACTATAGGAGACTGCCTGGGTACCATACGTTTGCTACGAGACTCACCAGATCAAAAACTATGACAGGTCTCCAGAGTTTCACCCGAAATGCAGATGCACATCAATCCCGCCAATGAGTATTCATGCGGTGACTCAGTTTGGAAAGCATCGGTCTCTGAATATCAAGATGATACGGCAAGGGCGCGCCTTGAAAGGGTTTCTCAATATGAAATTTATAGTAAATTAACAAGGATTAAATATGATTCCATTGTTTGAGTCAAAATGTCTCCATATTGGATCCTTTTTGGGCAGGGAAGTGACTCGAATAAAGTTTTTAGTGTCAAAACCGAACTGCGATAGCGGAGGCGATTGATAAGATAAGAATCACAAATATTCTCTCTCTTTCCCCTCATAACGCAATTACACTCACTCAACCTCGCATTTTCTCTCTTTTCCGTATCCTCTTCTTACTTAATAATACATAATCGCAATGGCTCTGCGACTCCCCCTCCGAGCTCGATTGGCGTCCTGCGCTGCCGTCGCCCGCCCTCGCATCGTCCGCCGAAGTTTCGCTTCGCTACCAAATGCCGACGTCGCGTCCGATTCCAAGAGCGCTGCCATTGTGAACGAGCATGCGCCTTATATGGTCGCCACATATGCCCGTCCTCCGCCCGTGTTTGTCAAGGGAAAGGGTTCGTGGTTGTGGGATGCTGAGGACCGAAAGTTCTTGGACTTTACAGCCGGTATCGCTGTCAATGGCCTCGGTCATTGCGATCCTGAGTTTACTCGAATCTTGAGCGAGCAGGTAAGAAAAATATAGTTTAGATGGTGGAATTGAGTTGCTAACGGTCAATTAAAGGCCCAAACTCTCGTCCACGCCTCCAACCTCTACTACAACCCATGGACGGGCGCCCTCTCCAAACTCCTCATCGAAAAAACCCTCGAGTCAGGTGCCATGCACAATGCAGCCTCAGTCTTCGTCTGCAACTCCGGCTCCGAAGCCAACGAAGCCGCTATCAAGTTCGCCCGCAAAGCCGGAAAGGTCGTCGATCCCTCGGGCGAGAAAGTCGAGATCGTCTCTTTCAACAATGGTTTCCACGGCCGAACTATGGGCAGCTTGTCCGCGACACCGAACCCTAAGTACCAGAAGCCCTTTTCGCCCATGGTCCCTGGCTTCAAGACGGGAAATTACAACGATATTGCTGGAATCAATGATTTGGTCACTGAGAAGACATGCGGTGTTATTGTTGAGCCTATTCAGGGCGAGGGTGGCGTTACTCCTGCGACTGAGGAGTTCCTTGCTGCGCTTGCGAAGCGATGTCGTGAGGTCGGTGCTGTCCTTATCTACGATGAGATTCAGTCTGGTCTCGGTCGAACAGGAACTCTTTGGGCTCACGGTAACTTGCCCAAGGAGGCTCATCCCGATGTCCTCACAACAGCCAAGGCTCTCGGAAATGGTTTCCCCATTGGCGCTGTGCTTGTTACGCAGGATGTATCTGATAAGATGAAGGTTGGTGACCACGGTACCACATTTGGCGGAAACCCTCTTGCTTGTCGTCTAGCGCACTACATTGTCGGTCGTCTCTCCGACAAGCAGCTCCAAGCCGACGTTCGCGCCAAGTCCGAGATCTTCAAGGAGCGCTTCGCCAAGCTCCAGAGCCAATATCCCGATCTTGTCACAGAGGTCCGTGGACGAGGTCTGATTCTAGGCCTCCAGTTGTCTGAGGATCCTACAGCCATTATCAAGGCTGCCCGTGAGCGGGGACTGCTCATCATTAGTGCTGGCGTCAACACTTTGCGATTTGTGCCGAGCTTGACTGTTACAGATGAGGAGATCAACCAGGGATTGGATATTGTGGAGGCTGCCATTGCTGCTACTCGATAAAGATAGAGTTGGGTGTTTATGATTACTGGTTAAAAGTGTTTGATGTTAAGACGAGAGCGAGACTAGACAAAAGGCTAGATACCATATACTGATTTACGTTTTGCGATTGCCGTAAATATGAAGATGAGACGAATGGCACTTAAAAATTAAATAGAAGAGTTAAGTTAAGTCACTGGAGTTGGTATGAATATAAACGTGTTACGATTGGAAATCACAAAGTAATGGGAAATAGCATGTTAGAATGTCGATTCAAATCAATTGATGGCCTGTGTCCGTATATAAAACGCACATGACACGCTCAACGCCAAACATCCCCGATATCCTATATCCTATATCCGTCTATGTAAATCTAGCAAATAGCATGTGTCTTGCCAGTCTTGCCCTGGAGAGAATGCGACTCGCCCTGGGATATGTTAGCTGATGAACAATTGCCAAAGAACATAGATTACTTACCTTGTAAACAGGGTGGGCATGCTTTCCACGACCCATGGCAGAAATGTGATTCCTGATGTACTCCTCGCGCTTCTTGATAGACTCCTGGTCTGTCTCCTTGAGAAGACCATGGCACAGCTTGACATCGCAGATGAGCTGGTCACATCGACTCTTTGTGAAGTCCTCTCGGACAACAACTCGCAACATCTTGACACCAGAGTTGGGAGCCATGGTGTAAGCAGGGACGACCCAGCCCCGAGAACGGAGGTGGTGAGCGAGAGCAAACTCGTCGTAGTAGCGATCAGGATCACCGCCCTCTTCAACAGTCTTGAAGCGGAAGGCAACGAGGGGGAGACCAGCTCCAGATCGTTCTGACATGATGACGAAACCCAAGTTCTCAAGGGTTTCTGTGAGGTAGTCGGCAGTGCGGGTGAGGTTGCTCATGATAGCACGGTAACCATGCTTTCCGAGACGGATGAGCTGGTAGTACTGACCAATGACCTGCGATGCACCCTTGGAGAAGTTAAGAGTGAAAGAGGATTGGTCGGCTCCGAGGTAGTTGATGTTGAAGACGAGCTCTTGGGGAAGATACTCGGGAGATCGCCAGATAACCCAACCAACACCAGGATACACAAGACCGTACTTGTGGCCTGAGACGTTGATGGAGACGACCTTTTCACATCGGAAATCCCATTCTAGGTCAGGGACCACGAAAGGTGCGACAAAACCGCCACTGGCAGCATCGACGTGGATGGGGACGTCGAGATTTCGCTCAACAAGGAGATCATTGATGGCCTTGATATCCTCGTACTCACCAGTGTAGGTGGTTCCGAGAATAGCGCACATACCAATGGTGTTCTCATCACACAGATCAACAGCCTCGTCAGGATCCATTACGAATCGATCAGGAGTGCAGTAGACGAGCTTCTCATCAATCTCGAAATATCGAGTGGCCTTTTCCCAACAGACCTGCACAGCAGATGACATGACAATGTTGGGGTGCTCGGTGCTCTTCCCCTCAGCTTGTCTGCGGTTCTTCCAGCGCTTCTTCATGGCCAGGACAGCAAGCATGATGGCTTCTGATGAACCAACTGTAGATGTACCGACTGATTCGCCGGGAGGAGCGTGGAAGAGATCACCGATCATGTTGACACAGCGGTTCTGAATGTCGGCGGATTGAGGGTACTCCTCGTAATCGATGAAGTTTTTGGAGAAGGACTCGGCCATGAGCTTTTCGGCTTCATCTTCCTGTTGTGGGTGTTAGTGAAGCTATTCAGAGATATGGTGGCGGGGTAATTTAGTGCTTGCGCTGGTGTTGCACAGAGCGAGCTGTCATCCCCAGAGCCAAGAAATGGTTCGTCTCCGCTGTGGGCGGGCTTGGCAAACGACGCATATGGATTGATTACGTACCATGTAAGTAGTGACAAATGATGCCAAGCTAGTGAAATAGCTGTTAGCAGCTGTTTTTGGCTCTTGGAAGTGGAGGCAAAGGAAACTTACTTGAGCATGGGGTTGTTGTCGAGACTCAGATCATCCTTGATCATGCGATAGGCAATGTCGCGGGGCATCTCATTCTCAGGCATATGATGCCTGGGGAGGTCCATGCCCGCAAAGCGAGAGCCGTAGACGCTGGTGGTGAACTCATCCTGGTAGCTCGCAAGCTGCATCTGAGGCTTTCTCGAGGTGCGAGAGCTCGTGGAGCGGATAGACGCAGCGTCAGAGTCGTCTCTCCCACGGACAACAGAGAGGTGAGACATGTTGTCGATGAACGAAGGAGTAACAGTTCCGTTGGCAGAAGAAGGGAGATGTTGGCCGTTGGAGGGGAAGTAGCCGTTTGTACTTGACTTTACGGGTCTTCCTTGGTCGTCTGTCTCGATGATGGGAACAGGTGAGGCAGCCTCACTTGATGAATGTTGTACGAGACTCATGATGGAAGAGTTGGGGGAAGAGGGGTAGCTCTTGATATAGGCAGTAGATATCACACACAAAGTCTAATGTAATAGGCCGAAAAGGGAAAAACGGGAGCTGCCGGTTTTTCCTTGCTTGCTTTCGTATAGTGTAGTGAGTGTTTGGTATGCGTGGCGCGTCTTTGGACGTGGCCGTTTTAGTTGGTTAGAGCTACAGTGACGATGACGGCAAGCCGCAGCCGTGAAGGTTCAGTGGAGGGGTAGAACGGGAAGCTCGGCAATAATCTTTGGTGTTTGAGAGCTGAAGCTGTTCCTTAGCGTGAAGGGGAAAGGACGTGTAATACAAGAGGAGTTGTTTATGGGGGGATGACAGATGAAAACCCAGAGAATGGATGGATATAAGAGACGGATGGTTATGTATGAGTGATGCAATAGAAGGGATACGAGTGGAATCGAGAGGAAACAAAAGAACTCTCAACGAGGCAGAGCCACCGACTTTTTAAGCAATTCTCATGAGGACGTGAATAAAATAAATGCCTCCAAATTTACAAGCATGGAAATCCGGCACCTCAAACGGGAGCCCGCGCGCATACCTTAGTTCATAGGTAGCTATCCGTAAATCAAGGTCAACGGCCCAACGTGGTTCTGGTACCTGAGGCTTCTGTAACTTTACAAGCACTGCCCTGTTGATGATCCCGATCCCAGCATCGTATTGTCCTCAGTACCAGCGCAGTCAGAAACACGCCAGAAAGATACCTGACAACTACATGATCAACGACCCCGTTTTCATCCGCTTTTCTCCTATTATTGGGACTTTTTGTCCGGGCATGATGATGACGATTCCTGGCTCGCTCGCTCGCTCACTCACCTTTGCGCTATCCCCCCCTGCTTCTTTTTTCGGTGATACTGGGGAGTCTCGTTTCTTTGACTTACACCGACACCTACCGCTCTGGCCTCTAGCATTGGCTGTATATATCCCTCATAGACTTTATTAAAATTACCAGTTCATTCTGGCCAAGTTCTTTTGTTTTGCGGGCGGCCTCACGTAGACCGAAATAAGTAACCCAGCGACGATTTTTCTGTCTCAGGCGTAACGCAAACAAGTCAAGGTCAGCTCACCTTGCAGCAGCAGGCCCCCTGTTACCACATTGGGTAACTCGGTCAGTGTCGATTCGGTGACGTGAAGCCGAGAGAAATAACACGCGGTTTTCGGGTTCTGGTCTCCGGGCCAGGGTTGAAGCATCTGATGATGTTCCCTTTTTTGCAAAACACAGACGGTCAGTCTCCGTGGGAAAGGGGTTGCGGTGTTTTTTCTTCTGAAGCAGATCGGACGGACAGATATCCTAGTTCTTTGGGGTGCAGGTTCTGGGGGGAACTTGATCCTATTTGCTGGCCCTTTTCTGGGACGATGTAGGTGAGTTAACGTAGCATGGTATTTCCCCAGGTAAAGTCGGTGTGCCTTGTTTTACGATGTGCTCTAATTATTGCTGTTCTCACCTCGATATGGATGTTGGATAGTATTGCGGGCGTTGAACCCCCAAACTCACTCCATCGTCTCTTGATCTTGATTATGGGCACACATATCTTGCGCCTCATGTTGTTTGCCCCCATATTTTGGCCACAAGAACTCGATTCCAGTCATTCCGTGAAGATTATCGAAATTCGTAGAGGACAAGGGCTCTGTAATGACTTGCAGCATTACCATGTAAGCCCCCTGCTCGGGCATCAATATTGTTCTCAGCGATAGAAAGGCACAATTTTACCGGGTAAATTCGAGAACTTGGGTTACTAGCAATATCCTTTCTATCTTTCTACCTTCCTCTTTCCATCATCGCCATGACCCTTATGGTCAAAATCTTCCTGTTTACTACTTCCTTGATATTTACAGGGCTGAATAGAATGGGAAATGTCGCGACGGCAGCCCGGCCAACAAGCGCGGTCCAATCACGGAGGTTACCGGCCGGTGAGACGGGCCTCCAGACCCACATTCACGGCCGAGTTCCGTAAAGAAAAGAATTGCTTCACTCTCTTTTACCAGAGGCTGAGACTTGAGGTTGAAACGGGCACTTATAGGTACTTGATTAGCGAGTACTCTAGGCTATTATGCCGAGAGATCAGCCAAGAAGGCTGGGCTCGCTCCCCTCTGCTCACCATGTCTAGTCTTTGTTACAGCATTATCCACTATGTATCGTTTCATATGAGGCCATCTAGACCCGTAGAAAACTACACGTCTACTGGTAAGCATTACGAGCTCTAAACGATCGACAAAACTCTCCTCAAAACACACGTATCATTTATGCCTCTCTATCCGTGAAGAATAATCCCCCAAAAAGGGGTCCCTGTACGGTTTCTCCGTGAGCTGCTTTCTCACCCCAAGTAACCTGACTTCTGTCGTCCAAGTGGCGTGTTCTTTCTTATTCCTCAAAGCCCAACATCCCCGGATTGAAAGCTGAATCCTTGCTCATAATCCAATCGGCCCAACTCCCGCCCAATTTCGTGGGGTCTATCATATGTTGCGTGTTGTGCTCACCGAGACTGAGAGCACTGACGCAGACACGGTCCGTCCGCCCCCTTTTGAGCCCTGTTTCTTCTAGACGCAGACAATGCTTCGAATGGCTTCACTTTTGTCGGTGGGCGTCGCAGGCTGAGGCGTTAATGTTGTGTCGTTCTGAAATCATTTTGAAGGCATTTCAGGCTATATTGGCCACTTTGTCAGCGATTAGAGCACCTTTACGCAGTTCAGCAGTAGTGAATAAGCGATGACACTGCATACTCTTCATTATTAACGTCAACCAACATCTTGAAGGCAATGCTTCCAGCCACAGCGCCTCAGGAGTAACTTGCGTTAACCAGGCCCACAGCGCGACGGTCCGCCGGGATTCAATATCCGCGATCCAGGCTTGACCGATCCGTTTTGTCCCGTCTTACTATTTCGAGACGATGGTCAGTGACTTTGGGCGGTCTTCTAGAAATTCGATGCATTGCAGCTTGGTTGACCAGGCAGTCCCAGTCTTGTTGATCCTCATGACACCTCACTCCAGGCCGCAAGTTGTACAAAACATTCTAATAAGGGTGTCCTATGTGTATCTACAAACAGTCATATCTTCGTAAGAATCAACTACAGAAAACATATGTACCCTCATTGTGTACTCCAACTTACAAACCAACGCAAAATGCAACCTCGCGATGCAACTCATCTCGCTTTATGCGACGAAACCCACATCACCATGCACTATCCATCTCAATGCAAGATCCCGTCCCTTCCGAGCTGTATGTATGTATGTACGTACGGATACTCTAGTCGTCATCGCCCATCCCCGTCAACCCGCTCGCAAGTCCCTGCATACGTCTCCCCAGCAGATCATCAGAACTCTTGAGCTTGACAAGGCTCTTGTTTCTATTCTTGCTCTTGCTCAGACCCACACTCTTGCGTCTCTTGGCGTTCTTATCGCCGTTTGATAAAGACGTTCCGTTGGTGTGCGCTCGTGGCGTCGTGTCGCCGCTTTCACTGCCGCCGTTGAGGTCGGGGCTCTGCTGGGGTGTTGTCTGGTTGGAGCTGCGTCGCTGGTTCATCTTTGTCATGCTGATCTCGAGGGGTCGGTCTTCTTCGCTGGATTCAGTGCGCATGTGGTGACGACCGTCGCCGTTGATTCCGAAGCCGTTGGTCTGGGACCTGGCGGCTCGGGCTTGTCTGTCTTTACGAACGCGCATGACTTCTGCGTGGTCGAAGAGTTGATCGAACCAATCGATACATCTCTCAAAGTGTCGCCAAGCAGGAGGATACACAGTTGGGAACTGCATGAAGCCATGGGACGTTCCAGGAATCAGCATCACCTCAGCTGCGTCTCTATCATTGAACTCGGCGTTCTGGTGTCTCTCCGACTGTTCCTGAACAAATGCAGCCTCTTTGGCACGGCGAAGTCGTCCTGCAAAGATGACCGTATCATCGACCAGAGGATCTCGCTCTCCAGTCATAAAGTATGTCTTGGGAAAGTCGACGAGCAGCGCTTCTGGGGCCAGCACGGGACTGAGAAGATAGTCCTGGCTAAAATCAGGTCGGTTATGAGCGCCGATGTACAAGATAATCATGGCTCTCATCATTTCAGGCGTGAGGACTCGGTCGTTGAAGTAAGAGATCATCGATGAAGTGGCTAGTCGCGTCTTCATCGGCTCAGGATGATGAGATGGCTTTTTCTCGTCGGTCTCAGAGACATCTTTCGGGAAGCTCAATGATCGGGGACCAACATGAGAGAACTCAGGGTGTGGACTTCTAGGTCCTTGAGAAGCCGCAATCAAGGCCTCTTTCGTTGTCAAAGCGCTCAGCTTGGTATGCGGTGGCGGTGATCCATCTTCTTCGTCGTCAGAGTGATGGGGAGTTCCCACGAGCTCATTGTACTGCATGCTCTTGCGTCGCATAATTCTTCTGTTCGTTTTCCTCGCCTTTCGGTCTTTGATCAAAGACATCTGCTCATCTGTCATCCAGTTGCCGATGTTCATATCCAAAGCTGGATAAAAGCACACAAGTCCATCAGGAGCTGGTAGTTCTGTTTGGCCTGGTCTGCGGAACGCGGAATGTCTCGTCTCCATTATCATCAATGTTGAAGCAACCGCCAGGTTTCCTCCAGCACTATCACCAGTGACGATGATTCGAGGGACTTCGGTGCCTGGCAGACCTATGCATCGACCTTTGGTGTTTACAATAGTTCTGTAAACATCGAAGCACTCATTCAGTGCATATGGATACGGGAACTCAGGTGCCTTCTTGTAGTCGAGACTTAGAATTGGCAACGCTGACTTGGCAGCCCATGAGAACAGCTTGTCATCGTTACAGCGAGGATCCATGGCAACGAAGCCACCACCCGGGATATCGAGAATCAGTCTATCGTGACGGTGAAGATCTGACAAAGGGCCATCGTAGTACAGCCACGCAAGTACAGGCTCTTTGTAGTCGCTATCGGCAGGCCGTGGAATTCGAATCTGTCTTGGAGGCCATCGCATGAAACGAGGTCGCATGAGTCCTTGAAAGAAACTCAAATACGGCGAGGTGCCCTTATTCCAGGACACTCGCAGATGTTCAACAGTAATCATACCCCGGACCTTTCGGACCTTTTCGTCTGCCTTCTCAGCAGCCACGAGGTAGAAGAGCGAGAAGACAATGCTCGCCATATCGCGCAACCATTTCGTCTTGATCTTCATGGCCGTCCAGAAGCCAGCGTCCAGCGCAGTCAGGACCCATGTAGCTCGGTAGTATGTTGCGTCGTACATATTGGCCAAGGGCTCTGGGCTCGCGAGTCCGACTAGGGTGCTGAAGTTTCGGGCGGCGTACAAGTAGATCATCGTTATCACGACGGTTTGCCATGCTGTCAGGCGCTTAGAGAATAGTCTCGAGAGCAACTGAGCGCCGGGAGGGCCATGTTTGTGGCCTCTGTAAGTGTGTTAGTATTCCGGGCGCATATTCATAGGTGGAATGTTTACTTTACTAAATAGGCAGACCAAAAAGTCAAGACTGCGAGGACCTGGAGCCGTCGAGACTTGACTGAAGGCCGTCCTAAGACGTGGTCTATCATGCTGAGTAGACCAAGTCTGGGTATGTGTTTTATTTGGTAATGCCGACGAAGTATGCAAGATCAGCAAAGAAACAAAGGAAATCAATTAGAGCGCGGACACATGGTGTCGTGTCGTGTCGTGTCGTAGGGTCTCTCGGATAAATTGATGGTCGTTCACATGAAAGAAAAAAAGGCCCTGTAACACACACGACTCGATATCCTCGGTGGTGGGACTAGGACAGGACAGGGTTACGAGAGCCTTATCGTGAGTTGGCCGTTATAAGTCGATAAGTGCAACGGTCTGTAGTATGATACCGAGTGTTTGGGGTGTTTCACGTCCACAAGAATATCATCAATGAGAAGAGGAGAAGAGGATAAGAGAGAGCAAAAGTCAAAAGCCATTGGATAGATACATGAACAACAGAGGCAAAGGCCAATTCTCGAGCAAACAATGGATCATTCCAAGCTCAATTCGGTCCAAAGGCCGAAGTGAGATGACGACTCGTGACTCGTGACATGTTTTGGTAGCGTAGCACTCACTATATTTTATTTACATGTGAAAGTGTCGTCTCCAAACTCCGGGGATAAACGCGGGGGACTTTTCAATCCATGGTTCATCTGTGGGGGCCGCATTGAGTATGACGTCGCTGACATGGGGAATATTAAGAACATGACATTCTAGAAATCGATACAACAATCTACAACTTACGTATTATGAGACACAAGAAACTATCATACAAATGCCAAGTCTTTTTTTCCTTGCTCACGAGGTCTCAAGCCTCTCCCGTCGTAAACTCCAACTATGCATGGCACATCAGCTGAAAGCAAAAGCTAATAGGTAATCGTCCGGAAACGAAATGGAATGTGAGCTTTGTTCATGCGGGACACATGATTCATTCATTCATGGCTTGGGGCGGCACGTGTCTGCTTCTCCAAATGCAGCACCCCCTGGCTTGTCAATCACATGCAGCAACACGGCATGGCTGACTTGTCATTGACAAAGAAGGATTATTGATGCTTTGACTGGTTTGATGGTTACAGGCGCTTATGGACGGTATATGGATGTAGGGACGAGGTTTGGCAGTGACGTTCTCGAACTTTAAGAAGAGACGAGCCAAGACTTGTTGCACGTATTGGTTCCAGAATAGAATGGCTTATTAGATGCATTGGTCTTGTTCAGTTTGCCTTATTGCTCCTCTAAATAGCCCCCACGTTCTGTTAAGCAGCTGCCGCTTCTTCCAGCCGTTATTCATATCCACATTTGAGATGGTCTCCAAACTGGAACCTTACTGAAGTCACAGTGCAAGAGAACAAGACCAACTGGGATGGCTATGTATTTGGCTAACCAAGAGACGTCTATGGAGGTAACGTGACTAAAAGTAGAGCCATTAGGACGCCTGGGGCAAAAAACACCGCAATCTGGCAAAAGATTGGAGACAGAGGGATTTGAACCCCCGACCTTTCGCAAGCATTCGAAACAATGCAAAGCGAACGTGATTCCCCTACACCATATCCCCGGTTTTACTGAAAGCCGTCCCATTGTTCTGATATATATCGCAAATCTGAGAGTCCGCTCGAACATAAACTCAACTTCCCAGAACCACAATAAAACCAAGGTTCATACTCCAGACCCTCTTAAGCTTTACAATATGTATCCCTAATTTATTGGCCTTGGACCACGATCGCTTCTGTCTCTGTCCAGCTGGTGTTGATGTTAGGCAAGAGAGTGAGTGTATACCTCCTCGAGACTTTCAACCCACCCTATAAACACAGGCAAGCATGTTATTGATTTGGACGTTCTCTGCTCTCAAAACCTTTATCGACTTGATGTCTTTAGTTGTTTCCTGACAAAGTCTCACGATTGTCATCGCAGCTTTAGGTATTTCGAAGGTTGGTATTACCGTATCATGTTTTGGCAGTACAAGGTCTCACAAGAGAAATAATCAGTTGTACTCATACTAAAGCAACTTTAAAAGATACAGGAGAATTTTAAACCTATCCACGCCCGAAGCTCTGCTCCAGCCATATTTCCATTATGTCATTCCCCTCATCTCCTGATTTTGGGTCCGTCAGCGTGTCATTTATTTGACCTTGCTAACAACAAACTGAGCAGCAGTGTTGGCATCCTGGCTGTATGTCAAGTGGTCAGGGGTAATAGCAGCAGTACCAGCACAGACACCGTCCCCAGCATGGCAGATAATCTTGACGCGGTCAGAGGGAACACCCTGGATAGCCTGTCGCTGGACTATAGAGCTGTTAGTTTCTGAGGTTTTGTTGGACGCTGAAAGTGACTTACAAGGATCACCAAAGTTGACAACAGCAGCAATCTTGCTGGTGGTATCGGCGGGGAGAGACTTGGCTGCGTTGTGAACCAGCATAGCACCCTGTGAGTATCCAGACATGACGACCTTGGTCTTGGGGCACTTCTGATAAGCCTCCTTAACAAGACTCGCCCTGTATATGTTAGTTACAAGCGACTTCACGAGCTCAAGAAGCGTTGACTTACATCTTCTGGGAACCAGCCTGGTCTCCCATTTGCATAATGCCACCGACACTGGCGGCATACTCAACACCCTGGACAGCGAGCTTATCGCTTCCGAGCTGCTGAGCAAGAGCCTGGAAGAAAGGAGGTCCGGCGGCAGTGCCGACGTTGCCCATCTCAGTGGTACCGCGGGCAAAGATAACCGTTACGTCCTTGCAGTCGCCGCTGAGGCCGTTCTGAGTGGAACCACCGAAGCCGCCGCTGCTGCCACCGGCAGATCCAAGGAAGCTGCCGAAGGGAGAGGTGGATGAACCACCCTCAGCACGGGGAATCTCGCTAGAGCCCGTGGGTTGAGAAGCGGGAGCGCTGGTTGAAGCGCTGCCGGAGGTATCTCCAGAAGTGTCTCCTGTGGTGTCTCCACCAGTAGAGCCTCCTGGGAGGAAGCTTGAGCCACCACCTCCGATAGGGAGACTGGGAAGACCACCGGTTGAGCCTCCAGAGCTGGGCAGACCTGGAATGCTAGGAATACCTCCAGATGAACCACCAGAGCCTAGGCCTGGAATACTGGGAAGTCCTCCAGTTGAACCTCCAGAGCCTAGGCTTGGGATGCTGGGAATGCTGGGGAGCCCACCAGTAGAGTCGCCGCCAGAGCTGGGAAGTCCAAAGCTGGGAATACCAGAGCCAAGGCCAGAACCGAGGCCAGAACCAAGACCCTGTCGAGGAGCAATGGGACCAGCCACTGCAAAGGGCACCAGGGCGATGAGAACAGACTTGGAGAACATGATGAATGAGGTCAAGTTTTTAAAAGAAAGGAGTTGTTTAGAAGCGAATGAAAAGGAAAAAGCGAATGAATGCAAAGTTGCTGAGCTGAGTTGATCTGATTTCGACTCTATCGACGACTTCTATCCTGCTTATATGTTCTCAACTCCAACGCTCGAACCTCTTCTTGAACAACCCTGCATCGTGATAGATTCATCCAAACCTCGTACCTCATCCGCAAGGTCTTCCCGAGTTGGAAAGGCTTCCGAGTGTTATCAATCTCTCACGACGGTGAGCCTTCCCTCAGATCATTCTTCTGTCAAGCCATTACTCACCAACCCTGGCCGCGTACCATCTCGTAGATCGGTCATGTAAATCTCAAGGGTAACTTGGTAGGGGTGAGCCTGGATGGTGAAACGGGACGACGACAGATGAAACAGCGGTTTGGGCCGTGCGGTTGAAACGGCGTCTGAAGTTTGGAGCTGACAAAAAGAACGAGTCATTTTAGCACTAAGATTTGGTGGACGCTTTTTATGCTAGTTCGGGGCTCATTTGTACGCTCAGTTTCGCTGAGAAACAATGGGCCGCACGTTTTCTTTTGTTTGACGGTAGGCAAATCCGAAGTAGTAGTCAATGTGGAACGCATGGAGATACCACGGGCTGTAGATCATGTAGTAAATAAACTTGATTGATTGGATTGTCAAAGCCATTTTCGTTTTCTATCAACTGATCATGTTCTGACTCGGGCTGCGTTGTAGTTAAATTGCGTCTCGGGTATAACTCAGTTCGAGGAATAGTGCTATCCACACTGAAACTTAGCGAGGAGAGGAAAAAAGAAGTCAAAGTATTCATTCCTTATGATATATGACAAGTAAAACCGCTATGCTAAAAACATGACTGAGAAGAGTGCTGTTGAATCCTATTTGTTGCTCTCGAACGAATAAATTCTCCCATTCGTGGAATACACATATAAACATCCGTCATCAAAACAAACACCACGTCTCACGACTCGCAACGTTAGACAATCTTGGCAACAACGGTATATCAAGCGGCATATTCCTTTTTTCTAGCTCACGAACTAGCAGGGCTGCCCTTCGGAGGCACGAGCTCGGTGGCCTCATCGCCCCTCTGATCAGCGAGACGGACCTTGATGCCCGCGTGCTGAGCGTAGACGCGGAGGCCGATCACGCACACGGCATTCCACGGCTGTTTCTTCTTCTTCTTGAGTCGTTGAAGCAGCGAAGTGGGTAGTATATCGTCGTCTGAGCTTGAGGAGCTATCGTCTGGTTCTGACGAGGACACGGACGATGAGTCTGAGCTGTCGAGATCCGATTCCGAGGTTGGCTCTGTGCGAGGCGTGAAGACGGGGTTTGTGTCTATGCTTTGCATGGTTGTTCTTCTGCTGTGTTGGGGACTGTGATCTCGTGATGACATTGGTGAGTTTGCGAAAGTTGGAGGGCCTCTGTGGTCGGCAGATGAATATCTGGTGGATGCATCTGCAGATCCTCTTCTCTTGTCTTCGGTTCCTTGGCTCGTATCAAGTGAAGACGGGTCCTCCTTTGGCTCGGTTGGTGTTTCACCAAGAGTCAAGGCTTCCAAATCACTCTTGGAAGAATCTTCTGGCCAAAATCCAGGCGGCGCCTTATCTGATTTTGCTCCAGTATCATCCTCTTTCTTGACGGGCTCTTCCTCATCCTCCTTCTTTGGTTCAGGCTCCTCTTTTTCCTTTTCTTTCTCTTTCTTGGTCTTCTCCCTTTCAGTGTCCTTCTCGTTGAGTGACCGATTATACTCATTCCTCATCTGCACCATCGCCGCCTCCATACTGGCCATAGCTTCTGCCATCTGTTTCTTCTTCTTTTCTTGCTTCTTGCCCTTGAGTTTCTTCTTCTTCTCGAGTTCTTTCTTCTTGCGGAGGGCCTCATCTTCATCAACGATTCCGCCCTTGGCATGCGCGAGATCATACTGCAGACCGATCTGGCGTAGCTTCTGAGGATTACTGTCGGCTCCCATCTTGACCATCTTTTGGACAGTCGGAAGCCAGTAATATCTCTCGGCTGTGATTTTTGGGATAACTTCATATGTACCTGGCTCGAGTTCGACCTCGCAATTGATCGAACGTCGATCCCACTTATGGACCGGACGAACCGAGCAAATGGATGTCTTGTCATCAGCCGTCTTGAGCAGAAAGTGCAGGACAAATTCGTATTGCCCCTTCAAGTCTTTGAAGTAACGTTCATCGAGCTACGACTGTCAGTCTGCGTTGAGTTGATCAATGAACAACGTACCTGTGAGAGCACAATAACCACCATGCCCTCTTCTTTGACCTCGATGATGAACTTCTTCTTGAGGTAGCCGGTAAGCCAAGAGATGCTGACACTAGTCCATTGTTGAGCTACCGTCCATCGCTCATCAAAAAGACGAGTTCTGTACATCCACTTGAAGTTATCTAGCATGTCGTTGAAAGACATCCAGAAAATTCCATCGTCGCCAAACTGATGCTGAAGCTTTCGAATCATGTGAGGAGTCCATTGTTTGGATCCATCCGACCATGGACCATGCCACTCGCCATGGCCATCTTCAGATTTCTGCCCCCAGGGGTTTCTGTACGTGTTAGTTGTCTGAGCAAAGCAAAACTGCAAGTCATATTTACCGAATCTTGACCAAGCGCACTTTGTTGCCATCTTCGTCTTCGACTTCGGCCACCTTGAGAATCGAGTATGCATGTCGTAACACAATTCCGTTGTTATGGTCCTCTCCTGGGCCACCGGCAGACAGACCAAAGACGAATTCTCCATCCTCGCCGTCAGATCCCAACATTTCACGCCACAGTCTTTCTTTGCGAAGGACTCTATTACCAGCGACTACGGTATTGACGCCGCCTGTGAGATCTTCGACTGCAGTGCCAGACCACCCACCATCCAAAGCATGATAGTCACCATGAACCTTGGCAAACTGAAATCGTCAGTTTTTGTCTTGAGTATCTCAAAGGGACAACTTACAGCTTTCTCAAGCAAGGGCAGCCAAGTCTCATTAGGGTCCTCACACTTCGCAAAGTACAGAGACTCGGAACCGGTTTGCTTCTGCTTCTTGTAAAGTCGAGCTTTCTTACCCGTCGCATCGTAGACTTCAGTATCTTCTCCAAAGTCCTTGTGCTTCAGGTAGAGGTTATCATCAACCACAGTTGAGATCCACTCTCCGTCGCGGTTGAAGACAAAGCCGTAGACACCACATTCTTCATCTTTTGCGACACAAATCTTCCTCATCAAGTCTTTGCGATGAGCGATAGTTGCGAGAGCCGCTAACCACCAGCAGTCGCCGCCAGCACCTTGCTTGATGTCTGTGCTGGAAAAGCCGCCAACTGTAAACTGAGGATTTTCGAAGATCCATGGAATGCGATGGACTGAGCCTGGTCTGGAGTATCGAGAACCATAGTCTCTGCCGCTAAACATGCGTCTTTGCAGGTTATTCTTGTTAACATCAGGCTTATCGTCTTCCAGCTCGTCGCTCTTGTTCCGTGTGTTGCGATATTTCTTCATTCGCTGAATCTTAGGTCCCCTCTCGGATGACAGTGGTTCGTCATCACTGCTGTCCTCCTCGAACCCTCTCCCCATTAAACCATTGAGACAATTATCTTGGTAAGACGAAAAGTCGGTCTCAATATCAAAGTCCGGGTCGCTGAATTTGGCATTGGTTCGTTCACATTCCCGAACAATGGCTCTAACTCGAGCACGGCATTCTTTGGCAGCATCTTCATAGCTCTGTGCTGCATTGCGAGACTTGGGATTAGACGAGTCGGCGTCTGTGAGAAGTGACTCATAGAGGCTCTGAGGGAAGATGGAAGTGACCTTGCCTGGTGCCTTGGAGTGATACTTTGACCAGAACTTGGAAACAAGAGCTTGAGGGTTCAGAGGTTTACGCTTTGGCTTAGCAGGAGTCGGCTGCTGGCCAGGAGGAGGAGGTGTTGGCTTCATGTTTAGGTGAAGAATTAATTTCAAGAGTTGGAATGTCTAAAGTGCATTGGAAATATTGGGGTCCTATATAGCCTCTCAAGGCGTCTTCTTTGTAAAGATCGATTGGACGCCTTTGTCGGAGACGCAGTGACCTGTTTGGCTGATGATCACCAGGTAACAGCAGCATCGCCGTGTTGCACACGGGATTGCGCAAAGTATACTGAAAGTGCAGTGCATGCATCTTGGCCTGTAAGCCGCCGCTTTACGCTCTCTTCCCGCACCGAGTCGGTTACAATATGCATCACGAAAAAGGCTGTGCCAGAAGTGATGGGTTGAAAGGTGGGTGAAGTGCAGCAGGAAGCGTTACAGTTGATTAGGCAACAAAGGACAATAACTGGAGACGTGGAAAGATGATGGGATTCTTTGAGATCTGATAGGTTGATGACATGGACAATCACGGGTTGAAAGAGAGGCTCTTTGTAAGTGGCAGTGTTCAAAGAAGCGATGCAAGCTATTATTCGCTGACGATTGCAGATGTCGGCCGAAACCGACGGTTCGCTTGGAAGGAAAAAGCTGAAATCGTTCGTCAGAATCAATCAGGCCAAGCGACCTACCCTAAAAGCAGCGAGTTGGGGGCCATTTCCAACATACAACAGTCAGAACTAGAGCAACGGGTGCATGCCGAGAAGAGCACGAAGGAGTGAATTACTTGGTTTTATAAGCCTCACGTTGACAGAATTGGCCGATCTAGTCCGCTTTGTTCGGTTTTGAGGCCGTTGGTTCACCTTCTGTAGCGGGATCGTCTGACGTTGTATTGCAGATAACAAAACGAATCAAAGACGACTTGATCTCTGCCACGTCAGCAGGGAAGATGCCTCGCGGGAGCCTGGACGAGACGAGGGAGAAAAGATGAGGCTCAACAGGATGAAAGGCAGAAAGGGAGGCTGATTCGGAACATGGTACGTCTGGACTGAAATGTATCCGGAGGTGGGATAGCCCCGGGGCGATTCATAATGCCGAAGGATCACCATGACCTGGTAATTTCTTGGTCTCGGGACATTCAAGACTGACTATACTGTAGTACCTAATCACCTTCTAAAAAGAGTATTTCGATTCAATACCTCGATTTACTTTGATGCAGGCAACGCAGTTAGTGCGCAACTAGGTTTCGGTATAAATGCCTGATGCTGCTTTGACAGGTTTGACAGCCTCCACTTGGTTCAACAACGGCCTTGATTTGAGACCCTTCACGAGTCAGTCTACAACCGTTTTGCTTCACTTATTTCTGCAAGGTACCCAGTGATCGTCATTCTTTGGTAATTAACCAACCCAACGCTTTCCCCTTTTCTTTTTCTCGGTATTGTCCATTGCCGATTCCATGTTTTGAACAAACTCTAAAGAGTGCAACCTCCATCGCGGAGCCGGAGATCTCGGGGTTTCTTACGGAACCGCACACAGTTCAGGAGCACAGAGAACTCATCGAGAGTTGTAAAACGTGGGACTGCAACGTTAGCGGTGCAGTAGCTTACAGTACGGCGCTGGATATGGAATGTGAAAAGCCGTTGAAAGACAACTAACCTGTGTATGGTGAGAGTTGGGCTCTAGCTGACTAGAAAGTCCTGGCTTGTTCCTTCGCCCATGTGGATTCTGGAATGGGAGAGCCCTGCCTGAAACTGTCACTGTCAACGGTGCAACCAAGCCCAATGTGGTGAAGAAAGGGTTCGTCGTCGGCAGTTGGCGGGGGATATGCTCAATATGGGCATGGGAAAGGAAAAAGTAAGGCGAAAATGACAGACCGATGATGTAATCGACAAAAAAACCGAGAAAAGGACCCTGACCCGCGGGAGTAGCTGAAACTGATGATGATTTGGGTGATGATAGTGAGAAGCAATTATCACAAGAAACAAAGAAACTTTCAATAAACAACAAGAATACAGAGGGAAAGAGCACATCATGGCCATCTCATAGACTCTAATCACTTCCCCAATGATCTTCTGTAGACCCTCAATTGATCATTCTACTCGCATGCATCATAACAAGATCCCTGCTTTTTCTACGGCCATGCTCCTCTCCTGATCCGCTTCTTTTTTGTCAACCCCGCCAAAATGCTACCTCCTAAACTCTCCCGCTAAAATTGTTAGTACATACACCTGCGCTCTTATCACATCATGGCCGTGGCATGGCCTTCTCGGCTCTACCTCCGCCTAATACGGTCCTGATGTGCACATCGAGATCCTCCCTTTCTTCCCTTCTTCATCAAAACATCGACTCTCCCTCCCATGAGCGTCACCACGACGTCGCGCAACACGCACACAATCCACGAATACATGTCTCGACCTCAAGTCTTCAATTTCTTTCCGATCTGGTCCTATTCGACTGTTCTTTGATCCGGCCATAATCCCCCGTTTTACCGATCATGGCCACAACTCCTCCTCCCGCAGCGGCTACAACCCTCCGAGACTCGAGACAGCCGACTCCTACTTCTCCTGTCGCTCCTACGCCGACTGCGGCTGTTCCTGTTCTTTTGACGTCTGCGTCCGAGTCGAGCGATGATGGAATTCGTTTGAGCCCGGCCGCTGCTCGCCGCTTCGCTCGCCGCAACCTTCGCCGCACATCTCCAACTCCCGACCTCGTCACTAGTCTCGTTCGGCCGCCCTCGCCAGATACTTTTTACGTTGGAGCACAAGTCTCGCAGCAGGTTAGACAAGATATCAGGGCCAGAATTGATCCCTCATACTCGGGTCTTTTGATACCAAATGTTAACTCGGATCGTCGAACCGGACCCCTTCTGCCTCCACATCTATCCTCCCTCGGAATACCCAAACGATATGGCGGCAACTGCATCTTCGATATGTATTCTTTGACATATGTCTATGAACCAGATGCCAATTTACTATGTCCTATCTGTCATGATCCGCTGGTGGATCCGGTTACAACTCCCTGCGATCATACATTCTGCTACCGATGCTTGCGACAGAGCATTGATTCTAGTCCTTCCGGAAAGGCCTGTCCCATTGACCGAGAGCCTCTCGCCTGGCCTAACTGCTTCAGCGCACCACGGCTCATTCGCACTCAGCTTAATAGTCTCAAAGTCAAGTGTCCTTACCATGCACGAGGCTGCAAATCAGAAGTTCGTCGTGAGGTAGTCGAAACACATGCTACGACGGAATGCCGGTTCAAGGACTTCACCTGCCCCGGCGCTGATTGCGACAAGAGATTACGCTCCAAACCCGAAGATGACACTTGCCCTCACAAGGAAGATAAATGTTTACACTGCAAAGTGACAATCGAGGCCACTGATCGCGAACTGCATTTGTTGTCATGTCCGAACAGCAAAACTCGCTGTGAGACATGCTGGAAGCTCGTATATCGCAGCCAGATCAAGGACCACGATGAATTAGAATGCGAAGGTGCTGTTATCAACTGTCCTTATAGCGAGTTTGGTTGTCCAGCTCGTGCGATGCGCGGGCAAATGGATGCTCATACTCTAGCTTGCGCATTCCACCCAGACACACCGTCAGGCATGATAATTCGCTCACAACGAGAAATTATCGATTCCTACACCAACCTCGGCCAACAAGTCCAGCAACTCCAGACTCGCCAGGATGAAACAAATCAACGCATCACAGAATTTAACTCATCTCTCAGTCGCCGGGGCGTGGGCGACTCGGTAATAGGTGACAACCGCACAATTCAAGACCTCGACGCTGGTTTCGAAGAAGTTCACCAGAACCTGACACACCTCGAGGCACGGCAGAGTATGTGGACTATCAACCAAATCATGCCCATCCGTGAGGAGGTAACTGAACTGCGAAACAATATTAACATGATTCGAATGCATGTTAACTGGCTCCTGAACCGAAGCCGCGAAGAAGGCCGCATAAGAGCAGCCGCGAGCTCTGGATCCGCGGCGACTTTGCAGAGGGACAGGTCGGTAGAAGGCCCTCGTCTCGCAGAACGTCGTCGGTCAGCTAGTGTCGAAGGAACAGATTTGCCCCGTCTGTGATCAGTGTTTGCTTTCTTTTCTACTCTAACTTTTTAATCTTTTATTGGCGTCACGGTTTATGGAAAACCCCGGCATTTACGCGTAGGCTTGGTCGGAAAAGGGTTATGGTTCATTGAGCATCGGCGGTAGTCTTTCATCATAGACTTATTTTAATCTGACGACTCAGGTTTGATTTCCAGGTGTGTTTTCTGTGTTTGGATGCTTCTTGTGACACATTGCCTATTTCAGACATGACGCTGCGTCACTTGAAGATCTTGAAGGCCTGACGTCAGGGGTCTAGAACTTCATTCATTTCCACATACTTCGCCATTGATGAAAAAGATTGAACTTTGAGTTAAGGAAGAGCCAGCCTGATCATAAGAGATGAAACTTTGACAAACTAAAATGTAATTTTCACGCAGGCTGCCATAAGTATACTATTGATTGACCTGGGTAGAGAGAACACATCATAATTGATTGGTTTTGAGAAACTCCTTTTTAAAGTATCATATGCAAGTTCTAGATCTTAATCATGATACAGGAAATACATATGCTGCATCCTCGACTCTGTATCACCTCAGCTTAGACATGACCAGCAGTCCTCGGAAACCGTGAGCCACTTTATATTGCGGAGTTTAGAAGAGTACTGCGGAGTTTGGGACATGATTTGGCAGGCCAACATAAATCTTACGGCTTTAGTGGTAGGTTTTTTGTTCAACTAATATCTAACATCTTATCATTAACACTATTACCAATACCTCAGTGACTGTTTCTTCCAGGTCCTTCTACACGAGTAGGCAACCAAAGTTTCAGCGCCACAGCTCAGAAGCAGCCACTAAAGCCTCACCGCCCCACCTCGAACCTCAAGAGTTCCTAGGCCCAGCTCTGCCTGGAATTCCCCCACCCTCAGGTCCCCAAGCTCATCATTATCAACTGTACTACGTCTTTGTGAGGCTTGGGTCCACACCTCATAGATCTCGCCCATCTCCCTCTCAGCCTCGCCATCTCATCTGAACCTCTTTCTTTCAACATAATTCTCGTCTTTTTTCACTCCCTCCTCCTTTCTCATCCGCACTTCGACTCGTTATCGCCATCATGGACCCCAACGAGCAACCCTCATGGGCTGGAGGCGATGCCCCAGACAAGGAGAAGATGGAACAGGCAAGTTGCGCCAACAGAGCTCATGATGGGGACTTTATGCTAAGCTAGGACCTCCAGATCCGCGCGAGACGTCTGGCCAAGCTAGGTACATCAACGCCTGTGTCTGCCAAGTCAGACGAGAACAAGGCTCCCGATTCCGAATCGTCGAACCCCTCGCGCACGTCAACGCCGAAGCCGCAGCCGCAGCCTGCATCCGTTGAATCACGGCCCAAGATCAACGTCACCCCCGCCGCTCCGCCGGCTTCTTCCAGCCCGAACCCCTTCGACAAGCTAGGGGTGAAGGCGGAGCCATCGAGTTCAACAGGTACTTCCTCTGTGAATCGTAAAAGACTGGCATCTGAGATTGACGTCGCTCCAGCGGATCGACCCTCCCCCAAGCCATCCACCACTCAACCCGAGCCCGTCGAATCCTATGCCGACCGAACATTGTCACAGATCTTCCGCATCACTGTCGACCCGCACAACATGGTCAACAGCAGTGGTCAACGGCTGACGTTCCTCCCAAACCTGAATGAAGAACTGAACGAGTCCGGAGAGCCTCTGAAGCTGTCCGTCAACACGCTAGATCAAGCTCTTATGGAGGCCGCCAGCAGCTATCCCCATGATAAGCCTCTTATGAACTACTTCTTGCCATGCTGGAAGCGTGCTGTGAAAGCGTCGCTCCAGTTCAAGGGAACGGAGGGACCCAAGTTCGAGGTGCACGAAGAGGCTAAGCGTTTGTGTATGAGCGGCTGCTTGTTTGCCCTGACCATGCCGGATCTCTATGGGTAAGCAATTTCACCGCGTCGGAGATACAATCCTGACGCCTCATGTAGCCGATCACCGAACCCTAAGCATGATACACTCATGCCATACCTGTTGAAGGGCGTGCAGGACGAGAACGGCCTTTGCTTCAACTTCATACAGGAAGCTATCAAGCGATTCGACGATGACGAGGCTTTCCCTGCTCTATTCAACGATGCCATGATTCAGATCAGCAACAAGCTGGGTACAATTTCCATGGACCAGGATTACAAGCCGTATATCCAGGCCATGTTAACGTACACCAGATTCCCTCCTCTAATCGTGAACCTTGCCAAACACCCGATCTTCATCATGGCTCAGTCAGCTGCTGGAATCGAAAAGCACACCCTTCTGGGCCCGTTCTTCCGCATCTCACCACTCCAGAATGAAGTCATCAAGAGCTATTTCCCTGGGGCTCGTGGTCTTGACAAGGGTAGAATCGCAAACTCACAAGACGCTTTGCGAATGGTGCTGAGGACACACCAAGATGATCTTTTCGCGATCACAAACGCCTTTATCCGTGCAGGCCAGGAGACCAGATCTCGAACTCTGGACTGGTTCGCTTACATCATGAACTCAAATCACAAGAGGAGAGCACTACAAGTTGACCCTAGAGAGGTTGCTTCTAACGGATTTATGATTAACGTGACCACGATTCTTGACCGATTTTGCGAACCCTTCATGGATATGGATTTCAGCAAAGTAAACAAGATTGATGACAACTACTTCCGGAAGCAACCACGGATAGATATCAGCGATGAGACAAAGCTGAACGCAGACGATGCATATGCGAAATCGTTCTATGCGAACAAGATAACAGGCGAAACCAACTTCATCTCGGAGGCTTTCTTCTTGACCCTGGCAGCGCATCACTATGGAAGTGAAGCCTGCAACTCCCAACTGAAGAATTTGGACAGGGACATAAAGTATCTGGAGAAGCGAGTCAAGATCATGGAGGCAGATCGTATCAAGTTTGTGAACAATCCTGTCCAACTTCAACAGTATGACAAGGCTGTTCAGAGACATGTCGACGCTCTCGAGAAGAGCATTGCTGTCAAGCTTTCCATCGAAGGTGTCCTGCTTGATGAACGGATGCAGAGCACTTCATTGCGTTTCATGCGCATTGTAGCTGTGTGGTTGCTTCGTTTGGTGACTCGATCAGAGTACAAGCCTGGTCAAGAGTCGAAGGAGATACAGTATGTGTTCTGGCGCGCAATATGGATGATGATACTGACAACTGTAGACTCCCCCTTCCTGCGGAGAAGTCAGATGTATTCTCATGTCTACCAGAGTATACGCTTCAGAATATCGTGGACAATTTCAAGTTCATATTTAGGTTCGTCTACCATACTGGCATTCGATGCAGGCCCCAACTAACAAGTTAACAGGTGGCTACCTAAAATTCTTCCCAGCGCTGTTGGCGATGAAATGATTGCGCTCTGCGTGACATTCCTCCGCTCAACTGAGTACATCAAGAACCCCTACCTGAAGTCATCATTGGTTTCACTGCTCTTCTCAGCGACTTGGCCATTGATGCATCTAAAGCGAGGTGTTCTAGGTGACCAGCTTGTTGGCAGCCAGTTCGCCAACGATCACCTTCTTAAGGGATTGATGAAGTTTTACATCGAGTGCGAGTCAACGGGCGCGGATTCTGCATTTTATGACAAGTTCAACATTCGATACGAGATCTTCCAAGTGATTAAATGTGTGTGGGTCAACGACCACTACAAGCGACAATTGACACGGGAGAGTCGGTCAGTAACCCCCAAAGCCATCGTTTGAGACGGTACTAACACCGCCACAGAGTTAACAAGCAGTTCTTTGTTCAGTTTGTCAATATGTTGCTGAACGATGCTACATATGTCTTGGATGAAGCTTTAACTAAGTTTCCCAAGATTCGTGCTATTGAGAAGGAACTCGAAGATCCGTCAATACCACAAGAGGATCGCCAGAAGAAGGAGGAGGAGATGCAACAACTGGCTAACCAGGCCACGTCTTTCATGCAGTTGGCCAACGAGACGCTTGAGATGATGAAGCTTTTCACAGAGGCTATGAGTGAAGCGTTTACCATGCCCGAGATTGTGTCTCGTCTGGCAAGCATGCTCAACTACAACCTGGAGACGTTAGCAGGAAAGAAGGCGGCTGCGGAGCTCAGTGTTTCTAACAGAGACAAGTACCACTTCCGCCCTATCCAGATCATCTCAGACATTGTCGACATCTATCTCAATCTCGGCAACTCGCCAGTCTTCATTGACGCCGTTGCTGCAGATGGTCGTTCCTACAAGCCCGAAGTGCTGGAGCGTGTTTCACGCATCCTCATCTCCAAGCACCAGAAGGATCCCGCAGATGTCGCTCGATGGGACAAGCTCAGGGTAAAATTTGTCGATGCCAAGACGCTCCTCGACCAAGCGGAACTCGACCTGGGTGACATCCCTGCCGAGTTTGAGGACCCCATCATGGGTGATCTCATGAAGGATCCTGTCTTGCTACCCAGCAAGCATATCGTTGATCGATCAACCATTGTCCAGCATTTGCTAAGCGATCCTAAGGATCCTTTCACGAGACAGGCCATGACTATCGATGATGCAATTCCACAGACGGAACTAAAGGAGAGGATTGAGCAGTGGCGTGAGGAGCGGGTGCAAGCTGCCAAGGACAAGTTGAAGAGTGATGCCATGGATACCACAGAGGGTTAAAATCATGCGAGAGAATGGTTTTGAAAACGGCGAATTATCTGATTATATATGTTCTATTGTCTGTCGAAGATTGGGGATGGTGCATGTGTACGTCACTTCGCTCATCGTGTGAGCATGGAGAATGGCCTGCTTAGAAGGGACAGTCTACATGATATGACAGATCAGGTATGATGACAAGCGGCGGTTCAGGAACTGCAGCGCATTTCTAGATGATAAATATCTTGTTCGCAGAAATATAGCGAGTTGCATTTCCAGTTAACCGTCCTATCTACCTACACATCAGGGTATTTCCGCCGTATCCCTTCCCCTATCCCCAACGCCTACTTCACTTTTGAATCACAACTCAGGCCCTCAAATCCTTGTACTCCTCCAACACTTGCTCCAGCTCTTTGAGAATCTCCTGCTTGCGCTCATCAGAGCACCAGCTTTCCTCGACGGCACCGCGGACGATCCATGCCCAGTCCTTGACGGAGAGGCTGAAGGTATCTTGGACGCGGCAGTAGACTTCCTGGACGTAGGCGCCAAAGTAAGCAGGATCGTCGCTGTTGACACTGAAGAGGACGCCAGCATCGAGGAACTTACGCACAGGGGCATCCGCGAGCTCAGGCAGGTTGCAGAGAGCTACGTTTGACCAAGGGCAGAAAGTCAAGAGGGTACGGTTGGCAGCCAGTCTCTTGAGGAGTTCGGGGTCCTGAGCGGCTGCGAGACCGTGGTCGATGCGCGAAACCTTCAGGTGCTCGAGTGATGCAGTGATGAAAGAAGGGGGTGCTTCCTCGCCGGCGTGAGTGGTGAGATAAGTACCAGTCTTTGCAACACGGGCATAGACCTCGGTGAAGAGTTCAGGAGGGAACGCCTTCTCGCTCGAGACCATGCCAAAGCCCGTCAGGGTACCATCATTGAAATGGCCGCGGTCCAGAAGAGTATCGACAAGAGCATGAGACTCGGGAACAGGCAGATGGCGAAGAATACAGACAATCAGCTCGACAGTAATGCCCAAATCCTTCTGAGCACGACGCTTGGCGGCTCTGAGTCCGGCGACGACGGTGTCGTAGCTGACACCTCGAGCGATGTGCGCCTGAGGATCGAAGAAGATCTCAGTATGTCGAACCTTTTCGCTCGCCGCGCGCTGGAAATACTGGTACGCAAGAGTCTCAAAGTCGTTTTCGGTGATAAGCACGCTCATCCCGAGGTAGTAGTAGTGCAGGAAATCATCGAGACATGTGAATCTCCCATAGCGTTCTCGCAGCTTGTCAGCCGACTCATAGACAGGGTCTTCAGGCAATTTGATCCCGTTCTTCTCAGCGAGGGAGAAGAGAAGCTCAGGCTCAAGAGTTCCCTCAATATGGAGATGCTGCTCGACCTTGGGCAGGGCCTTGAGGAAGCTGTGGAACTGAGATTTGCACATATTGAGTGATTGATCTTTGCCGATCAAGTTTATTCCGTCTCGCTGAGTTCTTGCCTGGGATTACCACTGCAGTCTTATTTCTTCTTCTTTCTCTTCGCCTTTACCAAAAAGACAGAGGCAATTAGACTGTGGAGAATTCGAATTATTCGCACCGATTGATCAAGTTTTGACAATGGAACTCGATAGGCCCAGGCCCAGATTGATTAGCATCTCGTCCAATAAAAGCACGTAGAGTAGCGGGAGCTCCCGGCCCCGTCAAAGTCATTCTTTGTTTGTGGTTTCATTCATTGTGATCTCGGAAAGTGTATCAAGCATAAGGCAGATAGATAGATAGATAGATATATTGACTGTGTGTGAGTATTCTGTGTATGTAGGCAGAGTAGGTAGTATTCCGTTGCTGAAATGGTCGCTATTATCTTGGTTGATCTCGATGTGTTGAGACAGGTATCTTGCTTGGCAAGCTTGGTAAGCGACTTGTCATAGTTGCATAGGTTGACATGGATCCGTGGGCTGAAATGAGTGCCGGAGTCTCTTGCCTTTGTCAATTGAAATTCCTTTTCAATGTCCACTGATCATCGCATCAAGTGCTGACCTCGGGTACTAGTCCCGGCCTAGTGGTCAATTAGCATCCTACTGAACGTCTTGTGCCTACCTAGTCGTTTGTTGGGTTGGGCCATGGCACACGCAGAGAACTCCACGGCCTGAGACTGCATAAATTTCTCCGCCCTTGAGAGGCTTCTTCTCATCTCCTCCTCAGATGCCAGTCTCTTGAGTGTCTTGAGTCTTGACCGTCACTTGACTGAACAGCGGCTTATCGTGCCACCCCTGAACCATCCGTTTCCAGGAATAGGGACGCACTCCCGTTCCGACACCCGCGCCAAAAGCAAATGAACCTTGTCCAGTCCTCCTCAGAGCACAGTACACTACAACCTCAGGAACAGACAGGCTGGGATGGGATATCTATGGCTTGCGGGTCCCAAATCCACATCTCAGCACTCTCAAACGCCAAGCAAACTTTGAGAGACAATTCTCTCATATTGATTACTCCATGTTTTTCCTGCCTCGCTCTGGGTTCCGTGTTAGGTATCGCCAGAATCTGCGCGGGCTTCTGTGCCAGCTTAGTATTAGCGATGATGATGTAGTATTCCTCCGTCTCGATGCCAAGGCGTTTTATGTCTTCCCGAGCATGGGCGAAAAGGATGTGGGTGTCAGGAGAATCGATTAAGAGCAACTTACTGGCTAGAATTGCCGGCTTATCGTTCCCTACTGTAGGAGCCGTATGCGTGCACGCCGAGAAGGGAGGATGGTCCTCTGATCTTGACTCGCCTCAGCTTTCAGCTAGGTTGCTACCCTCGTCAGGACATGTAGCATCTTATCCATCAAATAGTGTGACGGTACGAATCGGAACAGTTCCCATGATCACAATCGGATGTGCATGAGGATTCATAGCATCTATAGGGTGACATGCGCTATCGACAGTAATTAGCTTCTCTCCCTTCTCAACAGGCAATATGGCATTATGGTTAATAGAACATGCTTCACATTGGATTTTCGGATTCTTCGAAATATCAATTCCTAACAACAGAGGTGGAAAAGACCGGTTCCCCGACTCCATGGGGACACTACTGCTCTGTACATGGCTCAGTTTCAGACATTGCGGGGGGTTGGTTGGATCTGTGCCGCCATGATGAGATGTAGGGACCCAAATGCGTGCCATTGATGAGTTACTCCCGACAGGCAGGTCCGGAATGTCATCCAACTCGGCCTTTGCTGTCGAGAATGGACGGCCCAGTCGTGTTTCTGATCTGAAGAGGACATATGTCTCCATGTGATTTCCCTCCAATAGAATCCACACAATCTCGAACGCCTCTTGGATACATTATCTGTCAGAGAGTCGTGTATTTGATATTACTAAGAGTCAGGATTGATAGCTCTTGCTTCTTGAAAGCGATATGACCAGAAATTGTCCAGAGCTGTCTGATACCATATACCTGCTTGAGGGCTAGTCGCAATGTCGGTGGCGCCATTCCGTTCGGTAGCTTATATAACTGGCAGATGGCATCGGAACACAGGTGTCCCGTTAACTAGTTATACTAGTATGCATTATTATCTTGCCTGCCTGACAGACACTTCGTCGATTGAGAACACAGACCAACAGAGTTGAGGGTCCAGTCGCAAGTCCCAAGCAGACCTCAACTCGGTCCAGGAGACAAAGACAGGCGTTTCGGGCCGTGTACAACGCTATAGATCTGCCTGTCCGGGAAGTTCATTTGTCCTTGGCATAACTCAACCGATGGAGCTCTAATCCATCACGATGGAGCTGGCAGGCTGGTCCTAGAAACTAGGCCATGTGGAACAGGGTACGTAAGCTCCAGGAGTCATGAGGGACGAGGATGTTGAATTGAAAATAAGCCTGCTTGGTCTGTTCGCCGAGCGAGTGGAGAGAGGGGGCAGAGCACCCCAGTCAAGGACGGCTAGAATGTCTCAAGAACCGATTAGCAACCAAACATCGGGCGGAGGAGCCACATGCCAATTGGACCAAGCTTTGCCGGCACTTTGACTAGGCAAATGGATCAGATAGCTAGTCGAGTGGCTAGAGGAGATATTGTACGGAGATATGTTCAGAATCAGGTGAAGAATGCGGAATGCCATCTTCCTCAATGATTCATGTCAAATGCTCAAAGCCTTGTGCTAGTCTTAGCTTGTGGCGGTTATTTGATTTAGCGGTACTTGAAATTGCGACTATTGTGCCACACAGCTACCTGCATACTTATCAGTGAGGAAGTACCCAATGGAGCTGAGGGAGGAAAAGGCTTGACCTTGATGCTTATCCAACTGTCATAATCTTTCTCCGCGATCCGCACGGTGAGAACACGTGGATTGGCGTGGTCCTGAACGCCAAATTCGCGTATCCAACCAGGCGATTACCGTATGCCTGGTCCGAAAACCAGGTTGCTGGAGAATATGAAGAAGCCCATCCAAACCCATGGCGGTATATAGTGAGATGTGGGTCTTAATCAGCCCCGACGAAACCAATTGAAGAGTGAGGTGCAACAGATCCGTCTTATATCATTGGTCATTCTTCTCAACCTGACATGTAAACGTTTCTGTGGCTTGAGCGGATCATCTTGAATAGGAAGGATGAACCGCCAAAGAGTGACAGAAAGTATCTCAAGAATAAATATCTAATTGCGATATGCTGATCAATTATGCGCACATCGGCTGCCTTTCGATGTCTTTGAGTCAGTCGAAGTATTGTTGAAGACTCCAACGGCTGGCAGGAAGAAGAATGATCGACAAGTGCGGATGTATGCAGCCGGTGGCGGTGATTCGAGCTGCCACACTCCATCGCTCATGAATTTAACCAATTGCTCACAAACCCCTGGAGTCAATTCGTAGCACGGCTCTTGAAGGCTCATTCCGTCATCCAAGACGATGGAAAGACGCACCGATGGGCCAATCTTCAATCGCTGACTGTCAAATTTGAGGAACTCTGAGGCACTCGAAGTCTTTCGATCGTTGAATCCCCTACCGAGTCTGTGTGATACTCGAACTGAGTTGGATGCTGTCCTATCTGTGTCAGGGACTGGCTTTGATACTCAGAAGCGCGACTCATTCCCGGATGACAAGGCCCATAAACGAATGACGGGCCGATGAAACAAAGGCTTGACCATTAAATCCGTGCCAGCGGGCAAGTTTGATCGCCAGATCCGTCTCTTCTCAGGTGGCTGTTGAAAATGCAAGGTTCTTGGCCGAGTGAAGGAGCTCAGACCGAAGGGATTAGGCGAGTCGTTTGAAGAAATGGTATTGAAGGCCGACGGAGAATACGAGGAAAGATACCTAGGGAACGGGGAAATCAGACCTGGCAGTGGAATTGAGGAATCAACACAAGGAGCAGGGGAGGTTTTTGTTCATCGACATGAAAATCTGAGCATGGGAATAGGGTAAGTTATACAGACAAGGAGATATCCGCGATAAGGCCCTTCCTGCCCATAAGTTTAAATTAGCAGGTTTGCTGTACTTAGTACTCTAGAGGCAGGAGTTAATCTTTAACTCTATCTACTATGGGCAGGTACTAATTCCCGACCGATCGAAGAACGAACCCTCTCAATCAGTGGGTTGAGTGAGAATCATTGTTTCCCTCCCTGAATTAACCAACAAGCCTAAGGAAAGTCATCAGATACTGTATGAACTGAGAAACACGGCAGGTCCTGCACGGTGAGACCCCTGTAACAAAGGCAACCTTAACTTTACCTTCCCTGTCTACAGCGTAAACCTGAGGCTCGCCTAAGTTGTATCGCGGCATGCATTCCCCCCGCCAACAACGTTATTTTCATCTTCTTCTCAACTCCTATTTGCGAATTCAGAACAAGATACTTCCGCTTCCGCTTCAGCTTCAGCTGCATCTACAGCCTGCATCGCTCGCTCGCTACCTCGCGCGCATGCGAGTGCCCGAATACTGTATCAATAACACGGTGCCATAGCTCGCACTAAAAACCGTCTCCGAGATCGTGGTCCCTGCTGCAAGACGATAGCATGTACATATGGCACCCTTTCTACGGTAGTCAGCATCCGAAACCACAACTCGAATCTCAGCCCACACGGCCCCCCCGCCCCCTCGATCTTGACAAGGGCACACGCCAAAGCCTAGCAGCGAATGAGGACCTCACCTTCATCACCCCAATTCGCGATCCGATGCTCTGCCAAGTATTCGTAGCGCAGCCTTTGCTATTGCCAAACTACCTTTGGATGCATAGAGAGCTTGGGGGCCGTGACCAGACACGACTCGATACATACAAGGCACCGATCAAAGTAAACCGGTTTTCGGCCCCGCTGCCTCCGCTGGCGGACCATCTGTTTCCACTTCAATCGGCCGTTGGTAGACGTCGCAACGGATTGCTTTTAGTCTGACGCGCGTGACAACTCCCCAAAGCGAAGCGCCCCTGCCGCCACTAAATATGAATCAGTGTGTCTGTGCTCCATGTCCATGTCGCCGGTTCTCTGAATTGTAGGGATTGACTTGCATACGAATCAGACTTGGCTGGACAACTAACTCATCTCGTCCCAACTCTATCCTGGCATCGAAGCACTGCGTCTGCCCTTCTGGAATTTTAGAATGTGTATGGATGTGACCAGCATACGAGGCGGGCCCGCATCTCTCCCACTTCACTTGGCCATGGACGTGGGCTTGATAGGATGTCTAAAGAAAGCAAGCCACTCGAATCTCCAACGCCGGTTGCTCGCCGACCTGTGCTTTCTTACTGTATGCCCCCCTGCCTTCTGTTACATACAAGGCGGGTCATGGCCCGGGCAGCACTGTATGTACTGATGATTGTACAGTTCCATGCGGAGTGCGAAATCTCTGGACCCTTCATGGTCCTGGACGTTATCATATATGCATTACCTACCTAGTGCCTTGGTGTCCTAGCTGGTTGATATGCTTGTATGGTGCAGTTTATTTTAACCTTCATTCCTCGCGCTGACCAGATATCGAGATCCTGCCCGTCCATATAGGGCCCGGGCGAGCCACCCGTCCAACCCTTCCCTTCCCGGCGGTTCACTCGGCTCTAGCCCGAATCCCCACTGCGACCCTGACTGGGGATTCGTCATCCGCCTCCCACCCACGGCGGCGGATATAACCGTCCTATTGGCGAACACCTGGACAAGGTGGCACCTTCGGAAACCATCATGACCGAACCCATGCCCGCCCGGCAGGCCGTGTGCCCAACGGCAGCTTGCAGCCTTCTAAGTCGACCAGCAAACGATTCCAGTCCACCAGCTCGGCGCAAAGCCTCGAATGGGCCAAGGGCCATTGTAATCGACATGCTCGGACTGCACACAAACGCGAGAGCGACTAATTATTATAGTTCCCGTCTACGGAGTACATCACCATTCTATCCCTGGCCTCAAACTGCCTATCGGTTGCTGACGCCACATATCTGGCATGACAACCATGAATCAGGAGTTAGTGAGCCTTGTGCCGCCCAGTACTGGTTGAGCTCCATAGCTTCATAGCTCCACTAGCCAAGCAGTCAGATAGTAGCCAGATACCGCTGAACCATGCCAGACCGCACAGACGATGTGTTTCAGTTCTGAGACTACACCCTGATGTGTGCAATCGCCTGCAAACATGTCACTTTCACATAAGTAACTCGATTTGATCGATACGTACGAACTTTGGTTCGGCTGCATATTATTGCAAGGTGCTATGCCCGGGGAATCTGGGAATAGATCTGGCTTATTATAGTGGTATTTTGTACATTAGAATCAACTCAACGTGTCTGAGATTGAGGTTGAGATTCGGCGAATTTTCTGGGCCTCATCTACGAATACCTGACCGGCCTTACTATAACAAGGCACGCCGATCTAGGTGCGGGGGTAGCACATGGCATCGCGGATAACACAAGGCACAGATGACCGAATATCGACCGGCTTGGTTGTGCATAACATCTTCCGGAAGTACCAAGCTTTTCTCAGCAGACCAGCGCCGAGAAAAGCTTGGTCCAGACGGGCATATCGGTCAGCAAAGCGCCGGGAAATGGCTCACTCAGTCGTTGGTCACTGAACATATAGTGCGCTTACCGAACCGACCAAGCCTTGAGGGCATATGCTCTATAGTCATGCTCATGCCTGGCATAGCTGAGAGCATTTGGCGCACAGGGTCTTCTTGTTGATGATCAAGTCCAGGATCTCACTACGGACCCGAGTTCTGACATCCGAGGATGGCATTGGGGTTGGTACAAGCACTTGTCTTGTTGGATCGATGGATATACTGCTAGGATCTGGGATTATGACTAGCAACATATTCCAGGATGCCCGTCTCCGCTCGAAACACATTAGCGGCCATGGCTGATCTCAACAGCCCTGCTCAGCCAACTCGTCAAGGGTCCGGCCACCCCTCCACCCAATTTACCATCGCCTGGCCCAGATAATATTTCCGAATCTGCGTTAACGCGCGGAGAGCCCCGGATCACGGACCAGCGCCACTAACACGGTGCTGCTCCTGGTGCTCCTGGTGCTCCTGGTGCTGTTGTGCCCGCCCAGGTAGCTAGTGACGAGCAGCGATATACCTGCCTGCAGGCGCCTCTTCTTCCATACGGTACATTTCCTCTTTCTCTCAGCCTAGTCGCCGTGAGCCAAACCTAACGACGTCAGCTCCGGCCTCGTGGCCTCGCCTTTTCTTTTCTTCTTCGCAGGCCCTTCCAGAACAGAAGATTGTCCCGGGTCTCTAAGGCTGCGACTTCAACACACAGCCGACGCCCTTCTTGAAGTCACTCGTTCTAACCCGGCCAGTACTCCGAGCCGCAGATACTCTCGCCTACCACTGGAACTTTGGACCCCAAATAGACATTCTAAGTCTAGGAGGAGTGCTATCAGGTACAACGGTAACGGCCTAGAGCTTTGCTTAGCCATTCCTGGTCCAAGCATTGTAGTTTGGGAAACCCGCAATCTATTCCTAGTGTTAAATAAGGTGATGAGCCGAATAGCTACTTCGGAGCAAAAAGGTCTCGGGTTACACAGCTTCGCGACACTCAAGATATCCATTTCGCAGAGACGAATTCACACTGTTGATTGCGGACTAGGACACTGGCGGCAAAGATTGAAGGCTCCGTTGCAGGTTTAATTGACAAACAAACGGCATATCCTAGCTTCTTCTTTCCGGGCAAAGCGAGAAACGGGAGTTTGCCCACTTTGTACTTGACGACCTGCAGCTTTCGTTCAACAGAGTTACCTTTATGCTCGTTGACCGACGCCCCCCTAACGTTCATCCCGTTGGGGGACCTTTTGAGGCTTCCTCGACAAATCCTAGTAGAGGCTGGGCACCGAGAGGGCACCCAGCTATGTCAACACCGCAGAACGTTTATGCTCGCTCGCCCAATCTCTCCAACAGATCCTACGACTCGTCTTCTGTCTCATCTGCAACTTCCCCCAAATCTTTGTCCCAGTTTGCGCCAGGGGCCATGAGTACCAACCCACGTTTGAATGTTCCGGCAACGCCCCAACCTATTGGCATCCCCCCTTTACCTCCAGTCACTCAGGGCTTTCAACCGTACGGCCCAATGACCACGTCATCTTCTCTTGGACACGATTCACTCGCTTCGAATGAATCTGTAGCCAGCACTCCGGGACCATCATCCGCCCACTTGACAGGACCAGGTGGTCAGGGACAGAAGAGAGCATACCGACAGCGAAGGAAGGACCCCAGTTGCGATGCTTGTCGAGAAAGAAAGGTGAAATGTGACGCAACCGAGACGACAAGTTGCTCGGAGTGTTCGAGTCGAAATGTCAAATGTCAATTCACCAAGGAGACGAACCGGCGCATGTCGTCTATCAAACAGGTGCAGGACTTGGAGAAGCAAATGGAACGAGTGAAAAGGGAGAACAGTGGATTGCGCCGTATGCTTCAGGATCGAGAAGGGCCCATGGACCTCGATGCTGAAGGAGGTGACGAGAATAGCTTTAGCTTACCAGCCATTGGATCCGAACCGAAGCGACGAAAGAGACCGGCACCAGTTCCAGAGCTAGCGAGAGCGAGAGCCAATGTACGCGATTTCTCCAGAGGTATCTGGAAACTCCCGGCCCAGTATCGTGAACGAGCCCCTATATTCTTCGACCCCCCGAGACCAGAGCTACCTGCTAGGCACGTGGTAGACCAACTGCTGCACGCCTATTGCAACTCGTCCCACTCCATGTTTCCGATCATACACATGCCATCGTTCCGATCTACTATCAACGACCTCTACAACAGCAATGCATACAACAGAATGTCCCCAGCCTGGCTTTCTATGTTCTTCGCAGTCCTGGCAACTGGCAGTCTCTTTAGCCCAACATCAGGCTCCCAGCCAAACTCCTTTTACGAACCTGCCGAATTTCTTGAGATGGTCAACAAGATGATTGACCCATGGTCTAACGACTTTACTCTGGAACATGCCCGGGCACTAACATTAGTAACTCTCTGTCTGAACGAGATGAACCTGAAGTCGGCGGCTTGGGGATGGTTGGGTAGGGCTGTCCGTGTTTCTCAAGATCTCGGCATGCACGTTGAATCAGGACCATGGCCAGTGATTGAAGGAGAGATGCGACGCAGGACCTGGTGGATGATATACATACTGGATAGGACCTTGGCTACTGAGCTGAGCCGACCTGTTCTGATCGACGACGACGACTGTGACGTGTCATTGCCAGCCGGGGTTGACGATCAGTTCATCCACGAAGGAGGCATGTTAGTACCTACGGGGGCGGAACCTTTGACTCACTCTCTACTCGCCGTTATCCATGTTGTACGGTCGTATTCGTCGCTTCTTACAGCGCTGACACCCCAGTCGATGTCATCAGTTCATCTCTCAACCCTTGACACCCATCTAAAGAAATGTCTGAACACCTTTCCGCCAGCATGCGATCCTTCGAGCAGCGTGCCCCTTGCACCTGGCTTTCTTGCTCCGTTGGCATACCTATTCCACGCTCGTCTTCTCCTACATCGGCATCATCTCGATCCTGTGTACCCCCTCGAGGCTCGGATGGCTTCTCTCGAAAGCTGTACTCACATTGCTCTCGAGACCGTATCTCTACTCCATCGATTAAACGGAAGCCTCTTGGCCGACAGTGCAACTACCTTGTTGACAACGCACATATTCCGCTGTGCCCTATTTCTTCTCCTTACAGGTTACATAGACCCTGCAGTGACGGCTGTGAGAGCACTGGCTTCTATCGATCGACAAAGAGATATCACAATCGCCTGCGGTCGTTACCTGTCGTTCTTTGTATCCGCCTTGGCAGCCAAGAGAGCTGAGTGTACAAACTACCTAACAAGGAGTGCTCCGCCGCACTTTGGTTCTTCAAGGCCATCGATAGACCAAGCAGCTCTTCTACAGATGCTGTCACGCGACGAGGATTTGATTGTGTACGTTTCCGCTGATCTTCAAGCATCAACTGATGCCTCGTGGCTTTGGGCAGGCCTAGAGCGAGAGGTCCATCTGCACCAGTCCCCGTCGCCGTTTCAGCATCCTACATCGGCCACCAGAAACGAGTTGTTCAGCCCTGAGGCTCGAACGGGACTGGACGAAGTCGACAACAAAGATTGGGGTGGATGGGCAAGGCTCGAGACGGCCATTCGTGGACTGGATGGTGTGCCAGCCACGACTTCGACCCCCTCGAGTGCAACTTGGACGCTACCTCCGCCCATCAAGAGCGAGACGCCTGGCCCAGCGGTGGAACTCCCAAGGCTAGGCGATGTATCGCGTTTCGGGTCCGAGATACCCAAGTTGGGCGAGGGAAGTACAGCGGTGAGCCCTGTGGCAGGGGGCAGCAGGACACCGAGTGGAAGCGCAACCGCCCCAACTACCAGCAAAGAGCGGTTGAGCATCGCCAATATTATATAAAGAGTTCGGTTGGGAATTATGAAAGCGATTCTTAATGTTTATTTTATGAGCCTTGTCTTCCTTTGTCTAGTGCTGGAAGCTGGCTCACCTGCAAAAGTTGAAGGAACAAGGCGTATATAAACAGCCTGGTTTTGGTGCATTCTGTTTTGACATGGCGTCCTGATATTTTGTTGCGTATAGCTGCCTCCAGGTACTATAGCATAGTACCGCTTGGGGAGAATCTGTACGAAGATACCACGCGCTGCATGAGATGAGTATAGGATTTTTGCATAGCACAGAGGCGCACCCGGCGTTGTTGGGACATGACCCATAGAGCTGTATACTTTCTGCAACGGTCATAATGGATACACGAATTTACCGTTTGTGTGGTAGCACAAGGAGACAAGTTTCAGCTTGAATATCCCATCAAGACCGTTTCATTTATATTCCGTTACCAATTTGAAGTGAAAAGTACGTCAACATCGGTGTGAGTGAAGAATATGTCGGAGCTCAGCTGGGTGTCCCTTTGCTCAAGCCCAGCTTGACAACTCTCTCCCGCAGCATGTCTCGCATATCGCCATTATCATCCATGTACTCGGTCAGGTCAAGGGCCTTCATAGCCCATTGCTGACATAGATTCTCATCACCTCTCGCCAAGATATCAATCGCATGATTAAATGTTGTTGCGATGATCCAGTCCAAGTCCTCTGCAGGAAAAGGCCTCTGCACCTGTGATAAATGTTAGCCCTCCCTAATAATGAACCCCGTCAAGAATCTATAGTGATGGGAAGAACCACTTACTTGGCTTCCTTCGCGTGCTATCTGGACTGCTTGTTCCACAACCTGGAAAGCAAGGTTGTCATCCAGGGGTAGAATAGCTTGGAACATGCAACGCATGTACTTTGCGAGTTGCTGGTTGTCAAATTGCTCCAGTGAGAATATCTCATTGATTATAAGCCGCATGGTTCCATACACGACTATTGGAATTAGTTTTCCGTGTGCGCTGTTAGAGACCAATTGCCACATACCATTTCCTGAAGCTTCACTCCTTAACAAGCAGTCTCCCATTGCCTTATACATAATCTCACTTTTGCAAATTTGGGCCTTCCTGATAATCTGACTAAGATCGTCCCAACTCCTTAAGCACACGGCACTCTCGAAGTCAAAGACAAAAAGCGTTGATAGCTTGGCTAGGAGGTCGGGATATATCTGAGACTTGGGATCGTTTCGGAAATGAGCGTCAAAAAGGGTGTCGAATTCTGAAATGTGCCGTCTTGTTTCAAGGTACTGCTGCAACTGTTCATCAACCTTGTCCTCGGTACGAGCCTGGGAGACAAGTGCCGCGGCGACGACAAAGTGGCAACGGACGGACATAAGTCGTAGATCAGTATCATCCTCCGAAGGAAGATCGGATGGGTAACAATCCACAAATGCGAGACACGCACGGAAAATGCGGATCAGATGCCACAGCCCCTAGACATGACACTTTGTCACACCGATGTTGTATGCGTTCTTTCGAAACCAGTGCAGCTCCGATACTGTGAAGACTTTGCAACCTTGCTCATCCCTTGGATCCAATTTGGCGTGCTCACAAGCTGTGCGCGTTAGAACACAATCAACCTTTTGAGAGAGAGAGCTTACCCCTTTCGAAAATCCGGCAAGTTTCTCCTGCAAGTTCAGGACTTGCGTCTCCTTCGCTACCCCCTTGCGACTCAAGCGAGTGTATAAGCCTGATGGTACACCTCAGAATCGATGGCAGATTGATAGTCAAAGAGCCTTCATCATCAAAGGTTCCAGCAACCGCCTTTAAAGCTTCCAAGGTCATCAGCTTATCGCCGACGTGCTGTGCATCTCTTATACATGCGTATAGTATATCTCGACACTGAGCTTTCTCGGCAAATTTGCCCAGGAATTCGACACATTGACGACCCAAGTCATGGTCCCAGTTCAGAAGAGAAACCCTGAACATGAGGTATCTGGTGAGTGGCTCATCCTGGGTACTTTTAGGCATTGAGTGAAATGCAGAAAATGCAGTCTCTGTATCACTACAAGAAGTAGCGCACAGCACCAGCCTTCTGCTGAACTTGCCCTGGCATGCCTCGCCACTATTCGCAAAGATAGAGTGGAGCGCAGCCTGGCACCAAAGCTGGGATTCTTTGTACTGTTTCTTGGAATAACTAGTATCGAGCTTCTTCCAAATGAGCTTCTCTTGTCAGCCACGTGAATGAAAGAGTGTTGAAGTAGTTAGACTGACAGAAAGTGCAGCAGTCGACGCCTCAACATCACACTGACCAGCTTCTTGAACGAGCTGATCCAGGGTCTGGTTTAAATCTGCTACGCTCACAGACGCGTCTGCTTCCATCGTGCCCATCCAAACTCGCCGGACAACGGCCTTGCCTATCCAGTCCATGTTGCGAAAAGGCATAAGTTTCCTGAGCAATAACTCATCCATGAGACCTATCGCCAAACGGGGACCTCTCATTCGCAGTTCGCTGATCGCATGCAGAAGAAAGCCGAGCCCAGCGTCCGACAGATCAAGCGACCGTATCATACGGCGCAATATACTCGCGCATGCATCAGCGTTGAAGACTTCGCTTGGAGATCGTTGAAGAATCTCGAGTCTCCAATGTAAAACCACTGGCTTGTCCCCGATCTCTGATTCAACATGCGACACTAGATTCTCAGCTTCTTGTAGTCCATCTTGCGATCCTGTGGCGAGAAATGCCTGTATGAGTTCGTGGTGGATGGATATTCGAAGTTCCAACCCTTCTGTTGAAAGCCTTTCTAGCGCTTGGTCATTTATGAGGTCAAGTGCTCGCCGGAGCCACTTCAAAGCCATTTCATTATCGCCCTTGGACAAGAGGTCGCCTCCGATTCCGTGAAACGTGTCAGCCAAATGTTCAGCAGAAATTGGATCGAGATCGTGCAAGAGGACATCTGCTTTGGCGTACATGTGCTCCGCAACGTCGAGACGGCCCTGTTTCCATGACTTGACTGGTCAGCAAGTCGTCAGAGATGCTGTTGCTTAACTCACCAAAGCACATCGCATGGTCAAGTATTCAGCCTCAATCTTTTGCACCTGAGCCCTGTCTTCAGTAGTCAAATTGTTGATATTCTTTAGTTGGTCGATGTAATCCGCGGCTTTGGCCATACTTAGAAGCGCTCCGTCCAGGTCCGATGATTCGACACACACTCGCGCTAGTGTGAGTGACAAGCCCATCATGTATATAATTTCTTCCAGATTATCCCTCCTTTTACCACGTCGATGCTCCCGTGCGAGAGCATGGGCGAGGAAGGCTAGGACCCGAGTGCGAACCAGCAATTGAGTCCTAGAAGCCGACTGTAGGAGGTTGTCCCTCTTTCTCCTTTCTTTGATACATTCGTTCCATAGCTTCCTCCCGATATCCTTGAGATTCCTGGAGACTTCTAACGGAGGAGCAATGCGGTTCTCCGCAAGAACATTGGCTGTGGCTATGTGATGGTTCAGATCGGAAAGGAGAACATCGGTTGAACTCGAGTCACATGAGGTGGGCAACTTGGAAAGGAGATCTGCGGCGAATTCTGTCCCAATACTGCGGGTCAGTAAGATCTACTACATGTATTCGCTGTTCGATCCTTGCCTATGATTTCCTCGAGCTTTTTGGTGCGGTTGATATTGGATACTTCAGCCGACGCCATGACAGGCTTGAAAAGGGGAAAGCAGCCGCCTTGTATTAGAAGCCGTACATTTGGAGAATAACGTGATTATCAGGTATGATATGAACGGAAAGAATAAGATACCTAAGGCAAGCTAGGGTAAATAATTGCTCGACCCAATAAGATCCTCCTGCATTTAGAACCGAGTCATGTGAGTCTACTGCGAACGGAACGGTCGAGAGCAGGAGCGATGAAAGTGCTCCTTCCAACTACCCACCCAACTGCCCAAAGCCGAAAATCGGACTCCAAAGGTCATGAACCCAAGGAAGGACCCGGAAGAACACCATCATCACCGAGGGTCTTCTCAGAAGCAAGATAATATTCAAACTGTCATCTTCTGTCTAACGTAATGCAAATGAATACATACGCTCCGAATCCTTGTATCCAAGCGCCGTTCCCAATCCCGACTATTTTCTTTTTCTTACTAATGTTTGAGGCCTCATAGCACTCTTTTGCAAGTGTGGCAACTCATGTTGTGCTTCTTGTCACGAAGCATCATACATTTACAGCATATACATGTATCAATGTGCCCATGGTTATTGTGCTGGTGGGTCATGCGGCAAGAAATTACCAACAATAAGAGCTGGTCTATTCGAATTAGTCAGTATGCGGAGGCAGATGGAGCCCGAGTGACTAATACGTACAGTTTGTGCTCGTCTCTTCTGATCATGAACGAGAAACAACATTTCACAACTGGATGCGTTGACCCAGGGGTTGGGTTCTTCAGGGAGCAGGCCGTCAAGAGGGTCTCGTGTGCTGGATCGAAGGCAATCGTGCCAAACTCTTCCCAGTATCGCACCATTGATTCTTCTGTGAGGATTTCGTGCAACGCGATTTTGCCCTAGAGTAAGCGAACGTTAGCAATCTATTTGCCAAACCCCCCTGTGCTTTGACTGGCACCAAACTACTGTCACGAGGAGGTGTAGGCCAAGCAAAGCAAGACTTACATCTCTAAGCTGAGCTACTGACACGCCAATCAACTCTGCCATCTCCTTGTTGCCCCTGAAGATTTCACCGGTTCTTCGCCAGCAGCACGCGGGCACTGCCATGCTTGCAAACACCCGGTCATAGTCCATGAGCTGTTTCTCAAACCACATCTCAACGTACACAAGTTCTATATCCGTCAAAGCATGTGCCTTTTCTCGAAAAGCGGGCCGGAACCGGGCGATGGTCCTGAGAATCTTTTCCCTTGACGCTGTTGTGATGTGTGAATTGAGATATGCACCCAAGCGAGAATAACCGTTGATGTAATTGAATGGTTTTAAGAGTCCAGCGTCGTACTTGGCCTTGAGCACACGCGCCATTCGCTCCTCTGGCGTGTCGTTGCCTGATGGGTCGGCAGCTTGTAGATAGTATTCGCGAGCCTTGTCGGCGGGCACAACGCTTCCCGGTCGTGGAATGTTCTTGCCCTCAACATTCGGAGGGGGTGGCAGCATTGATCCCTCTGTCATGTTTGACATGGTGTTTGAACCACCGACTCCCATAGAGGTGTTGGTGTTATTATTACCAAACCTGGGTAGCATTTCCGACTGGCTCTGGCTCGACCGCTTGAATGCCGGGCTCTGCTGTTCCTCTGGCGGCACACTACCGTCATCGAGCAGACTCGTATGGAGGAAATCGTTGAGAAGATTGAACTCGTGAGTGACTTCTGAGGCAATCATGTAATTGGGGTGATAGCTGTTCATATCATGAAAATGGTTCTGAGCTGTCATCCACGCATCTTGGAAACCAGCAACTAGTGAGTGGCGTGTCAGCGATCTCAGATCAGGAACAGATTTCTGGGCTGCCCCAACCTCAGCCCACCCGTCTCCGCTCGTGATTAAAAATCGAAACAAGGGACAGGCCCCTCACAGACCAGGACAAAGGGACACAAAACGTACATTGATTCGCGTTACTGTTGCCGTTGTTCAACGCATTGCCCTGCAGGCCCGAGACCTGGCCGGGTTGCACAATGGACAGTGGGCTACCTTGACCGAGGACTCCCCCAAAAGATTTGGAACCTCGCTGCCTCGTCGTGTCGAACGTTGGGGGAGGTGGGCCCATGGTACTAGAAATCGAGCTACGAGCCATATCGGACTGTGCGTCTGATTCATCAACTACAGAGGGCGCCTGTATGCTCTGGGTGCTTTGGACACTCTTTGCTTTCTTGGAATCGGCATCGCGAGGCTCATCGTGACAGAGATGTCCAATATTCCGTTTAATGCATCTGGTACATGGTCTCTCCTATTCATGGCGTCAGTGACTTGGTTTTGATGGTGTAGAAAGCAAGCCAGCCCCTCCCCTGAATAGCTGAACACAACAGCTGCAGCTCAGGTGTCCCAGCATGTTATCAAGGCAAGAAACAGGGGCCTAGGATCGTACTTACAAGATCGCAAGTCATATGCTGGACGCAGGTAGAAAACGGATTGTCAGCTACAGTTCTCTCAAAGCTCACATGTGCAAAGTGATGGGTAAACTAGACGAGATTTGTCTCATGGGCGCCATGTCCGTCGCACAATAATTCAGCCCAACAAATGAACTGGCTGCTTAGAACGCCTAAAGCTGCTCGAGGTCCAGACAGAACCAATGCGAACGCGCGTCGTTGAACTTGGGGTTGACTTACAGATCGTCGACAATATACGCAAGCTATAATGAAGCGCCGCAGCGATGTCAGCCCAATGCTCTTCTTGTTACGATAGATAGATTCATGCGCCATTTCAACCATGCCCCTGGAATTGGAGTTGACGAGTCGACGGCTTGGCTAGTTGATTGGTCATGTCAAGATTCTTTTGATCGCAACTATCCAGTATCATGACTTTCACTCACAACCCCAGCGCGAACCCTCGTGAGCACATGCGCAACACCACATCTAGAACCTGTGCAAGGGAAGATGCCTAGTGTCATTACTTAGGAAAACGTACCGTGGTTGACTTTGCGTCTCTTTTTCGTAGGGGCCTTATGATTGCCAGAAGCAGTGGCATTCGAGCTCTTGTCGCGATTCACAGCCTTGCCATCGTCGCCTTTGGCAGGCTCCTGCTTAGCGCTCTTGCCCATGGTAGCGGCATTCCGGTCGGTCATTGTGTCTTATGCTCCCATTGGATCTCTTGGTTACGCAAGGCGACGTCAGGTTCGCAGATCATTTGCGGCTCGCTGCAGCAATCTTGTATGGGTCTACAGCTCAGCCGAAGCGACACGATCCATTCGCACGTTGTCGGCGGCCAGTTGTTGCGATTGCGATTGTTATTTCTGCAGTTCCTGTGCGCGGGTGAAGGTTTGTCGACTGTAGCTTTTCCCTGAGAGAGTCGCGCGCGCGTGAATTGGTCCCGTGGAGAGGGGGGGGGGGGGGGGAGGGAGGAAAGTGGCTGCGCAGGTGGTGTGAGCCGAAACGGTCGAAAGGATGAGGTTTTGAAGGGCACGAGTGAGTGCAACGAGATGCAAGAGATGAATTGATAGCTCAGCAGCCGAGGCTGGCCCAGGAGAGGTGAAACAATGGACACCAGAAGCTCGTAGCCGTCCAAGTTGAAAGAGAAGGCGAAAAGACTTACGAGGACCTGGACGGTGAAGTTTGAGCCAGGCGTAGGCGTAGGCTTAGGCTTAGGCCTAGGCTTAGACCTGGGGCCGAAATAGGCTGGTTGACCACCCAGTGACTTGATTGAGGATTGTGGGGGCGCCTAGAAGCAGAAGCAGCACAGGCTCACGAGCGAAGTGGGCCTTGGATCAGTCAGTTTACGTTGAATATCGTCGTGAGGAGCGTGAAAGAGGATCAATCCTTATTAAAGTGATGCGTATTAGACAAGGGCTTGGTCACTGTTAGTCAAGAATTACAAATGAGAGAGTAAGATCTCTCCTTACTTTAGGGACTGAAGAAACAGGACAGAGCCAAAAGTCAACTGCACCTCGTGAGCTCACCCAGGCAGAGGGCTACCAGTGTGAAGGAATTGCTTCCTGGGGGCTGGACCTACACACCTCTTGGAATAGCGGGGTTTAGGGAAGATGCCAGTGGTCCCCGTCTCGGTGAACGAGCGGCCGGGGCGGGTCCGGACGAGTCTCCGTACCGCCGGAGCACAGTCCAGAACCTATTCCCAAAAGCCTCAGACCTGCAGACATACACAAGTAAGTACATTATTCGTACTGATCGATTCATGAGCTTCTGATGCCGATCCAGCTGGCTTCCAATTTAATAGCTTCCAACTGCCGGCAACCGAGGCAAACGCAGTCAGCCGAACGGTCTTATACAGAATTCATAACCTAGGTACGCTAGGAGAGGTAAGAAAACTTCGGACCTTGGTCGTAAGTGATAAAAAAAACTTAGGTAACTTAGCATAAGCTTAGGATGCCCTTTGCTAAGTTTATTTTGATACCATATGCATAATGTAACTACACTATACAGTGTTACAAGACAAGACGAAAGCCGTTGTTTATGCATTTGCCTCACTTTATGGGGTACATACTTCTCAGCCTAGGCTATTAAATGGAGGGCATATAACTGCCAAAATGGGAGATATACGTCCATATCTGAACAAGACAGAAAAGACAGGCCTCCAATCGAGCTCCAACATCCTCACATCTGCTGACCCCAGCCTCCAATTTCAAAGTCAGGTACAATCCCAATCTCTCCAACAATCAGACCATTTTATTCCTCTCAAATCATAAAAAACAGGCCGTGCACAAGTCAGGGGCCATGAGTCTTTTCTTGACCATTTCTGACATGATCTTGTAGAAAGAAAGGACCTCCTGGTACGATAAATGCTCCAGGGCATGCTGACCTTGACCTTCGGTGAAAGAGAATGGCGCTAAATAAACTCACAGCAGGCTGAAACACTTGTCCAAATCGAGTAATAGCTCGTCTGGGGCATCTCTGCGCGTTATTATTCCTTCACTGCAACACTATGATGTTAATATCACTTCTCATTTTGCACTATATTAATTGCCGCATAGCATCCTTTCCTCGTTTATCTATATCGCTGATGTCATATTGTGAACTTGCCGTTGAAGTATTCTTGTAGCTCGTCGCTCTCATTCCGAATGTCGGCGATTCACGGCTAGCTCACTCTTTGTGGTTGACGACTTTGGAAGGTTAAAGAGGATTTTGACCAATAGGATTTGATCCATATTCTGTTCGTAACTTCGTTTTACTTGGGCCAAGACGCACGTACATCACCAAGGTCAAAGATTCTGCCATACAACATGATACATGATATTTCATATTATGTACTCGTAAAGTGTGCCTGACCATGTCAACCTTAACTCCAATAGTAAGAGGTATCCTAAACACCAAAATCCCTGCTAGACCTCATAGTCCCTCCCTGAAGGGTCATGTATCAGACTAGATCGCAACGAAGAAACTCCTCTCTCCCTCCTTGGGCAAAACTCTCGCCTTGCGCATAATCTCATCCTCACACGCCAATCGGATCCTTTCAGGTGTCGCTGGACTCTCGAGCCGCAGAAGCCCCTCACAAGAGTCATCGCCGATCGTAGCCTTTACTCCGGATTGTGCGCGCGCTGCCTTGAGTGCATCTCGAATAGCGAAGAAGACCGAGCTTCCCATGAAGAATGGCGGTTCACCCACACCACGGCTGCGTTGAATGGTACGTAGCTCTTTCCATTCCACGTCTTTGAGAAGTGACACGTTGAAAGTCTGAGGGATATCTCGGAACCCAGGAATCTTGTATGCGCCAGGACCCCGTGTGAAGAGATGTCCGGCCATGGGACCGTTACGTAGCCACAACGATTCTTCCATTGTGAAGAGACCGAGACCTTGCATGAACGCACCCTGGATTTGACCATAGTCGATCGCTGGGTTGATAGACTGACCAACATCCATCTTGATGTCTGCGCGTATGCAGGTCCACGTTCCAGTCAGCAGGTCAAGTTCCACTTCAGCTGCGGCAACTCCCTGAGTGAAGTAGAAGAACATCTTGCCCTTGTTAGTATTCCAGTCGTATCCAATTTCGGGCGTCTTGTAGAAGCCTTGGGCAGAAAGATTGACACGGTCGAAGTAAGCAGCATGGGCGAGATCCTTCATGGTCGCCTCAGGGCCCAGCTTCTTTCGATATGGTGCTAATCGCTCGTTCAGCTGCTCACATGCGTTGAAGATGGCGTATCCGTTCAGATCTGACGAGGCCGAAGCAGCTGTTGCAGAGGCGTTGGCCACTGTGTTGGTTGAAGTCTCGGATATGAAGACATTGTCCAATGGAACACCCAGTGCTTGTGCTGCAATTTGGGTGAGCTTGGTATACAAGCCTTGTCCCATCTCAGTACCACCATGGGCCACCAAGACAGAGCCGTCGTGATAGATGTGCACCAAAGCGCCAGCCTGATTCAGAAATAGAGCGGTGAACGAAATACCAAATTTGGTCGGAATCAATGCCAGACCTCTCTTCCGCCACTTGTTCGTTTGGTTGAAATCGGTAATGGCATGTCGGCGTGCTTCGTACATCGCCTCTTCCTGCACCTGCTTGTACATCAGGGGAACATGCCAATCTCCAAGACCTTGCCCGAAATGAGTCTGGCCGTCCTTCTCGTACAAGTTGATCTGGCGCAGCGTCTCGACGGGCATTCCCAATCGGTCAGCCACCTCCTCCATGTACGACTCTGCGATGAACATGCCCTGAGGTCCACCAAATCCTCGGAACGCAGTGTTAGACATCGTGTTCGTCTTGCACAAGCGTCCTCGAATGTACACATTAGGAATATCGTAGCAACCATCGATATGGGTCATTGCTCGCTCGCACACGGCTGCACTGAGGTCGAACGTCCAACCTGCATTGTTGAAGACATCGCAATCCAAAGCTTTGATCTTACCGTCTTTGTTCACTCCGACCTTGTACTTGCCAAGGAAGGGATGGCGTTGTCCGCTCGTAACCATGTCTTCCTCTCGCGACAGCATGTATCGGACTGGTCTCTTGGTCTTCTTTGCGGCGAGCGCCAAGATGGAGCTGAGAATCACTGATCGTGACTCCTTTCCTCCGAAACCGCCACCCAGTCGCTTGACACGAACAACAACCTTATTTGACTGTACATCGCAAACTCGCGAAGCGAATACTTGTCTGAAACAAGGGTTAGTATCCAATATTGGCAAAACAGGAATAACAAGAACAAGACTCACGTTTCGTTGGCGTTCTGAGTACTGGCAAAGATCTCCATCTCTCCATCCTCAGGCTTGGGGACAACCAAGCAAGCATTGGTCTCGAGGTAGAAATGCTCTTGACCGCCCATTCTCACTGTTCCAGTGAACACATGGTCACACTCCTTGAAAGCCTTCTCCGTATCTCCCTTCTTGATTTGTCGGTAGAAGTTGTGGTAGCTATCGGCTGCAATAGCATCCTCAATCGAGAGAACGGATGGCAAATCTTCATATTCAATCTTGACTGCTCGAGCAGCCTCCTGGGCTCGCAGGGGAGAAGTCGCCAGAACTAAGGCAATCGGCTGACCAACGGTCAGAACCTTGCCCTCAGCGAAAAAGACCTCGTCAAAGTGAGGAGCACCGAATTTATTGGCATCAGGGGATGGCATGTCATCCTTATCAACAACATCCACTACTCCCGGAATATCCAAAGCAGCCGAGTAATCAATAGAGATGATCTTGGCGTGTGCTCGTTTCGAAAGGACATAACAGGCGTGAAGCTCGTTCTTCATGGCAGGAATATCGTCGGTGTATTGCGCCTCGCCTGTTGTTTGCTTGAGGGCAGCCAGATGGGGGTTAGATTTGCCAGTCACTTCCTGCTTATAAGCCGCAGCGGCGTCTTCATCGACTGCTCCACTGGACAAGTCTCGTTCAATCTCGTCAATAGCCTCCTTGTCAACCTGCTCTGAGCTTCCATCGAGGATCGTCAAAACGTCATGGTAAAACCGGTAGAAGAATCCAAAAGCCAAAGACTTTCGGTAAGATGCCATGCCACCCGGAACACTAAATTGCAAGTCAAAGTCGCGACCAAGAGCGTTCATAGTTCCCTCCAAAGTCTCCAAGTCGGCAAACCGTCTCCCAACAAGGTATTCCATGGCTGTTTTGGCAGCAGCCGTCATAGCAGCCATGCCACCATAAATGAGGGCTGCTTCTTGAACGATACCTTCATCATCCAAGCGAACCCGCAGAGCTCCAGTGACAATAGCTATATCGTCATCCTTTCTCTTGGCCTGCTTGTATGCTCTGAAGTATTCGCCCTTACTCTGAGTGACTGGAATTCGTATCGACGCAATGATCGCATCCTGTGCGAGTGCTGTCTTTCGATAACCTGTAAAGAACTGTGAAACAGGGATCTCTGTTTCCTTGGAGGACGACTTGGCCACTAATACAGCATTTGCAGCCCAGAATACGGGGTTGAGATCTGAGATGGGCGATGCAGTGACCAAGTTACCCGCAGGGGTACCAACGTTTCGAATTTGTCGCCCAGCGAAGAACTTGAGCTGCTTGAGCATCGCCTCAAATACCTGTGCGCGTTCCCGTCCATAGTGAGGGATAGCATGCTCGCAAATACTCTCAAGGTCAGTCAGGATAACATTTCCGCCGATCTCAAGATGGTCGTCCTTGAACGTGTACTGCCGCAACTCCGCAATATCGCCAACATAAACTGACACAGGGTACTCCAAAGCCTTGAACTTTGTTTCGATCTGAGTTTCTGTGCTTCCACCGATAATCTTGGCCTGAGGATGAGCACTCTTGATCTGCAGGAGTTGCTCGACGGTGACAGGACGATACCATCTCCGTCTCTTGTTTCCGAAAGCCAAAGGCCGGAAGTCATGTCTCTTGAGAGCCGGTGGGAAGATAAGCTCTGTGTCTGGGTTATACTCGATGAACCCTGGAGGCGTGAACCTTTTGATAGGTGCATCATCGAGGTTTGCTTTGTCCATGCAGCAACCTCCACTCGGTGGACCGTTGCCGTTCTCCATGCAGCATCCAGTACCCCCTGCTTTCTTAAACTTCATACCCGGCTTATCAACACTGAACGTTTGAGCCGCATCTAGGATAGAACGGTAGCCAGTACATCGACACAGGTTGCCATCAAACGCCTCCTCAACATCATCTTTGGAGGGTGAGTCGTTGTTTCGCAGTAAAGCATACAAGCTCATCACAATACCAGGAGTACAGAAACCACATTGGCTGCCATTGGACTTGGCAATGCGCTCCTGAGTTGGGTGGGGCTTCTGGGAGCTACCGATACCTTCAACGGTAACGACATGTTTACCGTCTAAACTGACGAGAGGAGCCAGACACGCGTTGACACTGGCATGGTAGATCTTCTTAGTTGTTGGGTTATACTGGCTGACCACGATTGTGCAAGCTCCGCAACCACCTTCGCCACAGCCACTATCATTGTCAGAACCGCAAGAAACTGGGGCTGCTATAAGTGCTTACAGTTTTGTTCCTGTGAGACCAATTCCTCGTAGGTATTCTAAGACTGTGACCTCTGGATCTATGTCGTCCAGAACAACTTTGGTCCCGTTGAGATAGAATCGAAGGGTATCATCGAATTTAGAGGTTAGGGTTGCCAAGGGCTCAGGATTGGACTCCCTTGTGGGAGATACAGCGCTAGGCGCCATGATAGCGATGAATCAAAGGAATGGGTATCTTGAATGGTTGTTGGGAAGAGAAGAAGAGTCCAAGAGTCAAAAGGGAAAGGATAGAAAAGACAACGGGGCCCCTGTGGCTCTTATCAACAAACGAACCGAGGCGTTGTACAGTTGCTGTAGAAGGGATAGAGGGCTCAGGTTCACGAGGCGTGGCCGGCAACGGTTAGACAACGGGTTCAAGTTGAGAATCTTCCCTGCGTCATATTGACAAAAAACAATTGGACCTTGTGCAACGGCACCTTCCTCTTCCTAACGAGATACCCGTGATAGCCAAACAGTGAACGAATGAGAGGACGGACTGTTTCTGTTTAGGACGTGTCAAGGTTAACTCATCGCCACTGATAAGCCCAAGATTTGCACCCCCGCTCTCAGCTACAGCAGCCACTCAGTGCTTGTTCCCTCTGTTGCCTGTGCGGGGAAGAGAGCCTCTACCCCACGATGCAGCTCGCTAACGGCCGGCTCCGCGACCACGATAGGCCAGTTCCACGATCGGGATCCTCCACTTTGACATCGGAGTTCAGAGACAAGACTGTAGATATTCTGCATATAGCGGTGAACTATGAATGTAGCAGCTGTAGGATAAATCTAGAGAAATGCTGTAGTTCCTGTAGTCTCCATCGGACTCGAAGACATAGTAGCAGGGATCCAGATAGTGATAGAAAGGCTTGACCAACCAGAGGATTCCTCACACCCTGGTTATCGTCTATCTCACAGACTCATGCACATCCTAGGAGGCACTGAGATACGAACCAACTGCACTATAGGACTTGCAGAACAAATATGAGATCTACGAAGCCCGTCTAATCTAACGCTCCGACTCTTTACTTTCTTTCTGTCTAACACGCTCTACTCTTGAATGTACGTCTTCAGCCCCCTTAGCCTCTCCTTAGCCTGCTCCAAGATATCATCGTTCTTACACACAGCAAATCGGATATAATCCTCCGCCAAGTGCGCATTGTTCGGAGTATAAAATTCCGTAGGAGGAATAGCCGCAACACCAATCTCCTGGATGAGGAACCACGCCAGCTTGAAATCTCGAGGCCGGCTTGCGACGTGAGGAGGAAAGGGGTAGTCCTCTGGTAGCTTGACCTTGGCCATGTTGACAAGCAGGAAGTAACCGCCCTCGGGGTATGTCACGGGTAGGTTGAGTTCCTCGAATACCTCGTTGAGACGGTCGACCTTTGCCTTCATCTCCTTGATGGTCTCATCCCAGAAACCATTCTTGTCGGCTTGCTCGAAACCAATGGCGGCGGCTTCTTGAAAGGGGGCGGGTGTTGAGAAACAGATGCGGGTGTGAGCGGCAGTGACGGGCTGGATCAGCTCGGGGGGGCCAATCAGCCAGCCTGTAAAGTATTAGGAAAATGTCATATCTCGGCAACAGACTCTTCACATACCGACACGCCAGCCGGTGGCATAAAAGTTCTTGCCAGCAGATCCAACAGTGAGAGTGAGCTTCTCCACCTCAGGAGAAAGGTTGGCAATTCGTGTGAACGGCACGTAGAAAAGACGGTCATAAACCTCATCTGAAAGAATGATAGTCTGGTGCTTGACAGCCAGATCGGCAATCTTTTGTAACTCGTCCTTGTGGAAGACCTTGCCTACAGGGTTGTCTAAAGGAGGTCAGCGCTGATATAAGCGGGAAGTTTGTGATACTCACGGGGAGTGTTAATGACAATCATCTTGGTGCGGGGCGTGAAGGCCTTCTCAAGCTCGTCAAAGTCAATTGTCCAGTCTGCAGCAGAAGAGTTCTTTGTGGCTCCTGTCTCGGGAGGATGAAGGGGAACATAGACGACCTTGCCTCCGGGCATTTGAATGTTGCTAATGTATCTACACCAACGTTAGCTTAGTATTTAATACACGAAATAAGGGCACTCACTGATCAAAGAAAGGCTCAAACACAATAACCTCGTCGCCAGGTTCAATAAAACCCATGAACGCACTCAGCATACCCTCATTGGCACCAGTTGTGATGATAATATCAGTCTCAGGGTCCAACTGACGCCTCCAGAATGGCGAGTACGCATCCGCAAGGGCTTTCCTCAACCGCGGTCGTCCCTTAGCAGGCGCATACTGATTGCACTCAACACGATCCAAAGCCTCCTTGGCAGCGTTAAGAATGAAGTCAGGAGGGTTGTAGCCAAAGAACCCCTGGCCCAAGTTCACAATAGGCTGGATAGGTGAAGACGCAGCGGCCTCATTGATCATGGACCTATTTCGGCCGAGTTAGTTATCGTTGTTCCTGACAGGATTTGTACGAAACCTACCAAACATCCTTCTTCTGGCCCTGGACTCGAGCCGCGGGCTTGAGCTTTTGCGTCTGGTTACTCATGACGCTGACACTGCTTGAGAATGACCTTGATGAGTGAAGAGGGATAATGCTTCGGAGTGTAGTCCGGAGCACGGATTGGGAGGGGCGGCTCGGGCTTAATATGGAGCGCAACATCAACAGCGACGAAAGGGTCCTTTTCCAGTATTAGTCAAATTCTTCGACAACTGTACTGTAGCAGAGATACTCACGTATAATTCTCCCAATGAGAGGAACCACGCCTTGACAAATTAGATCAATAGCAGTCTTTCTCTCCACAAGTAGCTCGTGTCTCGAACGGTTGCGACATCGCCGTAACCGGGAGCGATAAGTGATGACTAATAACTTTTGCGGGGGTTTAATTCTCCTACTAATCGCGTCATTAGCTCCGATGATGAGCACTGAAATTGGGTTATCAGGATTGGCTCGCAAGGTTGTGTCCGGCTCTTGATGTTGATGCTGCTGTAGAATGCCATCGGCTTTGTTCCGACGATAAGCTCTTCTATCCCTTGCTGTCCGCTCTGAATCTCTTGTCCAGATAGCGAGACCGGAGCGCTCTACTATCAGTCGGAAAAGTACGACATGAGACTCCATACATACAGATATCCGTGACAAGGGTCAACTGACATAGGGACGGCTCATAGTTCTGATGCCGATAATGCTTAATGAGGAACTGGAATGTCTTCAGAGAACAACTCGTCGCTGTCGCAAACACCACACGTAAATCAGTTGCTTTAGTACAAATAACTTTATTGACTTAAGATATCACCAAGTGCGAGAACACCCTGCTATACAAGTCTCATCCTGCACTACTCCGTAGTTACATTCGCTGTTCTCTCTGTCCATATCCAGTCTCCGTGTTGCTGTTCTCTCTGTCCATATTCAATCTTTTTCATGTCGCTCTAACAGTTCCCATCAATGAACTCTTGCTTCAACTCGACGACAGATAACCCGGCAAAGGACAAGGCAGCTTTCTCTACCAAAACACCAAAGGCTGGAAGCCCTCAGGAGACTTCAGCTCCTCGACAAAGTAGGGGCCAGCCTCCAGACGCTCAGTCACCAACTTCACCAGCTCGGAAGCGGTGATCCGTTTGTTATGATCCCACTCCAGCAGGCGCAGCAGGATCTGCAAACGGTCATCGCCATGATTTCGCTTATGCAGCTCGTGTGTGTGGTTGGAGCACTTTTTGGGATATTGCTTTTCTTGCTTCACAAGACAACGAGGCCACTGGGCCATCATCCCAAGAAGTGAGATCCCGAGTGCCCAGATGTCGTCGCTCTTGCCGGAATTTCTGCCGTATCTCTCCATGTAGGGCGACCAGTAAGATCGGGTTCCGTACGGTCGTTTCATCGGGTCAATATGCTGGACCTTCATAACCTCAGCACAGTCGCCGAGGACAACATCAACTGGGGACCAGGATCGAACAATGATGTTACGCGGCTTAATGTCGGTGTGAAAGAGTCCCTTCTCATGCAGATACTCCACGGCCTGCCCAACCTGGAGCATGACTTGCAAGGTCTCTTCACCTTTGAAGCCTCTGGGGTTGTCATGAATTCTGTCTTGAAGACTACCCCCGGCACAGAGCTCCATGACAAGGACATTGGCGGCTGGATTATGCTTGTCCTCACAGTATTCGACGAGCTTGACGATTTGGGGCTACATAAATACATGGTCAGTTATGATGTTCAACACCGCAATACGTAAAGACTTACATGATTCAATCTAGTCAAGTTTCTGGCTTCCTCTCGCAGGTGACCGTAATTCTCAGGAGAGACCTTGCCGGCGAATAGGCTTCCGGTTTTGACGTTCAGGACCTTGTAGACGGTGGCACATGCGCCTCGGCCTAGTCGAGTTCCTCGACGATAGGAGCAAGTTGGGAACTCATTCTGGGGTACGAGGGATGCTCGAACGTCCTCGTCGGTCCAAGCGGTGATGCTCATAGTGAATGATGTTGTTGTATTTCACACAAGCCTTGATAGTTTTGAAGGTTGGAAAGGTTAGAAGGTGATGGTGAAGAAAGGGAAGGGAAACAAAGTTGGCAAGGCCATATCGAAGAAAGAAATGTATCAATTCCCGGACCACAATGTAGTGTAACCGCTGCCAGTGGTTGTGCGTCACAGAGATGAGAGGACAGTGTCAACTGTTCATTGCCTGCCACTGCAAGAACAACCAATAGATCTCGTTTATGCCTTGAGAACTGCCACTGTACCATGAAGTCAACAACTTCACTTGGCCTTTGAATTGTATAATGAATTCTTGGTACATGTTCAAGCAATACAGTGCCATTGTTTCCTTACCCAGAAATCCAATACAAGCCTTGCAGCAGAGCAATATCTCAAGTGACCTCAGGGAGCAAAACATCAGACCTTGATAAGGGGTGTCAAAATAAACTCATCAAAAGGTATCGTAAAGATATCCTAAACTTATACTATGTTGACCAAGTCTTTTTATCGTTTAGGATCAAGATATCGAGTTTTCTTTTCCCCCTTGAGTGACAACCCAAATTGCACACCTAGCATACCTAACCGGACCATTTTTAATTGGACAAGAGCACATCATCAAGTCGTAGAGAGGGTGATTCGCTTCAATTTAAGATGAGTTCGCTAATGCATACCCAAGATATATGCTGAATTTTCCTGCTTTCATGTCTTCCATGTCTTTCGCTGAGTATTACTTCTCTCACAATCGGTGGAATCGGCATAATTTTGTACCCCTGGCTCGCGCCACAAAGCGACCTCCCAGCCATGCCAGCTAAGCAAGCAAATGTCGAATATTGTCCCTGATGAGCCTGAAATACGTACCCCTGAACGTGACCGCGAGAGCCAGGTTTGCCAAGAAGAGGCCTTCCCAGAAAATCGTCATAACTGGGAGATCAGGACCATCCGGATGAACAACTGAAAGGTTAGGCTGAATGGAGTCGACACCATAGACACAGTAGTACTCACGGACTTGCCAGACAAACGCTATTATGGCTGCGTTGATACCATAGCGTACAAGCTGGGAAACCATTATTGGTCGTTTCCTGGGAAGCCGGCTCGAGTGGGCTGCAAGTAGAAGACTCGTTGGTTCAAGGTTCAAAAGGGAGCTCAGAGATTTGCCGTTGACGATGAACTATTGGTATTTGTATTGATAAAGGTGATTCAAGTGAAGAGTTTGGTAATGATTGGATTTGTTTGGAACCTAAGGTACCCGAGTGAGGAGAGTCTTAGAGGTAGGTAGGTCATAAGGTATGTGATTTTGGTCACCGAGGTAAGAGCGACTTCCTGATTTTAATTAAACTCGACAAAGGGCAAGCTGAGCTCATGCTAACTTACCTAAACCTTTTGTCTCTTAGGGTCCTCTTGACCTAAAGTAAGTAGGTACGTATGAGGTTGCAAAAGGGTGAGGGAACTCTTTCCTAGACACAGCTTCGAACGAGACCTCTGCTTATCAAACTCCGTGTCTACTTAGGGAGGTATAGAGGGACTCCTCGTGGCTTGAGGCCACTCGTTCAGTTGAGTTTCAAGGCTCAAGGCAGCGACTGTGTGATCAGCTGAGACTCAATATCAAGGTTATTGTGGTTTGTTTTGGCGTATATGATGACTTATTTATATTGTGTCATGTTGATAACAAACGCTTTGTTTTGTTTACATCACCAGCGTTTTTTGCTTTACTTCGCGTATTACTACATTGGCATTTTAACTTCTGAATCATTGAAACTCTGTTGACTTTCGGGCGTCTCTGAGGGCGCCGGTCGTGCACCTGATACTACATAAACACACTTCCCTTCGTCATGCGTCTTAACCTGATCGTCATATGCGTATCACTCCATGTCCCCCAACTCCCATTCGCCTAATGCATACCATAAACACTGAAATCCATAAACGCCTTCCCATGGTTCCAAAGGTAGTTGCTAAAATTGAAGAGGGTATTCGGATACATAGTCTACAGCTGCTTGTGTCGGTGGCAGCTCAGATTGCGTCGTCGCGGCGGGCTATTGTACGTATGCTCGCCATAAGTCGGTCCATGAATTCCATCGATTCACCTCCAGGGACGTCTGCAAAATCTTGTTGTCCGGAAGAGGTGCTCGTCGCCGGCACCGTTGTACCGGTCGCGTGTACCAAGTTTGAACCCGTAGATGTCAACGTGCTATCCCGGGAAGGTGAAGCACCCTGCTGTTGTGTTGGGGCTAGGGCTGAACCTTGCGAAGAGATCTGAGCAACGCTTGGCAATCGCGGAATTGGAATGGGGGTCTTGGAAACCTTGGTCCCAAGTTTTTGATTGCCCATAGGTTGCCCATTCGAAAATGTCTGCTGAGATGCCCGAATCGGTTTTGCAGCCTTGGGCGTAGAAGGCGAGCCTTTGCTCTCGGCTTGTTGCAAGATTGGCTTTCTGGCGGCAACAGGAGCAGGGGTCTTAGATGTAGGCGCCATCGAAGCCAAAAAGTTTGCAGGCAATGGTACTGGCGACTCTTTCGGGGGTATCTGGATGGGCTGTTCAGCCGACCCTTCATTCCTATCGAGAATTCCAGGTACTTACCTTGTATTCCTTGAAAATCGTCCCAATCCTGGGTTTACTACTCTGGTTAGGGGGCTGAGTGGTCTGTGGGGACTTCTGGTGAGGCTTTTCTTCAGCCTTCTGTGGAGGCTTCTGCGGAAGCCTCTCTTGGGGCTTCGGAGTCGACTTATGCGGCTGCACCTGGGGCTGTATTGGTGCCTGTCCTTGCGCTTGTATTGGTGCATGCGTTTGCACAGGCATATGGGGCAAATACTGTTGTTTTATCGCAGGCCGAGGAAACTGGCTGAAGCTAGAGGTGCCAGTTCCTGGAGACGACATGGGCATTTGCTTCAAGTTCGGTTGTTGGCTGATCCGAGGCTGGCTTACAGGAGACGCACGGTGGCCATGCCCCGGAGAATAGTGTTGTTGAGGCTGGTAGGCGCCGAAATTCTGATTGCTCTGGAATCTATTATCCTTGATTGTGCCGTTGAGATATGCATCCTTGTTGGCCATAATATGAGCCCTGAGGTTGCCCTCGTACCCGTTGGTGAAGCCTCCCCAAGGAGCATATGGCGTCCGGTACTTAGTCGAGTCCCTACAGAGGTTAGCAAAGGACGAATTTGTTGAGTCGATAACACGTACCTGTTGTGGTTGACCTGGAAAAAGGGATACTTTTGGAATATAGATACATCTGCCTGCGAAGCCACTCTTGCTTGTGGTATCTGGTGGTGGTTTACAGGTGCCGGAGCCTGATATGGTTGCGGATAGGAATGAGCTACTCCAGGATGACTAGGGGTAGGTGCAGGAAGGGCAGAGGTATGTCTTCCGTGCCATTGGTTCTGCTGATAATGTGGCAATGTGTTCGCAGGACTCTGTACCATGGGTGTGTTTCCGGGAGGTGTATATGCGGGCGATTGCCTAACCTCAAACCTTTGCGCAGAGTAGGCGGGAGCGGCTTGTTGTCCTGCAGGTATAGGGTGTGCATACGGATACCGATAGTTCCCGGGCTGTTGCTGGACTGGAACGGGCGAAGGGGCAGCTGGTGTGAATCTTTGAGTGGTGAAGTTGCCCATCGCAGGGTAGTTGTTAGTAGCAGGGGTTCGTGGCTTGTACATATATGGCTTATCAAGTCGCGCTGCAGGATAAGGGATGGCGGGCTGGTAGGCTTGTCGGGGAGGATATGCTGGAACCGGCCTTGCGGGTTTGACGGGTTTGGGAACTGTCGATAGGAAATTCCCCCTGGGATTATGACGTTGGTTGCGAGGATCCTCGGTGAATTGGGCGCGGGCTTCTGTCGATTTCTTAGGCAAGTAATACCAAATTTGGTCGGGTTTGCAGAAATCGATCTTGACTTGTTCTTTGTTTGCAACAGGGTGGCAGTTGAATTCGGCCCAAGTGCAGCCTTCAACGAACGGATCGTCCTTCTGGGGCTTGCCGTCATGAAGTCGTTTTGTTTTGAGCTTCTCCTTGGCCTTCTGGGACGCGGGCATCGGAATGGCCTTTGCTGATGCCTTTGGCAGACGATAGTCGGCTGGATCGGGTACCAGTAGCCATTTCCATTCGACTTCAAGGCGGTCACTGCAAGCGGTTAGTTTAGATTTGACGAGATCGAGTTTCTGATGTATTCGAGCATACCCATTTGGCAAGATGTCGATAAGCAAGGTTTGTTCATCGTGCCGGTTTTCAACCACAACACCAGCAAAGATGTCTCCCTTGAAATACTGCAACTGGCAGGTCTCGCCAGGCTGAAGCTTTGAAGCTGCCGTCCGAACTCGTGAGTCAGTGTCCAACGCATCTCCATCAAGCTTCTTATCTCGCTTCGTCCGATGGTATCGACAACTGAACTCAAAGGCCTGTTCCTTATATTCTGTGCCATCTTCGCCGAAGACTGGGATCTCTTCTTCTTCAACGAAAACACCAGCTGCGGCCGCGCATGTTGCATGATAAGCCCGAGCGCATCTCTTTTGGGAGCATTGAAAGCAAGCGCCTTGTTTAGAGCGGCAATAAAGACACTTGAGTTCGAATCGATCTTTGTGGATTTTAGACACGTTGACAACTGTCTCCTGTCCATCGATTGTTTCGGTATACGTCTCTGGCAGATAATGCGCGCAAAGTCGATGAGCTTTTCGGCCATCATCTGTGGGCAATAGATCGGCCGACGGAGTGTCGTTGGGGCAGAGGCAGCAGGGTGGTTCGACCTTCGATTTGAGACGAAGCCTGATCTTCTTGACCTTGCCTCCCTTCTCGCCAGGAACACGCTTTCGCTTACGGCCAGCCAGTCTGAACTTGACACCAGAGCCAGAAGGTGGTGTGGGCATGCCACCTTGTTCATCTTCGTCATCTTCCTCTTCGTCCTCGGTTTCTTCATATTCTGTTTCTTCTCCACGTAACTTGCGCTCGATGTCGTAGACATTAATCCAGACACTGTCTTGCGCTTCAGCGCACTCGCACTTTTTGGCGATTTTGCCGATGTCTAACCAAGAATCGAGTGCAAAATTGACAGCTTCGGCACAGTTGTAGCCCAGGTTGTAGCCAGAATGGTATCCATATGGATAGGTCACGACGAACTCTCCAGGGTAAGATACGCATTTGTTGACAGTGATGTTATAATGCGATTTTAAATGTTGAGGCGAGATGAGGAATCCTTTGTGACGAAGAAACTGGTCACAGGCCTTCGCATCTGTAGGCCAGATATTTTTCATCGCAGCCTCGAACCGGCGGGCATCGGCTTGGGAGATACTATACCACTGCTTGGGAGCACCAAAGTGAAGATAGTTAATACTGTAAAGATCAACATCTTCAAGGTGCCAAGCAAAAGTTGCTTTCCACATGCCAAGGTAGAGATAAGCGGTGTTGACTCCTGGAACCTTTTCACCCAAGACATCCAAAAGATTAGGCAGCTTGTTCAAATTCCACTGTTCGGTCGATTCGTCAAAAAGCGTACCCATCAGATCAGCGCCGTAGAGGGGAGGTGCGTAGGTGAGGGTCTTCCAGTAAGCCCTCTCAAGCTCCTCACAGCGCTCGGGTGTATACTCGGATATGTCCATCTTGTAATCCCAGTCTTTAAAGGCAGCTTCGTCGATCATAGCGGATCCCTCTCGGCGACTGTATTTGCGACGGGCCGAGACTGTTTGTGTCTTGGTTCTTGCCTGTCGAAGGCCACCCATGCGACCAACAGTAGGTTCATAATCCTCCTCAACCTCTTCACCTGGGTCCTTCTCTACTGACTCGACAGGTTTGTCCTCAGTCTCGGCAACCTCTGGCTTGGGTGAGACCGGAGTCATAGGCCGGTCTTCATTATCATCCGCCTGTTCTTGCTTGAGCCGCCTCCCCCTGCCTCCTCGCTTGGCAGGTCGCCCCCTACCTCTCTTCCTAGGGGTCGAAGGTTCGGAAGGTTTAGCCACAGTTGCGGTCGCAGCTCGAGTTCGTGCTTTAGGCTTCTCGGCGTTGGCGCGTCGCTCACCACGTCTAGCCGGGGGCTGGTGTTCGCTCTGGTCGCACAGCTGGCGCCACTGGGGCAGATTATAGGATCGTCCGTGAAGGATGTTGACTTGGCGATAGGTTCCATTGGATCCCATGATATCTTGCTTGATTGGCTCTCGAACTTTAACCTGCTTCACAAGGTCGTCGAGTTTGGGAAGGGCATCTTTCCATTCTTGTGGGGGGATGACTTTAATGATGCCGGATTTCATTCCATAGCTATCGACGGCTTCCATCTGGAGGATACATTAGCGACGGACACGGGGTAACTTGTAGTCGACGTACGAAGCGCTTAAAATCCTTGAACTGGTGCATGGTGGGCTTGAAGATAGGAACAGCACCAGACCAAGAATCCGGCAGGACCTCTCCAATGTCAACCTCTTCGTCAGCATCTTCCTTCTTATCGTCGCTGTTTACATTGTCGCTAGGAAGAACAGGCTGCGGTGGATCGCTCAGGATGGGTTCGTCTTCAAGATCGCTCAACTCAGAATCTGAACCATCAGACTTGGCCGTGTTGTTGCTATCGGGAGGCGAATGCAAAAAGGTAGCGCCAGGTTGAGCGGTCGTAGGGTTTTTGGTGTTGGTATCGACAGGCGCAGTCGCAACGACCGTATCTTGAGAATGTGGTATGGCAGCGACAGCAATGCCAGCGTCGATCGACGTGGACGTCGACTCCGACATGGTGGGCGATCACGTCGCAATCAGCGACGCTGCCATTGAGGGAGGAATTCTGAATTTCGGGTCCGTTTCTCGTTGCGGCGTAGTACAGACGATTGAAAATATCGATGCAGTGAAAAGAATTAATTACTCTGTCAAAATACTTTTGCGCTGGAAGTGTTGAGTACAACGGACGAAAAGGGCGTGAGCGCAGAGTTGGAAAGTGGTACAGTGGGTGAGAACCTGAGTCTGAGTGGCAGGTAGGTACAACTTTACTGAAGTTGGTGGTCAGAAGGGCAGGTGATGCGGATTGAATTGTTAGCGGGCGAATGAGATGGCTCGCTTGGAAGTATCTTCTTAGCTTATCCTCGGTAGGCGGTACCTGTAGGCCTCGTACTGTGCTAAGATTTCAACTTGGGCTAAATGCAAACGGAAGAAACAGGGCAGGGAGCCGCAAGGGGTAAGAAAATATCAGACTTTAATATCAGGTGTTAAAATAAGCTCAGCAAAAGGTATCCTAAATTTGTGTCAATCTGCCCAAGTTATTTTGTCATCCCGGATCAAGGTCCTGAGTTTTCTTTCCTCCACTCCTCCAGGAGAGGTACCTCCCTCCTGGGCCCGCTAAACACGCATCATTCGATTTCGGAGGTTTCCATCATCATCGTAAACTGGCCCCCTTTTTACAAACGCATCAATTTTTTCTTTGGAGGGTGTTGGCATAAGCAGGGCGAAATATCTAATTGACTATTGACTATTGAACTATCGAGTACCATAACTGATGGTGGTCTCTTATTTGATACTGAAAATGTTGTGACTTGTTCTGTTTTCTTGACGCACACATAGGCTTTGTTATGCATTGTTTAAAGATCTTCCATCTGATGCAGCTTGATCAGATTGATAAGATTGGCATCTGAAACCAAGGACCCAAAAGCTGGGGACATCGCCCACTACCGATTATCCTGGCCTGGCTTTGTCCCACCTTACGTAGGCGACATTAGCTCACGAGCACCTCACCCCCATCTGTGGTCCCCTGCTTCAGGGCTGAGTTAAGTGGTTGTTAGTTGCTGTTGCCATGGCTCCGCTTCGTTCTTCATCTTTAACTCACTATATTGTGTTGTTCCACCCGAACAGCTCGTAGTGTCTATGTCTTGCATATGCATCCCTACATGTAAGCTATCATGATTCGCTCGAGTTGACCATTGAGGGTTGTCACTTGAACAGATACTTCCATCCCGACGTCGAGGCTATTGTATGACAAACTCAACTTGATCCATTGTTCCATTATATTTCCACAGCACGTTCTATCTCACCTTGCGGCCTCCTTTGTGTAGTGTTTATCTTGGTTCCTTGAATATTTGACTGACACACCAGCGACGGGACTATCGGAGGAGATATAGCTCTTGAAGCTTTCTCCTTTGCTCTCCCCCACAAACCGCTTCTAGACTCCATATGGAGATTCTGGTTCATTGTTCTCAAGTCTTCGTAGAAGTGCTCATGTCTTTGTTCGTAGTCAACCACTGACGGTATTCTCGAGCTGCGCTCCTTTCCCCATAGTAAACTGCTGATCAAGTGTGCCAGCCGAGAACTTATCTGGTAACTCACAAACGGTATCACTGCGATAGCCTTTGCGCAAATATGTGATGGATCGACTGTCACTAGTTGTCCATGAGACTGAGCTTTAGTCTCCTTTGTTGAGACGATGGGGTTGATGACTAAAAGTGAAGAAAGAGTCCACTTCCGTGCCTTATCGTGCATGATATGATCGCGAGCTAAGAACCTGGAGGGTGTAGACGCCGACGAATTACTCCATCGTGATACAGTCAAGTTAGTAAGTCACACAACACATGTGTATTACATATTTATTTGAAGGGCCTAAACTGCTCACCTCTGTTGGTCCTTGGCTAGCCAATTGGTCACATCATCAAAGTGGTAACCCTAGTCAACTCGTTATTCTGTGTACTGTCTTCATTTACTCAAGTCACAGCTCGGCCACTCTTGAGTAGACTTTGAAATTGGTTAACAAGACATGCCAGGAGGGTAGCAATCCTCATCCCCGGGCTCCGAGCTTGTTGTATCAGGTCTAAGACAGGAGCGCTAGATGTTATTCATGAAGACGGTGCTTCATAGATTTAAAGACACTCTTCATACTCTGAGCCAGATTATTGGTCCGGATCCGAATGGGCTGGTATCGAGCCGACATATTTGTTTGGCTGCAGACATTGCACAAAATCTGATAGACTTCCAAAAATATTTGTATTAAACATTCATGCGCTACAGACTAATCGTGGAGGCTCAACACCAGTGTGCCTTGTAACGAATCATCGTATCCTACCTACTAGGTATGCAATTTGTATTTGTCAAATATTTTATGTGTATTCCTCAAAGCTATCTCGGGTTACCAATATATAGAAAAGGCTTCGGGTCATTCTTGTGTACCCAATGCCAACCAAGTTCGCAGTTGCACTAAGCCACACCAGGGGGTGAGTCTCCGTACCTCTAAGTCGCGATAGTACATGGATACAAATGGATGTAGTAGGAGACACTGAACATCTCTCACTCATAGAGTGACTGATTATAAAGCTGTGCTCAGCGACACAAATAAGTCACTGCAGGAAGTCAAAATACTTGTCAAACGCCAACCGGATATCAAGGAGTTGGTGTTGGGCCCATGTTAGTCACTTACAAGTGCCGTCGGTGGGCGCAACTAACTCCGAGCTGGCTTCAAGACAACTGACGTCAATATCCTGTTTTACCAAAACATATTCTTCGTATCAAAGAATTAGATTTGGCCTTCTGCTACCGTAGCCCTGTCTTACTCTCTGTCACGAGGATGACCTTCCATTGCGCGACCTGCAAACCCCGCCGTAGTAAGCATTCTCTTTACGGATAGATCTGCGCAGTCAGCGGTCAAAGCCAAGCCAAAAGCGAGCCTTGAGTCTCGGTACTTTTTATCACGAATGAATCAGTTCCTTGGCTGTTTAAAGTCACTGACTCAATATATCTTCCATCGAGATCTTGATCATTGCAATTGACACCGGGCTTATCGTCTTCCCAGCCACCCCTATCCGCTCACATTCACCCCGCACTCAGCACTATCTTGGCCCTTTTTAAACTTACAGCATCAAAGAAGCTGGGCTGCATCCTTTAGCTCAGCCATTGGATGGCATCATGGTGAGCTGACCTATCTCATCACTTGCCGGCCCTCCATGGCTTTATCGTGCCCCCCCGCCCGCTTCCAATGCCAGCCTTGTTGGAGGAATGCCAATGGAATGTTGCGAGGAGTTTCTGTGCCGCTGTGACTAGGCGTTGGCTACTTGTACATGAACCTCGGTCGTGTTAGAGCTGCATCAGGCGTTGGGTGGATGGATGACGGTCAGTTGCAGGTAGCTGCAGCTTGTTCTACCATAAGCTACCTACCTATCTATGGCCCTCACCTCTTTTGAGCTGAGCTGGGTCTTTGCCTCTCTTCTCTTTCAATTGCCTCTCACCTCTTCTTGGTGAAGGAAGAGCTTCGCCTTGATTATCTACCTATAGTTGACCTCCCACTGTATTGTCGTAAAAGACACAGCCCTAAATATGATCGTGTTCAAGCTCTTCGCAGCTTTACCTCTCGCCCATGGCGTTATTGCACAATCCGCCGGCACTGGAGAAAAGGTCTGGGCTGCCGTCGCATTCATCAACCATGGCGAAAGGACACCCGTAATAGCCAATCTTCGTACCGTATTGACACCTGAGGGAGCTCAGCAGATGCTGCGACAAGGCACTGCATTCCGCGCTCGATATATTCCAGACGGTGTGAACAACTCCGACTATCAGAGCATTCAAATGGCTTATCTCCAGAATCTCAAGCCCGATGTGATTGACAACGACGACATTGACATCATTACTCAGACAGATGAATGGGTATCGACTGGTGCTCTGGCCTTTATGCAGGGCTTCTATCCGCCATCACCAAACGCATTTGACAATAGCACTGGAGGCGAAGAGATTGCCGTGAACCTGGCTTCTAGCGATAACAAGACTGAATATCCGCTAGACGGATATCAATACCCCAGTATTCGAGCCCCTGGTTATTACGATCCAGAATCAACAGCGTATGCTCATTGACCTCTCCCTACCTCAATTTGACTAATAAAATACAGACTACAAGGCACTTATAGATGTTCAGCTTGGCAGACAGAGATCACCACAAACCTAACGCAGGAAAACGGGCTCGACGAGCTCTATGATTCAACTCTGCCCTTCTATCAAAACCTCTTCTCTACTGCTCCATTTGATGGCACAATTGACATTGACTACGCCAATCTCTGGAACGCATACCAGCTCTGGGAATTCGTCGATTATCAGTATCGACACAATGAGACTGTCCACGAGGGGCTCAAAAACGCAAACTCAACGCTGTCTTTTCTGAACACTTACGCCTTGTCGATAGAGCGCGCACAAAACAGCTACCGCGGCTCAGACGACGACAGCGAACTTGGTGCTCTCTACTCTGTCGCCGGCCGAACCATGGCGTACAAAGTCGCATCGCAGTTCAGGAGCAACATTCGCTGGGGAAGCAGCTACAACAAACTCACACTCATGTTTGGCTCTCTCGATCCCATTGTGAGCTTTATTCAACTCTCAGGTCTTGTCACCCAAGACAACATGTTTCAAGCGCCTTGGTCAACGCTCCCCAAGCCTGGCGCAGCATTGGTCTTTGAGCTCTTTGGCGAAGATCCAGATGATCCTGATAGGCAGCCATCCACGGATAGTCTTCGTGTGAGAATGTCCTACCGTGCTTCAGCAGACGCAGACGAGTCTTTCCAGAACCAGCCCATCTTCAAGTCTGGTCCTGATGGTATCGCATACTCGAGTTTCATACAGACTATGAATAACCTTGGAATATCACCTAACCAGTGGTGCGACGTCTGTAGCCCGACACCTGCTCCTTGGTGCATCACCGTCGACTCGGATGGCTCTAACTGGGGAGATGACTCTTCAATTGGGCCAGTCATCGCAGGAGTTATCGGAGCAATCATTGCAATCGCTGTTCTGGGTGTTCTACTCCTTTGCCTGTGTGTCTGCGGCGGTCTTCGGCTACGTCGTAAGGGTCCTGAAGAGTCAACACACAGTGCCGCTGCTGTAGGGGCTACCACAGGAGGCTTCAAGGGTCCAGAAAAGAAAGATGGCGATGCGGATGTCGTGGTGACAAAGCAGGGCATTCACCATGAGCGCGTCGGTAGCTGGGAGCTCCGAAGTCCAAGCGAAATACCTCCTCAGACTTCTGGAATCGTGACCAAGGACATGGGATCTCCTCCTCAGAGACGATCGTTGGATGACAGTGACGACGATATCAGCGTCATGAATGCGGCACCAGTGAAGGCTCGCGAGAGTGTTTGAGTAAGTAAGGGCGAGTGGACAGGTAAACTATACGGAGGAACTTGCATGCATGGTTATACCCTTTGATTCTTACAATCGTTCGAGCTATTGATACCTACTTGGATGGATTTTATAGGCGTTGGTATTGGCGAATTTGCATATACACTCGTTTGAAGACGTTGATCATTGGCCATATGTGGCATAAACTGAAAGGACTGTTACTATACAACAGGTAGTTCGACTGAACTGAGACTATCACTTGAATACAGACCGAGTTTGGACATTTTATGAAGGGTAAATGGTCGGATGCCAAGATCGATATCATGATTGTCCTTGGAATAAGTATCTTTGGACACCTTCGTTTAGTAAAATGACAGATAATGGATGTTTATCCTAGGGGTATCTATATCTCACACGCCTCACACAATAACAAATTCCTCCTCTTCAACCCCATCAAGGTCAAAAACCTCCCCATTCATCATCCCATGTACATAGCACTCCCCGACAAGTATCCACGTCCCATCATCCTTTCTTCTCAGTAAGAACGGTGTTCTACCTCCATACAACACAACAACCACATCTTCAGCTTGCATAATATCCGGCCCAACAACAAACCATCCCCCAAAAGTTATCGCAAAACCCCGATATCGCGTAACAAGCGTTGCTTCATGGCTCCACTTGAACCCATCTCCCGTCTGCGCAAGCTCTTGTATCTCTGGTGAAACGGCACCAGGTTTATCCAGCGCGCGAATAAGATACGCTGCACCGTTCGCGAGCCATTCTTCCTTGGGAATACTCTCATATGGCCGTGAGCGATCTGCTCCGATACATGCGTTCGTGAGTGTTTGCACAAGGGCGAAGAATGCTGAGTCGCCGTTTCGATAGCGTTGTCGTAGGTTGAAGGGTTGGTTTCGACCACAGATATCTCGCCATAAGGCCTCGATGGGGAGGCGCAAAGGGTTGTTGCGACGGAAGTGAAAAGCGTTATTCCAGAAAATCCACGATGGTCGACGGATACGATCCAAGCGAACACCGTAGATGTGAAGAGCTCTTGTTTCTTCGTTGATACATAGTTGAGGGCGATACTCTCCTGATGATCTATGAGGAGTCACGGGGGTACCCATGAGGTGCAGAGGCACAACCCGCCAGTCGGGGACCCAAGTCGGTAGATCTCCCCTCTCCATAATTCGTTTCTTGTAAGTAACCGGTATAGCATGGCAAGCGGACAAAAGCAGAAGCGATTCGCACCCGGAGAGTTCTCTGACCGCGACGTCATAATAGATATCTTCTATCGATCTGCTATAATCCGCCACCAACTCTGCAAGGCTCGAACTACCAGTGTGGATGGAGAAATGGCCAAGAAAAGCGTAGACATGGTCTCGAGGGTCCTTAGATAAGAGATGTCTTGCGCGGTGAAGTTCGTATATGAAGGCTGCGCGGTTATGGTTGACATCGTATGCCTCCTCTGGCTCAACGAAGCGTTGATATAGATACCGGATGTTGGGTGTGAAGACAGCAAATCGTGAGCGTAGGAAGTGGTAGGTCGTATTCAAGATGCCTGCAACTGACGATAGTACCTCCCAGTCGATCTCTGCATCGCCCCAGTAAAGAGTCGCTGGTGCTGCTGTTCCTATTTCCTGAACAATCCATATACGATTGAACTATTCTCGTCAGTATAAGGCTATTCAGTGTCTCTCATAAAACTCACCCATGGCAGTCTCGATAGATTCGAGAACGGCACCCAAGGTTTTCTATCCTGGCTCAACAAATCTTCTGAATGAGCTCTTTTGAACTCGTTATGTAGTTCTTCATCATTAAACACTCTATGAAGGTAGTGAACCATCTCCATAGCCGCCTGCCCATGCCCTACCTTGTCTTCTCCGAGCCATACCAACACATGCTTCGCTCCCTTGTAGATAGCATTCATCAGACTGACTTGCTGACTTCGTTCGGCAATATCATCCTGGTTGATGCAGACTTGATCCGCCCATAAGCGTCGCTGGGTAGTTGCATGTCTCATACGGCGTAGAGCACCCTCAATGCTCTCCGTTAATGGCAGCGGTTTCCCATCGCATATAATCTCAGAGGATCGACCACCTGTGCCCCAGCAATATGAGATGGCTTCATATTGTGGGTTGAGATCAAGATTCTCAAAGCCGAGGTGGCCAACTAATGGGTCATTGCCCGTACCAGGCTCAAGAGTGAGAATGCGGATTGTAAAGTTATTCGTGAATGGTGTATAGGCGTATGACTCTGGAGCTGTTGGTTCTGATGGCTGGACAACACCGGCCATGGATGATAGCAAAGACACAGTCGAGCAATGAGACTTGGTTCTGAGAAGAGTCCTAGAATGAGATGTTGAACGTTGATGGTGAGAAATGCCATGCAGACCGAAACTTGAAGGCCCAGTTCTTTTAGATCGCTTTCGCGAAACCTCAACCGACGGCGTGGATTTAGTTTCTTTGTAGATCGTCAAATCACCAGCATGAGTTCTTTTTCGCAGAGCACGTCGACTCCATAGTCGCACTGGAGATGTAGACTTAAGGGACATTGCAATTATCACTGAACCAGAAAAGGAATGATACGGTACTTAACAGAACCAACAAGCGGTTACTAACATGCAACACAGCCACTCGCCATGGTTCTTTTGCGGAGATCCATGCAGCCATTCTTTACAGACAGCAGTAGGTCAGCGCTAATGTCACGTTATAGATGCAAGAGGTTATGCAGGGCATAGCACATCACGTAGGAAATGGGACAGATCATGGCCTTCAATGTTTAATATGTGATATCGAGCGGCGGTAGGCCTTTCTATCTAACTATACACAACTTTCCTGTGTCATCAATCGTTCCAAGTAGGAGATAAAAACAAAATAGATAATGCGGTAACACCTCGCATGGGCGATTCATCCTTTGTGCCAGTAACGCCTAATCCCATCCCAATCCGCTGGGAATCCCAAAAGTTACAAATAAGAAAGTAATGAAGCGCTTAGTGCATGTCCTTTTCCCATTCCCCACAGTCCATTAAACCACTCTCTACAGGTCCATGGTAAGAAGTTCTAACCTCGATGTAACAGCGTCACAGCTCGCGCTGATACGTTGCACGCGAGCCATGGCCAAAGCAGCGATATATTCTTCCTCACCGGCATCGACAAGTTCGAGACGGGCAAGTACCTTTTCGGACTCAACGCCGCCAAAGATGTCAACGTGCGATAGACCCTCAGTATCAAACTCCTTGGGTTGCTCACTGGTGGTGGTAGCGGTCTCAGTATGGAACAGTGCGAATTCAGGATCAGACTCAAACTCAAGATCAATAGGGGCGGCGTCAATGGGCTCAGAAACCTCGGGCTTCTCGACAGGGCGCTCAATGGTGGGCACCTCAAGCTTCTCCTCCTCGGAGTCGAAGATGGGCTCAGCGAAGTTGGAGGTCTTGCCAGAGAGAACAGAAGCGTCAATAGCATCAGGAAGCTCAGGAGTATCGACAACAAAGACCTGAGGCTGGAAGTTGAAAGAGCCATCAAGAGTGAGCATGGAGAAGTCCATGTTCTGCTCAGGGATCATAGCCATGCCAATCTGGTGCTGAGAAGACTGCTGAGCGTTGTAGGGGTTGATGTCCTTGGGCACCTGTCGCTGCTCAGGTTGAGGCTCGACCTTGAGCTGAGGAGTCTGCTGAACAGCGGTAGGGTTGCTGCTGAGGTTGTCCAAGAAGTTGGAGAAAGAAGGCGAAGAGAGAAGCATGCGGGTGAGGTCAGTCAGACGCTTGTTCTCGTCCACGAGAGCACGGTTCTGAGCGCGGAGGTCACCGTTCTCGCTGACCTTGTTGGCAATCTCAGTCTCAAGCTGAGTGATGTATTCTGAGGCATTGTTAGCAAACGGCTTCGATTGATCGTCGCGGAGAAAACTTACCCTTTCTGCGGGAACGGAAAGCGCGAGCGGAGACCTTGTTGCGAAGCTGTCGTCGCTCCTTGCTGCTGAGCTTCTTGCCCTCCTCGCTAGCCAAGAGGCGCTCATCCTCATCCATCTCCTCTTCGTCCTTCTTGGATCGGGGAAGGTTGGCCATGGGGCTGGTAGCCTGGCTCTCAGGCATTGAGGGCTTGGCTCGCATAGAGTTCAGGAGCTGAGTAATCTTCTGCTCAACAATGGGGTCGGTAGGCTGAGGGGCCTTGCCACGAGACTTGGGCTGCGATGCCTGGCGCTGAGCCTGTTGTTGCTGCTGAATGATCTGCTGCTGCTGTCGCTGTTGTTGCTGAGCCTTGACAAGAGCGGCTTGGGAGTGAGCACCAGGCCAGAGACGGCCGTTGTTCTGTGTGGGCAAAACGGGTGGTGAGGGAAGGCCAGCGTTCTCTTGCTCGATGCTGCTAGGGTCGACAGTGAAAAACTGTTGCGTCTCGGTCTGCGACTCGAAATCCATATCCATATCCGAAGCACCCAAAGTAGCCTGCGAAGGAGATGTGTTGAAATCAAACAGATCAGCCTCGGGGCTGAAGGTGGTTAGGTAGTCGATGTTGCGGAAGTCTTGGTAACCAGTGTTGTTCGTCTGGTTAACGGCCATTGTGTTGGCGATGGCACCGGGCACAAAGCCAGTCTGTTGTCGGTACATGTCATAGTTGTGACTGGGGCCGCTCAAGCTCTGGGCAGTTGTGGTGGCGGGAGCAGCGACAGCGGCTGAGATAGGGCTCGCGAAGGTAGCCTTTGATGTTCCTGATGGTGATACTGAAGTAGCAGGAGATTGGAAGTTATCGTACTCGGTAAGATCGAGGAGAGCGTCGATATCGACGGTATTCTGGCCAGGACCCGACATGTTGTTGTATCAGTTCGGCGATACCGGAGGATGTAGTGTTTGATATGAGTAAGATTGAATTCGTCGCCCAAGTGATGATCAGTGGAAGACTCGAGTATTGTCGCGATAAATTTTGTCTGTTGTGTTTATCTTGCTTAGAAGATCGTTGAAAAGTAATGGTTGTTGAGAGATGGAAGTTCTGTAACAGAAGCGATTGTTTGGAAGTTGAGAAGGGGAAAGATGGAACCAGGCAGAAAATCGGGAACTGGGGAGGGACCGTGTTCTATGAATGGGGTGGGTGCCTTGGTCGGCGGTACGTACCCGCCGGGTCCGACAACATGATCCCCCGGTGTGTCAGGGAGGGAGAAACTGGTGAAAGCCACTGAAGCCCACTTAGGTAATCCACTATAAACATGCTCAAGGCCCCCAACTTCAGGGACTCGGCCCCTGAATTGATTCCATTCGAGCGCTATGAACCGCTAGATCCAGGTCTCTCTGTCAGGTAACGCCGGCCGTTGTCAGGGCTGACCAGGGAGCAGGGATAGATCGGCGGCCGGGAATCCGACTAGTGAGGGAGAGGAGCGAGGACGCGTCAGCTCTTTTCTTGGGTTGTGCAAGCCAAGGGTGGGAGTCAAGGGCCAAGGAGGTGGATAACTCATTGAGGCAGCGCCGTAACTCTAGAGGCCAATCAAGATGCGCCTCTGACGACCGAGCCTCTCAGAGACAGCAGCGAGCGTATCCCTGTTTCGCCGTCCGAGGGGGTGCGGAGCGAACAAGGTGCGAGTCTTGCGAGAGTCTAGCTCCAAGAAGAGAGCGAAACGAACGACCAGAGACGTCTGCGGCCTGAGGATGACGACGCTCAACTGCCCCTTTGGGACAGGCTTGGTGCCAAAAAGCCCATGATGGAGGCATGGCGCTGGTCTTTTTGGCTCCTCAGAGTCTCATTGCTCGTCTTTGGCTGCGCTTTTTCGTATGCATTTCTGGTCCACAGTCGACTTCACCTGCAGATGCACCTACGAGCTTACGTCTCTCATCCTCTGAGGCTTCGTGGCCTGGGCTCAATATGGTCAAGCCTCAGGCTGATTATTCTTCTGCCTACGTCTGAATACCAACGTCCCCTCCTGTTTGAGGTTATCAAGCTTGATGCAGACAAAAGCACGGCTAGATAATTCCTCCGGCCAATAGTTCTGGTACGGCTCAATGTGATAAGGGGAGATCAATCTCATCGTCACCGTTAAATCCGGCGGCTGCTCCAACCGGACGGCAAAGCGGCAGCCCATCGCTATCGGTTATCATGGCTTGCTGGAATGCTCGTCAGCAACTTGCTACAAGAAGCTGTGTGAACTCTGCAGACAAACAACAAATGCATACCAGCCAATTCACTGATCAGCGTTGGCGGGTGCTGAAACCTGTCTTCCGTCCGACCCGAGCGTGGCTGTACAAAACAATAGAATTGTGCCCTTACACTGGCTGGTATGCTTTCCAAAGCTTGTCTCCTGCTTCCAGAGTCCACTATTACGATGCTCAAGTATAGATGCAGCTACTTTTCCTCTAGCGATGCGTTGCCAACTCAGATCATCAGGGAAGAAACGCTGATATGATTCATTTCCCTTGATTCTTGCTCATTTCAATAAGAAATGAACAGACAAGGCCTTGCCTTACCGTAAAGACATTGCGGGGATGACCATCTCCATCAATATCATATATCGATTGCACTGCCACCGCCCTCATATCCCAAAATCCCACCACCCCAAGCACAGTCCATTTCAGAAGCCTGAAGAGTCCCCGAGTTCATCCCACCGTTCACTTTTCCTCTTCTGCTCTACGCTGCGCTGCGTCGCTGCTGGCTGCTCCATCTCTCATTGCTCGCTCTTTATTCCTGTTTGCTCACTGTCATCTACTGTGCCACGCTGCTATAATCGTGTAAACCCACACAGCCATATCAGCGGGCACCCATTGGGCTGTGTCATCAGAGTTGGAGTCTTGGCTTCCCAAGTAAGCTCAATGATCGTCGTTCTTGAGATGGCTCGAACCACTCATCTTCTCTGGTGGTTTCCGTCGTACCACAAAGAATGACATCGGGTGTTAATAACGCCGTTATGCCGTTGCCGGACTCTAGATCTTGAAGGCACCGAGTAATCTTTGGCGTTTACAGTGCTGCTAGTATCCGTACGGAACGGATCTGTGTTGACATCCAAGCCTCAAACCCGGGTTGTTTTTTTCGCCACTCCTCAACCAATGAGTGTTGGATTCCCGTGACAAGACAAACCGATCGACAGTCTCGACAAAAATAGAACTTCCCAGTTTGTGGTCGCCCTGGCACTGGCTCAACTGCCGCCCTGATTATCTTCTCCACTGCCCCTGACGATGATGGACAATGACACAAGAGAATACGGCGTTTGCCGTTATTATGAGTTTCATCCAAAACGCTTTGCTATGCACCAACCGAGACCTGTTTCACAAAACGACGGTTCTCCTTTCGTCGACAGTGGTTCCGTCACTTCATCCCACATACCGGAAGCCTCGAACAAGCTTTGGCTAGGGGGTTTTGCCGTGGCGGGAGTCTCGAATTATAGTCGATCGACTGATTATCGGTACCAGGCTTGAAACATCTGGTTCACGTTACGGCTCGAGAATTTACCCCTTTTGGGTTTATTCTTTGAGTGTTCAACCATCTACGATTTCTGATCTGAAGTTCTTGATTCAACCTTGTGCCAAGACTTCGCTTTCGCTTTACTCAGATCTAATACAACTGCCGGCGGTGATGAGAGCTTAATCTTGACGATCCTGGCCAAAGAAGATTTTAGCATTGATTAAATTTCAATTTTCGCATGGTTTAAAGAGCACAGCCCATGCAATTAGCCACCTTGGTATGCTGGCCTCGACATCGCCTAAAGTTCTGAACTTTTCCAGAAGCTAGATCATTAGCGACTCCAGTTCCAAACCGCAAGCACATAGCCTCTGCCAAGACCGTGATAAGGTAAGAGGCAATGAGGCTTGAAAGTTGTCTTTGCTGTAATAAAAATAGCTCCATGTGAATGAATATTGCTTGCGCCTCAATGAACTCGAGATCGAGACGGATTCAAGGTCACATGTTGCATCACGTGTGATATATCACATGACCATGAAATTGGTTAGCACGTGATTGGCTCCGTGAGACAGCCTGCCTCTAGTTTCAGCCTCTTGAGGCCATCCATCAATGGCCCCATTCGCCTGCATCTGCATGCATTTGGAGAACGTCGTCGGAGCCTTACGTCCTACAACCGTGCGCGCCCAACTGCACTCGCGCCTGAACAGTCGTGTCTGACATATTCCTCGCCCGGCCAAAGTGTTAACTGGAACGCGCTTATCGGTTTGTATATACCGTTTCTGTCTATCTATCTGTGCCTTGTTGCGACTCGTGAAAGATTGAAACAGTTTCGGCCGTCACATTTCGTTGTTGCATCGCATTGCATAGCATAGCAGAGTATTGCGCAGCATCGCTCGCATCGCGACAGCCTATTCTTTTTTGCTTGTGTTCTCCAACTTTAAAGATACGGTTACCATCCAAGCTTGCACTTGCAAATAGGTACTGCAAAGAGCATCATCCTCTGCAAGCATATCGCGTTCTACTAGGCCTCAGAAGGTCCTATCAAGTTGCTATTTCAGTTCCCTCATCCGAACATATCAACTGAAAATCTATCACTCGCCACTATGGTAAGCTGACCATAGCCGTACAAAATGGGGAGAGAAAAACGAAACCTGCCCGCGGCTGTGGCAGGTGGCCCAAAGGAGAGGCATAGACGTGCACAAAGATCTCAGTATGATCATACAGCACCTGTTCCCCCTGGCTTTGTTGCCAAACCAGCTCTTCCAAAGACAACGAAACATCACTCGTACTTCGAGTTTGTTGAAAACAAGGACAAGAAAAAGAAGCTTGAATTCCAGGTATAATGCGATTGTTGCGCAACGAGGTCATCACAGCACTCACCACCATGTATAGATCACTACAAAGAAAACACCCCCTCCTGGTTTCGAGTTTGTCCCTGCCGGCAACCCTGAACTAACTCAAGCATGCAAAGAACTATCCCGAGAAAAAGATGCCATGATATTTATCGTATCGGTATGCAAAACATAGATGTATTGGTCTCAGCCGTCTGTTACTAACCTCGCCACATGAAGAACGCAAAAGAAGCATCCGGCTCAAATATCTTGGCTCACCAAGTCCATCGCATTGGACATCATGTTAGAGAAACAATCGTCGAGGAAGCCCGCGCGGGTCTAGGGCATGTCATGGAGAACATGCTTGCAGCCGCTTGCGGTGTTCCCGAACCCATCCCCGAATCTCAAGAGGAATACGATGCACAAGTTGACGCTGCCTTACGCGATCTGTTTCCCAGAATCCCAAACACCGATCGACGGATGATCATTGAACATGCTTTCAGACGTGTTTGTCCCCCTCCCTAACACCTTCATACAGACAAGGTATTTATTATTATAGGATCCAACCAACAAAAACAACAAGGAAAAAGTAGGCCTTTCGGAAGACATAACACTCGCCCGAAGGGTTCAACTTGCGGTCCTCGCTCACATTCGTCATACTCACACAAGGTATGACACTCTGCTAAGGGAGACCACATGGCAGAATGCTCGCAAAGTTGTTGAGGCCCTTTGTTTAGACACCCTCGTCAAGTGGCGAGGAGATGAGGAGAGCGGTCGGGACCAGCTGGATGAGATATTGAGGGAAGTCGTTGTGATTTCCGACTCAGAAGGTGAGGAATCTGGTAACGAGTCCGACTCATCAATCGAAGAGGTTGTGCATCAGTCTACAAATCCCATTCCCAGCAGGCCTGTACAGAATGTCTCTGGCCAGGCCGGTCCCGGTCACCACCAGTCTCCCAGACTTAACCAGGGCCCACGAACACCTGCCACGCCAAAGCCAAAAGGAAAGGTGAAGAAAACAAAGCGTAAGACATCCGCCGAGAAGAAAGGACAGCGCGGATTCAAACGGTACCAAGCTGCTTGGCAAGAAGCCATTGACAGAAGCCGCAATGTACAAGAGCCAGCTCCCCAATCTCCCCAAGGGCCCTCCCCTCAGTATACCCGTGGTCAGCCGCCGCCTAAGGCTCTGGTTCCCTTGGGCAATGAGTTGCCTGCTCCATCCCAGCTCAGAATTGTTTCTGGAGGTGCGGGACCTGCACCTTATGAGAACGGTTATGTTGGGAAACCTCAGTATCCTGCAAATGGCCATTTTATAAGCTCGGGGCCACAAGTTGCCCGCAAGGTAAAGTCACCATTTTATGACGCGCCAGCTAGCGCTCATCCGCCTGTGTCGAGAGTGGCCGATCGATTACAGGATATGTTGGTGCAATCCATTGAGCCAGCGTCTCCTGATACTATGAAACCGTCCTTTGTGCGTGCAGTACCCCCACGGGGACAGGACTTCAGAAATGAGCCCCCTATGACCACCAGTATGCAGCATCCAGTTATCATATCTTCTCCATTGCGAGGCCCTCCTGCAAGAGGCGAGCCCATGGAATTATCACGACCTGTAATGGGTGAACCGTTGGTTCATGGAGATAGGCCCTACCAAACCTCTGGCCACAATCCGTCACCACCCCGTGGTCACATGTTCGATGCCCCTGCGCATCACTATAATACCAGATCTCAAGGAATACCTGCTCCTCCGGCTCCTTTGGATCCTTCACATCGTTATGGTACAAGATCGCATGGAATACAGAACAACCCAGCGAGGATTTTAGTAAGTCGTCGGCCATATGACGAGCCACAAAGACCGGGAATTCGTGACACCCCTGTTGTCATGGAAGATCGTGGTGGATTCTATGAACGAGTTCCGGTTCATTCAGCTGGAGACTTGCCATCGTCATCCCGTGATGAAGTAGGGCCTGGCTTTAGACTTGCTGCGGAGCCATATAGAGTTGCAAGAGAGCAACAGGCAGGCCCTTGGCAGGAGAACTCCCGGCTAGTACCGGGCAACCGAACCAACGCAGACATTGAGATGATCCCCATCAATCGCGTATCTCTGGAAGATCGACATCGCCCTATCGTAACGGACAACCGGGCTGGGCCAGCCCGTGTCCCTGTGGCTTCAGGAGCTCGAAGTGATATTAGAAGCTACTCCGAGCGAGACCCTCGTCCCGTCCGTTATAATCCACCTGGCCCAGAGCCTCGTTCCGTTATAAATCAGCCGTTAGCACCAGGCTACGAACCATACCGCGAGGTGTAAGCAGATTGTAGCTCGTCAAATCAGAAAAACACTCACATGATATAGTCGTTACGAAGAACGAGTACCCGAACCCTTTCAGCATCGGGAGCCAGTGCATCGATACTACCGAGAAGAGCCCGTTGTTGGAGGAGACGGACGACCTCGGCCACTGCACCCGCGTCGAATGGAGGATGTAATTGTGCTTGAGTAATGCTGCAAGATGATTTGGAGAATTGCGGATACTGCTTGTTTTGCACATCATAATGCATGTGCATAAAGTATTTGAGCGCGTTGAGCATGGAAAAGGCGTTGGAGGCTACATTGTTGATATTGCAGTCCGGCAAAAGTGATGGCAATGGAATGAACTTTGAACGATGGCATGATCTGATGATACCCCGGTTCGGAGGAAAGAATTGACTACTACAAGAACTAGTGTTTGAATTGTTAGACGTTTGGACGAGGCCTTTTACTCCCCATGATACGACGATGAACCGTGTACGAATGAACTTCATGATTGCTTGACTTTTATTTACCCTAAAACCGCCCATGATCTAAACTCGAACTTGAAAAATAAAACGAATACCGCAACCTCATGACGCATCGAATGGGTATAACTATGGCATCTAGTTGCGTCCTCTCCTAGGCTTTCCCACGCCAGACACTCCGTGTCTCTTCTCAACACCAAGTCCCTTTCGTCCTGCAGCGATGCCTCCTCTTCCACTCTTTCCACCACGACCGGCTCCTCTACCGCGGAAGCTTCCACGGCTACCCCTATCCCGTCCAGGGCTGATCCTGCTCTTGACTGCCGCAACATCGTTGTCATCCATCTCGAAATCCTCGTCATCGTCGTCCTTGGTGCGACGGTTGGAGAACTTGAGCTTGCCTCCGCGACCGCGCTTGGCAACGTCCTTGCCCTTGAGAGCAGCAACGTAGGCACCAACACCTGAAGCTTCAGGGTTGGGCTCGTCGACGTCCATGGCACCCTCGTCATCACTATCCTTGCCGAGGATGAGCTTGCCGTCAAGGTCGACCTTGGCCTTGGTGCGTGTGGGCTTGCGCATCTTAACGGGCTTAGTAGAAGAGATGTTGGCCAAGGCCTTCTTGTCGAGCAGATCGAGGGGTTCGTCGTCGTCTTCAACAATGTATGTCTTGCCACCCTTCTGGGCCTTCTTCTTTTGCCTAGGAGCCTCATCTTCGGATTCACCATCATCATCATCAGAGTCACTGCTGTAAAGGGCCTGGTCGTATTCGTTCTCGAACTGGCGCTTGGGCTGAGCCTCGTCGTCGTCACTATCGTCGCCGTCGTTCTCACCCTTGGCAGCATCCTTCTTCTTCTTGGAACGCTCCTTGGTCTTGCGGATGTTGACGATCAATTTCTTGTCGTCATCAGGTGTGTTCTTGTGAATATTATCATAACCAAAGCGACGGACCATGCGCTCCAGGATGTGCTTGACCTTGGCCTTGAAGTGGCCCTTGTGCTCATGACTCCAGACAATGAGATTGGGCACGAGAGTTGAGAGACGAGGAAGCATGAGCTCGACAGGGAGGCCAATAACGCAGACCTTGACGAAGCCCAGGCAGCTCTTGACGATCTCTCGGTTGTTGGAAGTAAGGAAAAGATCCATGGTCTGGACCAAGTCAGATAGAGTAGCGTCGCTCAGTTCGCTTCGAAACTCATATAGAAGTCGGCTGATGGCCGTAATAGAAGCTGAAATCATGTGAGGTGTGCTGCCAGCCAAACCAGCGCTGACCATAGTGAAGAACTCCTCGATATTAGCGGTTCCAGCAGGGGCATCGCCGGGCATGTGAGGAACCTTGCTGTTGTCGATGGGTGTTCCATTAGCCTGGACCATACGGTGTCCCATGCGAACCAGGAGCTCATATGCTGTCTCACGGGCACGCTCATTGTTCTCCTTGCAAGAGATGACAACTTCGCTGAGCACAGCAGGAATGAAGTGAAGGGAGGTGTCAGGAATGAAAGGTAGGAGGGCGATAATGGCCGCAAGGCGTTCTCGTCGAGCAGGAGCTGAGACCTTCTCGGTGCTAGAGAAGATAAGTTGCTGGAGCTCAGCACTTCTCTCCTGAAGAGCAGCCTTTCCGATCTCAGAATCCGCTAGGCGGGGGATGAGCTTGTAAGCCTTCTTCTGAAGTTGAGGCTCCTCCTCCTTGTTGATGATGACTTCGGCAATCTTGAAAAGAGCAGCGAAACTTTCCCTGGGGAGATAAACGGACATTGTGATGACGAGGTCCATCAATGTCTGGGCTGTTGAAGGCATGTGATCCTTGGACTTCTGGTTCTCTTTCTTCTTATCCGCTGGCTTCTCCTTCTCCAACTCGCTGGCAAGCATAGTGCTGACTCGATCGAAAGTCTCCATCAACTCCGCGTTGGGTGTGATGCTAAGGAAGGTGTTGATGGTCTGAAGGATAGGACCTCGGCTTTGAGGAAGAGTTTGCGTGTAAACGTTGAAGAGGACTGCAAGCATGTTGCCTGCAAAGTTGGAAAGGTACTCAAGGTTCTTCTTGGCATCAGCACGGCTAACTCGGCTCTGAAGAACGAGATCCTCCTCCTGGTCCTCAATATTGGCAATAGCTTGGTTGGACTCGATCAGAGTCTTGAGCGCTCTGCATACATCCAGTCGCAGCTCAACTTGCTTGTACAGGAGGTTAGCCAAAATCTCGGCGAAGCCCTGGTCGAAAGCATCGGTAAGATCCAGAGGAAGATCGCAGTATCCGGGAAGAGTAGACCAGATCTGCTGGACAACTGTTTCGTAAATCTTGACCTCCATTGTCTTCTCAGCCTGTCCATGGTCAAGAACCCTTTGAAACATAACCTCACTGAGAGGAACCATCTCACTTTTGAAGTGAGCTAGGTTTGTGTTGCTAGTGTAATCTCGTAGAATAGGGAACATCCAAGCACGGCCTGGCTGGCCCTTTGCTGGCTTCGCGAGGTTGAGAGGGAGAATTGAGAGAACAGCCTCAGGACCCATTGCTCGGATAGCCTTTCCAATCACCTCGTCAGCCTCCTTCTTGTTGCGGAAAGAACCGTTCTCTCGAATTTCGCCGATAGTCTTCGTGACGTTCATCATGATAGGGTAAGACCTCCATCTCAAAGTATCGAACATGGCTCCCAAAACGTTGAAAGTCTGGAGCCAGGCAGCCTGAAACTGAACAGTCAAAAGAGACTCTGCTGACTTGGCCAGCTTCTCGAGAACCTTCTCGTCAAAAATTGAAGGTTCAAGGATAACATTTTGAGGGATACAGTTGGCCATGAAAGACACTAGACATTCTGAGGCGGAAATTCGAATATTCTCGGAGGGTGCCTCAAGGAACTGTGCAACCATATCAAACAGCTGGGGGAGGTTCTGGAAAGTCTCCTCAGGCTCGACCTGGGCGGAGACATCGTATCCTCGGGACAGAATGGCGAGCCACGGGGGAACAAGCTGGGTGTCGTTGGCAGCTGGTCGCAATTCGGAGATAATTTCCATAAGTCGTGGGAGCTTGGCTGATGAGACCTCATCTGTCATACCCTCGAAGATCATCTCGAAAATCTCGAAAGACGCCATGGTCATGTACTCGTTTCCGCTCTTTGCGATGCCCAAGAGGAGTTCACACAGAGACTCGATCTTCTTGCTAGGCCAGCCACCACTGGCAGCCGCGACAGTCTTGACCAGTTGAAGAGCGTGGATCATAGCAGGGTCATGGCTAACATCAGCCTTCTTTCCCTTGCGCGCCTGCGCAATCTTGCCGGCGAGATCCTCTAGGTTTTTGGTAGCAGTCTGGGCGCACATGTCGGCAGCAGGGTGATCCAGGGAGGGACTCGGAGGCGGGTTTCGAAGAACCGTCTTCAGAGCATCTTGCGACCTCTTTCGCACCTTTGGTCGGTGGTCAACAGACATGTTCAAGAGTCCAGCAACAGCTCGTCGAGGACCGATCTGGGAGACAGAAAGCTCCCAAGAAGCGGCATCCTGGGCCAGAAGAAGAGATTCGAGACATCCTATGGACGATCGCAACAACGGGGCTTCGGCATCCTGCAACAAAAGTACGGGGGCGAGAAGAGTAAGAATCTGTGTAAACTTGGATCGGAGCAGAGGTTGTGGGGCATAAGGCGTAACGACGTCGAGAAGGTAGACGACAGGAGTCGCCAATTCCGGGTTTACAGTGTCATTGCTGTTCGCCTGCTGAAGGAGGGCGAGAAGAGCGGCAAAGTATCCTGTTGGCGTAGGAGCCGTGTTCTGTTCCTTGAGAGTCGACTCGACGGCCTGAAGTACAACGACAGTCTACAAGCAAAAGTTGTTAGTGTGCGACCCAAGATTGAATACGCTGAAAAGGACAAAGTAAAGTGAAACATACCCTCTTCTGACTCTGAAGTCCAGGGGACTTGATCTTGTCCAGCTTTTCAGCCAGAGAAGGGGTCGCCATCTTGATTCTGAGCAATTCAATGCGCAACCACCAACTGGATTAATCGTTCGGTGAAAAGAGACCCCAGCCAAAAATTCCCAAATTTTTACTTGCTTATCGCACCCCGCTGAACCGATAAGAATTTGATGTGGACTTTCTCGGTGGATGAAGCTAGCCACATCTGTCATCCTCCCCGTTATGAGGATGTGGCGTCAGCTTACCGCTGTATCCGAGCGCCTACGTACGTACTGGGCTGTAGCTGTGCCCCTCGGAGCTGACCTTGGGTAAGGTGTTAGCAGCTCGCGCCTCTCGTTACTCAATCGCGAATACGTCTATAGCCTCGATTTCTCTTCCGTCCTTACAGAAACATCATGGCTTTCCTCATTCTTGTCATAGGAGACCTCCACATCCCGGATCGGGCGCTCGACATTCCCGCCAAGGTACGCGTGGTGCTTCCAAGGTCGCGCGCATCGCTAACAGCGTCTCTGTATCTGTAGTTCAAGAAGCTCCTCTCTCCCGGAAAGATCAGCCAGACGCTTTGCCTCGGAAACTTGACCGATAAGCACACGTACGAGTACTTGCGATCCGTCTCCCCCGATCTGAAGATCGTGAAAGGCCGCTATGACGTCGAGGCCACTTCCCTGCCATTGACGCAGGTTGTCACCCACGGAAGCCTCCGAATTGGATTTCTAGAGGGCTTCACACTTGTCTCTAATGAGCCTGACCTTCTTCTGGCCGAGGCGAACAAATTAGATGTGGATGTTCTGTGCTGGGGTGGCACTCACCGCTTTGATGCCTTCGAGTATATGGACAAGTTCTTTGTAAATCCTGGAAGTGCGACTGGCGCATTCATAGAGGGGTCAGGGCTGGAGAGCGAAGAGCCAACACCAAGCTTCTGTCTCATGGATGTACGTGCTTTACAAATTGTCCATGTTTGAGTTTGTTTACTGACTACCCTAGGTCCAAGGCATTTCACTCACCCTATACGTCTACCAATTACGAAAGGACGACAAGGGCAATGAGAACGTGGCGGTTGAGAAGGTTACATACACAAAACCAGTTGAACCTTCAGCGGGAGGATCATCATGAAATTCATATAGATAGGGGGAGTTTACATTCAGCGACGTATTCAAGATCAGCAGCAGAATTTATACCCAGTCACATTTTGGAAGACCACGAGATGGGACTTACATATCCAACAAAGCATCAATTGGCAAGACGAACTGCCAAATGTTGACCAATTGGGTCTTGTGTGTGTCCAATAAAGACATTAAAACTGTAAATACAAATATTGGCAAAAATAAACACCATTATTCATCGCTTTGTAGAGGTATCTTGGGCATGTGACCAGTCTGTATGATCCAGCGAAGCAGTATCAGCGCCGACAAGCAACATACTCCTTTTGAATAAACAAGAACAACAAATGACAAGAACGCCCAAATGCTCTACCGAACTCCCGCTATTGCAATATGCATCATTACAGCATCATACTCCTTCGCCTAGATGAGGCTCGCTCCCTAGCTCCAGCGCCATCCTCGGTGTGAACTGCTGAGGAAACACGCCGGGACGGTCGACGGGTAGTGACCTTCTTCTTGATATCGGCAGAAGCTTCTTCGTCATTTTGTGGTGATGAGGGTGTGAATTCATAAACATCAACTTCACTGACACCAGTAGTGTCAGAAGCCGTCTCCTCCTTGACTTCTCCATCTTCGTGTGAGGTTTCGCTGCTGGCAACAATGTCTTGAATCATCATAGAGGTGCGTCTTCCGCCACGCATAGCTATAGGTTTAGGGATCTCAGGAGATGATCCTTTGCCAGCCAGAGGGCTATCGGGAATGCTACCTGGCTCGTTTTCTGTGTTGGCGGCGTTGGTATTGGGCAGATTCTTCCATGACTCTTCAGTACTGCTCTCACGCTTCGTCCGGGTAGTGTCTGGGGCTTGCTCAGCTACACTAGACCTCCGAGCATATTTGCCTTCTCCAGCAACAGCGTCGAGCATCTCCTTGGTGGGTCGCCGCATCTTGTCTCTGAGGTTAGGCTCTGCATAGCTGACTGCGGTCCTATTTCGTCGGCTGGGCCTTGCTGGTTCTCTGCTCGCGTTTACGTCGCCAGGTGGAGGTGTTCCTCCTCGTCCGGGTTCCTGAGATGCGGCAGTATCTGGTGAGTTGGGAGAGAGAAGTGCTGGGTCTGTGAAAGGTGTTGTGAGTCCGCATGTGACCTCCACAACCTCAGGGGCCGTAGGAGGCTGGAGTACAGTTTCGATAGTGATAGGGACCAAGGTCTTGGACCTGGACTTGGGTCGCTCCTGGGAAGCCTTTGATCTCATGAGATCCGCCTTGGCTGCAGCGACTTCATCGGTCACAACTGGTTTGGAACTCTTTTTTGGCGAGGTCAAATCGTCGTTGGTGCTCTTGGCTGCAAGGGGCTTCCTTGTGCCCGTCGCACTCGCCTTTTCACGAGCGTCCTTTCTCATGTTGCTTAGTTCTGTCAATGTTCGGCCTCCAGCCTTCTCACGTATTGAAGGCTTGTCAATAGTGTTTCGTGGGGGCTCGTTTTCGTTGTTCACCCTCTGAGATCTGCTCGTGACCATATCATCTCGAGCGGCGAGCTTTCGCTTTGACCCAACCTTGACTGGCTGGGGTTGAGGTACTGGGGTATCATCGATAATTTCTTGTACATTGGTCTCGATTGAACTGGTTGCTAAGGGCTTTGCCTTGAATGGCTCCGGTTCCTTAGGTTTGGTGGCCTTTGGGTGTGGCTTCTTTTCGGGCGAAGGTGGTCTCGGTAAGGTCTTGGTAGTCTGAGGTGATGTGAGCTTTTCGGGTGGCGCGAGTTTCCTTGTGGGACTTTGTTGTACGGGTGCTGGTGTAGGTGTCGGTGAAGGGCGTGAGTGTGTGGGCGAGTCAACCTTGACAGGCTCCTCTTCCTCCTCGATGAAATGGGAGACGGGAGGAGGTCCAATTTCTGGTGACTGAGATGTGTCGGCCATGTCATCGTTGTCGGCCTCTGACCGAAGTGCTAGGATTTGTTCTTGGCTGCGTCTTGTTAGAGAACTTCTGTCTATGTTGATCGAATGACTCACTTCATGGACTGTCTCGGGTACGACTTGGTTTCTGAAATATGTCCCAGTTCCTCAATTTCACGGGCCATATCTCTAAGGCGTCGCTGTGAAGGACTGGGTCGAGCTGAGCTGAAGCTTACCCTGGGCTTTGTTGACTTTCTTGGTCGTGGAGAGTGTCGCTTCATAGGCGGCTCAAGACCAAGACCAGCAAGAAGGGTACCCCATTCTGTGAGTTGGGATTCGAGTTTTGCCTTGATAGCAAGTGCATGATCAGCAATTCGTCGAGTGTCGTTATCTTCGAGCTCTTTCTCTAGCTCTATGATACGGCCTCTGAGCTCCAGGTTCTCTGATAGCATACAGGCGCAGTCATTCTCGAGTTCTCGGATGCGAAGGGCACGTATGTTGTTTGATTTTGCAAGATCGCGGTTCTGACGTAGGAGTTTCTTTCGAACTAGATCACAAGACATGGTCAGTTCGCGTCATGTTACTCACAGGAGTTCTAGATGTTGGAACATACGCGTTTCGAGACTGTCCGTAGACACGGGGGGTTCGTTCAGTCTAGCCATAGCTCATAATGCGATGGATCGTGACAATGTGAGCAGAGGCTTCCTGTGGAGTTAGTAGGGACGTTGCTGATATGCTCTCGCACAAGTCACAGAGTGTTGTTGGATGTCGGTCTGAAAAAGGGAATTTTTGGTTGCATCTATTTACTCTCGTAACTGTTTTTTGTCATAGCGCTTGGTTGCCGGTTGCCCCAGTGACGGAACACCCCACGGTGAACCCCACCATCGTTGGACGGAAACGCAGTGTTGGGCTTTACTGCTAAAGACGTCGCGAATTATTCCAAGTTTGGTGACACGCCATAAATACGACCATGTCTTATCCAACGCGACCGATCTCCTCGCATATGCGCGCACCGAGCGCGTCGGCTTCATCGAGTGGACAGTCACCGGCATTATTAGCGCGAATCGAAGAGAAAAAGGCCGAACTCGAAAACCTCAAAGAGCTTCGAGAGCTCAGCGCAGCGGTCGCAACACAAATGGAAGCTTTGGAACAGAAAATCTCAACCCTATCCGACGGAACAGAAGGTAATGATCCTATGTGAAGCTATCTAGTGCTTAGACTGACTCCCTGCAGCAATTGCAGCCGTTGTTGGAAACTGGCATAATGTGCTACGTGCCATCAACATGGCTTCTTGTAGGTTATCAAAAGTTTAAGACTGTTGGTCTTGTCTAATTTTCCGATAGCCAAATTGGCCAAGACGGCAGCTGATCCTACAAACGTATCGGAAGATTCGACAGGGCCTCTGCCACAAACTCTAGTACGAATTCCAACCGAGCATGCACCAGCTCTTCAAGCCCAGGCAGAAGCTGCAGAAGCTGCAGAAGCCGCAGCCGAAGAAGAAGAGTCATGAACAAACTTTATCATGAGGGAAAAACTACGAAGCCGACATATCATCTGGCAGTCTGTAAGGTGCCTTGCGATTCATGCGTGCTTCTATGGGTAAACGCTATATGCAACATCTATTTGATAGACATCGCAAGCTTTTTGCCATCTCCACGAAATATCGGCATTCTTGAGCCAGGCAGCAGCAATCACTTGCAGTTCCCAAATATCCTCAGCACAGTGTTCTGCTATCACGCTCCCATTGTGCCTCGAATGCCGCCCGGGATCTATAGAACATCTGAACTCATGTCTGGGAGGGGGCTTCCGGATAAATGAGTTTTCAGCATGAAGAATAAGATTGACATGCAGAAATCAGGCTTGTTCTCAGAAGACACCTAGGTTTCCCGTCTCCGGCTATAAGTTCCCAACCCAAAGGCATCAGGATGCTGGGGGGGCTTGGGGTGGTCCTTGAAGGGGGGCATCGGCGTTGACTGATCCCCTGTTTGGCTGAAAAGAGGCAACAAAAGTTTCGATTCGAGGACGATCTGGTGGAGCTATCGCAGGCTGAACGAGAATTCGAGCGTGTTTAGCTATGATTCCCTCGCCAGGTCCTACAGGCTTAGTAGCTACCTAACTTCGTTGATAGAGTTCTTATTGGTATGGAGCGACGATATAGGTGGCTATGTACTTTATGTCCTCTTCCATGGCTGATTTCTCAACCCTCCTCCGGACTTTCTAGTAAGGACAAAGAAAATTCACGTAATATTGGGAGTTTACTGGCTTAATTTGAGCCCTCGGGTGAAACTTTTACAGCAATCATCATGATACAAAGTATAATTGTGGATATCTACTGGTGATTGTGATTTGGAACTGCATATGCAGTAGAAGTGGATCTCATTAACTCAACCCTAGGCAACGAGATGAAAGCCCAAGAATACTCCGTACATACAGAGTACAGACAGTAATGGTCTGGCACGCGGCAGGCTTGATAGTGACTTCGAGATTCCAAAGACTTGAGAAAGTTTAGATGTTGGCTGTTCTAATCACCGGGTTTACCTATATTTAACTGTCTAATAGGCTAGACGCAGTACCGAGATGATAATTCTATTTAGACACATCTGGAGCTGAAGTGATTAGTTATAACCCACCTGGAACTTAATGTACGTATGAGCTGCACAGTGGGACTCCCGCTCTGGGGCGGTCATCTTATAAGTCGACCAATGAGACGCAACTTTGAGTTCATGGAGACAAAAGCCGTTGAAATTGTGAAATGATAGACATGACTCGACAATTGATTTATGAAGGTTACAGTTATGGATAGAGTTCAGATGGCGTTTGGCTGTTGGATTTGTAACAACAAAGAGATTCAAGGTGTTCGAAATGCCTGATGGAGGTAATAATATAATAGAAGGCACAGCCTGTAACTGCGAAAGACTGTAGTAGGTAGGTAGGTAGGGTGACAATATGCAGGTTTGCGGTTGCCGTGGCTCTCATTGTTGTTTGTTTTTATTGACGTTGCCCAACTTACAAGCTTTCTTCCCCTCGCCTCCCCATCATCAACATCAGCATCTCATCATCTCTCTCCGTTCACCATTGCTAGATATTTTGGTCGTTTCGGTTTCATCGATTTTGATCACATCCATCACATCACATTGGCCTCTGCATTTATCACACTCAGACAAGGCCCCGCTGTTGGCCGTCGCTTTGATACTATTATCCCTGCTCCTCGTGAAATTGCGCTCAGGTCCCTGGCTAATATTCCCTGGAATTTGAACTACGACACGTCTGGTGGCGCTCCAATCTCTAATCATTGTCTCTCAAGAGCCTCTCACAGCTCAGCCCTGGCTTTCTAGCCTCGCTGTTAGCCTAGGGGTCTCCCTCGGCTCCATCGAGAACTCCGTCCAAGAGGCTCATTGTTCAGAGGCCTTCCACATCCATATCCGCATCCATGGCTACTATCATGGGTCATCAACCCCAAGCCCACCGTGCCACTAACGAGACCCTGGTCTCTCCAAGGCCCGAGGCCAGCCAGGATGTTAATTTCATCGAGCCCAATTCTGATACACGTCCCTCTTCGATCCCCTCTCCCTCTCCGTCATCTCGAGGGATTCTTCAAGAGCTTTCAGCTGATCATATTCATAACAAGAGTCTTGCTTGGAACTCATCTCGAAGGGAGAACAACCAAAACCAGAAATTGTACTTGAAGACCGGTCCTATCAATCTGCCAACAAAGACAATCACACCTCGAGGGCCACGGCGCTCACTCGTTGATTCCGACAGCTTCGAACTCCTCGATGCGGTTCCTGAAGAATCAATTGAATCCAGTGACTCTGATATTGCGCCCAGTGGGCCTTCAGCTTTAACTTCACACAAGCTACCTTCTCCAGGTTCGTTTCTTGCGTCTTTCATCATCACTCCAAGTCACAGCTTGTTAATTTCCTGTGCCATTGTTGTGCAATCTGCTAACACAGCCCACAAAGGAACCACAGTCTATTCACACCCGTTGTTGGATGCAGAGCCTCAAATTGGGCACAACTTAGAGAGTCATCTAGCAGGTCAGTTTGAATGGCTCGTGGCGTTTCCAGTGCCAGCAAGTACCTCCAAGGACCATGGCTCTTCGGACGACAGTGAGAACGATCGCCACGACGTCGAGTTAGCGGTTCATGGCTGCACTTTGCTGTCACGACGTCCGGGCCCCGCCGGCAATTCCAAAGCTGACGTCTTCAATCTTCTAGCCACACCGTTGATTGCTGAGGAGTATCTGGCTTTGGGATTTGATCCTTCTCAAGTTAAGATGGCACTGCCTCCGCCTCCAGCATATGAGCTTCATCAGAATGTCCCACTTAAGATTCCCGAGGTCGTCGAGACGGTAGAGCCTGTTTCGCCTTCTCTTACTTTGATTAGTGAGAGAGGCAGCAGTTACGCAGGTTCTTCTAGGACCGGATCCTTCTCGGTGCCCCGAATCGAGGACTCTTTCGAGGAACTTGATAAACTTGAGGATGAGCTCGAAGCCATCAAGGCTTTCACCCAGCCACAACGCATTCCTGTGCCTGAGAATACTGTACCCAGTAACAAGCATCTCGAACCACCCTCCACGGGTAAGAAGCCGACCGTTTCGAAGAGGGCATCAGTCATCGGCATTTCTTCCACAGTCCGCATCAAACAGACTGAAAGACCACAGCTTCCTCTTCGACGATCAACCTCTCTGGTATTTAGAGACAAGAAGCAGGACGACTCCGACATCATCCGGAATTTAAAACCACAGACTGCTGCACGCGGAAAGCTGACCAACTCTCACCCCGCACCGTTGAAGGCGCCTGTCAAGTCTACAAAGCCTCCTACTGTCCCCAAGTTTGAGCTTCCTGGTGAGGCTGTTTCTCGACGCCTGAAGGAACAGCGCGAGGCTCGTCGAGCCCAACAGGCTGAGGCTCAGAAAGCTTATGCGCCTCCTCCGAGACCAAAGTCTAGCAAACCACTTACCAAGCCGAACTTCGAGCTTCCAGGAGAGGCGATCTCTCGCCGTAAGCGTGAGGAGCGTGAGGCCCGGCTCAAAGCACAAGAAGAAGAGGAACAACAGAAACGGGAGTTCAAAGCGAGGCCTGTGCGTCATAGTTTAATGCCGGGTAGCATTCCGCGAGAAACGATTACCAGTCTTGCTCGACAAGGCAAGCTCCCGCAAGGCGAGGCAACTAAGACATCAGCCTCAACTAAATTAAAGCGGATGTCAATGCAGGGCCCACGACCACCCACCATGTCAGAGGCTCCGGCTACCCAGAGTCGAGGTCGCCTTTCCACTGCAACATCACGAGAAGATCTTAGCCGGGCTACCTCAACTTCTACAGGAAGCGGCGGTGGAAAGCGAACTACACTCACTGCAGAAGAGGCTTATCAACTGAGACTTCGTGGGAAGGAGATTTTCCAGCGAGACAACACAAGCTTCACACGAGACAGAGAGCGTGAGAGGCGCGAACGTGAAGAAGCAACACGCCTTGCTCGTGAGCAGGCTGCGGAGCGCTCTAGAATTGCGAGCCGGGAATGGGCAGAGAAGAAACGACGTAAGGAGTTGGCCATGCTGGAGTCCCTTAAGGGACACTGATCGCTTCAAAGACAGGCAAGTGCTTGGTCTCACATTTTGCAAAGGCCTTTCCTCGTGGAGTAGAGGCATTTCATTCCCCCTAATCTACTTGCCTTAAGCCTGGAGTTTGGAAGGCTTGGAGTTATAGCACTGGTTATGTGCACTTTTGTTTTTGCGATATTGTTGCTTCGAAGGTTTCTATCTCTAGGCGTTTGTCCGTTGGTTTCGAAGGACATTGGTGTACCAGAGAACATTCACGCAGCCAGAGACTGTACCGCTGTGTGCTGCTGCAAAACTTAGTTTCAGAGACTATCATCAGATCATAAAATTCCAGAATTGTCTTACATGTCTTTTCGTGTCCCTCATCCAAAGAGTGCCATAGAATGGTTAGTATTGGCTTAATGGGCGTTGGCATCCATACAAGAACTGAGAGACCGGCCACTCGAGGTATCTGTCGACCAGGATTGGCACCAGGGAAGCTCACTTTCATCTCTGTAACAAGCCTTGCTTTTCTCTCAAATGCCTCAATAAAGGCTCAGGTTACTTCTCTGCGACGCCCATGTCAACGATGTACGGTTCTAAATCCATACACTGTGTACTCAAACAAAGAGACAAGAGGTATTGAAATGTAGATGATAGGCAATTTGGGGTTCAGAATTGGCGTCACTTGCATCATGCCGTTAACAACTGATCATACAAATACTGTTACATAACGTTTCGTCAATTCGCTTGCTATATACCTCTATAAATCCACGTTGCAACATTGTTCAACCGGTGACTTCTAGAAGACCACACCAAACCCCCCTTACACAACTCAACTGACACACCATCCCCACCACTCTTCAACTTGGACATAAACTTTTTTACACTTCCTCTTGACCCTAAATATTACCAGGCGAATAATAATTGCCCTTTCAATCATCCCAGACAGAGGGCAAGATAACTCCATCGTTCCTCATATGTACAGATTCCACCTCATGATGTAAGCATATTCCAAGGGTTACCACCCTGTCATTGGTGCCCTTTGAAGCGAGATAGGAAGAAAGAAACAAGAACCAGAAATGCTCCGTTTTGAAGATGTGGTAGCCAAAAAGGAAAAGGTTCCCCTAGCGGGACGCAGGGGATCCGGAAAAAGTGAGTGATTAAGTTGCAACCTATTTAACATAGGTGACTGATGAAATAAAGGAGAAGCCGGAAGTGTGAAACGCCGTTCGAGTGCATATTCCACCTCCTAGCGAGAGTTATCGAAAGGCGTGGGTATCTTTCTAGAGACATAGGAAAAGTCGTGGTGACCGAATTAGGTAGCACGGCGGATCAAGTGAGAGTTTAAAAGTTTTGTGAAATGCCCGCGCTCTGCTGTGGGTAGTGAGAAGGGTTCTCAATGCGTGTGTTTCGTCGTGCCGGGTTATCGCGAATGACTGCCTGTTGTGGCCCGTTGTCGCTATAAGGGTTCTGTGAGTATTGGTCGTAGTACCCGTTACCAGAGCCATATGGTACTCCCATGGGGTCCGAAGCATCGGATCGGCCAGCAGCACTGTAAGAGGAGGAAGCGTTGGATGGTCCACGATGCACATCTGCGCCTCGGTTGTTGGCAGCAGAAGGGCCCATTGCTCCGAGAATTTCGCCCTCTGGCGAGTGTGAGCCGTCCATAAGAGGCTCGCCAGAGCGACCGTCTGACATGTTGCCTCGAGTAGGCGAAGTAATATCTGAGTAGGCTCCAGTGACACCACCAGATAGAGTAGTAGAAGCCTTGCGACCAGTAGAGCCAAGAGTAGTGTTGCCCCAGCCGCGGTACCCAGAAGAGCCATCTTCCCTCATCTCATAGCCACCATCTGCCATTCCAACTGCAGGGATCGTGGGGTCAGCGTTGGGGTTGTAAGCATAATCCTCGACTTCCTTTCGTCGCTCCTCTTCGGCTTGTCGTCGAGTTTTGCGCTTCTTCCACCAGAAGAGACCCAGGAGCGCAAGGATGGCAATCGCAGCGATTGGCACAGCAACACCGATAGCAACTTTGCTCTTCTGGCTCAAACCACCACCTCCATTTCCGCTGCCACTACCACCGATGGCGTCAGCATCGTCGGTACTGGTGGCGGAAGCGGAGGCTTCGGTAGCGGTAACTCTCTGTGTACGAATCGCGGTAACCAAAACAATGCTCGTTTCGGGTCCCTGGCTCCCCGTTACGGTGACAATAGTCGACAAAACCTCAGATGTGGTGATTTCAGTGGCAGATGCCTCGCTTTCTTCCGTAGTGCTCTGTCGATCATTGCTTTCATCGGTTGAGGATGCGTCTGCTGCCTCTGTAGTTGGTTTTGCTTGAGTTGACTTGCTGGAGCTCGTCGGTGAGGGCGAGGGGTCGGAAGAAGGCGATGCATTATCAGATGTTGGCGCAGGTGCAGCTGTTTCAGAGGCACTGGCGTTATCGGATGCTTGGCTCGCATCATTAGTCGCTGGTTGTGTTTCGTCGGCAGATGGGCTCGGCTGCGTGGCCGAAGGACTGTTGTTTGAAGCTGGGTTCGAAGTTGCGGGTTGTGCTGGTGATGAGTTCTCAGCAGGAGACGAAGGTTGGTTGGCGTTGCTGTTATTGTCGACAGAGGATGGGTTAGGGGCCGACGCCCCTGTGGGCTGAGTGCCTTGACCCGGCGTGGACATGGCTAAGTCTAGCGGGCTCACGACGGGGAGTTGTCTATGATCGAGAATCATGTTAGCGACCAGGTAAGACTCGCATTGAGAATTGAGGGTATTCAGTATTTGGTCAAGAATAGTGAGAACATGTAGCAAGGGAGGTGGTGCAGCAACGAATCAAGACAGTCAACACAAGGGAGTCGTTGATGGAATAGACGTGACAAGGTCGGAATGATGGGAGACAATATTGGCGACGAGTTTCATCCAAACTGGGACCTCAAATTGACTTGTATGGGGATCGTCGAGGGATAATTGGATTGAAGGATTGATAGTGAAAAACGAGCGAGCAACAGGTACAATTGCATCGGGATGGATGCAATGTATCGTGACACGGCGTACCTTTGGAACTGTTGACCGACCGTCGATCCGTTTGAGAATTAAGGAGTAACGAGGTAATTCGCAAGGACGCGTCGAGATTGATTAAGCGATATTTAAAAATTGACCTGCTGATGTATGAGAAGAAGTGAAATAGAGGAGAAGCGAAGATTAAGATGAAAGACGAGAATGAGGTTGGCTAACTAGAACTGGGCTGAGCTGGGCTGGGTTGGGTGAGTGATTGGATTTGGAAGGTCGGGGGGTGAGACTTGAGACAGAAAACATAGACGACACGGACAGCAAAGAGCCCAACTGAAGCGTACTAGCGGCCGCTGGAGGTCAGTTCGGGGTGGAGGCTTTTACTGGGTCGGCCACTGACCGGGACCTGAACCTGGGGCCATGAACCTAAACTTCCAGGGCTGGGCCTGAGCTAAAGATCCAGTTCTTTTTTCGCCTTCTTCCAAGGCTCTTGTGAACGGGCTTGGGACTGGATTTGACGTAACGTAACAAGAGTACCTTAGGGTAACGTACGTACCTAACAGAGTTTGTGCCGGCTACCTATATGTACACACAAACTTAATTGAGTAGGAACTCGGCTCAACTCAACTTCAACTGTGCATCGACCGTTGGTTTAGCCTAAAGAAATATATTTCTCACTGTTGAGAACGGCGACTAAAAATAAAGGAAAGACGGGTGCCGGTTTGCTTTCGGGAGGCGTATACGCTATCCAGGTCCACTCGCTTTGACACAAGAAGAGTCAAGATCAACAAACAAAAGACAAAACGTATTGTACGTGTGTAAAATGAAAGAGAGAGAGAGAGAGAGAGAGAGAGAGAGAGAGAGAGAGAGAGAGAGAGAGAGAGCAGAGAAGAGAGAGAGAAGAGAAGACGACGAGAGAGAGTAGTACGACGTACGTACGTACGTACGTACGTACGTACGTACGTACGTACGTACGTACGTACGTACGTACGTACGTAC